>NC_134361.1:198774379-199376067 GCF_048569485.1 Anomaloglossus baeobatrachus
TCTATCTATCTATCTATCTATCTATCCCTCTATCTATTTCTATCTATCCCTCTATCTATCTATCCATCCATATTAGCTGGCCATATATTATACCCAGACCAGAACCAGAATATTTTGTGCTCAGGATGAGTCACTTGAGCCTGTGGCTTTGTCATAGCCTCATGAGATCACGTCTTGCAGACTTTTTATTCTGACTTATAATGTGAACTACATTAATTAATCTCTGTCCAATGCAAAATATAAATTGGCTATTACAATTATATTTAATTATAAGTTCACTTTTCCTGATTGCTCTGATGATTAGCACATCATGATGCCATCCTCTCGATAGCAGTACTCAACATTTTCATCTAAAAATATAGAATGTGCACATCTTCATTTGTATTACAGTATATGATGGTCCCACTGTTGAGGATAAGAATTGAGTATCCAAAAATACTTAATTCAGCCATTTCATAGACTTAGGTATATAGTTTAGTAGATGTAAACTAACACACATATTTGTGAATGCTTTGTTCCTTACTAACATATATATATATATATATGTATATATATGTATATATATATATATGTATATATATATATATATATATATATATTTATATATATATATATATATATATATATATATATATATATATCTATATTGCATATTCAGTGTATTTTCCTTAGACACAGTATACACCAGCACATGTAATTTTAAAGATGGCTGCCATTTCCTGTCTACACCCGAGGTGATATACAAAAGAAATTCCTGGAGCCTGGACTGACCAATCCAAAGAGGATATGCAAATTTCCTATACGTCATGAAGCCCCGACCTACGATACTTGATTGGACTAAAACTTTTGTTCACACCCCATTACTTCTTGGTCTAGGGGCTTTGTTTAAGAATAAAGTTCAGTTGCCTCAGGGTCTGTCATGGAGAAGGTCCATAACCGATATGGTGTCTGTTATCGTTCATTCTTGTGTGCACACATGACAATTTAATTTGAAACAGCAGTCAGATCCAAAAAGTTGTTATGGACAAGATTATCATTATTATGAGTATATAGGAGTTACATGGAGATATCCATAAAGAACAGGATTTAAGATGTTGTTTGAACTGTACCCCACATATCTCTTGGCATAAGACTCAGACAGACAGTCTGGGCTATTCTTGTGACCAGTGAATCATGCTGACATTGCTTAATATAAATGAGGAACCAAGCACATTACAGTAAATTGTATATCACAGAATAAGCTGTTCTACTTTATCCAATAGGAGACGTGTTACGTATTCTTGGCATCTAGCCAATAAGGTTATATATATTTGTACAACTTCCGGAAATAAATCAGTCTTACTTTCTATTCATATCTGAGCACGTCTCTCTGCTGTGTGTGAAAGATAGCGGTTATGCATGCTACCACGAGTGACTCATAATTTGGACTGCAGACAGTTTAAGAGGGATGCATGATTAGATTGCATCAACCTAAATTACGGCCTTATCATTTGGCGCCCAACGAACCTTAGGACGGAGCTCTGGATGGCGGACGGCCGTGCTGACACCTTCAGTCGAAAGGCAACTACGCGAGAGGTGGAGAATTGCGCAACTCCAGCTGCAGGTGAGCACATTTGTATGATCTCACCTTGCAACCTCATGCGTGTACTTGCATTTCGAAGGGGGGGTTGGGCTGTCCCAGTCTAGACACCTAATGACCGCCATCTCGCATGAGATAAGCCGTCCTAAGAGATCTCACACCAAGGTGGTCAGGTTCACCTTAAGCTGTCTGTAATTTATGTAATGTAATTGTAAATCACATGAAATGTAATGTGGTTTTTGTCTGCTCTAGGAGAAAAGCAGAAGTTCTATGTTTTATTTTTCTCTGACAACTGCAAGGGAAAAAGAGGAAGTTGTTATATACGCTGCATATATGAATATATATGGTTATATCTCCAGGTGAGATCAGCCACCTGGATGGTGTATATAGTGTCCTTATTGTTATGTCATTGTGTTGACCTGTGTCTACCTGTTGAGATGTCTGTCTATTTGCAGCAGGTGGAATACTTGCTGGTTACGAGAACCGTGAAGTTCTATGTGCTTTGTTCGCTCGTACTTGCTGGTTTACGGGAAAAAAGAGGAAGTTGTGTCACGGGAATATATTTGATATAATTTGATATATTGAATCTGGTTTCTTCTATGAGATACACTGATACTGATGTGTGGCAAGTTCGCTCGATAGTTGATGTTTGATAAGGCCTTGGACGGACCTGATCTTCGGGGATAGAAGATTTGGAAGGGTTTTCTATGTACATGTGCAGTCTTGTATAAAGTTACAAAAGTGGGGGACTGACCCTGACTGTTACCTGGTACGGTGTTCCTGCTAAGCAGTGAGTTTAAGTTGTACTCATTGGTCTTGTTTTAGTGGATGTCAGTGTATTCTTACCTAGGAATTGAATATACTGGGGAAAACCCTTGATGTCAGGCTTAATCATTGAGTATTGATGTTCTGGACGGATTTGTTCAAAGAAGGTGTATATAGTGTGAACAGAGGTTACTACTACATGAAGTAAGAGATAGTGAGGGTGAATTTAGTATCTATCAACCACGTGACACTTCCTGGTAGGACAGCCCGTTTGTGTTTGTGGTTTGTGGACTGAGGTAGAAATTCTGTGTATTCTGTGGATGTGTATAGTCTATGGTCCAGAAGAGGAAGTGGATTACGGCATAGCAGACATCCAGATTGACGTGTTAGTTTTGGGTCGTATACCCTTGAAGCATGGGGTCTAATCAGTCCACACCTGTCAAGTTAACGGCAGAAGAATTAGTAAGCGAACGAGAAGGAATGGAAAGATGTTTTGTTAAACAAGCGAGGGATCTTGAAAGATAAAGATCTCCTTATGGATGCTGAAGCATGGTATAGAACGTCAAAGGACGTTAAAAGATTGGCCTGGAAAGAGGAATGGGATAGAGATGGTAGATATTTCTATATTGCACCAGCTCAGAAAATGGCTCCTCAGGAAGTGGCCAAGCCCATTAGAAAGCAATGCCCACCACCCTATATGTCATCCTCAGAGGGTTGGACTTGTGTAGTTTGTCCCCCTGCCCACCAAACGCCCTCCCTAGCCTGCCCAGACGTCATTTCAGGTTGGGCCGCACCTAGTTCCCTTTTCCAGCCATCTTCAGTCCCAAGGCCACTGGCCTATTTGTTGCTGGAGCAACAGAAGCCACCGAGGGGGGGCAGGAAGATGACAATGATTTAACAATGATCCACCCCACCACCAACACTGTCCCTAGTAGAGGTAAACCACAGGTGCTGTCCTTATTTGAGGACGTCAGGCCACACATGGCATCGCACCATTATTCCGATAGTCCCAGACAAGAACGCCCTAAATATGTGACATGGAAGCCCCAAGAGGCTGCAGTCCTTGTGAAGGAACACTGAGATATATACACCTATGAGTGACGTGTCATCAATAATTGATGTTTGATACCTTGGACCTGATGTACAGGTGCAGTGTTAAGGAAAAAGTGGGTGAAAGAGCCCTGACTGTTAGACTGTTACCTGGTACGGTTTTCCTGCTAAGCAGTGAGTTGAACGTTGTATGCGTATTCACTGGTCTTGTTTTAGTGGATGTCAATGTATTCTTACCTAGAATTGAATACATTGGGGAAGACCCCTAAACTTTGGTCTTAATCGGAATTATTGAGTATTCGATAGACCGTTCTCATGGAGGTGTATGTATATCGTGAATTCTCTCTCTGACATAATATCTCATATATAGTTTTCCCTGAAAGATGTTTTCACCCAGATTAAAGCTGGGGATTCTTTCTGGCCAGTAATGGAGCCAGGTTTGCAGGTTTACAGTGAGGGTGCGTGTACCTTATCACCCAAGTGACACTGGAAGATGTTTTATGTATAATGTACGCAGTTTTTGGTGTGAAACACCGTAGGAGAGTTGAAAGGAAAGAAAAAAAAAAAACAGGGAAGTGTTAGTTTCCATTTCAGTGTCCTGTGAATGAAATTCTGTGAAGTTTAGTTGTAAATGACACACGTATGTTGAAATGGAGAATTCTAGATGAGAATTGATGAGTAATTCTGAATCTAGCAACTGCACTATGTGTATTTTACCTGTCTGTGGAGCACTGTGTCCACGTAAGCCCACCCCATTATTTTCTGTTCTGAATGTAGATTTCTTTCTGTCACTCAGTGTTTTACTCAGCCCTGGGTGGGGTATGGTATGGGGATATTATTGCAGGGTCTGACAGGAGATAGGGATACGCTGGAGGCTCGGCCCTGACCACCATCAGGTCTACCGTCGAGATGAGGGCGAGTACAGGGTCCCTAGTTACAGGGTCAGCCCAGGGGTCCCTATATAATCCATATTCCCAGTGACAGATTGAATACCTCCTGAATGTAGATGTCACAATACATGTCACTCCCTCCCAGGACTCTTCAGACGCCATTTTTGGCCAACACCTACTTCCTCTTTTAGCGGCTGTTTCTTATCGGTAATTATCTTTAGTGGACGTTTTAACTCAGACACTACATAGTTCATTTTTAGACGCCATTTTAGTCCAGCCGACACCCAGTTCCCCATTTTTGTTTTAGCAGCCACAGCCACTGCTCTGTTTATTGCTGACATAGCAGGGACTGCAGAGGGGGGAGACAGGGACCTGAAACACACACTCCGTTTTTGGTCATATATGCAGTTGTTCCCCATTGTGTTCCCACTAATGAACCTTAGCAGAGGTTATTGCTGATAGTCCTGTGGAAACTTTTCCCTTCACTTTTGCATGTTTGTTTTTGCTGTATCTAGTATACAGTGTTTAATAGACCATATAGACTGCTCACTATTAGTCCTGGTGGACAGTGAATATTTTTCTGCCTATGGCAGTTGCTGCTTAGCCTGGTTTGAGATATTCTCACTTGTATGTTATCCTGCCTGATATCTTGCACAATCTCAGTTCCCTGATAGAGAGGGTGGAGGTTCATGTGGTCCCAAGGGGACATTGATCATCAGGAGTTGACATATATTAGAGTTTTTCGTTGGCAGCACCCAGTAATCCTTTGTGTCTTAGTTTACAGGGTCTGACAGGAGAGAGGGATACGCTGGAGGCTCGACCCTGACCACCATCAGGTCTACCGTCGGGATGAGGGAGAGTGCAGGGCCCCGAGTTACAGGGTCAGCACGGGAGAGGTAGAGTAGATACGCTCCACTGCTTTTTCCTAGTTGTGTAGATGTAGTCAGGGGGTGCTGCTTGGTAGTTTCCAAACCCTCTTGTGCTCTTTTCTCTTTCCCCGGGATTTTAGGGGATTTTAGTTTTTAGAATTTCAGTGTTCTCCTGACCCCAAAGTTACACCCATTGCTCTTTCTTACAAACCTGGGTATAGTCCTTTGTATCAGGTCTCCGAGAGCCCACATGCAAACTACAGCTGGTAACACCTGAGTTACAGTCACAGTCACCTGAGTTACAGTCACAGTCACCTGAGTTACAGTCACAGTCACCTGAAGAGTATCATCACGTTATCTCCAGCCCAGAAGTCATTCTACATGTTTGCCATGGAGTAAGACAGCAGCCCTTTGAACACTACTCAGCCAGATTGAACACCTACCTAAAGCACCAGTTGAAGATCAGTGCCCGTATGACATCACTGCTCCCTGACAAAGTCACCATCTCCCGGTGTGGGGTCCTTAATCCTGCTGAACTTCTCCCTCTTCCAAGGGGGGAGTGTCCCACCTCTGACACCTTGGTGGAAGAGGTAGTCGACTCTGGCATAGCTGAAACTCTGGATTCGATACCCTGACTTAACACCTTTGGACCCTGACTTAACATCTTTGCGGATGGATCAAGATGTGCATCAAGAAGACGGTTCCACATGGGTATGGTGCTGGTAGCAGAAGACGCTGTGCTGATAGAGCAGTCGCTACCCGCATGCCTGTCTGTAAAGAAGCAGATGTATGTGCTCTCGCTGAAGCCTGCAAGATGGCAGCCAGCATCTACTCTGTATGGAAGACAAGAGACTTGATCACTGCCAATGGAACTGTACGCCGCCATGAGGCCATAGAAGAACGGATGGAAGCTTTGCTATTGCCAGACAGAGTCGCGGTGAGCAGGGTTGAGGCCTACATTGGAGGAGTCAAGGGAAGCAGTAAGAAGTGCCCTCACTGACAGAACATCCAAAGAAGCCCCAAGACCACTTACCAAAGAAACAGTCAGTCAATCTGTGCTTTTCGAATGACCCAGATGTGAAGAAGAAAGGAAGGATGGAAAGTCTTGAGAAAACGTTGTCCTGACCCTACAAGAGCAAGTCCCAGAAGAAGAAGAGGACTGAGATAGGGTGCAGCTGTGGGCTCCCGGAGACCATAGAAAGTGGCTAGTGACCTGCTTTCACTGCCATCCAAAGAGATATGGCAGGCCTTAGACACAGAACTGACTCTACACACCCCATACCAGCCACAGAATAGAGGGAAGGTTGGGAGGATGGGGCAGTGTAGAAGGCAAGGGCATGAGAGTCTTCGCTTGCATTATTCAGTGTCAGACACACCCCAGCAGGGATCACTAGGTTGAGACCCTATGAAATCCTGTTTAGAAGTACCCCCAGATACTTCAACTAAGCTTGTTGTTTGTTTAAACATGTGCCTAATACACGTTTTTGAGTTTTCTCCTCCAGATCCAACCAGATCTAGATTTCTCTCTCTTTTCTTTTTCTCTCTCCTCTTTTCCTCTCTCTTTTCCTCTCTCTTTTCTCTTTTCTTCTCTCTCTCTCCCTCTCTTCTCAATCTTTCTCTCTCTCTTTCTCTCTCTCTTCTCTCACTCTTTTTCTTTCGGACGAAGATCCATGCATTCCACTACAAAGAGATGTCGGACCTGCCTGAGACCAGGAGATGGCTGTCTTCCCTCTTCTACCCGATACTTTGTGCCAGGATGATGATATCTAAGCATGTGGACTGGAAGACGACTCTACATCCCACCTTTGATGATGTCCCACCATTACCGCCTGAGGACTGAGGAGCATGAGACTCTGAGTGAACCCAACCCTGATAAATATTAGTCGATTAAAGGACTACTGCCACGTTCCCCCTTCCTGAATAACGTGTGCCAGCGGAACATAGCCATGAGGACAGTCTAGAGAATACGGTCAGGATCTGGCTTCCTATGCATAGTCTGTTGGGTGGGAAGGTTCATCCACAAGGGATGGGGTATCTCGTATGTGAGTGAGGTAACCATCGGCATTAGGACAGATCAATAGACTCGGGAAAAGTAAGGAAAGACTTTTTGGCTATCTCCAAAGGGGGGACTGTTATGGACAAGATTATCATTATTATGAGTATATAGGAGTTACATGGAGATATCCATAAAGAACAGGATTTAAGATGTTGTTTGAACTGTACCCCACATATCTCTTGGCATAAGACTCAGACAGACAGTCTGGGCTATTCTTGTGACCAGTGAATCATGCTGACATTGCTTAATATAAATGAGGAACCAAGCACATTACAGTAAATTGTATATCACAGAATAAGCTGTTCTACTTTATCCAATAGGAGACGTGTTACGTATTCTTGGCACCTAGCCAATAAGGTTATATATATTTGTACAACTTCCGGAAATAAATCAGTCTTACTTTCTATTCATATCTGAGCACGTCTCTCTGCTGTGTGTGAAAGATAGTGGTTATGCATGCTACCACGAGTGACTCATAATTTGGACTGCAGACAGTTTAAGAGGGATGCATGATTAGATTGCATCAACCTAAATTACGGCCTTATCATAGTGATCGGTTGAGTCGCGCCCTTAACACCACTAGGTGCAAACCAGATGGGGTGGCATGTCACTGCAGACCGCTGTGGTAGCCATACAGAGGAATTTATCATCCTCAGTGTCACCAGCAAAGCTCCTGCACATCATCCCCCTCTATGCTTTACGCTGGGCACCACAGATATATAACTGATATGCTCACCTTTTCTACATCTCGCAAAGACATGGTGTTTGGTGTCAAAAATGCAACATTTTTACTTATCATGCCACATTAGAGATTTCCACTGATCTAATATCCAGTTCTCATGCTTTTGGGTCCAAACAAGCTTCTTCTTGTTTGCGGTCCTCGGTAGTGCCTGTTTCCTTGTAACATTTCGACCATAACTTGTTTTCTCGACAGGTGATGTTGAAATGTGTCTCTTACTTGATGTCCATTTATCAGTGAAGGCTGTTATCTGTCGTGCTTTCAATTTGTATTTTCTGAGGCTGTGAACTCTGATGAACTTATCCTCTGCAGCAGAAGTAAGTCCTGGTCTTACTTTCCAGGGGTGGACCTTATGAAAGCCAATTTCATCATAGCCATTGATGGATTTAATGACTAAACTAGAGGATATCTTCGGTGTTCCATGTTCTTTGCTTAGTTGAGTGGTACTAGCCATATTCTGGCTTAGAACAGTTGTAGAATAGGGCTGTGTATATAACTGTGCACCAACTCTGGTCACAAACAGTTTCTGAAGGCCGGAGATTCCACAAATGAACTTTTGACAAGGCAAACATATTCATTGGAAGACATTAAATGTAACAACTTGATGAAGCTGAATGAGAGAATGGCAAGGGTATGTAAAGCCACCAGAATAAAAGAGGGGAACTTTGAGGAATCCAAAGTTTAACACATATTCTGGTTTGGTTCCCATGTGTTTCTTTACTCATTGTTTCCACATCTGTTATTTCATGGTTTTACTGTCTTCATTCTGAATCTACAATGTACACACTACAATAATAACAAGAAAAACCATTACATGAACAGGTTTGTTCAAACTTTGACTGGTATTGTATTCAACTGGTATGACTGGTACGTATTCAACAATAAAACTGCAACATGAAAAGAAGGAAGAGTCGTGGAATTCTAGAAATCACAGGATAGATAGGGAAGGGAAACCCTGTGTCTAGGAAAGGGGGAGATGGTGACCCCTGACCAAACCTACTGCTGGCCCCTGGCCACCATAGATAGGTTCCACATCTATTCACTGACCAGGATACCGGACCATGACTGACTCTAGAGATGGGCCCTAGGTAGAGAACGGATGGGATGAGCGCTTAGTCAACCCCATTAAGCTCTAAAGACACATGGAGCACAAACAGGGGAAAGCACATGAAGAACTTAACTCCAGGATGACACAGGGAGAGATACAGCAATGAACCACAATGTTTTTTCATATGGATACAAGGCGACTGCTTGCACCAAGGTCTGTATAGGTTTTAAAATCTATCACCAGCAAAGACAAAGGAGGAATGAGAGTATTAAAGTAAACCAAGGGAAGTGCTGATGATTAACAGCTGAAATGTGAGGAAATCAGCAGGGTCCTAAAGGGAAAGGAATCATCCCCAAGCAAAGAAAAAGAGAATGTCACTGAACAGTTTGTGTAGTCAAACGTTGTGGCCTTCTACAGCCGGACACCCCAGGACTGTAGGTCAAGTGTTACATACCTGTGACACTATGGACTATGAGCGCCACATGCAAAAATCCATGCACTTACAGCCTCAGCTGCTATCAATGAGGTTACTAATGATCATCTGAGGAATGTTTTGCCGTGCTGAATGCACTTAGGCACAGATATCATCAAGATCCGCTGCTGGCAGCTTCCTGTAAGATTGCTGACCAACGATGTCCCAGATGTGTTTGATGAGAGACAAGTCCGGAGATGTTGCAGGACACGGTAGCACATTTAGTTAGGCCTTGCAGGTTGCTCAAAGTACAGTGAAAAACATACGATCTGATGTTGTTGTGCGGAAAATGTACCATGAAGGGCATCTATGAGAGACATATTGTATATACCTAAGTAAAAAGACTGATTGCACTTGGACGTGTCGTCTGTTTTTTGGCTCATGCTTCTGATTGAGCACTTCTCATCAGCCTTAGGGGATTTTAATGAATTATTAGAAGGTTTATCCACCAATATATTGGAGGGTGTTTTAACCCAAAGAGAGGTTTCAGAATGGATAGGGACCCAACATAGTTACATAGTTACATAGTTACTTAGGTTGAAAAAAGACCTAGGTCCATCTAGTTCAACCTTCCTCCACCAGTTCTACATTTAGTCACTAAGTCATTTATAACCAACAATGTTTTGTGTACTGAGGAAATCATCCAGCCCTTTTTTAAAAGCTGTTATAGTATCTGCCATTACTACCTCTTGTGGTAGGGCATTCCACAGTCTGACCGCTCTAACTGTAAAGAACCCTTTCCTATTTAGGTGTCGGAATCGCTTTTCTTCCACTCGCAGTGAGTGCCCCCTGGTCCTTAGTATTGTTTTCGGAAGAAATAAGTTATGTGCCAGTCCTTTATATTGACCACACATGTATTTATACATATAAATGAGATCTCCTCTGAGACGTCTTTTTTCTAAGCTAAACATATCTAACTTTTTCAATCTGCCATCATATGGGAGGCCTTCCATTCCTTGTAATAGTCTAGTTGCCCGCCTTTGAACTGACTCTAACTTCTGAATGTCCTTTTTAAAATGTGGAGCCCAAAACTGGATCCCGTATTCCAGATGTGGTCTTACAAGTGATTTATAGAGGGGTAACAATACGTTGGGATCACGGGATCTAATCTCTCTTTTTATACACCCTAGAATCTTGTTTGCTTTAGCAGCTGCTGCCTGACATTGAGTGCTGCTGCTCAGCTTATTTGTAATGAGAATACCCAAGTCCTCTCCTGTTCTGTAGTCCCGAGTTTACTTCCATTTAATGTATACGCAGCTATAGGATTACTCCGTCCTAGGTGCATTACTTTACATTTATCAACATTAAATCTCATTTGCCAAGTATCTGCCCATTCTGACATCTTATCCAGATCTTTTTGTAATATTGTACTATCCAGGTCAGTTTTTAATATCCTACATAGTTTGGTGTCATCGGCAAAGACTGACACTGTACTATCAATCCCATCCACAAGGTCATTAATATAGAGAGTAAAAAGAATTGGTCCTAGCACAGATCCCTGCGGCACCCCACTGCTGACTATAGCCCATTTAGAGAATGTAGCATTTATGACTACTCTTTGTTTCCTATCTTTTAGCCAATTCCTTACCCAGTTGCATATTGTGTCCCCTAGTCCTTGCTTCTGGAGCTTTAGTATAAGGCTATTATGTGGTACAGTATCAAATGCCTTTGCAAAGTCCAAATAAATCACATCAGCTGCATTACCAATATCCAGGTTTGAACTTACCCCCTCATAGAACCCCAACAGGTTGGTTAGACACGACTTATCTTTCATGAATCCATGCTGTTTGTCAGTTATCATATTATTTTCTGCAATATATTTTTGCATGTCATCCCTTAAAATGCCCTCAAAAACTTTGCATACTACTGATGTCAGGCTTACTGGACGGTAGTTGCCTGGATCTACCCTCTTACCTTTCTTAAATATCGGTACCACATCAGCAATCCTCCAATCCTGAGGCACCAACCCTGTTACAAGTGAGTCTAAAAAGATGAGATACAGCGGTCTGTCGATTACGGAGCTCAATTCCCTCAATATTCGTGGATGAATGCCATCTGGCCCTGGGGATTTGTCAATGTTTAATTTACTCAGACGTAGGCGTACTTCATCTTGTGTTAAATTAATTATATCAGGTGGTGGACTTTGATTTTTCACTTGTTGAATGATCCCTGGTACAGTCAGTTCCTTGGTGAATACAGATGAGAAATGCCTATTTAATATCTCAGTTTTTTGTTTGTCCTCTATAACTAACTTGTTATTATATTTTAAGGGTCCGATACTATCCTTTGTTTTCCTTTTGGCATTAATGTATTTATAAAAGATTTTGGGATTTATTTTAATGTCATTGGCGATTTTTGTTTCAGTAGCTAGTTTTGCTTGTTTGATTTCTTTTTTGCATTGCCTATTGATATCTTTATACTCCTGCAATGCTATTTCTGTATTCTCAGCCTTTAAGATGTTAAACGCCCTTTGTTTTTGTTTTATTATACTTTGTACAGTCTTATTTATCCATAGTGGTTTCTTTTTATTCCTGGACATTTTATTACCACTGGGTATAAGTTTTTTACAGGACTCTAGCAGTATATCCTTAAACTTACCCCATTTATGTTCGGTATCCCCAGTTACCATGACTCTGTCCCAATCTACACATTTAAGCTCTTCCCTTAATTTGTTGAAATCAGCTTTCCTAAAATTCCAGGTTTTAGCATTCCCCCTTTGAAATGTTCTATTGAATATTATGTCGAAGCTTACCATATTATGATCGCTGGTGCCCAAGTGCTCCCGGACCTGTAGATTTGAAATTGTATCCGGTCTATTTGACAGGACCAGATCTAGCAAATTATCTCCCCTGGTCGGTTCATCTACCATCTGAGAGAGGAAATGGTCCTGAATGGTAGATAAGAACTTACAGCTTTTAGCAGAACCAGAAGATTCTATGTCCCACTGTATGTCTGGATAGTTGAAATCCCCCATAATAAGAACCCGATTATTATTATTAGCTGCCTTTTCA
The DNA here is from genome assembly GCF_048569485.1 of Anomaloglossus baeobatrachus. Classification (NCBI taxonomy): domain Eukaryota; kingdom Metazoa; phylum Chordata; class Amphibia; order Anura; family Aromobatidae; genus Anomaloglossus; species Anomaloglossus baeobatrachus. The sequence goes on from NC_134361.1 coordinate 198,786,859, forward strand.
ATTTGTTCCAGCATTTCACCCTCTATTTGTTCAGGTATGCTAGGAGGCTTATAGCAAACTCCAATTAGCATTTTTCCATTATTCCCCTCCCCATGTACATTTACCCATACTGACTCTACATTGTTGCTGTTCCCCTCAATGTCATCATACAACACAGGTTTTAGGTTAGATTTGATAAATATACACACCCCACCACCTTTTTGGCCTTTCCTGTCCTTCCTAAATGTACTATAACCCTGTATGTTTGTCACCCAGTCATGGCTTTCATCCAGCCAGGTTTCCGTAATGCCCACCACATCATAATCCATGGTTGACATAAGAGTCTCCAATTCATTCATTTTGTTTGCAAGACTTCTTGCATTTGCCAGTAGACATTTAATCCTATTAACACCTTTATTACTCCTAGCCTCCCTACGTTCCTTGTATGTCCCATCCCCCCCTAATCCTTCATTGACCCCTACCGTCTCCCTGTCTCTATCTGCTCTATCTATCCCCTTATTTGCTCCACTACCCTCCCTCCCCCCCGATCCTAGTTTAAAAGCTCCTCCATCCGTCTGACCATTTTCTCCCCCAGCACAGCTGCACCTTCCCCATTGAGGTGCAGCCCGTCCCTACATAAGAGATACGCCTTGACGTTGGCTGTTGGGCTCACATAAAACTGGTCCTTTTTATATGCTATGTATCTCAATTTTTATATGTATTTTCTTAACAGTAATGCATGTTCATATTCCTATATTCATTGCTAACAAATCTTAGCATTTCAGAGTGCAGCTGTTTCTTCAGTTGTTATAATACTGTATACATCTGTCATGGAGCAAGTGCAGGTAAGTATCTGAGGCTGCTCCAAACAGATGCCAGCTGTGTTATACAGCTAGCTCCCAATGGTTCTGTTTAACCATGTAAATGCTGCTCTCAGTCTCTGTTGGCACATCCATTCTCATTGTCGTCCTCCTCCACGCGATGCAAGTGCAGGGTGCTGTTGGGTTCCATAGCCCTTTGGTGCTACAATACATATTGGTACTGTTATGAGTGTATCATGCTCAGGGGAGACCACTGACGCTGGCAGGCTCACTGTTGTTATTTGATAACATCTCCTTGCTTGTGGTGCTGTATGGGTTAATAATAATAATAATAATAATAATATTTATTCATTTAGATAGCGCCATTAATTCCACAGCGCTTTACATACATTGGCAACACTGTCCCCATTGGGGCTCACAATCTAAAGTCCCTATCAGTATGTCTAGCACCCTTTCCTGTCCGGCTGCTGGCTGTAGCTGCAAATCTCAGGTATGGCTCTTTGGGATCACTCCCCTTCCCTATTTAAGTCATGTGATCTGATCACATAATGCCTGTGATAGAAACTGAATCCTCATTTCTATGTGGTCCACTTTGAAAGGAGTCTGCTCTGGAAGAAGTCTGGTGTGTTGTGTGCAGCAGTGGTGATTGCTATGCTGAAGCCGCATGCAATGGCTTCTCCTTTGCATATCTATTTCCCCTCTTTGTATTCCTTCCCTTGTGTCTCTGTATTGTAGTGGTGAGACTAGTGATCTCGTCGGCCTGCTCACTAGCCAGGGTGAGTGGAGGGCTAGCTGAGGGCCTAAGGTATCGGGCTCGGAGACAGGTTGCAAGAACCTGTATAGGGACAATATGGAGCTCAGGAGTCAGCTTCAGGTGAGTTCAGGAGGTGTCCCCTCACCCCTCTCCCTAGCAGCAGGGACCTCCATTGTATCGTGACCCCTGTGTTTCCTGTGTGTTGAAACATCTTGTGGGGGGTAAACCATGCTAGTCAAGTGCGTGAGAGGTACACAGTCTTCGCCTCATGGGAGATTTTGATTTTTACTTGTACCTGTAATCCTTTCATCGCTTGTTCTATATGCTGCAATTTCAAGTCTCCAAGGGAAGCTAAAATATAGGGTGAAAAGTAAAATAAAATAGAAAATAAAATTATAAGTTTGACCCATTCTGCCCAATCAAACGTAAAAAAACAACATATTTGGTATTGATGTGCCTGTAAAAGTCCAATTTATGGAAATAAAGAATTCTGCTTCACGCGATCATTGCTTCCACCCCTCGCCCCCAAAAGGCTTCCATTGCCTGTTTACGAGGGGATGTGATGACGAAATATGGTGACTTTTATGTTAGCATAAAAGATACGAACGACCACAAGCCAATTACCGTTTGTACACGTATAGAAAGGGCAATCAATGTGAACGATCCCCCCAAGGATCTCATACATAAACATGCATATACACAGCACACAGCAGAGCCGGCACAGCACAGCGCGCTGCCTCCTGCTCCTGCTAGTGTGCCTGGCATGTATACACTGCTGAGGAGTGCGGCGCGGACAGCAGATATAGCGGCCCACTACACCGTGCCCCTGCTTCTAGTGGGGGCAGCTGCTCCCCCTACCCCTCGCTGGGTACGGCCGCAGCACATAGCAGGGAGCTTATTGGCACATCTCTGACCCCGGAAGTGCAAGTGCTGGTACTTCCGGGGTCAATCAGCATCCTGTACCCGCAGTTTCTTTTTGCGTCTTAAAGACACAGATACAAATAAATAGCGATGCGCCAAACACCCCCACCCCTCCCGAAAACACAGCTGATCTATTAGACTGTCTTTACGGAGGGGGAGAGGGTGTGAAGAAAAAAAAAAATGCTGACAGGTGCCTAGTGGCAAGTATGGCCCTGGTGGTGGGGGCCCCCTTAGAAGCTCTTTTGGTGGGGGCCCCGGGGCTGGAGCCCCGCCTGCCCCGCCTATAATCCAGCCCTGATACTGTATATAGGTGGAACTTTCCATTTGAAGGCTATACATTTAGATGCATTTTGCGGTTTCTGAGGACAGGTTGACATTCGGTTATTTGGTTTGTCCTATTTTTTTTATTTATTTTGGTTTTCAGAATTTTCTTGGTTCAATAAAGACAAGTAAGCTTCTGAAGAATAGCAGGTCTGCCTGTGTAATCATTCCCGCCCATGTGATGGATGAGAGGGTACGAGCTGTCACGGGGCTCGAAATGACGGACAGTCAGATCACGACTGGAAAAAGCATATAATCAGAAGCCGACCATTAATTATAGTCTTATGTCTGATCCTCATGGTGCTCGCTGATGAATATGCAGACAGGTCGGAACACAGCGGAGCGGCCACTGTCTCCGAGGCTCCTGTTCCGTGTTCCGTCCACCGCCCACCTTTCTGCCCGTTTTACCCGGTGTGACACCCCTGCCTTTGATGTTATAAGCTTCTCTGATTATGGAAGTGCTGACAGCACGGAAGGTTGACACTAGCAGTGATAAATGCTGCCATTTGTAAAGGTGGCACAAGCACAATAGTGCGGACATATAGCAGAGGGTCACCGCTAATTCTCTGTGTTTTGAAGCTTCTACCTCAATGTATTAAAGGAAACCTACAATTTGTAGAACGGTTGAATAGATCCTCAAACAGCACAAAAAAATTATGTCTGTTTTGTAGGAGTCCGATTGCTGAGAAATCACGCTTTGAAGTCCCATGTAAATTAATCTGGGGCTTCTAGATATAATTAGAGTGCACTGACTCTCCCAGTGCACTTCCAGACTAATTTGTATTTGGTTTTTCTGGTGTCTGGGATCAACACAGGGAGACTCGGGTGTCGATCTGCTGTGTGCTGATTCATAGGAAAGCTAGCAAGAGTTAATATCTGCTGGTCTGCTTGCTCCTTTAATCACATGTTGTGGGGAGACCTATCACATCTGCTCACCTCCTATTTATGCTGGTGGAATCCTTCTACCTAGGCCAGTATAATGCTTTCTGCTGGAAATAATAAAGTGGTGAGCTGAAGTGCACTCACTGGACCACAGGTGGACCCCGGCTTTACTCTTTAGTGGGAAGGGCTTGACTAAGTGAACACCACAAGGCAGACGCCAGTTACCACTCCCAGGGCAGAGATCGGGACTGTGGCAGCAGACCCCCAGGGTAGAGATGGACACAGGTGCAGACCGGCAGAGTCACTGGTGTAACAGGTGCAGCCGGGATGGCTGAGACCAGACAATACAGCCAAGATGGACGGACAGAGTCACTTGTGCTACAGGGACCATCAGGACAGCTGAGGCAGATGGCCAAGCCAGGGATGACAGACCAAGTCACAAGTATGGCGGAGTCCACCTGGACAGAAGAGGCAGATGTCACGGCCTTGGTGGACGGGCACAGTCACTAAAATGATGAAGTCCTCTGGGGCAGATGAGGCAGATAACATGGCAAGGAGTGAAGGACACAAGGGTACAGGGAGCTGGCAAGGGACACTGTACACTGGCAAAAACACACAGTGAACAAGGAGACCTGACAACTAGCTGGCTAGGGCACAGAACCACTAACTAACTAATCTCGTTGATCAGGTACCTCCCCTAGTGGGAGAGTGCCTTAAGTATTCAGCGATAGGCTGAGAGGTACTTCCTGGAAATGACATGCTGGCCCTTCAAGAGGAGAGCAGCAGCGCACACCCTAAGAGCACTCCCAGAGGCCCTGTTGCACAAGCCCCGGGAGGGGGAAACAAGGAGCACCCACATGGAGGAACGCGGGGATGCTGGGCAGCATGATGAGAGTCAGCCACGGCAGTGAGTAAGAGCGCGTCCCTGTAGGGAGAGGGCGAGGAGTGCAGGGATTCCAGTTGTACAGCCAGCTATATTCTACGTTGGTCTGTGAGGTGTGGTGTCCCAGACTATGGTGAAAGTTGTGCTTTAGTTGTGCCTGTTGCTTGGAGTGGTTGTGGAGTTTACCCCTGTTGTTTTGTGGCTTCCTTCCTGCTCTTGATTTTCCTCCTGAACCTTTTATTGTCTTTACCTTTGTGTGTGTGTGCCGTGTGACAGAGTTTTTTTTTTCCCTTGTCTGTCTTTATCTGTAGTTTTCAACACACCTGTATCATCCCTCCCTGGAAGAAATGGGTTATTAGATCAGGACTGGTCAGAAGCAGGGCCAGGAAGGAGACTCAGGCCTCTCCACCATCAGGAGTATCCCTGAGATTAGGGAAAGCATAGGGTCCCCTAGCTTGAGGGACAGCTTAGGAGCCCTGGTTTTCTGCTATCCCAAAGTCATCATGACATGCATTCAGAGTGTATTGACACAACCCCAGTGCACTTCCTGGCTAATTTGCAAATGGCTTCAATGCCTGATTTCACAGCACTGTCAAATCGGATTACTACATGGCAGGTATTATTTTTATTGTTGTTCTAGGACCTATAGAGCAATAGTGGTATAATCGTCCTGATACATTCCCTTTAAAGGGAACCTATCCCCTTGGAATACACTATCTACCTGCAGATATACAGTTAATCTGCTGGTAAATAGCATTTCAATGCTGATCGGCTGCAGCTACTGGGAGAAAATGAACTTAGTTCCACCAGGGAGCTGCTGGCTTTCAGTCGTAGGGGAGTGATTACAGTCACTGCTCACGGCATGGCTCTGTATACTGTAAGCATTAAGACTTGCATCAATCATACTGCCTGGGTGTGTGTAAAGCCGTCACTCACAGTATAGTGAGTGGTGCAGAGAGCAGTGCCTGCAGTCGCTCCCTGCACCACCCCTATAACTGAAAGCTGGCAACTTTGTGGTGGAAAGAAGTTAATTTTCTCCTGATACCCGTGTGGCAATTAGACAACGTAGGAATGATATTTTCCTGCAGATTAACCCTATATTTGCAGGTAGATAGGGTTTTCCAAGGTCACAGATGCTTGAATAGCTTTCTTTATTGGTGCAATAAGGTATTCGAGCCGGCGACCTATCCATAAAGTAATTTGCAGTAGTCCCAAGGTTAATTGTAGCTTTTTTTTTTTCTCCATAGAGAATAATTGAAGTGATATAGCATAAGTCGCTTTGTGAGTTATGATTTGTACTTATCTACAGTAACCCTACCTGAAAAATGTGTCTGTGCCTAGCGAGGTGCAGATTAAAACCCTAGGCTCAGCAACGAGCAATTAGATTTGGGAGTTCGATAGCAGCAGCCGTAGTAATAAAAAACACAACAAACCATAATGAAGTGCCCTCTGAAGTGTATAATTAGCATTTCCCAGTCAATCACCATCCATAATTTATATATACACGCGGTGTACTTTTTTTCTCTGCATAGATGGAGACGTTCCCAAAGGACATTGTGAATTGATTGGTTTGTACCCCAGTGGCCAAGTACATTATGCTACCGGATTGGGAATATATCAAACTCCTAAAATAACCTTTTAGAGCAAAAAGTTGTGTTTTTTTATGAAATAGTGCGAATATATCTGGCGCACAGGGTGGGGTGGAGTACATATGCGCAAAAGTTTTATATGGTTTTTAAAAATCACAATTGACTGGGCAAATCCAAAAACCACGGCCATATTGGGGATCATAAAGAAAACCCCAGATAAACACATAAAATAGATGTAAAAAAAGGCGAAACATTTTGAGAAAATAAAAAACAAGCTAAAAACATCAAAAACTAGACCACAAAATCGGTGCAAATGCAATAATGAATCAGGTCCTTAGTCACAGACATCCCGCAAGTAAAAATAACAAATCGGCTGTATTTACTCCCTGCTGCTTCAGTGATGGCTTTCGCTGCAGCCCCCCATTTGTTTGTTGATATTGGGGCTGCATGTCACGCTAGGTATGGGGAAGTGCCAAGCAAGCGGCAGAAGGCTGTGTGCTCAATAGTGGTCAGGCTAGCAAGAGTTAACCTGGGATCAGATGCTATTGGGAACCTATCACATACTACCCACCTTTTTAAGATGGTAGAATCTGTCTTCCTGTGCTGACTATAGTTTATTGCTGTATTGGTGTCACACTAGGTACAGGGGAGTACCAAGCAAATGGGGAAAGGGAAGGGGAACCCTGCATCTAGGGATAGGGGAGATGGTGATCCCTGACCAAACCTACCGCTGATTCCTAGGGTCCCTAACCACCCTAGATAGGTTCCTTAGAAAGCATAAAGAAGAGGAGAGCACTGCATCTAAGGAAGGGGGAGATGGTGACCCCTGCCCATCCTACTGCTAGTCCCTGGGGTCCCTCACCACCCTAGATGGATTCCACACCTATGCGCCGAACAGGATACCTGACCCTAGGTATACCCAGTGCTGGACCCTAAATAAGGAATAGGTGGGATGAGATCTTCATCAACCCCACTAAACACTATAGAAGACACAAGGAGGAAACATGGGGAAAATGCATGAACTACTTATCAACAGATGACTCAGGTAGAAGTTCAGCAACTATACCACAAAGGAGTACAAGCCATCTGCTTGCAACCAAAGCTAGAATGAAATGAAAAATATCACCAGCACCAGTCCAGGGAAGAAGGGAGGGAAAGCTACCTATACCAATGAAAACTAACAGCAGGAACGATAGAAAGTCAGGGAGCATTTCGCGCAGCCAAACACTGTGATCTTCTATTGCCAGAAACCAGATGACTGTCTGATACCCATGTCACTGCAATGATGTAACAATTACATCCCTTGACTGCTGCAGACAATCACTTAGATCACTTGACCTCTGCAGACAATCACTGTGCTCAGCTGTCTCATTACGTCTACAGCAGTATCTATCGCCGCTGTGCCTAGAGAGTAGCTGAAGCAGTTACTTGATGTCTTGACGTCACTGCTGTAGCCATATTATATCAAAGAAAAGACAGGTACAAATGGCCGAACAAGAACTCTTGAGTATGGGAGAGATGGCCGAGATGGCTGCTGGCCAAATTAGTGGCTAAAGCATAATTCGGTTGACAGTCATCTACTGTGTATGGGGACCTTAAAGGGGTTGTCCACTACTAGGACAACCCCTTCTTATTTTGCAGTGCTGCCTTCCAGTACCTCCTGTTGATTAACTCATATGGTTCAAAGGCGGGGAGACAGAAGCCGGCACTTATTGGACACGGGGTTTATGTGACGTCACAACGTCTTGTGAGTTCCGGCACTGCTGGAATGGCGCCAGTACGGGAGGTGAGTATACGTTTTGTTATTTTACCTTGAGGAAACGTGGAATCAGAATGGGTTGTCCTAGTAGTGGACAACCCCTTTAAGAGCGGCTGCTATGCTGAAAAAGTGCCATAACAATCTGTCTCCTTACAGTTCTACTTGGCTTTCTTTAGAAAATGCATTTACGGTTACTGGCGACTATGCTGCTGTCACTTTATTCGAGCAATTGTCTGGGGTTGCATTGGATGCACTTCGACTATCAAACATTGGTAGCATTTCCTAGCCAGTATAGCAATGCTTTCTACATCCCATTTTAGAATATACTGTATATTAAAGGGGTTGTCCAGGTTTGGCACGATGTGACTGCAGATTTGGGAGTCCTCACAGCGTGCACAGTGCACGCTGTCAGGATTCTTTGGTGCCATAGCCAGGAGGTCGTGTGACTGCAAGTATGCGATATGCATACTCTCGGCCATATTCCGACTAGACTTTTGTGGCCTTGTTCAATGCAAGTGCATTGAGCGAGGCTATGCACAACTAGTAGGAATGTTGGGAATCCCCACAGCGTGCAAAGTGCACACTGTCAGGATTCTCTGGTGCCAACGCCGGGAGGTCTTGTGACTGTAAGTATGCAATATGCATACTCCTGGCCACATTCCGACTAGACTTTTGTGGCCTTGTTCAATCCAAGTGAATTGAGTGAGGCTGTGCACAACTAGTAGGAATGTTAGGATTCCTCACAGCGTGCACAGTGCACACTGTCAGGATTCTCTGGTGCCAACGCTGGGAGGTTATGTAACTGCAAGTATGTGTATGTGATATGCATACTCCTGGTCACATTCCGACTAGACTTTTGTGACCTTGTTCAATGCAAGTGAATTGAACAAGGCTGTGCACAACTAGTAGGAATGTTAGAATTCCTCACAGCATGCATAGTGCACACTGTCAGGATTCTCTGGTGCCAACGCCGGGAGGTCTTGTGACTGCAAGTATGCGATATGCATACTCCTGGCCACATTCCGACTAGACTTTTGTGGCCTTGTTCAATCCAAGTGAATTGAGTGAGGCTGTGCACAACTAGTAGGAATGTTAGGATTCCTCACAGCGTGCACAGTGCACACTGTCAGGATTCTCTGGTGCCAACGCCGGGAGGTCATGTGACTGCAAGTATGCGATATGCATACCCCTGGCCACATTCTGACTAGACTTTTGTGGCCTTGTTTAAAGCAAGTGAATTGAGCGAAACTGTGCACGACTAGTGGGAATGTTGGGAATTCTCACGGTGTGCACAGTGCCATCTGTCAGGATTCTCTAGTGCCAACGCTGGGAGGTTATGTGACTGCAAGTATGTGATATGCATACTCCTGGTCACATTCCAACTAGACTTTTGTGGCCTTGTTCAATGCAAGTGAATTGAGCGAGGCTGTGCACGAATAGTAGGAATGTAGCCACAAGTATACATAGCCGTGTTGTCATTGAAAGTCTTAAGGAAATAAATATGTCTGTTGAAGGGTTCCCTCTTTATATGGGTAGCCTATTCTTTTCTATACTGTTGAGGTGAAGGCTTTGGCCTACATATGGCTAATGGAAATCTACTGGCATGATTGATGTAGAAGGTTTACTCAAAAAAGCGGCCTAAATGAGATCTAAGCGCCATCCATTATTATTGATGATGTACAAACCTTACAGGGAATGTTAATATCTAATGTCCTCTTCTGTGTAATCTCGCATTATATACCATCCTGAATAGCAGCTTTGTATTTAACAGGCTAAAACGTTTGTTCCTTATCTCACCCAGACAGAGCGTACGCTTTCCCGCAAACCATTTTACACTAATACATAACAATAAACCTGACATCTTAATTACCGCTTCTCATCCAAAACGAAATTGTACTGGTTACCGTAATGCGTAATAAACATCCCATAATGGTCACCAGAAAATAATTCTCCCCATTCGCTCCATTATGACTGTTATTCTTTATACGGCCAACTTATCATCCACAAAGCTCTTCTAAGGGAATTGCTGCAAAAAACGAGATCGACTGCTCCGTCAAGGCCTACCCCTGCAATAACAAAACTCATAAACCCTGCCTCCTATCCAGGTCTCACATGCATGAAATTCATGGAACGAGTAAAGACTGCAATGTCCAGACGGGCTGCGGTTCTCCTGGCCTCAATCCCTGTGTGCCTATGAAGGTATTGAGTTTAGGTTAAGAGCTCCTCGGCCAGTCTAAGGGGTACTTTGCACGTTGCGACATCGCTACTGCGATATCGTCGGGATCAAATCGAAAGTGACACACATCCGGCGCCGGTAACGACGTTGCAACGTGTAAAGCCTAGATGCGCCGATAAACGATCGCAAAAGCATCGTAAATCGGTGATCTGTGTAGTATCGGTCATTTTCATAATGTCGCACCAATAGGAGATACGATGTTGTTCCTCGTTCCTGCGGCAGCACACATCGCTGTGTATGAAGCAGCAGGAGCGAGGAACATCTCCTTACCTGCCTCCACCGGCTATGCGGAAGGAAGAAGGTGGGCGGGATGTTTACGTCCCGCTCATCTCCGCCCCTTCGCTTCTATTGGCCGCCTGCCGTGTGACGTCGCTGTGACACCGCACGACCCGCCCCCTTAGTAAGGAGGCGGGTCGCCGGCCAGAGCGACGTCGCAGGGCAGGTAAGTGCGTGTGAAGCTGCCGTAGCGATAATGTTCGCTACGGCAGCTATCACAAGATATCGCATGTGTGACGGGGGCGGGTGCTATCGCGCTCGGCATCGCTAGCCGATGGTAGCGATGTCGCAACGTGCAAAGTACCCCTAAGAATCCAAGTCTGTATACAAACCATGAATGTTGGATGTGCGAAACCGTCCCGATATGTCTCAAGTGTCTCCCACCCTTAGGAGTCCTTTGACAAGTCTGAGATCTGAGGTTCACATTGCCTTCTGGAACTCTGGGTTTCAAATGTACGATATGTTTTGGATTATAAGACGCACTTTTCCTCCCAAAAATTTGGGAGGAAAATGAGGGGTGCATGTTATAATCTGAATGTAGCTTACTGGGAGGTGGTGGAGAGGGGTAGCAGGGGCAATGCTGCGGGAGCTGTGCTGCTGGGACTGCCGGGCTGTGAGGCAGGGGCCATCCTTAAAATGTCAGCAGTGCGGGCTTCAAATAATGACACCCGGAGTCAGTGCATGCGCAGATGGAGCTATTGGCTCAAGATCACATCTGCGCGTGCACCGCCTCCGACCCATTGATCTCCCAGCAGGGGACTTAAGAAAAATGGCGTCCGGAGGTTGCATGTGCGCAGATGAGATCTTGGCTTGTCATTGAGCCGATAGCTCTATCTGTGTATGCGCCAACTTAGGGCACCATTTCTTTGAAGCCTGCACCGCTAACAGTTTCTGGAAGTTGCAGGCGGCATCTGGGACACCCACAGAATCACCCTACTCCACTACTGCCCCTGCCACCTGTGACCCTGCTGCACCACCGCTGCCCACCTCCGGTAAGACACCACCGGATTGTAAGACAGACCCCAATTTTTAAAATTTTTTCTACCTTTTTTTTTTCTCTAAATTTGGGTTGCGTCTTATAAACCGAAAAATGCGGTATATGCTTTCTTTTTCTTGCAGTAAGGGTCAAGAATTTTTTCCTTGCTGGTAGTTCCTTGTTACTCCAATCTCAAGTGCAGGTGATTTGTGAACATTCCCCTGTACTTTAAATAGTCACTTTTTCCATCACCTGATGCAGGTTATACATTCATTTCTGAACTGAACACTGTGGAGGAAGGAAGTCTCAGAAAGCTGCTGGAGTCCTGTTGTTTGCAGCCCTGGTGTTTGGCTGCAGCTTTGGTGTTGTCTATGTTGCCTTGTCTGTCTTCCTTCCCCTGTGTTTTACTATTGCAGTGGTGAAGTTTGGTGCCCTCACTGGCTTTTGCACTATTTAGGGTGAGTGAAGGGACAGCTAGGGACTAGGCACGTGACGGTTATAAGGATTCAAGTAGGGACATTAGGAAGCTCACGATTCAGACACAGGTTAGTGTCAGGAGGTGACCCGTCTTCTCTCTCACTACTGTTAGGGCCTTCCTACCTTCTCCATCCTCACTGTAACCACTGTATTGCGTGTTCCCATTCCCGAGAGTGACATTATATCTGATTATTGAAAAGCTAGGTGGTAATATGGCATCCCTCTAAGCTCGCCCATGGTACACACCCAACTGGAGTCCTGTATGACAAACTTGCCTCATCATTTGGTGATTCTCAAATCTTCTATTGCAATATTACTAGATATGTAGAATTTCAGGACCTTGAGGCACTGTCAGACTTTATAATCATATCAGTACTGGCTCAGGAAAAGTATCCCCCATTAGGGGACCTAAATTTGGGTGACTTGTGGGAAATCTGGGTGACTTGACTGGCTTGGCATTAGATTCTTATATTTCTTATGATCTATTGAGTACATTAAAGGGGTTGTCCACTACTTTTACATTGATGGCCTATCCTTAGGATAGGTCATCAATGCCTGATCGGCTGGGGTCCGACATTCCACACCCCTGCTGATCAGCTGTTCCCGGTCCCGGCTGCAGCAGCAGGCAGCTGGAAATGCTCAGTTCCGGCGCTACCTCATCTTCTGATAATCAATAGGAGGTTGATGTGCAGTACCCGGCCCTATCACAAGACGGAGCAGCGCCGGAGCTGAGCATTTCCGGCTGCCTGCTGCCGCTGAGACCAAGACAAGAACACCTGATCGGCGGGGGTGCGGAGTGTCGGACGCCGGCCGATCTGACATTGATAACCTATCCTAAGGATAAGCCATCAATGTCAAAGTAGTGGACAACCCCTTTAATTAAAAGGTTTATTCCTAAAAAAAAAACCTTAGACCCCAATACGTAGAGTGGAGGTCTCGTGTGGCTCCTCTGTATGATTCAAGATAGGGTTCGGGATTTCTAAATATCTCACCAGTTGGTTCCCTAGCAGTCAGCAAGTGATCCAAGAAGTGATTTGCTTTTTGGGGAGAATAACCCTTTATAGATGGAACTAATCACTAGTCACCCCAGATCTTAGGCCCATTTATAGAAAAATTAAAGGATTGAAGAGTGACTACTTTTTTTTTTCCCGAAATTTTATGATATACCGTATTCAAGAAAAATGCCTTCTGAAAAAAATATCTCAAATCTGTCTTTAATTCTGTCTTCCCTGAGGGATCAGATTACACCTGCTGCCTATTGAAGTCTATGGATAAGAAAGGGAGGGACAAAAACATGGAGAAAGAGGCAGTGCTCAATCTTTTAGTGTCAAGAACCTAAGGAGGATGAAACCTTCCAAAAATGTAGAATATAATGGCCAGAACACTTTAGAACATTACCTACCAAACTTTTTAAATATATGTCAGAAGTATAAGTTTTAGTTTCAAAGCCCTCGGCGGATTAATTCAATATGTTCGACAGATGATTATAACTCAAAGTAAATGCCTCCCAAATATTTAAAATTATATTTAGAAAGTGGGGATTTGCATTTTTATGAAAGTCAACGCAGAAAAAGTTTCATCAGGGATTTATATATTATGTAACATGTACCAGAATATGTCACTCATTTTAGGCATCACTGTCGCACCCTAAATTAGCTGCAGAGCTTTATTTTCCGATACAGACTTACAAGAAAAAGGTGAAGCTAAAGGTTTTGTGACCATTTTGATGACTTGAAGTATACACTTCAATGATACGCCAGAGATAAAACATCATAATTTTTGGTTCAGTTGGCCAACAATCTTGTGTATGGAGGAATGTCAAGGTGGTCAAGAATGTCCGAATGTCAAGATGGCCAAGAATGTCAAAATCTCAAGGTGGTCAAGAATGTCCAAATGTCAAGGTGGCCAAGAATGTCCAAATGTCAAGGTGGCCAAGAATGTCCGAATGTCAAGATGGCCAAGAATGTCAAAATGTCAAGATGGCCAAGAATGTTCGAATGTCAAAGTGGCCAAGAATGTCCGAATGTCAAGGTGGCCAAGAATGTCCGAATGTCAAGGTGGCCAAGAATGTTCAAATGTCAAGGTGGCCAAGAATGTCCGAATGTCAAGGTGGCCAAGAATGTCCGAATGTCAAGGCGGCCAAGAATGTTCGAATGTCAAGGTGGCCAAGAATGTCCGAATGTCAAGGTGGCCGAGAAGCCGCAGTGACGCCGGTAGGAGATGTTCCTCGCTCCTGCGGCTTCACACACAGCGATGTGTGCTGCCGCAGGAACGAGGAACAACATCGGACCGTCGCGTCAGTGTGATCATGGATTACGCCGACGCTGCACCGATGATACGATTACGACGCTTTTGCGCTCGTTAATCGTATCATCGAGCCTTTACACACTACGATGTCGCATGCGATGCCGGAAGTACGTCATTTTCAATTTGACCCCACCGACATCGCACCTGCGATGTCGTAGTGTGCAAAGCCCGCCTAAGTATTGTCTGAATGTTATAATTATCGGACAAAATGGTGGACAACATTGTAAGTCACATGGTTACTTTGGGCATCATAGATTGCTATTATGTGACTGATCATAATAGAAATTCAGATTGTATGTGACCGTATGTATGACTGCAGTGTCACAGCTAGGACATCACAAATCACTGAATTGTGCCAACCACATGTCAGCACTGAATGCTACTACAATGCACATGGCATAACCAAATGGTGTTTGGGTCCAGGCCGAAGTCAAAATGCCTACAGCCATAGTAATATGATTTTTGTAACAGTGAGTGTTGAACTTCTTTAACCTCTTCCTGACGTTTGAGTTTAAAGTGATTGCAGGAAAAGTAGCCTCTAACAGCAACTATCCCATGCCTCTCATAGCAGCGAGCCCTTGCTTCTAAGAGCAGCCGGCCCTTGCTTCTAAGAACAGCCAATTCTTGCCTCTAACAATAGCTCTCCCTTGCCTTCAACAGCAGCTGGCCCTTGCCTTTAACAACAGCCAATCCATCCTTGCCTTTAACAGCAGCCGGCCCTTGCCTCTAACACCAGTCAGCCCTTACCTCTTACACCGCCGGCCCTTGCCTCTAACAGCAGCTGGCCCTTGCCTCTAACACCAGCCGGCCCTTGCCTCTAACAGCAGCTGGCCCTTGCTTCTAACAGCAGACTGCCCTTGCCTTTAACAACAGCCAATCCATCCTTGCCTTTAACAGCAGCCGGCCCTTGCCTCTAACACCAGTCAGCCCTTACCTCTTACACCGCCGGCCCTTGCCTCTAACAGCAGCTGGCCCTTGCCTCTAACACCAGCCGGCCCTTGCCTCTAACAGCAGCTGGCCCTTGCTTCTAACAGCAGACTGCCCTTGCCTTTAACAACAGCCAATCCATCCTTGCCTTTAACAGCAGCTGGCCCTTACCTCTTACAGCAACCGACCTTGCCTCTAACAGCAGCCGGCCCTTGCCGCTAACAGAAGCCGGCCCTTGTCTCTAATATGAGCTATCCATTGACTCTAACAGCAGCAATCCCTTGCCTAGAATAGCAGTGATCAGAGTTAGCTTTGATCTCTGCTGTTTAACCATTTAAATGCCACTTATCCAATTATCCAAGTGGCTTGCCATTTTCGGTGCCCATCTTCCAACCTGCGACGCAATCATAATGTTCCAAAGGACTGCAATGGCAGCCAGGTGCATACTTAAGGCCCCCGTTGCCGCCATCTTCATACCATGGCTACTGTCACGCTCCCGGGGTCCCGGCAACGCTCCGTATCCACTGATCCAGTCTCAGCGTCACACCGCTCCGTACCCACTGATCCGGTCCACGTGCTCACCGATCGCGGACACTGCTCCCGCTTATGCTCCCCTGCATCCCTCGTGCTCCCTACTCGGTGGTCCCTCCGGCCTCCTGTATTTGCCTCTGGCTCCCGGGCTTCATGCATGTGTATTAGGCTATGTGCACACTAGAAAAGTGATTTTTCTCAAGAAAATTTCTTGAGAAACTTCTGGGAGTTGAAGATTACCGCACCTGCGTTAAAAAAACGCACCAAATCCGCGGGAAAAACGCGTGCGTTTTTGCCGCGGATTTGCCGCGGTTTTACCGCGTTTTTTTCGCAGGTTGGTCCCTGCGGTTTTTTTATGCTGTAACTACTGCAATAAATAATATAGATGATAGATAGATAATCAATAGACAGATAATGGATAGAGGGAAAGATGGATAGATGAATAGATAGATAGATAATAGATAGATAGATAGATAATAGATAGATAGATAGATAGATGAGAAAGACCTATATAATGTCCCACCCCCCTGCATTTTCTAAGCTGGCACCCTTTAGTGACTTTCATGTGGCACTAAAGGGTGCCTAGCCTTGTATTTAGCCATAAAATAAATAAATTAAAAAAAAACACGTGAGGTCCCCCCATCTTTTGTAGCCAGCTAGGGTAAAGCAGACGGCTACAGCCTGCAGACCACAGCTGGCAGCTTCACCTTGGCTGGTAATCCAAAACAGAGGGCACCCCACGTTGTTATTTTACATTAAATAAATAATTTAAAACAAAAAACGTGGGGTCCCCCCCAAATTGGATCACCAGCCAAGGTAAAGCGGACAGCTGTGGTCTGATATTCTCAGACTAGGGAGGTCCACTGTTATTGGACACTCCCCAGTCTAAAAATAGCACGCCGCAGCCGCCCCAGAAGTGGCACATCCATTAGACGTGCCAATCCTGGCGCTTCGCCCCAACTCATCCCGTTGCCCTGGTGCGTTGGCAAACGAGGTAATATATGGGGTTGATGCCAGATGTGTAATGTCACCTGGCATCAAGCCCTGGGGTTCGTGATGTCACGCGTCTATCAGATACCCGACCAACCCAGTCAGTAAGAAATAAAAAATAGACAACAAACAAAAGTTTTATTTGAAAAAACACTCCCCACATAGCCTCTTTCACCAATTTATTGAAAAGAACAATCAATTCCACGTCCGGCGTAATCCAATAAGGGGGGTCCCACGGCAATCCATACCATAGTCACTGTTCCATTCAATGAAGAACAGAATGTTCCCCATTGGCTGGGAGAGCAATGCAGTGACCTGAGCTAACATCAATAGCCCAGGTCACTGCAGGTGATGCCGAGCGCTGCTGTCAGGAGGATAGATGAGATCATTACCTGCTGTGATCATCTTCTGCAGTCCTGCCATCAGCGCTGTCACTGACTTTTATGCCCGCCGCATTGTCAGCAGTAGTCACCGCTAGTGACAGTCTCTGGCCGCTCGCGAGACGGGCATAGACAGCAGTGACCGCGGTGACGTCAGGAGGCAGGAGATCATCACAGCAGGTAATAATCTCATCTCACCTCCTGACAGCAGAGCTCGGCATCCCCGCGGCTGCACGCACTGCTGTGTGTCAGTGTCTGCCTGCGCTGCATGGTGACAAACTGCTGACACTGCGGGCAGACACTGACACACTGCAGGGCAGGCAGCGGCGGGGCTGGAGCGTGACACAGACTGCACGGGCACCCGCCGGACGTCACACGGAAGCGCTTCTGTGCGGCGTCCAGGGAGTGTGACGTCTGTGTTTACTCTGCTCCGCCTCCTCTTCCTGGCATAATGACATCACTTCCTGCAAAACCGCAGGGAGCGATGAGCATTATCGCAGGTAAATCGCGGCTATACCGGGGGTATACCGCACATCATTTGCTACCTGCGGTATACCCCCGGAATTTCGCGATTACATTACAGTGAATGGAGTGAAATTCCGGGGGTATTCTGCAGGTACCTGCGGAAAATAATGGACATGCTCATTTTCTCAAGAAAGTTTCTTGAGAAAATTTTCTCAAGACATTTTCTTGAGAAAAATCCGCAGCGTGCGCACAGCTATTATTTGTTCCCATAGGTTTTGTTGGGAAATGTCTGCAGAAAGATTTGAAACCTTTCTCAAGAAATTTCCGCAGCAAATCCGCGGGTAAATCCGCGAGTAAAACGGCCTAGTGCGCACATAGCCTTAGGGCGGGGCTGCGCTCACTCAGTTGGTCTTATAGGGCCAGCATCCCTGGAACAGGATGTGGCTGATTGCAGGTGCAGGGTATAAAAGACTTCCTGTTACTTATGGGCGGTGCCTGATCATCGTGTTTCCATAGCTAGGTGTTCAGGTCCCTCTGTACTTTATCTCCTGTTTAACACTGTCTTTTCCGCAGAGTCCGTCTGTCGCCTCAACCTGGTCCTGACTACTGATTCCCCAGGAAGTCTCCCGGTGACTGTCTGCTGAGGATCCCGCCAGGGCTGTGGAGTCGGAGTCGTGGAGTCGGAGTCGGAGTTGGAGCTCATTTTGGTGGAGTCGGAGTCGGTATAAAATGCACCGACTCCGACTCCTAAAATATATAATAAATTGGGGACAGTAGTGCAATGCAGAATGTGCTGAATATTTTACTAAATAATATTTAGTATAATGCTTATATTTAAGTGAAAAATTTATTGTAGTACAATGTGAACATTAGACATTTAATTATCTTTATGATACAATAATCAAGATATTTGGATAGAACATAAAATATTTATTGGAATACAACTTTAGAAAACAAAAAACTAATAAATTGTAAATATGTAATACAATATGTAATATACAGTAGATTACATATATATCTTGTGTGTGTGTATATATACATATATATATATATATATACACACACACAAGATATATATGTAATCTACTGTATATTACATAGTGTATTACATATTTACAATTTATTAGTATTTTGTGTTCTAAAGTTGTATCCAATAAATATATTTTATGTTCTATCCAAATATCTTGATTTTTATATCATAAAAATTATTAAATGTCTGATGTTCACATACACATGTTCATATACTACAATAAATTTCTCACCTAACTATAAGCAATATATGTAGGAGTCGGAGTCGGAGTCGGTGCAAGAGAAATTGAGGAGTCGGAGTCGAAGGTTTGGCTTACCGACTCCACAGCCCTGGATCCCGCCACCTTCCATCAGCCTGAACCCGTCACTGATCCCCGACTTCACCTGGTAACATCAGCCTGCACGTCTCGCTGGACCCGGACCCCGTCTGTTGTTCCTACCCGGCACCTGAACCCCGTTCCAGTCTTCCATCCTGCCTACGGTGCTCATTGGACTCAGAGACATTCCTGTGCAGATCCCTAAAGGACTCTTATCCCGTACCCCTAGTGTTCCGGCTACCGTGCATCTAGGCTCTCTGGTGGGGTGATCGGACAGTCCCTGTATAGGGGTTAGCTCCGGGTTGCCTCACTGGGGGAGTCCGCTGCACTGTCCAGTGAATCCACCACCAGGACGTTGCAGCTGCATAGGAGATTGCAGTTTTCACTAAATACTGCAATACTAAAGTATATAGTGCATGCAATCAAACTATTGCAGGTTGAAATCCCCTACGGGGGGGCATAAATAAAAATAAAATAATAAAGTTTAAAAAGAATAAAATAAAAAAATAAATATATATATATATATATATATATATATATATATATATACTGTAAAACATAGGTATATATATAAAGTACAATTTTAATCACCTCCTCCAAAGGTCAGATTTTTTTTGTCAACCACTTAAGGATGAAGGAATTTTTTTTTCCACCACACTTGATTTTTTTTTTCCTGCTTATAAGTATATTATATGACATAATGAATGGTGTATTTAACAACGACATCTTGTCCCACAAAAAAAAAAAAACAAGTCTTCATACGGCTATGTCAACACGAAAATAAAAATTATATGGCTCTTGGGAAATGGTGAAGTAAAAAAGAGAGTACAAAGAAGAAAATTAGCTGCCATGAGAAGCGGTTAATATCATAAATTCAGCCTTGGTCTCACATAGAAACCTACGGAGACGAATACAAATGGAGTACTTGCCCGTGGCAAACATTAACATTTCAGATTTAATTTTTCTAGTCCAGGTTAGAAAACTAAAGGCATGTCCTGATAGGTTGCTATGGGCAACTGCTCTAATTTCGGGCTGTGCTAGTTTTTTTCTATGTCAGCACATTGTCCTTCACTTGACGAGCCCTAACTGAAAGAGATGCTTTTTTTATGGGCATACACAAGCGATTCCAGCTGTGTTCTTGCTCTATATGAATAACTAGCTGTAGTACCCGGGCATTGCCCGTGATAGTAACTGTCTCTCTCCCAGTCTCTGTCTGTGTGTCGCTGTCTGTCTGTCTCTCTGTCTGTCTCTTTCCTTGTCTGTCTGTTTTCTATCTCTGTCTGCATTTGTATCAGTCTATCTGTCTCCATCTCTGTGTCTGTCTGTCTCTCTCTTTCCCCATCTGTCTTTGTCTGTCTCTTTCCCCATCTGTCTCTTTCCAAGTCTGTCTCTTTCCCCGTCTGTCTCTTTCCCAGTCTGTCTCTTTCCAGGTCTGTCTCTTTCCAGAGCTGTCTCTTTCCAGGGCTGTCTCTTTCCAGGTCTGTCTCTTTCCCCGTCTGTCTCTTTCCCCGTCTGTCTCTTTCCCCGTCTGTCTCTTTCCAGGTCTGTCTCTTTCCAGGTCTGTCTCTTTCCCCGTCTGTCTCTTTCCAGGTCTGTCTCTTTCCCCATCTGTCTCTTTGCCCATCTGTCTCTTTGCCCATCTGTCTCTTTGCAGGGATATCTCTTTTCCCATCTGTCTTTTTCCAGGGCTGTCTCTTTCCCCATTTGTCTCTTTCCCCGTCTATCTCTTTCCATGTCTGTCTTTTTCCAGGGCTGTCTCTTTCCCCGTCTATCTCCTTCCAGGTCTGTCTCTTTCCAGATCTGTTTCTTTGCCAGTCTGTCTCTTTCCAGGTCTGTCTCTTTCCAGATCTGTTTCTTTGCCAGTCTGTCTCTTTCCAGGGCTGTCTCTTTTCAGGTCTGTCTCTTTGCCCGTCTGTGTGTATCTCTGCCTGTCTATCTGTCTGTCTCTGTCTCTTTCTGTCACTCTCTATCCGTTTCACCACTGACATCTTATTACCTCACACATAAGCTTCTTATACTAACAGTTTATTTTGTTCCTATAGCAACCACTGACAGTTGCTATTAATAACCTATAGCTCCCACCTCCATTCAGTTTAATGGAGGCAGGATGTTGGAGAGTAACAGTAAAGCGCGGGGTTACATTTTCCCATCAAAACATAGTCTATGACGTTCCCTGAGTCACATAGAGTGTCTGTGCAAAATTTCGTGATTGTAAATGTGATGGTGCGAATTCCTTTAGCGGACATACACACATATATACATACAAACATACATACACTGAGCTTTATATATTAGATTAGCAAAAAAATAACAATAAAAATGCATTTGAATATGAAAATTCATTCATTCATTCATTCATTCATTAATTCATTCATTCATTCATTTCTCCTAGCAGGTTCATCATTGAATTTGTAGAGTACTTTAAAAAAGATCAGTCATTTGTTCTAAAATATGGCATTATATGCCTTGTAAAAATACTAGAGCTCCAATGATTCTACACCTGTTTTCCGTTTTGTCCTGCGTCGCTCCGTTGCAGAGATATTCACATTTGTTCCTTCTGGAGCGCAGTATGTGAAATCTCTGCTTTGCCTTACAACCTGATGTTTCTTTACAGTCTTCGCTGAGGTCTTGCGCAGCAAATCTGTCACACGGAGATTTTCTCAAAAGTCGCCTAGTGTCACAGCGGCATGAGACGCTGTTCACACTACAGATTCTGACACTCCACACTATGCTTTCTCTGGTGTTTCTGAGTTATACAGGCAGGCTTGGGCGTCGACCAGCTACGTGCTCATTAGTGGTCAGGCTAACAAGAGTTAACCTGGGATCAGATGCTGTTGGAAACCCATCACATTTACTAACTACCTTTTTAAGATGGTGGAATCTGTCTTCCTATGCCGACTATAGTTTATTGCTGTGTTGGCGTCATGCTAGGTACAGGGGAGTACCAAGCGAATGGCGAAAGGGAATGGGAATCCTGCATCTAGGGATAGGGGAGATGGTGATCCCCGACCAAACCTACCGCTGATCCCTACGGTCCCTAACCACCCTAGATAGGTTCCTTAGAAAGCATAAAGAAGAGGAGGGCACTCACCGAGCAGCTGAATGTACAAAGTCCATTTATTGTAACAAAAGGTGATGGATAAAAACGTCAGGAGGGAGGGGGAAATTCACAGCAGACGACAGCCGTTTCGGGCTAAACAGCACTTCAACAGGTCTACCTAAATAGGGAACGGGTGGGATGAGGTCTTCGTCAACTCCACTAAACACTAAAGAAGATGCAAGGAGGACACACGGGGGGAAAATGCATAAACTATTTATCTATAGATGACTCGGGTAGCAGTTCAGGAAAGTTTCAGCAACGATACCACAGATGAGGACAAGCCACCTGCTTTCAACCAGAGCTTGAATGAACTGAAAATATCACCAGCACCAGTCCAGGGAAGATGGGAGTATTTAAGCACAAGGGGAATATTGATAATCAGCAGCTGGATGGAAGGAGAGCTCCTGCTGGGTCTTAAAGGGGAACAAGTAAAAACCCAGCAGGAAAGCTACCTAGTACAATGAATACTAACAGCAGGAACAATAGAAAGTCAGGATGCATTTTGGGCAGCCAAATGCTGTGACCTTCTATTGCCAGACACCACATGATTGTCTGTCACCCGTGACACACCTGTGACAGTTCTTGTGTGTGCTGTTTTGTCCCAGTTCTGCTGGTGATTATATTCCATGGTTCTTGGAGTTGTTGTAAAGTTCTCCCATTATGTTGTTGTTGCCTTCCTGCTCTTATTTTCCTCCTAAGCTCTTAATTTCTTATACCTTATACCTATGCTGTGAGATAGAGTTTTGGTTTCCTCTGTTTGTCTATATGTGGTTTTATCATAATCCTGTCCTGACCCTCTCCTGGTGTAGTGGGTATAAGATCAGGACTGGTCAGGAGTAGGGTCAAGAAGGTGGCTCAGACATTCTCACCTTCAGAGCTAACTCTGAGATAATGGATAGCCAGGGTCTCCCTAGTCTAAGGTCCTGTCTGGGAAAATCGGTCCCCTGCTCTCCCCAATCATTGTGACATTATCACAGCTCTACATCTGATCTAGCACCCTATCAATCTCAGACGCTGCTCAGCTGTGATTGGCAGTCTGTCGGAGGGAGAAGTGAATGCTCATGTCTCCAGAGAAGACTCTCAAGAAACATCAAGTTGAACTTCAAGCAGAGATTTCACATGCTGCCCTTCAAAACATACAAATGTCAATATCTCAACAATGGAGCCACACAGCACAAAATGGAAAAAAGTGGCAAAATCAGGGGAGATGAAGGATTTCTACAAGGACAAGGTATTTATCTCAATTTTTTTAACAAGTGACAGGTTTTCTTTCAAACAAATAAAATAAAAAGTGGCTTTGCAGAAAGTTCTTGGCAATTAACAAAATTCCGTTATTGTCGACTATCACGATCCCTCTATGCAGAGCAACTTTCAAACTAGAAGATGCTCTGCTGCGACTTCAGACCTGGCAGTGACATGATTCCTCTGAGCAGAGCATCTTGCCTTTGGAGTTGCTCTGCTGCACTTTCCTGAGTTTCTGAGCTAGCAGCTTGATTGACATAGCAGGGTTCCATGTTGGTGCTGATTACTCAGGTGTTCCACCTTCCCAATAATTGCTTAGGCTTCTTTACAGGGTATGTGACGCACCCACGTGGTCGGGGGTTACTTGTCACTGCGCCGCGGTGCTTCTCCTGGGACGCCGCGCTGGCCTTGCCCATTTCCATGACCCCGGGTTTCAATAAAAGGCTGGAGGATGGGGATTTTTGGGGTAGTTGTTTGTGTCGCCACCTGTGGTGCGCGGCCAATATTAGCCGCCGCTGCGGGACTTCTCTGCTGGGGTGGATGATAATGCAGCTTGGGTGGTTCAGGTCTCCACAAGCAGAGCTATGGCCCCAGGGAGGATGGTGGTGGTAGTAGTCTCTCAGGTTCGGACGGTGCGGTGGCGCGATGGGGAGAGCGCCGGCAGTAACAGGACGACACAGGAGGAACAGTTCAAGGTCTTTTACTCACTGGTCACACACTGCTGTTGGAGCACCAGGCTACGCTGTGATGGGCCTCTGCCGATCCCGGATACTTCGGAGGTTGTGGCCGGTGGTTCCTTCTGTGCGTCTCCCTTCAATGGTTTTCCTCCACCCCAGCTACTGGGCTGTGGAACGGGTCATGGGTGCCTTCTGCACTCCCCACGAAGCCTGGGATTCCCCTTCTTTCCTCAAAACCCTGGTTGAGCCTCCAGTTCCAGACCACAGGCCCCGAACGCTTCATGTCTTTGCTTGCTTGTCTGTTCCAGAGTCCGACTTGACTCAGACGCCGTCTGGTGCTAACTGCCTTGGGTGTGTCAGATGGCTCCTCACTTCCCCTGTGTGGAGCCCCGCCTCCCAGGTCCCTGAACTAGTGGGCATGAGGTCTCATACCTCGTGATGGCCACCCCAGCACCTACCCTAGCCTGGGCCCAGTGACAGAACCCCCGTGTTATGTGTTGGTTGAGTGTGGTTGTGATTGTTACCGGTGACGACCTCCTCTGTATCCGCAATGAATTCTGCACCTCGGGTGAGATGCAGTACCCTGTGGCGCCTGAGGCCGCAGGGGCGCCACATATGCACGCCCAGAACCTCGCCAATTGTATTTCCTGGTTCTGCAGGTGTGCTATTGGCTTGTGTCTGTTTTTTGACCCCGGACTGTTATTTGACTCCTCTCTGCCCACATCCTGATCCTGTCATGAACTTCTGCCTTTTGACCTCGGACCGTTACCTGACCACGTCTCTTTTTTCTCCCTGAACTTATTACGTGCTCTCCTGGATTTCTGACCCTCGGCTTGTCACCTGACTACGCCTCTGTTTACTCCTTATAATCCTAATGTCCTCCTGTTACCAGACCCCGGCTTTCCTGACTACTCTTCTGTCTACACTATCCGTAAGTAGTCACTGCATCACACCAATGAGGCCTGTGATATTTTGCAAATGCCAATGACCAAATGTAAAGTATTTATTGCAGACTATACGAATTTGTGCCTCTGGAGGACAGTGAGTCTGCACTAGATCTACATATTGACGTATGTGAATTTGTGCCTCTGGAGGAAGGTCTGTCCCTAGAACGCATACCTGGGGCCTCGTAGGCCTGCTAGGTTACTTGTTTTCTATTGTAGATTTCTATGGTTGCCCGTTCTAGGGTTAAGGTTTGCAGTAGATCTACATATTGACTGTAAAATTGACCTATTCTCCAAGCGTTAATGACATTTGAAGCTCTTGATAGCAGTAATCCCTCCGTCGAAGGCCGGAATGACAGGTGGAGCTGAAGTCTATAATACGGCCACGTGCAATCGCTGTTGTTTAATAGAACAATGAAGAAGGAATGAATTTCTGGGGTGTAATTAGCTCCGTTCTGCGGTGCTGATTCCCATCTCCTCTCCTTTCTAAATGACTCTCCCAGCAAAAAGGCCCCCGTCTTCTTAATTAAATGGAATTCCTGCTCTGCTGCCTTCTGCCAAGGAGTCTCAGTGGAGACTGGTGAGGGAAAGGTATCT
Organism: Anomaloglossus baeobatrachus; assembly: GCF_048569485.1. NCBI lineage: Eukaryota > Metazoa > Chordata > Amphibia > Anura > Aromobatidae > Anomaloglossus > Anomaloglossus baeobatrachus. Next base: position 198,812,239 of record NC_134361.1, read on the forward strand.
ACCGCACACCAAAAAAAGACTGGAAGGCTTTAAACCTGAGCAGCTCAGGGCTAAGCATGTGTTAAATAAGAGCTCAAGGGATGACTGTAAAGCAGTTGTAGGAATTATCTTCAACAGACGCCATATTCTCATAAGATTTGATTTATAGCCTTTGAGAAAAACGCAAGTCGTTTTTTCCCGATCTGCAGGAGGGACTTCTGGTCTTCGCAGCGTGTGCGGCACAATTGTGCCTCATTGAATGGTATCACAGTGTGCGCTCTTTTAATCAGTTACAAATCTCTCTATTAACTCCAGGAGAGGGAATCGACCGACTTCAGAGTTTTGTGTCTCCTATTCACCTGCTATGACTGTTTTATTGATATGGCAGCCAGAGGCCGAGTTATGTCTACATCACTATATACACAGTTTTGTGTCTGGATTTGCACTTTTCACCAAGGATATAATAGAACGGGCCACAAAAGTGACAGTTTTTCAGTTATGTTACCACTTTTTTGGCCTATAAGCTGCGGCCACCACCACCGGGCTCTTATATACGGCATATCTAACATGCTGTATATAAGAGCCCAGGCCGGGAGTATAACATAAAAAACACTTTATAATACTTACCTAACAGTCGCGCGGTGGGCCTTATGGGCGTCTCCATTATCCGGTGCCAGCGCCGCCTCTTTCGTACCCCGAGAAACGTCAATTATTCTTCTCAGTTGCCAGCCTCTGACTTCCTTTGTAAACCTCACCCTGGGATGGTTTGGGTGCGGTTTATAGTTGCTCCAGGTTGTGATCTGCAGCAGTCATCTCCTTTTGTTGTTCCAGAGACTTCTGTGGTAGCTGCTCCTAAGATAAATGTATGACTTTTGCTATGTACCAGGGCTCAGGTGGTAGAATTTGTGTTTCCCCCGTATTGTTTACTTGTGTCTCTCCTAGTGGTGTTGGCAAAGAGCTCATACCTTCTATCCTTACTTAGGGCCCAGATCAGGGTTTGCCTAGGGTGAGGTATTCCTGCTCGGCCACAGGTGCAGAACTTATATAGGGATGGTGAAGGATGGTGAGCTGCAGGTTGTTGTCAGGGGTCACCACTTGCCCCTTTCCCTAGAGATAGGGCATTCCTTTTCCCTTAACTTTGTATTGTACTATACGGCCAGTATAGCTTCTATCACCGGTCGTGACAGGTGGATCCTCTAACCCCAAGGTCCGAGTGAGCACACAAGCTATGGGTGTTGGAGCAGCAGGGAGGTGAGACATGTGGGAGACAGATGGCAGAGATATTAGAAATTGTAGGCGGACAGGAGGCTGGGAACAGATAGCTGAGGCTCTGGAAGCTGCAGGCAGACAGGAAATGTCCTGGAAATCGCAGGCAGGAAGCAGAGGTCCTGGAGGCTGAAGACAAGTAGCAGAGGTACTGGAAGCCACAAGTTCATAGGAAACATCATTGAGACTTCAGACAGGTAACAGAGGTACTGGAAGCCGCAGGTTCATAGGAGACATCCTGGAGACTGCAAACAGGTAGCAGAGGTCCCGGAGACTGCAGAAAGGTAGCAGAGGTCCTGGAAGCCGCAGGCTCATAGGAGACATCCTGCAGACTGCAAAAAGGTAGCAGAGGTCCTGCGGACTACAGAAAGGTAGCAGAGGTTCTGGAAGCTGCAGGCATACAGGAGACATCCTGGAGACTGCAAACAAGTAGCAGAGATCTCGGAGACTGCAGACAGGTAGCAGAGGTCTTGGAAGCCACAGGCACACAGGAGACATCCTGGAGACCGCAAACACGTAGCAGAGATCCTGGAGACTGCAGCAGGTAGCAGAGGTCCTGGAAGCCATAAGCACACAGGAGACATCCTGGAGATCACAAACAGCAGAGATACTGGAGACTGCAGACAGGTAGCAGAGGTCCTGGAAGCTGCAGGCATACAGGAGACATCCTAAAGACCACAAACAAGTAGAAGAGATCCTGGAGACCGCAGACTGCCAGGACCCCAACACCTACTCTCCCCTTAAGAGACACCACGACACAGATTTTTTCTTTAAAACATAACATTTTTATTTATCTTTTTGCTTTGGAGAGTCAGAGGAAACAAATGCTCTCATCTTTTACTTTGGGATAAAATTATGGTCACAGCTCTACAAACAGGCATTAAACCAGCCAATATACCAGGGGTTTAGGTAAAGTACCGCCGTCCGGCCGTCTGGTACGGGTATTTCGCCTCCATTTTTCCTGATTTCCAACCCCTTCCGCCAAGGAGCAGCAAAATTTCACTGAGCTGCGACCCCCCCCCCCCCCCCCCCCGAGGGCCTGAAGCACCTGCACCACACCCTCACGGATTCCTGCCATGAATACATCCTGCCCGCTATCATTCAAATGCACACCGTCAGCCCGCAGGTGAGCCGCATTATCCCCCTCCAGCTGGTGATAGCGAACCACCATCCCGTTTTTAAAGCGGATGAATTTAGAGATACGCTGGTTCAGCGTTCGCCGGGTCCGTTCTATGGTGAAGCCTTCCCTAGCGCCATGCCAGATGAGCCGGGGGATTACCTCGGACCAAACCAGCTTCATTTGGGGGAAGAAACAGGGAAATTTGTCCATATCTGACCGCATGAGGGTCAGGAGCTTGGCAAGTGGGAAGGAGACCAGGTCGTTACCACCCGCGTGTATCACCATAACAACTGGGGAAGAGACCATCCTTGCTATCTTGACCACCTCCGGTAACACTTGCGGCCAGGACAGGCCCCTGATACCTCTCCAATTGACGTCGATGTCGAGTAAACCCAAAGACCGGCCACCAGGTCGAGAGTCCGCTCTCCGAGCACCCCAGTACACGAATGAATGACCTAGGATCCACACACTGGGACGGCTTAGATCTGAAAATAAAACAATGTCAAACCACAGAAACCAAATATAATTGGTACCCTCGTACTTTGCAAGGTTCAAGCTACACACGTCCCGCTACATCAGTGACGTCCGCTCGCGAACCACCGCGGCCTGCCCCTGCTACCCACTCCCCTTCCGTGTTGTTGGCTTGCGCTGCGGTCCCTGATTCTAAAACCAACTTGGGGCGGATGTATCTCATAAAGCACTTGGAGTGCCATCTCCCGACCCGTTGGATCTCCGAATCTTGCATGCCGGCCCGTGAAGCCTCGGTGACAGCCCCAATCTGGAAAGAGTGCGTGCCAAATTCAGCCGTTGGCACACCGAGAGAAACCAAAATGCGCCTCATAAAATTCAAAAACTGCCCCGCCAAGAGGGGGGAACCATCCTCATGCGTAAAAAACTGGGGGCCATCGGCTCTGATCGGGCACACCGGGCCAAAAATGGAAAAGAGAGGGAACCATGTGCCCCTGCCCTCCTGATCAGTCTTAGTTTTCCGCAGGCGTACCCGCAACCCGTCGCCACAAACCAAAACATCGTCCCATCGCAAGCCACCTGTGGATCCCCGCGCCTTAGGTACAAGTTCACCAACCCGGAGGGCCCCGAAGAAAGCAATTCCGAAGGCCGCAGAAAACAGGGTGGACTGGTAGGGGGAATTACACAAAGCCTTTGCACCTGTAATTAAAGCAGCCAAAAGCTGGTACGAAATGGGCCTTCTGTGGTCCACCCTTATGTCACTTCTCCTCCAGCCCTTCAGGACTTGGTGCACCAAAAAGGACTTAGTGACGTCGGGCCAGTTCCTAAGTTTAAAATGGAATGCCAAGCCCGACAGCCGGTTACGTGTTACCGCCCCTGATGCCCGGCGGTTGCTCAGGGACACCAAATACCTCAGTGTAAGCTGTAATAATGCCTCGCTCGAAGGAACGCCAGGTATTGCCCCCACCGACTCACACCAATCACTCCATGCCTTACCAAGGGCCCTCCATGTCGATGGGGCCACCGAGGATCGGATCATCGGGATCAGCTGAGCGGGACATCCCACATCCAGGCTGGACACTCCAAACCTTGTACCTGTGATGACGGATGCAGTTCCTTGAATTTCTGAAATTGAAAACGCGACAGGGCATCAGCCATGTTGTTGCGGCAACCGTGAACATGCTTTCCTTTAAACCACGCGTTTACAGATAGGCATTTTAAGACCAAAAATCTGATCAGGCTGATGACTGGGAGGGAAGAAGCAGACAGGTGGTTGATGGTGTGCACCACGCTGGAATTGTCACACCAGAAAATTATCCGCTTGTTCCTCAAAGCCTCCCCCCAAAGTTCGACCGCGACCGCTATAGGGAAGAGTTCAAGCAGGGTTAGGTTCCCAGTCCATGCCTACTGTAGCCAGGTTTCCGGCCATCTTCCTGCACGCCACTGTGTACCGAAAATGACCCCGAATCCAAATGCTCCCGCGGCGTCCGAGAAGAGCTCTACTTCCGAGTTTGTACGTTCAGCATCTTGGAAGCAAGTGTGGCCATTGTATGTTCCCAAAAATTTCTGCCACACCACCAAGTCATTCTTTAGGGGGGTTGTTATCCTGATTCTATGGTGGGGGAGTCGTACCCCCCGAGTGGCCAGGGAAAGGCGTCTGGAGAAGATCCTGCCCATGGGCATACATGACTTTGTACGCAAAGTTGAGGGAACCCAATAGTGACTGCATTTGGACTAGGGTAACTTTACCCACGGAAATGACCACCGCAATAAGGTCGAGCAAGGCACTGATTTTTTCTGGGGGGAGCCTGAACTCCATTGCATTGGAATCAATGACTATCCCCAGGAAAGACAATTCCGTGGCTGGACCAATGTTTTTTTCTTTTGACAGGGGGACCCCAAACAGTCCCATCAGCGACTGAAAACGATCCAAAACCGATTGGCATAGCAGTGAGTCAGAGGGGCCAACAAATAAGAAATCGTCCAAATAGTGGGTTATTCCAGCGGAACCTGTCTCCCTGCGGACGACCCATTCTAAGAATGAGCTGAACATTTCAAAGTACTGGCAGGAAATGGAACAACCCATAGGGAGACAGGTATCGAAGTAATACTCACCGTCCAGCATTGCCCCCAGCAGGTGATGGCAATCCGGATGTACAGGCAATATCGGATTTGGCCAAGAGCGCACCCCTACCGGCCCACCTGACCAATTCCACTGCCTTATCGAAGGACACGTAATGGACCGCCGAATCTTCCTCAGGTATACCGTCATTCACGGACCTGCCCTTGGGATAGGACAGATGGTGAATGAGGCGGTATTGCCCGTGCTCCTTTTTGGGAACAACCCCCAAAGGGGACACCCGCAAGCTGCAAAAGGGGCGGTCCTTAAACGGACCTCGGAAGCGCCCTAAAGCAACCTCCTTGGCCAGTTTTGACCGGATGACATCAGGATGTTCCCTGGCAGATTTCAGGTTGGAGGATGACGAGGGGAGCTTAGAAAAAACAAAAGGTATGAAAAAACTAAATCTGATTTGGGCTGCCACCGATTTATTGGGGTACTTGTTTAACCATGGTGCCATCCTGGTGACGCTCACTGGGGTCACGGTGTTCCTGGGTCCCAGGCTTGGCCCCGTGGACTTTTTGGGCAGATCTGTTGCATTTGGAGGCAGTGTGGGGCCCCCCACACGCCGAGCATTCGTGCTTGTACTTGCACAGCGTATGGTATTTGCAGTATCCGTCATTAAAAAGCCAGCATGTTCCTGGCCGGCAGACAGCCGCCGTGCCCGTGTGAGATCCGGGCACGGCGGCCGCCCCGGAAAAAGGCTGGATAGCCCTCTGCGCCATCATCAAACGGAGCCAAGAGTCTGTGGCCTTAACCCCCCAACCCAGGTGGGGCTGAAGGTCAAGGCGTCGGCGAAAATCCTCGTCATATTTCCACCACGCTGACCCTCCATGGGACTTGCAGGAGCTGTAGATACTGTCCATGTAATTGAACAATTCCGAACACCTTTCCGGGTGACGTTGACCCATAACACATCCAAAAACTGCGAATGCATGCAACCAATTATTTATGGTCTTGGCAACCTTCGGCTTACGGTCGTAAACCTTCTCGCCCAGACGCCGCTCCCGGTCTACCGAATGCTGGTCCGTCGAGATTAACGACCAAATGTCGACGTAACTGTTAGCCCAAATTAGCTCTTTCACCTGTCCGTCGAGATGGGAACCGAGGGGAGGGACCCCACAGAAAAGGCCATCTTTGCAAAGGTCCGGACGGGGGGGGGGGGGTGTGGTTTTGACGCGTCGGGAAGCTGTAACAGTTTCGGGTTAACGAAAACCCTATGGCCCTGAGACAGATCCCTGGCCTCTACCCCGGTAGACCCGACCCCGCTCCACACACCCACATAAGGGTACTCACCGTGCGGCGAAGAAGCCGTAATCCCCAGATCTTGGAGCTGCTCACCGGATGTCGGACCCACCTCCACTCGCTGGACAGCTGTACCAGTTGGTGTTCTTCGTCCCCTGTGTGACCTCTCCGGGGATTCGTCTGAGGAAGAGGGAGCGCGCCAGCGCGAAGACCTAGAACGCCGACTATGCCGCCTGGACCTGGATCTACCGTAGCGACGGCTGCTGCGACGCCGCCTGCTGCACCGACGCGCGTGCTGAATCCCGACCACATTGGCTGCCCGCACCACCCGCAATAGCTGTGGCCGGGGTCCCAGCACGTGACCGCGATAGGATCTGGAAGGCTCCACTAACCGTCCCCGCCATCACCTGCTGGGCTCCACTCTGCAGGAAAAGTGGCAAGTTGGCACCATCCCCCCTTACATAAGGTGCCAGCTGAGTAGATGCGGGTGCACTGAGGGGGTTAGGTTGGGAAGCTATGCCAGAACCTAATGGGGCAATAAACAAAGGCTGGCTCAGTTGTGATGGTGGCGGTGTCTGATCAGATGGGGGCCACAGGACCAACTGGCCGTCAACCGGTGTAACATTTAGGGGCCCCTTTCCCCCTCCCCTCTGAACCGGTGGTATCAGATCAGGCAGCGCTCTCAGGTCTGCTGAGCCACTACTAGACCCAGAAAACCCCTGGCTTGCATTGTTGGCCCCCATAGGAACTATGGGCAGGCAGGTCGGGGCAGAGCTAAGCGCTGGTTGCTGCGGGTAAACAGCTCCCCTTCTTACAGCGCAGCTGCCTGCTGACTGAGCAGGAGCTCCTTCACCCTGCGCTGTTACCCTGTCCCTCGGAGCGTCCCCCGTGATGGCGCCGACAGCAGAGCTAAAGCAGGTGGGCGGGGATACAACATAAGAGCGTGAAGGGTTTTTCTTCGCGCTCTTTTTTGAAATTTGCGGCGGGCTCAAATGGACCGGCGGGCGGGTATGTCTCTTAGAGCGCCGCACACCGGCGCCGAACGCTTGAGCCTCGGCAGAGAGGAAGCCACCCACAGGTAAACGCCCTGTGAGCCAGTCGCTCCCCTCCCTGCCGATGCGCTCTCTTACCGCCTCCTGTAGCGGGTCCATGGTGCCAGCAGTCCAAACTGGTCCGGGTCCTGACTAAGAGTGGCCGGAAACTGGTGGTGCTAAGATGTATGTAGAGAGGCGGAGGACCAAGGGACGCCTCCGGGGGCATGGTAAATGTCGGGGGGTCTCTTAAAGGGGAACGGACATAACTACCGAGGGGGGGCCAGCAGTCAGGGGGCAGCATCCACATTCGGGCTGCAGTGCCCCTCAGCAGGTAGCTGAGGTCTTGGAAGCCAAAGGCATACAGGAGACATCCTGGAGACAGCAGAGAAGTAGCAGAGGTTCTGGAAGCCACAGGCACAGAGGAAACATCCTGGAGACCACAAACAAGTAGCAAAGATCCTGGAGACTGCAGACAAGTAGCAGCTATCCTGGAAGCCACAAGCACACAAGAGACGTCCTGGAGACCGCAAACAAGTAGCAGAGATCCTGGAGACTGCAGACAGGTAGCAGAGGTCCTGGAAGCTGCAGTCAGACAGGACTCAGGAACACAAAAGTCTTAATACCAAGGCACAGGTGTGTTTCTTGGTGTGCCTTATATAGGCCAAGGCAGATGATCACATACTATGTCGCTGGGCCATCTGCAAAGCCCAGCGTGGAACTCAAAAGAGGTTAGCAGACTGGAGTGAGGGAAGCAAAGCCTTGATCCGGGACAGGTGCGTAACCGGAAGCAGGGGGACAGTAGTAGACAGTGCTTCTGCTTTCTAGGAAGTGTTTTATCTCTCCTCAGTGCTTCACGTTTCAGTACTGCTGTATCATGTCCTCCATTTTGCATCTGCATGTGCCACATATAGACAGGAGAATAGGATCTGTGAGACATCATAGCATCTACTGTCTACCCAGTAGCTCAAGGACGACTGACAATTACGTGCTTGCAGAATACAAGTCATATAATGGATAGAAATAGTGATATTTCTCTAATATACAGAAAACAGCATATTTCTGACAAAAATCACCTGAAACAATAGGTATACTGTGACTTTTTTTTTTCCCTTGCGTTCTCGGAGCTTAACTCCAAACTAGGCGAGCACAACTGTTTAGAACACTGCGTCCGGAACTACCGAGATAATTAGTTTTATTTCTATGGACCACCGTTATCATGAACAAAAGCTCATTCTGAGTTAAGGCCATTAAGTATTATCGTTTCAAATATTTTCCAAGAAAAAAAAAAAAAAGAAAAAAAAAACTCGGCTATTTTTACCCTTCATTTTCTATTTTTAATAAGATTGGACCTTATGTAAATACGTATGGATCTTGAAAGCAAAGAGCACAGCTTGCGTTACATGCTGCTTAAATGTGCGAATATTTGAATCAGATATGCTTATAGTCACCTTAGAAAGCTTTCCACCCACCTGTCCCCGTGTGATCAGTTAATAGGATATAATGAGTATGTGCATGTCAGAGGATTGATCATATTACTGCGTGTGCGCCCGAATTCAGGAAACTGTTCCCTGCACGATCAATCAACGCTTGTATTAGCATAGGCGATCAAATGTAACGTCAGAAGTGACATGGAATCCTGGGGAATAATGAAATGTCAATTATTCATTTATTTGATTTTATGCATATTTTCCACAATTTTTCAAAAGTTTTTTACAGCCTCGTAGAGTTTCCACTGCAGAATTATAATTTTAGGAAACTTAATTATCAGTAAGATGATTTTCCCCACTTTTTTGGATTTAGGATCGAAACGCTAACTGCTCCAAAACCCATAATGGCTAGTCAAAAGCATAAAGAGAATGTCACTGTGATGTACGTCACTAGGTGGTGCTAGACACACTTGTCTGCAGTGAATGGGGAGGTAGTAAGGCAAGCCGAGGTCAGAAGCCAGGAGGCAATGACAAGACACTTGGAGCAGAAAGAGACGAGGTCAAGATACGAGCCGAGGGTCAGGATTCCAGCAGAGTATGTACAGGATACAGGGAGCAGGCGGGGACGTGGTCAGGAGGAGGTCCGAGGTCAGAAGGCAGGAGGTAACGACAGGACACTGGGAGCAGACAGAGACGAGGTCAAGATACAAGCCAAGGGTCAGGATTCCAGGAGAGTACATACGGGATACAGGGAGCAGGCGGGGACGTGGTCAGGAGGAGGTCCAAGGTCAGTAGCCAGGAGGTAAAGACAAGACACTTGGAGCAGACAGAAACGAGGTCAGGATTCCAAGAGAGTGAGAGTATGTACAGGATACAGGGAGCAGGCGGGGACGTGGCCAGGAGGAGGTCCAAGGTCAATAGCCAGGAGGTAATGACAGGACACTTGGAGCAGACAGAGACGAGGTCAAGATACAAGCCAAGGGTCAGGATTCCAGGAGAGTACATACAGGATACAGGGAGCAGGTGGGGACGTGGTCAGGAGGAGGTCCGAGGTCAGTAGCCAGGAGGTAAAGACAAGACACTTGGAGCAGACAGAAACGAGGTCAGGATTCCTAGAGAGTATGTACAGGATAAAGGGAGCAGGCGGGGACGTGGCCAGGAGGAGGTCCAAGGTCAATAGCCAGGAGGTAACGACAGGACACTTGGAGCAGATAGAGACGAGGTCAAGATACAAGCCGAGGGTCAGGATTCCAGGAGAGTACATACAGGATACAGGGAGCAGATGGGGATGTGGTCAGGAGGAGGTTCAAGGTCAGTAGCCAGGAGGTAATGACAAAAACAGGGAGACAGGCAGAGAAGAGTCAACAACAGTCCAGAGTCAAGATCAGACACTAAATGCTACGGGAGCCAAGAGCACCACTGTACCCAAGAAGTACGACTGTCGATGTTCCTGATGAGCATGCTCCCTAATAAAGCAGAGCAATCACCCGAAACGAGTCGCATCTGCATAGGCACCTCCTAGGACCAGCATAGAATCCAGAGCAGAGAGCCAACCGTCAATAGGTGTTCAAGAAAAACAGCAGAGCCTCCAACCTGCAAAAGGCTTTGCACGAAGGAACAGCAAGTTCTGGCTCTGCAGGAGAGCAACGCAGAACATAACACAAAATGCTCTGCGCATCGGAACCGTGACAGTCACCTTAAAGGGTTGTTCCATTATAATGATGTGCGCTATTTAACCTTGTCATTGATATTGTCACGGACCGGTGGACTATGGGAAACTGGGGCCCTTAAGCTGACTGTCAGACTAGGGGGACCCTGTGCTATCCCTATTCTCAGAAATACTCCTAATGGTGAAGATGTCTAAGTCTCCTTCCAGGCCCTGCTCCTGACCAGCCCTGATCTTATACCCCCTCCCAGGAAGATCCAGAAATATATTCAAGCGGGCTCTACCCCTTCCATGTGGTGCTTGAATCAGAGGATAGACTCCAAATTTAATGAATTATCAGAGATCATCACTCACTTTCATCTTGTTTTTTTCAATTTATTTTCTTCAAGTCACCATATACAATAATTATTATTATTATTATTTATTATAGCGCCATCAATTCCATGGTGCTTTACATGTGAAAAGGGTATACATAATAGGGACAAGTACAATAATTATAAACAATACAAGGCACAGACCGGTAGAGGAGGATAGAGGTCCCTGCCCGCGAGGGCTCACAGTCTACAAGGGATAGGTGAGGATACAGTAGGTTAGGGTAGAACTGGTTGTGCGGCGTTATATCAGGCTGAGGGTTACGGCAGGTTGTAGGCTTGTCGGAAGAGGTGGGTCTTCAGGTTCCTTTTGAAGTTTGTCAAGGTAGGCGAGAGTCTAATGTGTTGAGGCAGAGCATTCCAGAGTATGGGGAGGCACAGAAGAAATCTTGGATGCGATGGTGGGAAGAGGAGATGAGAGGGGAGTAGAGAAGGAGATCTTGTGAGGATCGAAGGTTACGTGCAGGTAAGTACCGGGAGACTAGGTCACAGATGTAGGGAGGAGACAGGTTGTGGATGGCTTTGTATGTCATGGTTAGTGTTTTGAACTGGAGTCGTTGGGCAATGGGAAGCCAGTGAAGAGATTGGCAGAGAGGCGAGGTCGGGGAGTAGCGGGGGGAGAGGTGGATAAGCCGGGCAGCATAGTTTAGAATAGATTGTAGGGGTGCGAGACTGTTAGAAGGGAGGCCACAGAGCAGGAGGTTGCAATAATCCAGGCGGGAGATAATAAGGGCATGTACTAGGGTTTTTGCAGCTTCTTGGGAAAGGAATGTACGGATCCAGGAAATATTTTTGAGTTGGAGGCGGCAGGAGGTCAAGAGGGCTTGGATGTGTGGCTTGAAAGAGAGATCAGAGTCTAGGATTACTCCCAGGCAGCGAGCACGTGGCACTGGGGAAAGTTAGCAGCCATTGACATTGATGGATATGTCAGGTGGGGGGGTTGAGTGAGGAGGAGGAAAGACAATTCTGTTTTGTCCATGGTCAGTTTTAGGAATCGAGCAGAGATAAAGGATAAAATAGCAGACAGACATTGTGGGATTCTGGTTAGTAGGGAGGTGATGTCAGGTCCAGAGAGGTAGATCTGCGTATCATCAGCGTACAGATGATACTGAAAGCCGTGGGACTCTATGAGCTGTCCCAGGCCGAAAGTGTAAATGGAAAACAGCAGGGGTCCAAGAACTGAACTTTTGGGCACCCCGACAGATAGGACGCGAGATAAGGAAGTGGTGTGAGAGTTGGAGACGCTGAAAGTTCGATTGGTTAAGTATGAGGAGATCCAAGATAGTGCCAAGTCTGTGATGCCCAGAGACAAGAGAATTTGCAGAAGAAGGGAGTGGTCTACTGTGTCAAAGGCAGAGGACAGGTCCACGAGGAGGAGGACAGAGTAGTGTCGCTTGGATTTACGGTTAGAAGGTCGTTAGTGACTTTGGTTAGGGCAGTTTCAGTGGAATGATGGGTTCGGAAGCCAGATTGTAACCGGTTAAAGAGAGAGCAGGAAGAGAGGTGTGAGGATGCGTTTCGATCTAATCCATAGATCTTTCTCATACTTTTGTATAGTTTCTATAGTATTTAAGGTGTGTGTTTCACTTGTAAATCATACACAGTGACTGAGGATGGCTGAGTTAGACAGGCAAGCAGGTACGGACAGGTATGGTGGGCACGGCAGGGACAGATAAGTATGGGAAGGCAGGTACAGGGTGATGGACGCAGGGATAATGGGACAGGAGCACAGGAACTGACAACTAGCCAGCAGCAGACCGGTAAACTAATAAAGTAATTGCACTGGCGCCTCCCCTAATGGGAGGGTGCCTTAAATACATAGTGCCTCTCAGCCGTAGGCTGAGAAGCATTTCATGGAAATAGCGCGACGGCCCTTTAAGAGGAGGGCCGTTGTGTGCGCGCATGCCCTAAACATACTCCTAGGAGACCTGCGTTGCGTGCACCGGCCTCGGGAGGAGAAGAAGGCAGCAGCACACATGGACAGCCAGAGGATGTCACCCGGTCGGCGCGGTGAGTAAAGTGGGCTTTACACGCAACAAGATCGCTACAGCGATCTCGTTGGGGTCACAGATTTTGTGACGCACATCGGGCCACTGTAGCAATCTCGTTGTGTGTGACTCCTAGGAGCGATTTTGGATCGTTGCAAAAACATCCAAAATTGCTCCTCGTTGACATGGGGGTCCATTCTCAAATATCGCTGCTGTCGCGTGGGCGAAGTTGATCCTCGTCCCTGCGGCAGCACACATCGCTACGTGTGACGCGGCAGGAACGAGGAACCTCTCCTTACCTGCCACACGCCAGCAATGAGGAAGGAAGGAGGTGTTCGTCCCGCTCATCTCCGCCCCTCCGCTTTGATTGGCCGGCCGCTTAGTGACATCGCGGTGACGTCGCTGTGATGCCGAACGTCCCTCCCCCTTGAGGGAGGGATTGTTCGGCAGTCACAGCGCCGACGCCGACCAGGTAAGTGCGTGTGACGCTGCCATAGCGATAATGTTCGCTGCGGCAGCGATCACCAAATATCGGCATAACGATAGGGGCGGGTGCTATCACGCTTGCCATCGCTAGCATCGGCTAGCGATGTCGCAGCGTGTAAAGCCCGCTTAAGTCGGCATCCCTGCAGGGATGCCGGTGCTACAGGTGGTCTTTAGGGCACCCACAAGGACAGTGCACACAACTTCCTAGATTCTGGATGAGACATCAACTTATGCAGTATTAAAGGGAACCTGTCAGCAGGGTTTTGCTATGTAATCTCAGAACAGCATGATGTAGATGCTAAGATCCCAATTCCAGCATGTGGATGAAAAATAAAACAGTTATAGCTCTTGGAAGAGGGGGAGGAAAAAATGAATGCGTAAAAATGGAAAATTGCCCTGTTGTGAAAGGGTTAAGCTGCCACACAACCGTAATTTGTTTATTTGTCCCTGTTTCTGTTTGTGGATTTTTATCACATCATTTAGTTGAAAGCAGAATAAATTGCGAAACTGTCGTGATTCTACCAATTTTTTTTTTTTGGCTATTACGCCAATCTGAAGGCTCCCATCTCAATTCTTCCATTGTGGCCATCAAATTGATGCGCCTCAGTGGAAATCAAAGGGAATTCGTGCTAAGTCTAATCACACGCTGTGCTTCTGCATTTTTACATTCCATAAATGACTTTCGATAAGAAGAGAGAGGTGGAAATGAGAACTTATTGGAATCCTTTCCTTTTAGCGGGAGCTCTGGTAAAAGCATCTGAAGCGTGTTAAGGACATGGGTTTGTTAGGCATTACGAGACGAACACTATTCACAGATGTGACTTACCTTCAATAAGTGACAATAACACATAAAAATCACGCGACAAAATATTTTCCAGCTGGCATGGTCATTTCACTCTTTGATCACATTTACAAGGGCACAGGCAGTACAGTCTTGGCTCTTACGTTGCAATATATAGACGGAGAGACTAAAATTAGCAGGAGGTCGCAACGAACCAAACTAATTTCAATAATGGAATCCTAATTCGTTAGGCTTCAAGGTAAATTTTCTCTGATAGGGGTTCTCTGATTTTGAAAACCCATTTTTGTATAACCTTATTGGTGAATTTCTGAAAATTGAGTTTCCATTTTTAGGATACTCACCTCTTCGTCAAAATACAGAATGGTTTCAAAGCTCGAGCCTCACGCTGGAGAACTTGTTCTGTCCTGTATTACACAGACAACCCACTGAATGGAAATCACACAGTACAATACTTCATTTCTCCTGTGGGGGCGGTGTAGGAAAATTTATCATTTTTTGCCAGTGACCCTCCTAAGGAGTAGATTGTCCAAGACCCCTTTAAGATGCCAGATACCTAAACATACATTGTAAGTAAAGGAACTGTGTCACGTAGTGATTACGGGAAGTCTGGCGTACGGCACAACACATGAAAAAACAAGGGGTACACCGGCGGGGACACTATAACAATGGTGGGGCCTAGCGCTAGTGAGGGGGAAGATGAGACATCTTCTGCTCTCACCTGCAGCTGTATCCTGCACTGTATACAGACTCCGCACCGGTCACCGAACAGGATACCTGAGACCATGGCAAACCCTGAAACAACCCTGGCTAGTGAGCTGGCAGGTGAGGGACACTAGACCTACCACTGCACTATATACAACACCAGGGAAAGGAAAGACATACAGGGGATAACAACAAATTACAAAGTCCAACTCATGGCTGCAGTCAGAATCAGAACTGCAACCTACTCAGCAACTTACGACATGTGCTCCACCAACTCCTTCCACCTCAAGGCCTAGCTTCCAAATGAACTTAGAATAACCAGCGCTCTCTACTAGGAGAATAGGGTGTGTATATTTAGGGACTGGGAGTTGTTCCAAACTGGAAGCACCTGAAGAGTGCTGCTGGCAAGGAGAAACTGACATTAACCCTTTGTTCGCCAAAGGAAAGGCAACTACATTTAATATAATGAGTATTATATGACAAATGAAAGACTCTAGCCCTGGACCAGTCACTATTCTCATACTGCACAGAGACGGTATGGCAAATTGTTGCAGGAATTACCCACTTTTTAAAGACAGTTGCCCCAGGTATGTTCTCATCACAGGAAACCTGTCATCAAGTTCATGCTGCCCAAACCATGGACAACATGCCTCAGACACTGGATACGTGATTCTAGCCACGCATGTTTTATTTTGAAGCATTTCAGAGAAAATATACTTTGTAAAGTGGTTTTCCCCGCCCCAATCCGTTTGACTGACAGGTCTCTCCCTGTCTACACAGAGAGAGTGAGAGAGACTGGCCAGTCAGCTAAAGTGGGGCACGAAGAAGCCGGCTAGGGTCCTGTCTCAGACTTGTCATTCAAGACCCATAGTTCCTGGACGGTTTTTTAAAGCATCCCGCAGCGTTTCCGTGTAAAACATACCTGGCCACAATCACGAGGCCAATATCTATTGCATGCTGCCCTTGGTTCTGGCTGAATTAATCTGATGACAGGTTCCCTTTAAAGGGACTCTGGCAGCACAGAATGACTGTTCAAACCAAGCACAGATGCTCGTGCATCATGGTGGAACCAATCATTTAAATACACCTTCCCCCCTGCATGTATTCCCTCAAACTACACCCTTCTTTCTTCTTTGGTTGACACCTTGGGCTTCATAGAACCAGAGAAGGGAGAAGAAAGAAGGAAAACGAGCAGGTGGATTTAAATGATTGGCCTCGCTATGATGCACCAAGCGCATGTGCTTGGTTTGAGCAGTCAGTCTGTGCTAACAGTCCCTTTAACACTAGAAGTCCCAGAGAGGGGTCATTTAACATTTCTACCTTTGGAACCCAGAGAGCTTGAAATTTCTGGGACTTCTAGTGTTGAACATATATTTCCACTTTAGTAGCCGCTACATGGGAAATTTTGTAAAATATGCTGGCCAACTGGGTAATACATGAAAAGTCTTTTCGATTTGGATCCTTTCAATAGGTTATGCACAGAATAGGTGACTAATGCATGATCGGTTATACACATGTACACCAGTCCCAGTAGTCTCTTTGCAGACGATGAAGTCTTGGATCTCAGCTCTTTTTCGGTCAGATGATTCCACGACTTTCCATTTCTTTCGATCTCTCATGAGATATCTCAATTATGTGGACGATGTCCCTTTCTTTCTCATGCTAAAAGTCTATGGAAGCATTAATGAGCATGTGCGTTTACCGCTCCCATAGACAGCAGATAGCGCGCCGGTCATGCATGCGCACTACTTCTTCATTACCACTTCCCCCTCTTCCATGCACGGTGGTGATCCCAATGGTCCGATCCCATCTATCCTGTGCATAGGTGATAAATGCTGTAGGTGGGGTAATCTCTTTAGTGTCCCTTGGATCTAAGACCTCCACATGTCCGCGTTTCTGGCACAGTGGCATTGTTTTTTTCATGGATAGCACGCCATTATAGCCTATGGTGATCTTCCATTATCTATTTGAACCACACTGAGACATATCCGTTTTATTCTGCGAGCACGGATGACAAGGGGCAATATAAGTCTATGGGCCCATGACAAGCACATACAGCACATGGATGACATCAGTGTGCCATCCGTTTGCTGTACCTGTTTAACATTGAAAGTATAGCAAAATCTTTGCAATATCTTTATTTCTTCGTGAAAAACACAGATGCCATACTGATAACACACGGATGACACACTCATGAAAAACACTGATGATACCTGTACGCGTTTTTTCACATACGTGTTATGAAGGGGGCCTAATAGGGGTTCTGTTTCATGAAGCCCTCACTAATAGGCAAGTGGTCAAAAATCGACCTTATGACACAAAGACATAGCAGGGCCCCTGTGCAAAAAAACGTAGGCGATCCCTTTGCAGTTCAATAGCTTATACAGTATAATGCCCCCTAATTATGTATGTGGAACAGAATTTTCTTGGTCCTTCGGAGCTAAAAGTGGGTGTTTTATCTTACGTCTTGGGCCCCTGTGTGACTGCAGAGACTGCGCGGCCCATGGTACCTAATTCCTGAACTCGATTGATGCAACATACAAATCGTCATTTTATTGTATGTGGTTTTGTAACCTAAGATGTAATGATTAATATTAATAAACGTATTATTTGTAATATATCGTAAGTGATACCATTATATATTTTTAGCAGCTTCCGACTTTCTGTGTGTTATGAGAAGTAGATGCCTTTAGGTGCTGAACTCAATAAAGATGGCTCGGCAGCAGCTGGCGTTGCAGGCTTTAGGAGTGTTAAGGGTTAAGTTTGGAGTATTAGACTCACAAGATTGATGCACAGCGTATGGCAGTGCAGGGTTAAGCTCTGTGCATATTAGTGTTGTCTTCTCAGTCTCCAGGCAACGCTGACATTACTGAGGGACGTCAGATCCGGGAGAGACCAAGAGATGTACTGAGAGACACCTGTGACAGTCAGAGACAAGGGGAACACTGAGAGAACTACCTGAGAAAGCCTAGGAAATACTGCCGAGAGAGTGATGGAGGCAAGCGTATCCGAGAAAATTACGAGCAAACTAGGAAGCCTCCGACAGATCCCCCAAAATTAACCCAAGTGCTACTATCAAATCATCTAAAGGGGTAAGAGATAATTAGACCAATTAAGAGAGTAAAGTAGAGCGCGCTAAGAAAATTGCCTAATTTTGGAACCAAACCGATCTAATTTTCAAACAGGAGATCTAAAGTGAGAAAGGGACATCTTCGACACAATTGAGATATCTCATCAGAGATCGTAAGAAATGGAAAGTCGTGGAATCCTCTGACCGAAGAAGAGCTGAGATCCAAGACTTCATCGTCTGCAAAGAGACTGCCGAGCCCGGTGTCCATAGAAAAGAGAGTGTCGGAGAAAAAAAAAAAATGACCTGTATAAGACAACAGATGGAGAGAGACATCTGCCATGTCTGAAATTCATCACCTGGATCAGACAGGTACGGAATGACACCTGTTAGACTGTGAAAGAATGAGGAGAAGATGGAGAAGCCTCTGAGCCACTGAAAGATGTGTTTCTTCTGAGAGACCAGGTGAGTACACTAAAGCTTGAGGGGGCTGAATGGGACTCCAAATTTTACACTGTACTCGTAAGGAGAGGGGATATTAAAAATAGACTTTCTGAAATTAGAAACACAAGAGATGATGGAGCCAGAAATACTAGAAGAGGGATTTAGTGTTCGGTGCCGGGTGTTCATTGTGCTTTGCAGAAAACAGGAGAGAGAAGAGGGCAACAGACCCAGAGAATCACCTTGAGAAATAGAGAAGACGAGGAGGGGGAGGGAGGACACCGAATGAAGCAGAAGCAGAGACTTAAAACACTGTGAACGGCTGAGTGTTAGAGGGGAGCTCGACTGCGAGAGAGAATCATGGAAACACTAGACCATGAGATGCCAAAGACCTCGATGCTGCAATTTTGACATGTAGATGGGCAAACGAGACCGAACCTTAGAAATCAGGGGCATATTTGCTGCGCTCAAAAGAAAATTCAAGATTTTATTTTTTCTTCATCAGGTCCTGCTAAGAACACCGCAGAGAAGGTCTGGCGAATAGAAGTGCCTCATGGGACCATTAAAGTTGCTCAGATGTACGATATCCTAACACTATCTTCAGCCACTGGGCAATGAATTCAGAGCCAGGTACTCTTCACCCCTCACCAAGGGGCTCCATACACCATTCTTTAACAGGGTCCATCCATTCATCATCATCTGCCTCAATTTGTTCAGGGGACATCGGACGTGTCCTCTCCTCAAATGTCCGTAGGCTGCATGGAGCTCTGAACCGACTGTTAAGTGACCCTGAGCGGGAACAGCTTTTGCACTGTTTGAGACTTTACCACTCTCGGAGAAATGTGTTTGACCTGGTGAGAACACTGCGCCTTATATTGCGCCCCCAAGACCAGAGGCAACTTTTCCCCATGCTGCGTCTTGTTATCCCACGATCTGACCAACTACTATTTGACCAGTATACTTCAGAGGGGTTGTATATAAAGGACTTAAACCCTGGATCCTCTGGATTTAGTGGGATTTTATGTGATGGAGTTTCGGCATTTAGCACCTCAATTTCAGGCACAACTCCTGCTTTCACCTCGCCATTGCCAGGCACAAACCAAACCTTTAGTATCCCATCAGGAACCGTTCCTTCTTATAACAAGTCAAGACAAGGGACAACTCCTGGATTTAGCCCCTTAATACCTGCAGCAACTCCTGGATTTAGCCCTTCAGTTTCAGGGGCAACTGCTGGATTTAGCCCTTCGGTTCAAGGGGCAAATGCTGGATTTAGCTCTTCAGTATTAGGGGCAACTGCTGGATTTAGCTCTTCAGTATCAGGGGCAGCTGCTGGATTTAGCCCTTCAGTACCAGGGACAGCTTCTGGATTTAGCCCTTTAGTACCAGGGGCAGCTCCTGGATTTAGCCCTTCAGTACAAGGGACAGTTCCTGGATTTAGCCCTTCGGTACCAGGAGCAGCTCCTGGATTTAGCTCTTCGGTACCAGGGATAGCTCCTTCCTTTAGTAATCAATCATTTAGCCCTAGTTTAGTATCTGGAGCGTCATATGCTGGAGCATCATCGGGATTCAGCCACCAAGGCTCCACATCTGCTGTCACCAAATCCGATGTTAGACAGGTTATACTTAAAAGAAGCAGAAACCAAGAGGGGCTTGGATTCAGCATTCGTGGTGGCGTGGAACATGGTATTGGTATTTATGTGTCGCTGGTAGAACCTGGTTCTTTGGCAGAAGGTGAAGGACTGAAAATTGGGGACCAGATTATCAAAGCAAATGGGCGATTACTTGACAGAGTCACCCACAGTGAGGCGGTTAAGGTAAGTTACTTCTATCTATTGATCTCACACGTAAACCAAGCTACCATTTGATTGTTTTTTTAAAGCTTTGAGTATGTCTAGGTATCAATCCAAAAAGTTCAATGACTGAGTATTGCCAGACTGTGACAGATTAATGTTCAAGCCTCTATGACGTCTAAGCATTACTCATTGATTTAATCACCTTACCGTACTACCTTCTGCTACGGTGGTCCTCACTGGTTCTAGAGCAATGACGTCATGTCCACCATTTACATGACTATTACAGCTCATAACTGGCCTTGGAGGCCATCAAACCTGGTGAGTCCAGTGACTGGCTGCAGTGGTTATGTGAATGATAGACGTGATGTCCGCGCTACAAGACCGGCAGAGACCACCACAGCATTGGAACTGGAAGATTTATCAAGTTGAGTAAAGCTTATTTTTTTATGTAAAACTGTTTTGTGCCCTTGTCGGATTGGAAAAAAATATATATTAATAAAATAACTTCTGCAAGACAATAAACTAAAAAAAAATTAGGTGTACGAAGTCTATTTGGTAAAATCTCCATGTATCCAAAGTCATCCCTGAAATGTATTCCATTAATATCTGCATTTTAATGTGACAGCTGAGATGCAATTTGTTCCACAACATGACAAAACATTTGTAGATATATATGTAAATTATACCTTTACAAGCCTGAGCATGTGTCGGTGTGCTTCACTTCTGAGAGTGCGGTTGCTGCTTTCGTATTTTTTATCGGGTTGTGTGTATCATAAGTGTAAAAAAAAAAGGAAAAAAATTGTAGCAATTAAATACTTTGCGTTCTGTGAATCGGGATAGGATTGGAATTGTATATACACCGTATAATTATGACTAGTGACGACCAAGCGTTATCGGCACTGCTCGGTACTCCCTTGAGTATCGGGGTACTCGGCAGTCTCGGTACTTGATCAAGGGTCCTACTGCTCCATGCTCGAGTCCTCAGCTTGCATGTTTTGTGGCTGTTTGTTGCGGCCACTAAACGCATGGGGATCACCTGCCAATCACGGTAATGCCATAGTCATGTTGGCTACTGGCAATACTGTGATTGGTTGGTCGCATAGCATTATGGGGTCTATTTAAAACCTAGTGACACAATGGTCGGTGCACTGTACCCCGGAAATAGTGTAGGGCGAGCTGCTGGAGAAGGGATAGTGTATTAGAGTGACTATTTCCTTACAGTCCTTCCTGCTGCTATGTTAACCCAAAAGTCCTTTTCAGGGCTAATTCAAATATATTCTTTTCTCTAATAATACTGCTCTTAGCTGCAATTAGTGTAGGGCTAGCTGCTGGAGAAGGAATAGTGTTTTAAAATCATAGGGAATGCTTCTGGACAAGGGATATTGTATTAGATGGATCTAGGAAGGGATTATGGCCTTACGTTTCTTGCTGCTGCTATGTTAATCTAAAAGTCCTTTTAAGGGTTAATTCAAATATGTTCTATTTTCCAATAATACCACTCTTAGCTGCAATTAGTGTAAGGAGAGCTGCTGGAGAAGGGATAGGGTATCAGAGGCATCAAGGAAGGGATTATTGCTTTACATTCCATGCTGCTGCTACATTAACTCAAAATACCTTTTCAGGGCTAATTCAAATATATTCTCTTCTCTAATAATACTGCTCTTAGCTGCAATAAGTGTAGGGAGAGCTGCTGAAGAAGGGATAGCATATTAGAGGCATCTAGGCAGGGATTATTGCCTTACAGTCTTTGCTGCTGCTGCTACACTAACCCAAAAGTCTTTTTCAGGGCTAATTCAAATATATTATACTCTCTAATACTACCACTCTTAGCTGCAGTTAGTATATGGCTAGCTGCTGGAGAAGGAATAGTGTATTAAAATCATAGACTGGTAGAGTTGGAAAGGATTTAAAGGGCCATCAGGTCCAACTCCCTATGAGTGCAGGTTTTCCTAAATCATCCGAGATTCATGTTTATCCAGCTTCTGCTTGAAGATTTCCATTGATGGAGAGCTCCCTACCTCCCGGACAGTCTGTTCCACCCTCTGGCTGCCCTCATTGCCATATAGTTTTTCCTAATGTCTAATCTGAATCTCCTCCCTTTTAGTTTAATTCCATTGCTTCTTGTACTTCCTTGTGCTAATGAGAATAGGGCAGCTCCCTCTGTACTGTGACAACCTTTCAGATATTTGTAGACCGCTATTAAGTCTCCTCTCAGCCTTCTCTTTTGCAAACTAAACATCCCTAGTTTATTTAGCCAATCTTCATAAGACATGGTTTGCAGACCTTCTATTAACTTGGTTGCTCTTATCTGGACTTGCTCCAATATATCGATGTCTTTCTTGAATTCGGGCACCCAGAACTGTACACAGTATTCCAGGTAGGGTCTGACCAGGATAGAGTATAGTCTTGGTTTAGAATCAATGCTTGTCTTGACACATCTCAGAATTTTTGTTGCCTTTTTAGCTGCAGCACCGCACTGTTGGCTCATGTTAAATCGGGATCTACTATTATGCCCCGATCCTTTTCCCCAGTGCTATTGCTTAGTTCTATTCCTCCCATACTATATATGGTTTGTACATTTCTTTTATCCAGATGTAGGACTTTGCATTTGTCCCTGATGAACACCAATCTGTTCTCCTTGGCCCATTGTTCGAGGGTCTAGATCCTTTTGAATACACTCTCTCTCCTCTCAAGTGTTGGCTATTCCCCCTATAGTTGTATCATCTGCAAATTTTTTGAGTTCCCAATATTTTTGTTGTTCAGATCATTTAAAAAGATGGGCCCTGGACAGAGCACTGGGCCCAGGACAGAGCCTTGTGGCACACCGCTTTTGACTTTCCTCCAACTCAATGTGTAGCCATTTAGTATTACTCATTGTACAAGATCATTAAGCCAGTTGTGAATCCATCTAAATGATTTTTTGGCGATTCTGTACTTGATCATTTTTTCAATGAGGATGTCATGTGATACTTTATCGAATGTAAGGTATACTATATCCACAGCATTCCCCTGGTCCAACCATTCAGTGACTTTGTTGTAGAAAGAAATCAGGTTGGCCTGACAAGATTTATTGGTCATAAAGCCATGCTGGCTTTGGTTAATTAGTGCCTCCCCATCCAGGTAGCTAAGTGAATGTTCTTTGACAATTTTTATCTGCTATGGAGGTCAGGCTTCCTGGCCTGGAATTCCCTGTATCCTTCTTTTGTCTCTATTTTGTAAATAGGGACCACATTTGCCCTTACGTAGACTGACAAACCAATCTGTCAGTGGTGAGGAGTCTTATAGCTGCAATGCTCCTCTGGGAAATATTTAAATTGTCTCTTCAGGGAGGTAGGAGACAAACTCTAGTGCCACCTATTGGAAATAGAAATCCTAAAAGTCAAAAGTGACCCTTTAATGAGCCTTTTTTAATATGACTTAGGATTTATGCCAGATCAGAACTTCAGGTTGCAGACACGGTGTTTCAGGGTGATTGCCCCTCGTCAGTGCAAAGTATGAGATCTGATCTGGCTATATGAGAAGCTATAGTCGGGTCTAAGGGGAAAATGTTTCTCTTTGCGGAGATTGACAAACCATTCTGGCTGCCAGTGAGGAGTCTTATAGCTGCAATGCTCCTCTGGTAAATATTTAAATTGTCTCATACAGCCAGAACAGATCTCATACTTTGCACTGACGAGGGGGCAATCACCCCGAAACACTGCAAATTGAGGTTCTGATTTGGCATAAATCCTAAGTCATATGAACAGGCTCGTTAAAGGGTCACTTTTGACTTTTAGGATTGCTTCTTCCAATAGGTGGCACTAGAGTTCATCTCCTTCCTCTCTGAAGAGACAACTTAAATAGGACTCTATGGTGTAAATCATCTGGTCTTGGGGAATTGGTTTCCTTTACCTTGGCTAAGTGTTCTAATATCAATCTTTTACTTTTTGTCAACTTGGATTGCTCCTGACCGTCATTTCTATCATGATTATTGTTGATGCTTACGTTAGTTTTTTGGGAAAAGACAGATACAGAATAGGAATTTATTATCTCCACCTTGTTATTATTATTATTATTATTATTATTTATTATTATAGCGCCATTTATTCCATGGCGCTTTACAAGTGAAAGAGGGTATACGTACAATAATCATTAACAGTACAAAACAGACTGGTACAGGAGGAGAGAGGACCCTGCCCGCGAGGGCTCACAGTCTACAGGGAATGGGTGATGGTACGATAGGTGAGGACAGAGCTGGTTGCGCAGTGGTCTACTGGACTGAGGGCTATTGTAGGTTGTAGGCTTGTTGGAAGAGGTGGGTCTTGAGGTTCCTCTTGAAGCTTTCCACGGTAGGGGAGAGTCTGATGTGCTGAGGTAAAGCGTTCCAGAGTATGGGGGATGCACGGGAGAAATCTTGTAAGAGATTGTGGGAAGAGGAGATAAGGGAGGAGCAGAGAAGGAGATCTTCTGAGGATCTGAGGTTGTGTGCAGGTAGATACCGACTGTTGACTGATTCACCTTTTTGATTCTCCAAGACTCTAATGGTCTCCTTCACTTTTCTTTTGCTTTTACATACCTCCAAAATCTTTTTACCTTAAGGCCACTTTACACACAGTGATAAATCTTTGGCAGATCTGTGGTTGTAGTGAAATCATGGACATATTGTTCCATTTGTACACAGCCACAAACCTGGCACTGATTGTCCACAATTTCACTGCAACCACAGATCTGCCAAAGCTTTATCTCTGTGTGTGACAGGGCCTTTACTCTTGGTCTCTTTTGCAAGCCTCAATTCATGTTTGGCCTTAGCGTCTTTGACGCTTGTCTTGCAGAGTTTGACAATTACCATTTATTCTTCCCTAGGTATAACCTCCATCTTCCACTTGTTGTATGTTTTCTTTTTCTTTTTTTTTTTAGTAGGTGATGTCATTTTTAGGTCATTCATCCTGGTTTCTTTAGATCTTTCCCATTTTTCTTCCTTTTAGGTATTGTTAGTTCTTGTGCATGAAGGATTTCCTTATGAAAGATTTCCCACCCATAGTGTGTATTTTTGTGCTTATGAATTATGCGCCATGGATTTCTACCAACCCTTGCCCTTAGGGCTTTGAAGTCTGCTCTTCTAAAGTCGAGCCTTGAAGTCTGTGTCTTCTCAGGCATCATTGCCTTACAATCCTTGCTGCTGCTACGTTAACCCAAAAGTCCTTTTCAGGGCTAATTCAAATATATTTTATTCTCTAATAATACTGCTCTTAGCTGCAGTTAGTGTAGGAAGGGCTGCTGGAGAAGGAATAATGTATTAGAGGCATCTAGGAAGGGAATATTGCCTTATATTCCTTGCTGCTGCTACGTTAGCCCAAAGGTCCTTTTCACGGCTAATTTAAATATTTTATATTCACTAATAATACTTGTCAGGTTTCCAGGTTTTCCAGTTCTCTTTGGAAAGAGCTTGCCCTCGGTTAACATGGAGTTTACTGTTCTGTTGCCCTACTTCCTGTCCAGCTGCTTAAAAGGCCGCCTCTAAGCCTAGTCCAGTGCCTGAGTATACTGCTTGCTGTGTGCTCCTGCCTTGCTGCTTCTACTTCCTGATTACCTTTGGATTCTCCTGAAAGACTACCGACCGACTCTGGACCATACCCGGTTTCTTCAAGCTGTGCCCGGACTCCGTCTGCCGTCTTCGGTCAGCACTTCTGCCCGGTTCCTTCCGGTTCATAACCACTCTGGACTATCATCCCGTACGGACACTTCTGGACCTTACCGTTTGCCCCTTGTGTCCCGGCTGCTGCGCATTTAGGCCTTCCGGGGTGATTGCCGGACAGTCCCTGTATAGGGGGTCGCTCTGGTGGTCTCCCTGGGGGAGTCCGGTGCGTGGCCCCGGGAATTCCCTCCGCTCCGTTTCGGGAAGGTATTTCGTGTGTTTGTTCTGCTGTGTTTGTTCTGCTGTGTTTGTTCCGTTGTGTATCTACCGTGGTTACATATTATAAACATCTTGTACCAAGAACTCGTCTCTGGTTGTCATTGCCCTAACGCTATCGAAATCCTCAGAACATACAATAGTATTACATTATACTCAGGCCATAAGAGGATTTCGCTGGGGCAATGACTGAGACACGAGTAGACCAGCTCTTTTCCATGATTAACTCCTTACAGCAGGAGATGGAGACGGTAGACGGATCTCCGTTAATCTCTGGACCAGTTGATCGGGAAACAGTACCGCTAGAATGCGTGATGAAGCCAGGTCAGCAGGAGACCCTTGTTTTCATGGTAATTTCTTCTCCTCATTTTCCGATTATTTTAGGTATTCCGTGGCTACGGTCTACAAATCCGGTTATCGATTGGGAGACTAAGGAAATATCCTTCCCACCGCAGAGTGGTCCGACCATTAGTCCAACTGTTCCGGTTCCAGTAACACCGAATGCGGAGGGCACTGTACAGGTACCTGTTTTACCCCCGGTTTATCAAGACTTCGCTGATATATGCGACAAAAGAAAAGCCGATCGGCTTCCCCCGCATAGACCGTATGATTGCCCCATAGACTTACTCCCAGGGGCGGAGATCCCGTTTGGTCATGTCTACCCGTTGGCGGCACCTGAGCTAGAAGCACTCAAGGAGTACATTGATGAAAGTCTAGCCAAGGGATTTATTCGCCCGTCTACCTCACCAGCAGGGGCACCCATCTTTTTCGTGAAAAAGAAAGAGGGGACTCTGAGACCCTGTATTGACTACCGGGAACTGAATAAAATAACCATCCGGAACCGGTATCCGTTACCGTTGATTCCTGAGCTATTGGAGAGGGTCCAACAGGCAAAAATATTCACTAAATTGGATCTCCGTGGGGCATATAATCTACTTCGCATACGTCCCGGAGACGAGTGGAAGACCGCGTTCCGATGTCGGTATGGACATTTTGAGTACCTAGTGATGCCTTTTGGACTTTGTAACGCTCCCGCGGCTTTCCAACATCTGGTTAACGATATTTTTAGGGATATAATGGACCAATTCATGGTGATTTATCTGGACGATATCCTAATCTTTTCTGATTCCCTACAGGAACACCAGGAGCACGTCAAGACCGTACTAACCCGGCTGAGGGACAACCACCTGTACATTAAACTGGAGAAATGCGAATTCCATTGCTCACAAATACAATTCTTAGGGTATGTCATCTCTCCTCAGGGGCTGAACATGGAGTCTGGCAAGATACAAGCAATTCTAGACTGGCCGGAACCGGGAAACATCAAAGAGGTACAACGCTTTGTCGGTTTTGCCAACTTTTACCGCCGCTTTATCCGTAACTTTTCAGAGATCGTTCGTCCCATCACGCTGTTAACCAAGAAAGGACAGAAGTTTGTGTGGTCCGCTCAGGCCCAGGAAGCTT
The DNA here is from genome assembly GCF_048569485.1 of Anomaloglossus baeobatrachus. Lineage (NCBI taxonomy): Eukaryota > Metazoa > Chordata > Amphibia > Anura > Aromobatidae > Anomaloglossus > Anomaloglossus baeobatrachus. The sequence goes on from NC_134361.1 coordinate 198,839,567, forward strand.
TCCATCGTCTCAAGGTTTGTTTTACCTCAGCGCCAATATTAGTACATCCGAATCCCGCACTTCCCTTTATCGTGGAAGTCGACGCTTCCGACTACGCATTAGGGGCCATCCTTTCTCAAAGAACTGGGGACAAGAGTCTCTTGCATCCGTGTGCTTTCTTTTCCCGCCGGTTGTCCCCTGCAGAGAGGAACTATGACATTGCGGACAAGGAATTGTTGGCGATTATTTCTGCTTTTAAGGAATGGAGACACCACTTACAGGGAGCTGCGCAGCAAGTGATAGTACTCACGGATCATCGTAACCTGGAATTTCTTAAGTCTGCCAGGTGCCTGTCTCCACGGCAAGCCCGTTGGAGCTTATTCCTTAATCAATTCAATTTTATCGTTACATACCGTCCAGGTTCACGTAATGGGAAAGCCGATGCCTTGTCCCGAATCCACGCCGTGGACTCCGTGCCTGGAACCCCGTCTCAGACCGTGTTATCGGATGCCAATTTCGTTGGAGTAATCCAGGACCAGGACTTGTGGAAGGACATCAAGCTGGCCTATGATGGTGACGTATTTCTTGCTGCCCCCCCGAATGATGTAACTCTTGTTCTTCGGAATGGTGTGTGGTTGAGAGAGCGACGCATTTATGTCCCGGAGGCCGTAAGACTTCGAGTTCTCAAGTTGGTCCATGACTCCGTGTTGGCTGGTCATAGGGGGGTACAGAAGACGCAGGAGTTTCTGAGCCGTTTCTTCTGGTGGCCTACCTGTGTAAAGGATGTAAAGGACTATGTCCACTCATGTGTGGTTTGTGCCCGGTGCAAGGTCCCTCGTGTGGCTCCTACGGGACTCCTCCAACCGTTACCCGTTCCATCTCGCCCTTGGGGATCCATCTCCATGGATTTTATTGTGGAGTTGCCAGTCTCAGGCGGTCACAATACCATTTTAGTGGTGGTGGATCGGTTGACAAAAGCTGCTCACTTTATTCCGTGTACCGGTCTTCCCTCAGCCGCAGAGACAGTGGATTTGGTTATCCAGAACGTATTCCGATTGCATGGGGTAGCAGACGAGATCATCTCTGACCGGGGCGTGCAGTTCACGTCTAGGTTCTGGAAGGGGTTTTGTACGGCACTCCAGATTGATGTCTGTTTGTCTTCTGCATACCATCCTCAGACAAATGGGCAAACAGAACGGACTAATCAAACCCTGGAACAATACCTTCGATGTTATGTCAGCCATCTACAGGACGATTGGTTGAAGATGCTTCCGTTGGCGGAGTTCTCGTATAACAACACTCAGAACAGCTCCACTAAGGTAACGCCCTTTTTTGCTAACTTGGGTTACCATCCGCATGTTTTGCCTAGGTCACCAGTTGCGGTTTCGGTACCAGCAGTGGAGGACAGATTGACGGAACTACGACAAAATCTGGAGATTCTAAAGGACACTGTGGCTACGGCTCAGGAGCGTTACAAGAGGTCGGCAGACACTCACCGGAAACCGGCCCCCATGTATAAGGTAGGGGACTCTGTATGGTTGTCCACCAAAAACCTGAGATTGGGTGTTCCTTCGCAGAAGCTGGGACAAAAATTCATCGGTCCGTTTAGAATCACCGGGATCGTGAGCCCTGTGGCCTGTCGGCTGCGGTTACCGCACCATCTGAAGGTACACCCGGTCTTTCATGTTTCTCTCCTCAAGCCCGTTTCTCCTAATACGTTTCGTGGTCGTGTCGTGCCTCCTCCTCCGCCTGTGATGGTCGATGGCGAGGAGCAGTTCGTGGTTGAGGACATTATTGACTCCCGGCTCCATCGTCGTCGGCTTCAGTATCTGGTACGTTGGCAGGGGTACGCCCCCGAGGACGATTCCTGGGAACCGGTGGGTAACATTCGGGCACCCCGGAAGATTGCTCAGTTTCATCGACGGTACCCGGACAAGCCTGGCCCTGATCCGTCCTGAGGCCGTTTCTGGGGGGGGGAGTAATGTCAGGTTTCCAGGTTTTCCAGTTCTCTTTGGAAAGAGCTTGCCCTCGGTTAACATGGAGTTTACTGTTCTGTTGCCCTACTTCCTGTCCAGCTGCTTAAAAGGCCGCCTCTAAGCCTAGTCCAGTGCCTGAGTATACTGCTTGCTGTGTGCTCCTGCCTTGCTGCTTCTACTTCCTGATTACCTTTGGATTCTCCTGAAAGACTACCGACCGACTCTGGACCATACCCGGTTTCTTCAAGCTGTGCCCGGACTCCGTCTGCCGTCTTCGGTCAGCACTTCTGCCCGGTTCCTTCCGGTTCATAACCACTCTGGACTATCATCCCGTACGGACACTTCTGGACCTTACCGTTTGCCCCTTGTGTCCCGGCTGCTGCGCATTTAGGCCTTCCGGGGTGATTGCCGGACAGTCCCTGTATAGGGGTTCGCTCTGGTGGTCTCCCTGGGGGAGTCCGGTGCGTGGCCCCGGGAATTCCCTCCGCTCCGTTTCGGGAAGGTATTTCGTGTGTTTGTTCTGCTGTGTTTGTTCTGCTGTGTTTGTTCCGTTGTGTATCTACCGTGGTTACATATTATAAACATCTTGTACCAAGAACTCGTCTCTGGTTGTCATTGCCCTAACGCTATCGAAATCCTCAGAACATACAATAGTATTACAATACTGCTCTTAGCTGCAATTAGTGTAGGGAGAGCTGCTGGAGAAGGAATAATAAATTAGAGGCATCTAGGAAGGGATTATTGCCTCATACTGCTTACTGCTGCTATGTTAACCCAAAAGTCCTTTTCAGGGCTAATTCAAATATATTCTATTCTCTAATAATACTGCTCTTAGCTCCAACTAGTGTAGGATTAGCTGCTGGAGAAGGGATAGCGTATTAGAGTCATTAGCAAACACCTGTTAAGAGCAGGCCCAGCTGGATGTCACAGTGTGGTGGGAGTGCTTGAGACTACAATACTGAATGGGGGGATTGTGGGAACCCAACCCCTGGATTTTATTGTATTGCTTTAATGTGATTTCTGTGACAAAGCTTTGGCTGTCATATTGGTAAATGGGAGCTCTGGGTGTCACTGCTGTGAGGGGGGTGAAAGCTGGTTGTGACCTATGACCCTCTCTCAAAGCTGAATGTGGCTATCAAGGTCAGAAAGGTTGGGGACTATTGGTCTACAGTATAGGCTGATGCACTAATGGAGGCATGAGGTAGTATAACTAGATCCAGAGGCGTAACAACCGTCGTGACCGGGCCTGGCAGGTTAGGGGCCAGGCGCCTGCCCTGCATATCAGCAGCCGACTCCGCACAGTGAGAGAGGAGCTGCACTATTCTGTGGCAAACCATGCGGCCGCTATATGGCCCATGAGTCAGGGGAGCCCCGTGTCAGAGGTGGCCCCTGGCCCCCTTGCCCATTATCACATACAGCACTGATTAAGCATCGAGTGGAGCGTTCCACTCCATGCTTCATCATTCTCCCCTTGTGCCTGCGCTCGACGTCACAGGGCAGGTCCAAACTTTGCATCGGGGCCCATCAAACTCTAGTTATGCCAATGACTAGATCCTAAAGAAATTGTGAAACAGCTATCATTTTCCAAGTGCACGTCCTCCTTCCCAGCTCCGTGTGGATGACATATCCTACCTCTTTCACACAGAGGCCACCATTGCACTCTGCACGCACACTTTATATGCCCTGTATTGTCGAGCGCATGCGTGAAGAGTCTTTGACCTTTCCTCACGCCTGTGCTTTACAGTACCCTGCTCTGCCCTCAGCAGGGCAGATCAATGTGCGCCTGCGCAGGAGCGCAATGGCGGCCATGTGTAGGACGCATCATCTGCACAGAGCAGGGAAGGAGAACAGTGATGGAAGGAAGAGAGGAGGCGCCGGACCGAGACCAGTGACCCTCATAGAAGCTGACCACTCCACATTTGAGTATAATAAAAGTTATTTTTTACTTTATACAGCAGCACGGCCTATGCACCTATATACAGTATTCTAGCATGCTGTATATAAGAGCTTACTGTTGGTGACTGCAGGTTATAGGGGACAAATCTGGTGACAGGTTCCCATTAACATTAATAGACTCTATTAAATTACACTTGCCTCCAATTCTTATAATGAATGGTGACAAAAGAGTAACTGTTTGTTTTGATTTTTATTTCAGAAATCAATAGTACATGTGAAAATAAGAAACTTTGTAATATATTTTATTAGAGAAATTTGCTTCCTTCTCCTCCTGGACTGAGCTTTTACTCTTAATTCATGGGAAAAATCTGTATTTAGTGAAGACAGATATTTACATTACTGAGATAAGAGATGACAGTTGCTGTTTTTAAAATTCTATGGACCCAGACATTCCAAAAACCACAATGGAACCTTATGATCACCAACTGCCATTTCCTATCTCAGTAATGGAAAAATCTATATTCACTGAAGGCATATCTTAACCTCTGAATTGAGAATGAAACATCAGTCCAGTAGGAGAAAGAAGTAGATTTCTCTAATAAAATATATTAGATCGTTTCCTCTTTTCACCTGTACTATTGATTTATAAAAAAAATAAAAAAATAATACAAAATAAAAGAAGTTACTCTTCAATGTATTATGTGTAAGAAACTGATGTCTTGTAATGTAAAATGTCAAGAATGCTTGTATGTAAAGACCTTCGGTTTGCCCACTGTGCCTATTTGTCTCTACAGAAGAAATCATTTTATTGACGTACATTTGACTTATTATATTCCGGTGCTCATTGCACTGGTTTGCTGTGGTGCATGTGCTAATGCACAAAGCCAAACTGAACATGCAGAGCTACAGCAAAAAATATTTGGTATATGGTGGGATTGTTAGCTTTGGTCAACTTTGAGTCAGTGATAAAAGAATTGCCCAACGTAACAAAGCTAAAAAGCTAAAGAAAATAAATAAAAAGTTAAGATCTATGCAGGTAGTGACTGTCGCCTACATTATAAGACCAAAGGTGGCTCTTAGGACTGTAGTTATTGATATGGCCTCTAAGAAGTGTAAAAGTAGTTCTAGTTTGCAATTTCTGAATATTCATTTGCACACACCTGTGCCACGACATCGTTAGACTCTTTTCACACCACAAAGTCTGACAAGCAACCTGAGGCTTCTGTATTGTTCAGCCAGATCCGGGCATCGGCTGATTCAGGATCACTGGTATTCAGCTCTGTAGGAGTTAATTCCTGCAGACTGGTGAGCAGAACCTAAGAGCTCATGTTGCTAATTGACTCATGCATCTGTCTCCTCCCTATTTAAATCACAGCTTTCTTTTTCGTTATGTGCCGATGATAGCTTTAGCTTTGGCTCCAGTGATGCCAGTCTTGATGATTTTCTGGTTTATAGTTATCCATATTGCGCTTCTGAGTGGTGTGAGCGTTTACCTATTGTGTGTTACTTCCCCCCACTTTTTCATTGTTTCCCAGTACACATATTGTCTCTGCTGTGTGTTTTGACTGTGGCATGTATAAGTTCCATTCTCCTTTGTCCATGTCATTTTGTGGGGTTTTGTCTTGTCGGAGAGGGGGAGTAAGATCAGGGCTCGGACAAGAGTTAGGGTCATGCTGGGAGCTCGGACCTGGTTGCCATCAAACCTACCTCTGAGATAAGGTACAGCGCAAGGTATCTAGTCTGAGGGCCAGCCTAGAGGCCCCTATCCCGTCATAACATACACCGTGACAATTGCTGGATTTCCTTGATGAATAGTTGCTTTTACCTGGTGACAACTTAGCAAACTTCTATCTGGAATTCCTGTCGCTAAAATATGTCTACAGATGTTACAGGCTTTTTGGAAAATGTTAAGCCAGTATCATACAAAGTAGCTACCGCAAACCCACAGCCATATGTAAATCAGTCATTAGCGGATGTAGCTTAATGTATTAATTGTACAATTACTGGGATACATAAACATCCCCGCATGGTTTTTACGGCTTGGTTTATACGGCTTTCTACCACATTATTTTCAATGGCGAAGAACGTAGCTGGGGACGCCATATGTTGAAACAACAATGGCACTGTTATTGGGATAGTCGTTTTCCATAAAAGCATTTCCAGGATCATTTCTTAGAACAATTTGTTTAAAAATCAGAGTCTTTCTGAACCATTATCAGGACGTGGGAATGTTCCCATATGGAGTGAAGTACCAGAGTAATAGCAATTAAAGGAACATACGGACATTAAAGCAAACATCTCCGGATGTAAAACAGTTCCTTAAAAGCCGCAGTGACTATGGTCCAGACTAGAAAGCAACTTTGCAATGGATTGTGTATGTATAGGCCACTTCAATAGGAATGGGTGCAAATATTTTTTACACCATACTGCATCGTTTTTGCCTATGGTTGGCCATTGAGGTATGGTGAAGCCACACAGGGTACATCAGCTATCCTTGATAGTAATGGCTTCCCCATAAAAGGGCTGGAAGCTGATACTTAATATTAACGATATGGCGGTTTTCTTTATTTTTGGACATTGTATGGTGAGATTACTGATTAGGTTTCTGTAAAGAACATTATTTTTGCCGTAAACGCCATTCATTGCACTGTTTGAGACGATCCAAAAGATTCGCAGGACCCTAGTGCAGCAGTACTTTGGTAGTCCACAGCCACCGAATCTGTGAACCTCTATCTGCAGGAATCCCATGCGCCTCTTCAGATTAGTAGTCTCGGTGCAACATAATTCCTGCGGTGCAAATCGTCCAGCAGGTAAGAGGAGGTTCACAGGGCGTTTATTTTGCATTGTTACTGTTTTGCTCCTTGTGGTTGAAAATCTTTTTCTTCCTGTATTACTACAAATTACAACCTGTTCTCACATTCCCTAATAGCTCAGTGTGTTATTAGGTTGATTCTTAAGCGAAAGGTGACTGTTTAGAGTTGAGGAGCTATGATCAAGATTTCTCAAGAAAATAGAAACAGCATCATCCAGCTCATCGAGAGCAGACTCTAGGTCAAGAAAATTGACAAACTGCATCATGAGAGGCCATGACAGATGGAAGAATATGGAATAAAGTCCATTCAACCATTCAAAAGCCAAGAGGTGACATCCAGGGGAAATATCGGAGTCAACAAGTCGGCTCTTCACAAGGTCTATAAGTTCTGGACATACACGCAGTGGGGCAGGTTGTATGCTTCATAATAGTGAGATCACAGACGTCCATAAAAACACCGGGCGACGCACGATACACAAGTCTGGAATGGTGGCCCGATAAAAGGTGATGGCTCAACTTCAATATAGTCATAAGAAGCGTCTCCTCGAGTTTGCAAAGAAGTACGAAACGTGAAGAATAGAAAATTGGACATGTCAGGTAGTTGTTAATTTTATTTGTTGTTTAGTTATGTTTTGCAAAAAGTTAATTCATAAGCAATTGATTTGACCAACAAAATATACTGCTTGATGCATCAACACTAACAAACTGGAGGGTCAAAATATATTTTCTTAACCTTGCTTTACTATCTATATGTCCTTACATTTTGTAACGCATGATTTCAAGATTTGGTAACTACAAAACCTAATAAAAATCATTTGAATAGAAAATTGGACACAGGTGATTTGGAGCAATTGTGTCGCCCGGGGGATAGGGGTACTCAGATCCGGGCCAAGGGTCACTTCAGTAAGTATCACGGGGCGCGACCCGGTCTGTGATCCCAGGCTACACAATAAAAGGGGGATTAAGTAGGGGAAATTGTCCGTGACACCACCCGTGGGTTGCGGTGATAAGGTGGTGGCACCGCCGCTGCCTCTGGGGACCGTGCCCGGGACTGATGGTGTGGGGGCATCAAGGTGGGATCCCCTCCATGGGTAGGGGAGTTGTAGTCCCGGGGCCCAATTGGGAGTGGTGGTTTGGGGAATAACGGGTGCAGTCCACGGCTTGGACCAGGTGGCGCAGGAGTACTCACAGTATAAGCAATAACTGACACGAATCCAGAATTGAACCAAGTTGCTGGAAACTGGTGCCCACGGCCGGTTGCTGTGAGGACGGGTCCCACACCCGTGTGTGTGATTCAGGTGCTCTTTTCCTGCCCGAGGTCTGTGTCTGCTCTGCACACTGGTCCGGACTGGGTCCCGACAGCTGGCACCAGGGAGGCCACTATCCTCGCCCAGTCAACTCCGGGTCCCCACAAGTGGCTGGCCTGCTCCTGGGGCCCTTACTACCACTTCTCCTCTGCTCCCAACGGAGCTGCTTCCAGAACTCTCTCTCCTCCTGCAGACTGACTCTAAACTCAACCCTGCTCTGCTTTTTCTAAGCTCCTCCCGCCCCTCCCTTTTCCTGGGGACCTGATTGGATGGTGTGTTTCTGTGTGTGGGAAACTTCCCAAGGGAGTGTGAGATCTGCACCAAAAACATGGATGCAGACCTTTGTGACACCCTAGTTTTGCCAGGGCGGCACACAATGACATGAACGTCAATAGATGGGTCTGATAGTTGAAAATGGGTCTGGAAGAAGCAGGGGAAAAGGGGCTAATGGATCAAAAAATTGAAGGAACTGTCAAGTCCGATGGAGGAAGCCTGATGATATGGGGTGCTTCACAGCCAAAGGCGTTGGATACTTGACCAGAATTGATGGTGGTCTCAATGCTAAGCTATATGTGAGTGTCCTACAAGACGAATTACTTCATTCACTTGAGTACTATGGGTATGAATAGGACGACATAGTCTTCCAGCAGGAGAACAACCCGAAGTGTCCGGCGAGATTAGAGAAGAAATGGTTCAATGACGATGAAGTAGAGGAGCTGGATTGTCCCCACAGTCCCCAGACCTCAACCCAATCCACCACTTGTGGGTAGAGGTGAAGAAAAAGCTGTTTACATACCGAAGTGAGGCGACCAGTATTCACCAACACTAGGAATGTGTAGAAGAGACCTGGGAGCAGATTTCGGTCGAGACATGCTTGTATCTGATCGAGAACCAGGAAGGATTCAGGCAGTGCTGAAAACCAAAGGTGGATTTACAAAATACTAACAAAATAATACAATTTTAGATTTTTATGAACAAACTAGTAACAATGCAGTGACATGGCAAGTATCTGCATAACTAATCATATGGTAAATAGCTGAAAGTCATATTTATATAGGAGATAGCCAAGATGATTGTCTATAAAATGAAGGTTGTCTTACACTCAAAGCTGTAGTGGATGGTGAGCTATGGAGTCTGAAAATCAAAAGGTCAAAACATTGTTACCCTTTTGCTTGTCAGTGTTTATGACCAATGAATAGCATCATTCTGTACAATGCCTATAACTAGACACCCAACTTTTGAAAAAAGGAAAGAGGGACAAAGTCTGCGTGCCACGGCAAATTTTGACTACGCCCCTTTGCCACACCCCTAGCCACAGTAAGGGTCATTTAGCAGATGCCCCGGACTGTTCATTCATAGTCATAGCAGCCAGAATTTTCTTATATTTATATGTGTTACTATACGATGTATTGCTTATTTGTGCCTATAAGGCCGTGTTCACACGTTGCATGAATTCTGTTTCTTTTTGTTTCTGTCTCTGTCTGCACTAAACTACACAATCCATTTTTGCTGCATTTTTTATGTCTTTTCTCCATTATTTAATGCGTTTTTGGTTCAGATGTGAATCTGCGTGAACACAGCAAAATACATGTGCAAAAAAGCAGCAGAAAAAAAAAGCAGCATTTACACTACATGTGAACATGGACTAAATGTCCAAGCAAAGTGGATGAGACGTTATGAAATTTCCGCCCCTTTTACATCTAAAGATGCTGCTGAACTGTGCGGTTTTGGTGTTTTTTTCTTTATAAGCTTCAGCGTTCACATCTGCACCAAACATGTATCAAATAAGGGGGACAATGCATAAAAACTACCGCAAACACGCAATAATGAGAGAATTATTATTGCGCTCCTGCAGAAAAAACGCGGCATTTACGCTACGTGTGAACACGGCCTCAACGATATATTTTTATTCCATTTTTATTACGTTCTTTTATTTTTAAATAATAAATTTTTATTCAATTTTTTTATGGGTTTTAATAAAGAAAAATAATAAATACATTTTTATTCCATTTTTTATGGGTTTTAATAAAGAAAAATAATAAATACATTTTTATTCATTTTTTTATGGGTTTTAATAAAGAAAAATAATAAATACATTTTTATTCCATTTTTTATTACTTTTTTTTTAAATAATACATTTTTATTCAATTTTTTATGGGTTTTAATAAAGAAAAATAATAAATACATTTTTATTCCATTTTTTATGGGTTTTAATAAAGAAAAATAATAAATACATTTTTATTCCATTTTTTATGGGTTTTAATAAAGAAAAATAATAAATACATTTTTATTAAAACATTTTTATGTTTTAATAAAGAAGACACATAGAAGAACCTAGATCCCTGATGCCTCCTAACTGATACACTTAGATCTCTGCCTCCTTGGAATCATAGAATCCTACAACCTCATAACCATAGACACCTCATAATTACAGAGCCCGGCACCTCACAATCATAGAATTCTACGCCTCCTACTGATAGAACTTTCCTGCATAGAAGGAGCGATTTCACCATTTCTCTTGGATTGGCTAGAGATTTCTAAAGAATTTGATGACTTGTTCTCCGCTGATGACTCCGGTTGTCACCACTATGGAGCAGCAGATCATTGTATTGAGGGGGAAGACTAGTCAAAAGCCACCGAGCGTCCGTCAGCTGATCCTCTGGGTTACGGTCCTGTTTGCTGCAGTAACGATCCTTGGATCCCGTTCCGCGACTCTTCCTCTCTTCTGGAATCTTGCTGGCTTCATCATTATTGGACAGATTTACTTTGCTCACATTCTACTATATCTACTTACTGTTTACATGAACTTCTCGAAGGTGTATACAGCTGTGAGCTACGTCTGTCCGAAAGAAACACGGATAGGGCTCTGCGTGTCTCGGTATGAACGAAGCAGAGTGATAGAAGATATCCGCTGTTGTATTGGATGTGTCACCGCTGGACTTGTGGTGGCCACACTCCTGGCTATAGCATCTTATGGTGTTATAGTTATATGGAAGATCAACTTCTGGTCTCCTGTGTCAACGGTGACAATGGTTGGATACTGGTTATGCCTCTACGTGTATCTCATGTACCGCGTATTTACCGCCTTGTACCCTTGTACTGAAGACAAGAGGCAGAACTCACTTGGGCATTGTTAATAAACATAATTTCTTATAATCGGCTCTGGTTTTCTGTGTATAATACGGTTTATGTCACAAACATCTCATAATGGGGGAGGGGGGATTTATGAACATTGGTGTTTGGGCACGCAGGTCATAGAAAGCTGTGATCTGATGTTTTATTCCAGAGAAATCCATGTTTTTCTATAATATGTAAATGAGATGTTAAGATCTATTGTGAGAGTATAGATCTCCCCAAGAACCTGCTTCTGGGGGCGTGTTCTTCTTCCCCCTGTATGATGTTGACCAATCATAAGTAGGCTTTGTAATGAGGGGCAGGTTCTTCTTTCCTCTGTATGTTGCTGCCGACTTATAATTGGTCCAACATCCTACAGGGGGAAGAAGTACACGCCCCCAGCTCTCTGGGAGATCTATGTACGGCCCATAGATATTAGCAGCTCATTTACATATAGAAAATTGTGGATTTCTCTGGAACTAGAGATCGGATCGCAGGTATCAATGATGATTAACCCTTCCACGACTGGAGTTCTGGCCATTATCACTGGAGCATGATGTTCGCTCTCGATCCTGGTAGCTTAAGTGCTCCAACCCCCAATCAGCTAGTTCAGCAGCTCAACTGCTCCAACTGCTAATCAGTGAGCTCAGCAGCTCAAGTTCTCCTATGGCCAATCAGTGAGCTCAGCAGCTCACGTGCTCCTTGGGCTTTTAAAAAGTGCCAAAGAAGCCGCAAAATTAGTGTGCGCCAAAGTTAGTAGTGAAAGTGGGTACAAGCCCTTCCTAAATTTCCCCTTTGCCTATACTGTACATGGAAGAAATTATAAAGCTGTGTAGCCTTTACGAGAAAAGAACCCAACAGTAAAAATAACACTGAACAGGGATCGGTCACCATAAAATGACTTTTCAAACCAAGCATAAAACTCGGGTGCACCCTTAGTGTGGCCGAGCAGTTCAGTGCACACTCACATCTGTTCTACATTTTATCTCCACCCCCTTTTTGCTTGATTGACAGCTCAGGCTCTATAGCAACCAAATGGAGGTGGGAAGGTGCCCTGAATCTTTCAGACATGCCAAAAGGTGCACCAAGTGCATGCGCTAGTAGAAAGCCTCACAAAAAAGGCTGCCAACCACTCCATGTGATATTTTGTGCACTGCCAGTTTCATACTATGATACAACAGATTTGAGATAGCTTTAGAAAAACTCTCTGCTCTTTACTGAGCCTCCGTGGGTGCAGCACTGAGCCTCTGCTGATGCTCCTGGTGTCTACAGTCAGTGAGCTCAGTGCTACAGGCAATCCATGGGCTCAGCAGTGAAATGATGAGCTCACTGATTGGCTATAGGAGAACTTAATGAGGTGGTTCCCTATTTAGTTTTCCAAGCCATATCGATATAATGTTGAGAAACAAGTCTTCTCTCAAATACCTTGTGTTGGCAATTCTGCCTCTGACTGGCGCTATTGCAGTCCGCTCATCCCCATCGCGTGACCTCTGATGTCCGGTGATGTCACGTCAACTTCCAGATGACCTGACATCACCGAGGCTGGCTCCAGTCTTCCTGAGTCACTGGGCTGTGTACAGTGTTTCACCGCTCGTTACAGCCCAGCAACTCTCTTGCGCTTTCCTTCACTGCAGAGCGCCGCAAGCAGGAGCGATGCTGGGCTGTGACGAGCAGTGATGTCACTCAGGAAGACTGGGGCCGGCTGCGGTGATGTCAGGTGAACAGGAAGTTGACGTGACATCTACGGACATCAGAGGTCATGCTATGGAGATAAGCGGACCGCAATAGCGCCGCTCACAGGCAGAATTGCCAACACAAATTAATCGAGAGAAGTTCTGTTTCTCAATGTTATATCAATGTGGTTTAGAAAACTAAGTAGTGAGCCACCCCTTTAAGCTACTGAGGTCACTGGTTGGCCCAAGGAGCACTTGAGCTGCTGCACTCACTGATTGGCCCAAGGAGCACTTGAGCTGCTGCACTCACTGAATGGCCCAAGGAGCACTTGAGCTGCTGCACTCACTGATTGGCCCAAGGAGCACTTGAGCTGCTGCACTCACTGAATGGCCCAAGGAGCACTTGAGCTGCTGCACTCACCATACCTCCCAAGTTTTGAAGAAATTAAAGAGGGACAAAACATTGTTACCCTTTTGCTTGTCAGTGTTTATGACCAATGAATAGCACTGTAATTTGTGCATCATTCTGTACATTGCCTATAACTAGACACTCTATGGTATGGTCATTTGCACGCTGATCATATCGGGTGAAGGGAGTCATCCAGTGTAAAGCCAGCTCTATGTTAAGGCTCTCAGGTTAGATGAAGTTCAGCCAAACCCATTGAATTCAGTAGTACCATCTAGTGGCCTCCCAAGTGTTCCCTGTCAGATGATGTCTGGTGAGAAGGATTGAACTTAAATGTCCAAACCTTTTGTGCTCCTAGGAGATAATCTGCCACCGAATGTGTCGGCCATGCTGAACTTCAAGGTGAGGATGGGAGAAACAGCTGTTGGCTGACAGCTAAGCTATCTCTGGTGAATGGACATCTTTGGATTATAACTCAAAATATAGCTGGCCATACAAACAAGATATTTAGATCGTTGGCGGATCTTACGTTTTGTAACAGCATCTGCTGTTAATCTTAAATGTATAATCGCGACAGATACCAGTTTCTTAGCATATTTTCCTTAGCATAGGCCATCAATGTTACTCACCATTGGGCCCTACTCCCCTCTCCTGTGGCTGCTTTCTTTTGCTGTGGTCCTTGCTAGGGTTCTCAATTAGCCTGGCAAACTCCTGTGACATTATCACCCTAGGCCTTTTAAGATCAACTCAGACAGCGGTGTGTGTCTGAGGATTCTGAGGTGTAGTGCTGACGTCCCTGCAGGGACGCCGACTTTCCGCCCCAGTCGGGTCGCGTCCTCCGCCGCATTCCCTCTGCTGTCCATGTGTGCTGCTGCCTCCTTCCCCTCCTGGGGCCTGTGCATGCAGCCCAGGTGTCCCGGGAGTGTGCTTAGGGCACAAGCGTTGCCTATTTCCAGGAAATGCCTCTCAGCCTATGGCTAAGAGGCACTATGTATTTAAGGCATCCTCTCATTAGGGGAGGTGCCTGTGCAACGTCCTCAGTTAGTTAATATACCAGTGGGTGCACTAACCCCTTCGCTGCCCCCTACAGTGGCCGCGAGCGTTACACTTGGTAAACTGTTATTGTGTGCTTTAGAGGTTGTCTCACCATCCATTTCTCTCAGATGGCAATCATCTCTTTCCTCAACTAGTTCTTTTGCAAAAAGCACACCAAACTTTTCACTAGTGCTGTTCACACTACAAATGCTGCTACAAACAGTATGTATTTTTTCAACAAGCAAGAATTAAGTTTAGCTATTCATTACTACTATGTGCCTGCCAAGGACCAACAGTCTGCTATAATAAAATATAACTGGCTTTAATAATTTGTTTGCTGTTTAACCTTTGCCTACTGTAAGCTTAACAACTTCTTCTTTGGTGTTGTTCACACTACAAATGTTGCTGCAACAGAGTCTGTTATCTCTAAAAGAAACAATTCAGTTTACCTGTTTATCACTGCTAACTATATGCTTTCCAAGAACCAAGAGTTTGCTAATAACACACAACGTCTTTAACCATTTGTTTACTATAAGTGATGGCCTAGCTATTCATATACAGCTCCTGCATATGTCTATGTTCCTGGCAAACTCTGCTAGTCTGCCTGCCGTCCAGCATACCCTACCCAGCTGTTTTGGCTTTTGCTGATCTCTCGGGCAAGTCCTTCCACTGTGCCATTGCCTTTGGTCCGTGTTGCTAATCCTGACCTACCATTTAGGTATCCACCTCACCAGGTGAACACGTGACAATCAATATATTTATGATTCCACCCCCATTGATCAGCTGTTACAGCTGTCTTCAATGAGTCCTGTTCTGCAGTACTTTGCAGCAGCAACAGTGAATAGAACGGATGGGCACTGCAGAACCATTTCATGTATCACAGCACTGATTGGTGATGATCCAGCGTGAGGCCAAACACACAACTAAATGGGTAACACCACGACAAACAAGGGGTACACTGTGGACACTTTAACAATGGTGGGCACTAGCGGTAGTTAGAGGGAAGATGGAAACCTCCTTCATTTACCTGCAGCTGTACCCTGCACTCCTAGCCAGTCTTTATATAGGTTCCTCACCTGTCGCCGAACAGAAACCTGAAGCACTGAGATGGCCCTTCAACGGTCCCTGGCTAGGGAGTGGGCAGGTAAAGGATGCTAGCCCACACAAAGACAAACAAGTGGTACACCGGGGACACCTTAACAACGGTGGGTCCTAGCGCTAGTGAGAGGGAAGATGGACACCTCCTCACTTACCTGCCCCTGTACCCTGCACTTCTAGTCAGTTCCTATACAGGTTGCCCACCTGTCGCCGAGCAGGAATCAGAAGCCTTAAGATGACCCTACAACAGTCCCTGGTTAGAGAGTGGGCAGGTGAAGGATGCTAGCCCACACAATGACAAACAAAGGATACACTGGGGACACTTTAACAACGGTGGGCCCTAGTAGTACGCTAGTAAGAGGGATGATGGACACCTCCTCCACTTACCTGCTACTGTACCCTGCACTCCTAGCCAGTTCCTATACAAGTTCCTCATCTGTCGCTGAGCAGGCACCTGAAGCACTGAGATGGCCCTACAACAGTCCTTGGCTAGGGAGTGGGCAGGTAAAGGATGCTAGCCCACGAAACGACAAGCAAGGGGTACACCGGGGACACTTTAACAATGGTGGGCCCTAGCGCTAGTGAGAGGGAATATGGACTGCTGCTGTACCCTGCACAACAACTTGCTCACTTGTCGCCGAGCAGGAACCTGAAGCCCTGAGATGACCTTAAAACAGTCCCTGGCTAGGGAGTGGGCAGGGGAAGGACTGAAACAACACACTGGGAAGGGAAGACAGGCAGGGGGAAAACACCACAACAGACTGCTGCAGTCAGCACCAAGACTGCATCCACACCAGCAACTCCAAGACAGGGTTTCAGCAGCTCCTTCCTCCTCGACGGCCAGAATCCAAATGATCAAGAATAACCGGCACCCTCTGCCGGTAGCAGAAGGTATATAAAGGGACTGGGAGTGGTCCAAACCAGAAACACCTGATCAGGAGTCTGAGGCTGCTGTAAAGTAAACTGACATTAACCCAATCTTTACCACTAAGCAGAGAGAGACGATCGTCACATCATGTTTATAGATAGCCACCGACAGAACAGCTGATCTGTGGGGACGCTGTGCGTTGGACCACAATCAAGGTCATCAAGATCTTGTGATTGGAACACCCCTTTAATTGCACTACATTTTATATATTATCCCTCCGATTTGTTTGTTAAAGAAGTGTACGGGGCTTACTGAATATCCGCCTAGCTCTGCGTGTATTATTATTTTATAAAATCAAAAGATTTCTTTCTGTTTCCAGGGTAGAATATCTCTGACATACAGGATCAGACAGAGCATGAAGCCACAGGAGGTTCTATGTGTTACCATAAGAACTCGTGCGCTCGGCTCTATTGTTTTTTCACGAGACCTAAGATGACAATTATAATATAAAATCTCACAGATCATCCGATACGGATAAGGAAAACCTTTCAGATCACCCAAATACTACATTGAGGATTTTGTGAACTTTTTACGTATTATTCGCACTTCTATCTCGTCTCCCAGGAGCCTTATTATACAAGAAATAATACATTTAGCTTCGATAACTTTTACATGACAGCAGCAAATAGGGAAACACAATATTAATTAAAATATGTTCCATTAGTCCCAAAAAAAAGTGCTTTATATCTGGGCGATAAGCCAAGAAATTTTAATAATCGCTGCTCTCCTGCAACTTATCAAAGATGAGACATTTTAAAATTGACTGAACACCTAATTAAGGGCAGCGCATTATAAAGCTTTGTACTAAAGCAGATGTTCTTATTCCCGCACCCTCGCCCTGCTGGTTTCCAATTTTATACTTTTTTTTTTTTTATTCCAGGATGATTGAAATCATCTATGTCACTTCTTAATTATGTTCATTAGTATAGGTTTGAATCCTTGTATTCATTAGCGGAGGTGCTGAAAACATTATCGTTCATTCCAAAGAAGCTACAGCTACTTAATTAAATCAAATATAGGTCTCTATTCACACCTGGGTGTATATACAGTGTGTCCACCCATATCCCGTCCACCGCCATTAACTTGAGAACGGCGGCAGCTATAGGTATAGAAGTGGTGTCTAGATATAGTAAAGTAGCCATGCTCTACGCAATGAAACCACCTATAACGCCACCTGGTGGAAAGCAACGGAGTTAGCATTTTTATCTCGAAAACGGAACGAGATAGAGAAAAAAAAGTTAATTACAAAGTTGTAGGGCATCATCAATTCAATACGAATCGACACCTTGCATACAGAAATGCTATGATATGAATCCCATGACCCCCCAAAACATTGAATGCTGGTCATGCATATGGCGCTCATTTAACTTTGATGCTCAAAGTGGCCCCCGTCAGCTTCAATGCACATCTGGACTCTGCACAGCATACTGTATCTTGCTGCACGTTGTGCAATATGGTAGGTGACACGTTTGCACAAGCATCTGTGATACGTCGTCGTAGGTCCTGCAATGTTGGTGGAGGGGTCGCATACACCTGCTGTTTGATGTGACCTCACAGAAAGAAGTCCAATGGGGTCAGGTCAGATGAGCGTGGAGGCCACTCCACACAGCCACCATACCCAGTGACTGGTAGGAAGGTCTCCATGAGGTATCGCTTCACGTCCGCAGCCTTGTGAGTTTTACACGTTCTAATCATAGCATTTCTGTATGTAAGGTGTCGATTCGTATTGAATTGATGATGCCCTACAACTTTGTAATTCACCTTTTTTCTCTATCTCGTTCCATTTTTTTAAATAAAAATGCTAACTCCATTGTTTTCCACCAGGTGGCACTATAGGTGGTTTCATTGCGTAGCGCATGGCTACTTTACTATACCTAGACACCACTTCTATGCCTATAGCTGCCGCCGTTCTCAAGTTAATGGTGGTGGACAGGATATGGGTGGACACACTGTATACAGCCTTGGCCGCTGTTATAGAAGATGCCTATAAAATGGGGGTCATAACTCAAGTAGGATCAGCCCTATGGGTCTTGTCTCCTAAACAAGCCAAAAAAAATGTCTATTTTGTTCTATGCTGAGTCCTTTTAGTCGACCAGATAAGAAGGGAATTTTGTTTACTTACCGTAAATTCCTTTTCTTCTAGCTCCTATTGGGAGACCCAGACAATTAGGGTGTATAGCTTCTGCCTCTGGAGGCCACACAAAGTAATTACACTTTAAAAAGTGTAACCCCTCCCCTCTGCTATACACCCTCCCGTGCATCACGGGCCCCTCAGTTTTGGTGCCAAAGCAGGAAGGAGGAAACTTATAAATTGGTCTAGGGTAAATTCAATCCGAAGGATGTTCGGAGAACTGAACCATTAACCAAAAGAACAATTGAACATGAACAACATGTGTACACAAAAGAACAACAGCCCGACGGGAACAGGGGCGGGTGCTGGGTCTCCCAATAGGAGCTAGAAGAAAACGAATTTACGGTAAGTAAACAAAATTCCCTTCTTCTTTGTCGCTCCATTGGGAGACCCAGACAATTGGGATGTCCAAAAGCAATCCCTGGGTGGGTAACAGAATACCTCAATAAAAAGAGCCGGAACCGGCCCCCTCTTACAGGTGGGCAATTGCCGCCTGAAGGACTCGCCTACCTAGGCTAGCCTCTGCCGAAGCATAGGCATGCACCTGATAGTGTTTTGTGAAGGTGTGCAGACTCGACCAGGTAGCCGCCTGACACACCTGCTGAGCCGTAGCCTGGTGCCGCAAAGCCCAGGACGCGCCTACGGCCCTGGTAGAATGGGCTTTAAGCCCTGAAGGAATCTGAAGCCCCGATGAACGGTAGGCATCAAGAATCGGTTCCTTGATCCACCTAGCCAAGGTTGACTTGGAAGCCTGAGACCCCTTACGCTGGCCAGCGACAAGGACAAAGAGCGCATCCGAACGGCGCAGGGGCGCCGTGCGAGAAATGTAGATTCTGAGTGCTCTCACGAGGTCTAACAAGTGCAAATCCTTTTCACATTGGTGAACTGGATGAGGGCAAAAAGAAGGCAAGGAGATATCCTGATTGAGATGAAAAGGGGATACCACCTTGGGGAGAAATTCCGGGACCGGACGCAGGACCACCTTATCCTGGTGAAAGACCAGGAAGGGGACGTTGCATGACAGCGCTGCTAGCCCAGACACTCTCCTAAGTGAAGTGACTGCCACTAGGAAGGCCACTTTCTGTGAAAGGCGAGATAGAGAGATCTCCCTCATCGGCTCGAAAGGTGGCTTCTGGAGAGCCGTCAGCACCTTGTTAAGATCCCAGGGTTCTAGCGGACGCTTGTAAGGTGGGACTATGTGGCAAACTCCCTGCAGGAACGTGCGGACCTGCGAGAGTCTGGCTAGACGCTTTTGAAAAAACACTGAAAGCGCCGACACTTGTCCCTTGAGAGAGGCGAGAGACAAACCCTTTTCCAATCCTGATTGAAGAAAGGAAAGAAAAGTGGGCAATGCAAACGGCCAGGGAGCAAAACCCCTATCCGAGCACCAGGCTAAGAAGAACTTCCAAGTCCTGTGGTAGATCTTGGCGGATGTTGATTTCCTGGCCTGTCTCATGGTGGCAATGACATCTTGAGATAACCCTGATGACGCTAGGAGCCAAGACTCAATGGCCACACAGTCAGGTTGAGGGCCGCAGAATTCAGATGGAAAAATGGCCCTTGAGACAGCAAGTCTGGTCGGTCTGGGAGTGCCCACGGTTGCCCCACCGTGAGGTGCCACAGATCCGGGTACCACGACCTCCTCGGCCAGTCTGGAGCGACGAGGATGGCGCGGCTGCAGTCGGACCTGATCTTGCGTAACACTCTGGGCAGTAGTGCCAGAGGGGGAAATACATAAGGTAGTCGAAACTGCAACCAGTCCTGAACTAACGCATCTGCCGCCAGCGCCCTGTGATCCTGAGACCGTGCCATGAATGCCGGGACTTTGTTGTTGTGCCGAGACGCCATTAGATCGACGTCCGGCGTTCCCCAGCGGCAACAGATCTCTTGAAACACGTCCGGGTGAAGAGACCATTCCCCTGCGTCCATGCCCTGGCGACTGAGAAAGTCTGCTTCCCAGTTTTCTACGCCCGGGATGTGAACTTCGGAGATGGTGGAGGCTGTGGCTTCCGCCCACAGCAGAATCCGCCGAACTTCTTGGAATGCTTGACGACTGCGTGTGCTGCCCTGGTGGTTGATGTATGCGACCGCCGTGGCGTTGTCTGATTGTATTCGGATCTGTCTGCCCTCCAGCCACCGCTGGAACGCCTGTAGGGCTAGATACACTGCCCTTATCTCTAGAACATTGATCTGCAGGAAGGACTCCGTCGGAGTCCAGGTTCCCTGAGCCCTGTGGTGGAGGAAGACCGCTCCCCACCCTGACAGGCTCGCGTCTGTCGTGACCACAGCCCAGGATGGGGGCAGGAAGGATTTTCCCTTCGACAAAGAAGTGGGAAGAAGCCACCACTGAAGGGAGGTTTTGGCTGCTCTTGACAGGGAAACGTTCCTGTCGAGGGACGTCGACCTCTTGTCCCATTTGCGGAGAATGTCCCATTGAAGTGGACGCAGATGAAACTGCGCAAATGGAACTGCTTCCATTGCTGCCACCATCTTCCCTAGGAAATGCATAAGGCGTCTCAAAGAGTGTGACTGACCCCGAAGAAGAGATTGGACCCCTGTCTGTAGTGAACGCTGTTTGTCCAGCGGAAGCTTCACTATTGCTGACAGAGTATGAAACTCCATCCCGAGGTAAGTCAGGGATTGGGTCGGTGTCAATTTTGACTTTGGGAAATTGATGATCCACCCGAACCTCTGGAGAGTCTCCAGGGCAATGGTCAGGCTGTGCTGGCAAGCCACCCAGGAGGGTGCCTTGACTAGGAGATCGTCTAAGTAAGGGATCACCGAGTGGCCCTGAGAGTGTAGGACCGCCACTACTGTTGCCATGATCTTGGTGAAGACCCGTGGGGCTGTCGCCAAGCCGAAAGGCAGTGCCACGAACTGAAGGTGTTCGTCCCCAATGGCGAAACGCAAGAAGCGTTGATGTTCGGGTGCGATCGGCACATGGAGATAAGCATCCTTGATGTCTATTGATGCTAGGAAGTCTCCTTGTGACATTGAGGCGATGACCGAGCGGAGAGATTCCATCCGAAACCTTCTGGTGCTGACATGCTTGTTGAGCAGTTTGAGGTCTAGAACGGGACGGAAAGATCCGTCCTTTTTTGGCACCACGAACAAGTTGGAGTAGAAGCCGTGACCATGTTCCTGAGGGGGAACGGGAATCACCACTCCTTCTGCCTTCAGAGCATTCACCGCCTGAAAAAGTGCAGCGGCTCGCTCTGGGGGCGGAGATGTTGTGAAGAAACGAGTTGGAGGACGAGAGCTGAACTCTATCCTGTAACCGTGAGACAGAATGTTTCTCACCCATCGGTCTTGGACATGTGGCCACCAGGCGTCGCAAAAGCGGGAGAGCCTGCCACCGACCGAGGATGCGGTTTGGGGAGGCCGAGAGTCATGAAGAGGTCGCCTTGGTGGCGGTGCCTCCGGCGGTCTTTTTAGGCCGTGACTTAGACCGCCACGCAGAAGGGTTCCTCTGGCCCTTCTCCGACCTGTTTGACGTGGAGGAATGTGACTTGGCCGAAGGCCGAAAGGACTGAAACCTCGATTGAAACTTTCGCTGTTGAGGTTTGTTTTGTTTAGACTGGGGTAAGGACGAGTCCTTTCCCTTGGATTGTTTAATAATTTCGTCCAATTGCTCGCCAAACAAACGGTCGCCAGAAAATGGCAAACTGGTTAAGAATTTCTTGGAGGCAGAGTCTGCCTTCCATTCACGTAGCCACATGGCTCTGCGGACTGCCACCGAATTGGCGGATGCTACCGCTGTACGGCTCGCAGAGTCCAGGACGGCGTTCATGGCGTAGGACGAAAAAGCCGACGCCTGAGAAGTCAGAGACACAACCTGCGGAGTAGCGGTGCGTGTGACCGCAGTAATCTCAGACAGACAAGCTGAGATAGCTTGGAGCGCCCATACTGCCGCGAATGCCGGAGCAAAAGATGCTCCTATGGCTTCATAGATGGATTTCATCATGAGCTCTATCTGCCTGTCAGTGGCATCCTTGAGCGATGAGCCATCTGCCACTGAAACCACAGATCTGGCCGCCAGCCTAGAGACTGGAGGATCCACTTTTGGACACTGAGCCCAACCCTTCACTACTTCTGGGGGGAAGGGATAACGTGTGTCATTAAGGCGCTTAGTAAAACGCTTGTCCGGGTATGCTCTGTGCTTCTGGACAGCATCCCTGAAATTAGAGTGATCGAAAAAGGCACTCCGTGTACGTTTGGGAAACCGAAACTGGTGTTTCTCCTGCTGTGAAGCCGCCTCCTCTACAGTTGGAGTTGGAGGAGAAATTTCTAGCACCTGGTTGATGGACGCTATAAGGTCATTTACTATGGCGTCCCCTTCAGGTGTATCTAGATTGAGAGCACCGTCAGGGTCTGAGCCCTGAGCTGCGCCTTCCTCTTCATCCTCTAGAGAGTCCTCATGCTGAGACCCTGAGCAGCGTGATGAAGTGGAGGAAGGTCCCCAGCGAGCCCGCTTCACCGGTCTGGGACTGCGGTCCGAGTCGGAGTCCTCACCGTGGGACCTATGTGTCACCTCAGGAGCAGATTGCTGCGCCAACTGAGGGGGACCTGGGGACGAAGAACGCACAGTGCCCTGCATCTGTGTTGTTGGTCTGGACTGCAAGGCCTCTAGTATCTTAGCAGACCATTTGTCCATAGACTGGGCCATGGACTGTGAAAGCGACTCAGACAGTTTGTCAGCCAAAACTGCAAACTCTGTCCCTGTCACCTGGACAGTGGGAACCGGTGTCTCTACCTGAGCCGGGGGTCCCACCAGTGCCTGAGGCTCCAGCTGAGTGAGTGTCACAGGGGCCGAGCATTGCACACAATGAGGGTAGGTGGAACCTGCAGGTAGCATAGCCGCACATGAGGTACAGGTTGCAAAAAAAAGCCTGTGCCTTGGTACCCTTGCTCTTTACGGACGACATGTTGTTGTCCTCCAAGAGATAAGTAAGGGATCACCGTGATCACTGAGGGATATATATAGCCTCAAGTTAACAGTACAGCCGAACCAGCAAATGTATACACAAAAGATATATATATATATATACAGTTCGGCACTCTGGGGGGTCCAGCACCGGCAGACCGGTGTGGCTTACCGACCGCTCTGTGTGGCCACCAGATTCCCTGCCCCGGGTCTCCCTCAGCTGCAGCCAGAAGTTCTCCACCGCAGAATGTGCTGAAAAAATGGCTGACGGCGTTCTCAGAGGAGGAGGGAGGCGTGGGCGTAGTCACAAAAGTGCGGGAATCTGGTGCCCCAGCGTGAGTAGTGAGGGGGGCGGAGGACAGCTCAGTGTACTCCAGCCCTCACTGTCGGCGTCATACCGACCGTCCCGCCCTTTTCCCTGACTGGCAGGCCTGGGGGCGGGAGAATACTATACTAGGCCGCAAAAGCCGGGGACTAAAGTTAAAACCGCGGCCGGCCGGCAGTGCACGGTCGGCGCGGTAGTCCCGGACCCATACCCACGCCGCAGTCGCTGCAGCGTCTGGGCCCAAGGTGCTTTATGCGCCGTCCCAACGGGGACACAGAGTACCTGTGGATGCAGGGCCATGTCCCTGACGATACTCCGTCTCCTGTCCGGCAGATTCCCCCAGGGGCTGCGGAGGGAGACCGGTCCCAGTGTCTGGATGACCGGATAGGATCCCACTTCCCCAAAGCCCCTAAGGGATGGGGAAGGAAAGCGGCATGTGGCTCCAGCCTGTGTACCCGCAATGGGTACCTCAACCTTAACAACACCGCCGACCTGAGTGGGGTGAGAAGGGAGCATGCCGGGGGCCCCATAGGGGCCCTCTTTTCTTCCATCCGATAAAGTCAGCAGCTGCTGCTGACTAAAACGTGGAGCTTGCGTGAATGTGTGCCTCCTTCAACACAAAGCAAAAAACTGAGGGGCCCGTGATGCACGGGAGGGTGTATAGCAGAGGGGAGGGGTTACACTTTTTAAAGTGTAATTACTTTGTGTGGCCTCCAGAGGCAGAAGCTATACACCCTAATTGTCTGGGTCTCCCAATGGAGCGACAAAGAAACTACCTGTAGTTGGTGGTGATTGATGATATTGGAAGTCAAATGATGCTTCTGGCACTGGGTGTGACGGGATCAGTAGGAACAGGGGAGCCTAAACTGGCCCTCAGGCTAGGGGAACCCTCGCTGACCCTGATCCCAAAGATACGCTTGAAGGTGGAGATGTTTGGGCCGCCTTCCTTACCCTAGCTTCTGAACAACCCTGGTCTAGAGGGCCAGGACAGGAGTGATTAATCTCACACAAATAAACAGATGGGGGAAAACCAAAACTCAAACTCACAGAGGTATAGACAATACGTGGTCAGGAGGAAACTAAAGGAAGGGAGAATATAATCAGATAACAAGAGTATTTCCACCACACACCAAACAGCACACCAAACAGTTCACCAGCAATTGGATATCAAAGCACAAGAACCGGGATCGCAAAAGCTATAATCGGCATGGGAGATCAGGCTCCACCATCTTAAAAAGGGTAGAAGTGACTGTGATAGGTCTCTTGCAACATGTGACTCTAGCAGTAATCCACAGGCTAGCAGAAATTAACTCCTGCAACATAAATCAAATACAAGCTACATTATTACAGTCGTGTATGTTTTACTCTGTGGTATTTCAAAGAAACCATACTTTGAAAAAACAATTGGAGACTTTGATTCTCATATGACTAGTCCAAGGCAGGCCCATAGCAGTTTTTTCCCTGCTCTGCTCCCCTAGACCGGCAGGTGTCTCCCTATAGGGGTAGATTTTTCTGTCTAGGTAAGTGGGATTCAGGGGCAGACATATATTGGTGCAGCCACACAGGGACCCAAGAGGTAAGGGAGCCCATTTTTACCTCCGAAGCAGGTGGAATTCTGCATTTTGATGCGTTATTGGACTGAAAAGGGGTCACCAGTGGTGGGTCTTGCATCAGACTAGTTATTCGAGACATATTGTCTCCAGCTGGCTTTTCAAAGTATGTTTTTTCTGAAATTTTGCTGCATTTTAAAGTAAAACAGCAGTAATTACACAGCTAGAGCCTGATTCATGCTTCCCGCGGCTCAGGTAGCATGTATGAACTGTCGGGTTCCCTTTAATGTTTACAAATAACTGTAATTACGTTCCATCACATAAAAAAATGGGAAAATGTAAGAAGAAATTAGAATTCTTATTCTTTTCTTATGGGGAAAACTCCATCCCACCCCAATTTTAGATTTCTCCCAAAAATGATCCCTCGAATAGGTCAGTTCTTGGCTATGATAAGCACAAGACATCCTTTTGCCTCATTATAGCCCCTGTAACGTCCTCTATTTATAGTGTCCACATCAACGCATCATATATAGAATCAAGACCTAAGAGAGGGCAAAGCATTTACGTAAATGTGTTCTCTGTCCACCCAACAGCTTATATTGCCTCATTAATCACCCAGGGGGAAAAGACAAGCCACAGACGGGCGCTTATAGAAGTGCAAGAGTGGATTTTGTTTGGACTTTCTAGCATATTCCTTTTTTATTTTTTTATACCCATTTTACAATATGCTGCTTACCTGCAGTGACAAAATCCAAGGCTGCGGCACAATGGTTGTCTGCAGGAGTCCAGCTTCTGGCGTTAGACATTTGCTGAATGCTCGGAATTTGTGAAACACAAAGAACCAGGTACAATACTAGTACATGGCATGTGATAAGAGGATTGTGCAAATACTTTAAAGGATAGTGGCGCCTCAATAACTTAAGAATTGCTATTCGTTTCCTCCTTATACCCTCCAAATACATAAATGAGGTTTACGTGCCTTCCTCTAAATTTCCCAGTATATGTACTGGTACTGTAATGTGTATGGCTGAGACCGAAAAATTTAGAGCCGTAGGTATTCTAAGATGGCCTTTCAATTTGATACAGTGGGTAAAATAATAATTTGATGCTAACGCCGTTGTTTTCCCCCAGGTGGCGCTATAGGTGGTTTCATTCCGTAGCGAATGGCTACTTTACTATACCTAGACACCACTTCTATGCCTATAGCTGCCGCCGTTCTCAAGTTAATGGCGGTGGACAGGATATGGGTGGACACACTGTATACTGCCTTGGCCGCTGTTATAGAAGGTGCCTAAGAATGGGGGTCATAACTCAAGTAGGAACAGCCCTAAGGGTCTTGTCTCCTAAACAAGCCAAAAAAAAGTCTATTTTGTTCTATGCTGAGTCCTTTTAGTCAACCAGATAAACTACCTGTAGTTGGTGGTGATTGATGATATTGGAAGTCAAACGATGCGCCTGTCACTGGGTGTGATGGAATCAGTAGGAACAGGGGAGCCTAAACTGGCCCTCAGGCTAGGGGAACCCTGGCTGACCCTGATCCCAAAGATACGCTTGAAGGTGGAGATGTTTGGGCCGCCTTCCTTACCCTAGCTCCTGAACAACCCTGGTCTAGAGGGCCGGGACAGGAGTGATTAATCACACACAAATAAACAGATGAGGGAAAACCAAAACTCAAACTCACAGAAGTATAGACAATACGTGGTCAGGAGGAAACTAAGATGGCCTTTCAATTTGATACAGTGGGTAAAATAATAATTTGATCCCTTGTTGATTTTGTAAATTTGCCCACTGACAAAGATATGAACAGTCTATAATAATTTTAAGGGTAGGTTAATTTTAACAGTGAGAGATAGAATATCCAGAATAAAATCCAGAAAATCACATTGTATTAATTGTATAAATTTATTTGCATTTTGTAGAGAGAAAAAAGTATTTGATCCCCTACCAACCATTAAGAGTTCTGGTTCCTACAGATACTTAGACGCTGTCTTACATTGTCACCTGTATAAAAGTCACCTGTCCACAGACTCCACTAATCAGACTGTAACCTCTACAACATGGACAAGACCAAAGAGCTTTCTAAGGATGTCAGGGACGAGATCATAGACCGGCACAAGGCTGGGATGGGCTACAAAACCATAAGTAAGATGCTGGGTGAGAAGGAGACAACTGTTGATGCAATAGTAAGAAAATGGAAGAAATACAAAATGAGTGTCAATCGACATCGATCTGGGGCTCCATGCAAAATCTCACCTTGTGGGGGATCCAGGATCATGAGGAAGGTGAGAGATCAGCCTAAAACTACACGGGGGGAACTTGTTAATGATCTGAAGGCAGCTGGGACCACTGTCACAAAGAAAACCAATGGTAACACATTACACCGTAATGGCTTAAAATCTTGCAGTGCCCGCAAAGTCCCACTGCTCAAAAAGGCCCATGTGCAGCCGGCCTATCTGAAAAGGTCCTTGCGCAGCTGGCCCGTTTGAAAAAAGCCCATGTGCAGCCAGCCCGTCTGAAGAAGGCCCATGTGCACCGACGTGTCTGAAGAAGACCCATGTGCAGCCGGCTCGTCTGAAGAAGGCCCATGTGCAGCCGGCTCGTCTGAAGAAGGCCCATGTGCAGCCGGCCCATCTGAAGAAGGCCCATGTGCAGCCGGCCCGTCTGAAGAAGGCCCATGTGCAGCTGGCCCGTCTGAAGAAGGTCCATGTGCAGCTGGCCCGTCTGATGAAGGCCCATGTGCAGCCGGTGTCTGAAGAAGGCCCATGTGCAGCCAGCCCGTCTGAAGAAGTACCATGTGCAGCCAGCCCGTGTGAAGTTTACCAATGAACACCTGGATGATTCTGAGGGCGGCTTTGCACACTACGACATCGCAGGTGCGATGTCGGTGGGGTCAAATCGAAAGTGGCGCACATCCGGTGTCACTTGCGATGTCGTAGTGTGTAAATCCTAGATGATACGATGAACGAGCGCAAAAGCGTCGTTATCGTATCATCGGTGCAGCCTCCGACATTTCCATAATGCCGGTGTCGCGAGAGGTACGATGTTGTTCCTCGCTCCTGCGGCAGCACACATCGCTGTGTATGAAGCCGCAGGAGTGAGGAACATCTCCTTACCTGCCGCCGGCCACAATGCGGAAGGAAGGAGGTGGGCGGGATGTTTACATCCTGCTCATCTCCGCCCCTCCGCCGCTATTGGCCGCCTGCCGTATGACGTCGCTATGACGCCGCACGACCCGCCCCCTTAGGAAGGAGGCGTGTCGCCGGCCAGAGCGACGGTCGCAGGGCAGGTGAGTGCATGTGAACCTGGCGTAGCGATAATTTTCGCTACGCCAGCTATCACACGATATCGTACCTGCGACGGGGGCGGGGACTATCGCGTGCGACATCGCAGCATCAGCTTGCGATGTTGCAACGTGCAAAGCCCGCCTGAGAGTAATTTGGAGACAAAAATTGAGCTCTTTGGCTTTAACTGAAATCGCCGTGTTTGGAGGAAGAGAAATGCTGCCTATAACCCAAAGAACACCATCCCCACTGTTCAGCTTGCAGGTGGAAACATTATGTTTTGGGGGTGTTTCTCTGCTAAGGGCACAGGACTACTTCACCACATCAATGGGACAATGGATGGGAACCATGTACCGTAAAATCCTGAGTGACAACCTCTTTCCCTTGGCCAGGACATTAAAAATGGGTCGTGTCTGGGTCTTCCAGCACGACAATGACCCAAAACATACAGCCAAGGCATCGAAGGAGTGGCTCAAAAATAAGCACATTAAGGTCATGGAGTGGCTTAGCCAGTGTCCAGACCTTAATTCCATAGAAAACGTATGGAGGAGCTGAAGTTCAAAATCTCAATGATTTAGAGATGATCTGCAAAGAGGAATGGAGCAGAATTCCTCCTGACATGTGCGCAAACTTCATCATCAACTACAAAAAACATCTGACTGCTGGGTTGCCAACAAAGGTTTTGCCACCAAGTATTATGTCTTGTTTGCCAGAGGGATCAAATACTTATTTCTCGCTGCAAAATACAAATAATTTATGTAATTTATCTAATGTGATTTTCTGGATTCTATTTTGGATACTCTATTTCTGACTGTTAAAATTAACCTACCCTTAAAATTATAGACTGTTCATGTCTTTGTCAGTAGGCAAACGTACAAAATCAGCAAGGGATCAAATACTTATTTACTCCACTGTATGTGTATTAGTTGTAGTTGCTGTGCCTCTGGCAACGGAAGGAATAAAAGCTAAGCATAGTCCACCGTATCATTACATAGGAATCAGAACCACTCTCCCGAAGCAATGGTGCGGCCGATAAATGTAGACTCACGTATAGTTATGGCTAATATGTTATATCTTGATTTGATTATCATTTAAACAATATATATATATATATATATATATATATATATATATATATCTTTCTTTAATATCTCTGTTGTTTTGTATTCTCAGTACTAGCTTTGTTCAAAAAAGTCAACAAAAAAACGATATTTGTTTACTGAAGAGCTGTTGAAGACCGTTGGAAGTTGGCTGAAGGGAGTCAGCTAGTTGTTTTTGTGTCATGGCCTTAGGTGATCTTGGGGAGGATCTGGGATCAGAAGGTCACAACTTGACCCCATTTACCCTGAGTTGGAGAGTATTTCATTTCATCTGGTGGTAAAGGGCTTAAGGCCCCGTCACACGCAGCGATATCGCTAGCGAGCATACACGCCCCCGTCGTTTGTGCGTCACGGGCAATTCGCTGTATCGTCACACGGACTTACCTTCCTAGCGACGTGGCTGTGGCTGGCGAACCGCCTCCTTTCTAAGGGGGTGGTTCGTGCGGCGTCACAGCGGCGTCACTAAGCGGCCACCCAATAGAAGTGGAGGGGCGGAGATGAGCGGCTGTAACATCCCGCCCACCTCCTTCCTTCCTCATTGCCGGCGGCCACAGGTATGCTGTAGTTCGTCGTTCCCGGGGTGTCACACGTAGCGATGTATGCTGCCACGGGAACGACGAACAACCTGCGTCCTCAACAATCAACGATTTTATGAAAATGAACGACGTGTCAGCGATCAACGATAAGGTGAGTATTTTTGATCATTAACGGCCGTTCGTTAGTGTCACACGCAATGTCGTCGCTAACGATGCCGGATGTGCGTCACGGAATCCGTGACCCCGGCGATATATCGTTAGATACGTCGTTGCGTGAAACGGGGCCTTTAAGGTTCCTTTCTATCCTGCAGTAATCTAACAGGTAATTGTAACTGCAGCTGCAGCCACTCCCTTCTGCTATAAATATCCACTCCTCACTCCTCCCTATGTGGGCTATAGTTCATTCTATACTATCCACGGTGTAGGAGCCTGCCTCCGTACAAATGTAGGTGTCACGCTAGGTACGGGGTAGTATCAAGCGCATGGCGAAAGGGAAGGGAAACCCTGTGTCTAGGGAGAGGGAAGATGGTTATCCGTGACCAAATCTACCGCTGGTTCCTGAAATCCCTCACCACCCTAGATAGGTTCTGCACCTATACGCCGAGCAGGATACCTGACCCTAGTTGTCCCTAGTGCTGGGCCTTAAATAGGAAACAAATGGGATGAGCTCTTTATCAATTCCACTAAACAACTAGAGAAGACACAAGGAGGGCACACAGGGGGGAAAGCATGAACTACTTATCCACAGATGATTCAAGCAGAAGTTCAGCAACGTTACCACAGAAGAGTACAAGCCACCTGCTTGCAACCAGAGTTTGGATGAACTGAATTATATCACCAGCAGCAGTCCAAAGAAAGGAAGGGTTATTTAAACATCAAGGGAATACTGATAATCAGCAGCTGGGTGGAAGTCAATTTCCTGCTGGGTCCAAAATGAGAGAGATGAATCCAGAAGGAAAGCAACCTATACCAATGAATACTGACAGCAGGAACAATGGAAAGTCAGGGAGCATTCTGTGCAGTCAACGCTGTGACCTACTATGGCCAGAAACCACATGACTGTCTGTCACTAGAGTTGAGTGAGTACCTAACTGTTCGTACTCGCTATACTTATAACAAGTACTGTCTACTACTCGCGCCTTCATTACGAATAGTATGTGCAATGCACTATTCGTGTGCTACTCGCACGAATAGTACGGCATTCAGGTTGCTTGTTACTTTGCGAGTTTTTCCCCATTGACTTGCATTGCACACGCTATTCGGAATGAATTCGCGAGTAGTAGACAGTACTCATTATGAGTATAGCGATTATGAATAGTTAGGTTCTCGCTCAACTATAACTGTCACACATGACACACTCGTGACATTAGGTGTTCGCCTCTGTTGCAGCTGACCAGTTTCCTGCTGGAGAAGCTGTAGAGTGTTATTTGTTGTGCCTTCCCCACCTGCTTGTCTTACCTTCCCCTGTGTTTTGCAGTGGGGAGACTAGCATCTCACTGGCCTTCACTAGTCAGGGTGAGTTCAGGGCCAACGAGGGCCTAAGCACTTGACGGCGTATGGGAGGGAAGGACCCGTCTAGGAACGTTAGGGAGTGCAGGGATCGGCCCCAGGTGAGTGTTAGGAAGTGCAAGGGCCTGATGTAGTATTTCTTATCTGGTTTTCCCTTCGGTGTTGCATCACTCACCGGTACTCCTCTCGCTCCCGACGTTACACCAACATTGGCACAGCTGGAGAACCCTTGTGTCTCATCCCAAATTAGTACTTGTAGGAAATGAGTTTCCATGACAATACCTAATCTCCAACCTTTTCAAGGATTCTATTACTTGGATTGGAATGACAGGTTTTAAATCTACATGATCTTCTGATATCGAATTTATTAAGCTTGTATTTTACTTTGGCGCAGTGGTGAACTTCCACTACAGACTATGCAGCTACTATGTGACCTGTGAGTTGGGATGATCCTGTGCCCCATAAAGTATGTGAGCAATGAGTTGGGATGACCCTGCGCCCCATAAAGTATGTGAGCAATGAGTTGGGATGACCCTGCGCCTCATTAAGTATGTGACCTATGAGTTGGGATGACCCTGTGCCCCATAAAGTATGTGAACAATGAGTTGGGACGACCCTGCACCCCATAAAGTATGTGACCAATGAGTTGGGATGACCCTGCGCCCCATTAAGTATGTGACCAATGAGTTGGGACGACCCTGTGCCCCATTAAGTATGTGACCAATGAGTTGGGATGACCCTGCTCCCCATAAAGTATATGACCAATCAGTTGGGACGACCCTACGCCCCATAAAGTATGTGACCAATAAGTTGGGATGACCCTGCTCCCCATAAAGTATGTGACCAATGAGTTGGGACGACCCTGCGCCCCATAAAGTATGTGACCAATGAGTTGGGATGACCCTGCACCCCATAAAGTATGTGACCAATGAGTTGGGATGACCCTGCGCCCCATTAAGTATGTGACCAATGAGTTGGGACGACCCTGTGCCCCATTAAGTATGTGACCAATGAGTTGGGATGACCCTGCTCCCCATAAAGTATATGACCAATCAGTTGGGACGACCCTACGCCCCATAAAGTATGTGACCAATAAGTTGGGATGACCCTGCTCCCCATAAAGTATGTGACCAATGAGTTGGGACGACCCTGTGCCCCATAAAGTATGTGACCAATGAGTTGGGATGACCCTGCTCCCCATAAAGTATATGACCAATCAGTTGGGACGACCCTACGCCCCATAAAGTATGTGACCAATAAGTTGGGATGACCCTGCTCCCCATAAAGTATGTGACCAATGAGTTGGGACGACCCTGCACCCAATAAAGTATGTGACCAATGAGTTGGGATGAACCAACGCCCCATAAAGTATGTGACTTATGAGTTGGGACGACCCTGCTCCCCATAAAGTATGTGACCAATAAGTTGGGATGACCCTGCTCCCCATAAAGTATGTGACCAATGAGTTGGGACGACCCTGCGCCCCATAAAGTATGTGACCAATGAGTTGGGATGACCCTGCTCCCCATAAAGTATATGACCAATCAGTTGGGACGACCCTGCGCCCCATAAAGTATGTGACCAATAAGTTGGGATGACCCTGCTCCCCATAAAGTATGTGACCAATGAGTTGGGACGACCCTGCACCCAATAAAGTATGTGACCAATGAGTTGGAATGAACCAACGCCCCATAAAGTATGTGACTTATGAGTTGGGACGACCCTGCTCCCCATAAAGTATGTGACCTATGAGTTGGGACGACCCTGCGCCCCATTAAGTATGTGACCAATGAGTTGGGACGACCCTGTGCCCCATTAAGTATGTGACCAATGAGTTGGGATGACCCTGTGCCCCATTAAGTATGTGACCAATGAGTTGGGACGACCCTGCTCCCCATAAAGTATGTGACCAATGAGTTGGGACGACCCTGCGCCCCATAAAGTATGTGTCCAATGAGTTGGGATGACCCTGCTCCCCATAAAGAATATGACCAATCAGTTGGGACGACCCTACGCCCCATAAAGTATGTGACCAATAAGTTGGGATGACCCTGCTCCCCATAAAGTATGTGACCAATGAGTTGGGACGACCCTGCACCCAATAAAGTATGTGACCAATGAGTTGGGATGAACCAACGCCCCATAAAGT
Organism: Anomaloglossus baeobatrachus; assembly: GCF_048569485.1. Classification (NCBI taxonomy): domain Eukaryota; kingdom Metazoa; phylum Chordata; class Amphibia; order Anura; family Aromobatidae; genus Anomaloglossus; species Anomaloglossus baeobatrachus. The sequence goes on from NC_134361.1 coordinate 198,873,296, forward strand.
ATATGACCTATGAGTTTGGACGACCCTGCTCCCCATAAAGAGCGTGCACACATGAAAGCACAATTCAGACTTTGCTAAGGAACCCCATGATTTCTACGTACGCCCCTCCCAATCCTTTTAAAATTGATCCAACGGCTTGCAGATAAATTAAAGTTGTCAGGTGCGTTAAACAAGGTCCAAGGCAAAGAAGAATTGCCTAATATTAAGTATTTGCTTGGTCTTGGCAATCCTTACATACTGTAATCACATTACTGAGCGGATCTGTAGAAGGAGCCGCCTGTGACAAGCCGCTGTGTATAAACCAGCTGCGCACCCTCGTCTTCGGCCAATATACGGTCATGTTTAGAATTATACTGGAGAAAACATATTCATGTCACCGTTCCGGAGTTTTATTGTCGGTGACAAAAACCTGATTTCTCTGTCAACTTTAACTGCATCCTGATCCAACCTCTCACACTGCAGCCGGGCGCTGCTTACGCTTTTCTGTTATAGACATATTCATCCATATTGTTCTCGAATTTTACTTAAAATAATAAAAAAATCAATCTATCAGAGCGATACCCCTGGACAATCCGGATTTATTATTTCATCGCGTGCAGCACATTAAAGGGATCCGGTCACCAGGTTTTTAGTGTATTAGCTAATACCACCACCTTCCTTAGCACCTATGCTGCATTCTAAAAAGAGACATAGTATACCCTGACCCCCCTGCATATCCCTAAAAAACTTTTGAATACCTCCCACGCTGTACACAAATGTGACCGGTTCGGTCCGATGGGTGTCATTGCAGCGGATCCTATACCTCCTCTCCGCTGGTAGTCCTCCCGATATGATTGATGTGGATGTCGCGTCCTGCGTCATTCACATAGCTGGACACCATCTAGCGCCTGCGCAGGGAGAACGCGGCTCGCACAAGCGCACTTTGCCTTATCCTGCTGTGCGCAGATCCTGAAAACTAACTACGCATGCGTCGGCATTGCAAAGGGCGCCTGCGCGAACTGCGATCCTCCTGCGCAGGCGTGAAATTTTGTCCGGCTATGTGGATGATGAAGGAGTCGGACGCGTCATCCACATCAATCCCATCAGAAGGACGGTGTTTACTAGCGGAGAGGAGAGACAGGAGCCACTGCAATGATGACCATCGGACCGGACCGGTCAAATTTGCATACAGTGCGGGAGCTATTCAAACGTTTTTTGGGGGGATATGCAGGGGGGTCAGGATATAATATACTACCGTGTTTTTACAAAAATAAGACACTGTCGTACTTTTTTTGTGCCCTAAAAAAAAGCACTAGGGCTTATTTTTGGAGTAGGTCTTATTCTTGGGAAAACACGGTTGGGGGTAAGTTTACCCCCCCTCGTAAAAGCAGAACCCCTTTCCCAGGATGCTCATACTTACCAGACCCCGGACGGTTGAGTGGTTCCTATGTCCTCCTGCAATCTTTGGCGGGCGCTCCCAGCAGGTATGCTCCAAGCGGCCCTCCTATGCATGTGGCCGACACACTCACATACATCAGATCGCACACACATACTCATACACATCAGGTCGCACACACACACACACTCTCATCACATGTGGCGATACAGATTGCTTCCAGCCTGTAGGGGTAGATGGGATGCCGTGCAGTGGAGCGTGAGGACCTGTGGTGGAACGCATGGAGGACTCAGCGGTGGAACACATTGATGCGTTCCACCACAGGTCCTCTACGTGTTCCACCACACTGCGTCCTAGAATTCTCTGCCGGTCAGAAGCAATCAGTATCGCCAGATCTGATGAGTGTGTGCGACCTGGTGTGTGATTGTGTGTGTGATCTGATTGTGTGTGTGATATGTTTGTGTCTGTATGGGTGTGGGATCTGATTGTGTACTGTACATGATCTGATGTGTGTGGGTGTGGGATCTGATGTGTGTGGGTGTGGGATCTGATGTGTGTGGTTGTGGGATCTGATGTGTGTGGGTGTGCGATCTGATGTGTGTGGATGTGAGATCTGATGTGTGTGGGTGTGCAATCTGATGTGTGTGGGTGTGGGATCTGATGTGTGTGGGTGTGGGATCTGATGTGTTTGGGTGTGGGATCTGATGTGTTTGGGTGTGGGATCTGATGTGTGTGGGTGTGCGACCTGATGTGTGTGGGTGTGGGATCTGACGTGGGAGTGCGATCTGATGTGTGTGGGTATTGGATCTGATGTCTGTGGGTGTGCGATCTGATGTGTGTGGGTGTGGGATCTGATGTGTGTGGGTGTGGGATCTGATGTGTTTGGGTGTGGGATCTGATGTGTTTGGGTGTGGGATCTGATGTGTGTGGGTGTGCGATCTGATGTGTGTGGGTGTGGGATCTGACGTGGGAGTGCGATCTGATGTGTGTGGGTGTTGGATCTGATGTGTGTGGGTGTGCGATCTGATGTGTGTGGATGTGAGATCTGATGTGTGTGGATGTGGGATCTGATGTGGGTGTGCATTCCACTGCAGGTCCTCCCGTTCAGCTTCTGGTGAGTATGATTGTGGGGTCTGTCTTTTCTCTTTTGGGGGGTGCCCACTGTCTATAATGAAGTGTCCTGCAGTATTCTTTAACTTTTTTAGCTGCATGGACACTTCATTATTGAATCGCGACTAGGGCTTATTTTCGATATAGGGCTTATATTTAAGCCTTAGACCGAAAATCCTGAAAATTTCTGCTAGGGTTTATTTTTGGGGAGGTCTTACTTTTGGAAAAACATGGTACTTTTAGAATGCAGCAGAGGTGCTAAGGAAGGTGGTGGTATTAGCTCATACACTAAAAAAGTGGAGACAGGTTTCCCTTTAATGGGGATGCTCGGGAATAGAATATGTCGTCAATATCACGTCACCTTGACCGATCGGATATTATTAGTTTCGGCATCCGCCGGATTAAACATTTTGAATGTAGCGGCAAAGAGAAGCTCCATTCCATGCGTAGCGGCCTCTGCCAGGTACTGCAGAACAGTTGGTACCAAAAGAATAGTACCCAGCAGCGGGCAACCAGTGTAAATATCAGTGAACCGGGGGGTTCCTATGGTCAGCCCCCACTGATCTTACACAGATAGGTTATAAATATGTTGTCCTTGGACATCCCCTTTAAGCTAAGAAATTCTGTTTCTCTCTCTTAGACCCCTTAGCTTTGGATCACCTCCCGGCAGCTTTCTCATTATAGCTTTAAAGAGCATTTATGTCTAAAATAATAATAAAGGAACGATGTCCTTGAGCTGCGTCATCTTCTGTGAAGTCTTTTAATTCTCTGCTCAGCAATTTCTTGAGTTATTTCGGTGTCACAAATGATGTGTGAAGGTGGGAATTACTATGGGCAGCCATTACTGTGACCGTAGTCATTCAAAGGGCCTTCTGCCTTAGGAAAATAATAAACTTGTAAAACAAGTCACTACTATTGGGTAAGAGTAGTCAGGAAAGCCGGGGTCCGGTAACAGGAGGACTCTTATGGATACAGGGAGTTCACACAGGCATTGTCAGGTCACAATCCGGAGTCTGAATTCCAGGAAGGCACGTAATAGATTCAGGGAGTAAACGGAGACGTGGTCAGGTAAAGGTCCGAGGTCAAAAGCCAGGAGCGGGCAGAGAGGAGTCTAACAACAGTACGGGGTCAAGACACAAAGATCAGAACACATGCAGGAATACAGGCCAAAGCACAACTACCAAACCAGAATCTACGACTGGCAAAGTTCTAGGGGAGCATGCTCAGTAAAGAAACAGAGCAATTACCAGGAAGGTGGAACACCTGAGCAATCAGCACCTCTTGAACAAGCATGGAATCATGCGCTGTCAATCAACCTGCCAGCTCAGTAATCTATAAAAACACAGCAGAGCATCTCCAGTGCAAGATGCTCTGCACAGAGGAATCGTGACAAAACCCCAATATAGTTAGTTCTTGCATTGTTTCCTAGCTTAGAAGCACTACAGTGAAAAAAAGAAAGCTTATAAATTTAAGGAGGTGTCCATGATAAACTTTTAGTGTATAAAACAATAACAGGAACTCCCCGGCTGCAGCTCTGCCTTTCCACCTCTGTGCCGCACTTTATTGGTAGGTGCAGCAGTGGTGCCACATTGCCAATTACTGGGCTTTATGTCTCTGAAAATGTTGTCAGTCATATTCGCTGTAGATCGCTGCAGCCTGTAAAGATTCGTCAGGTGCAGCAGCAGAGAGGATAGCTGCGTAGGATGAGTATTGCTGTACATATTATTGTCAACATCTGCAAAACCTACTCAAAAGGGGTCAACCCATCTAAAGGGAATCTGTCAGCAGATTTTTGCTATGGAATCTGAGAGCGGTTAATGTGTAGGGGCAGAGGCCCTGATTTCTGCTTAGTGCAGTCTGGATAGAATCCCTGTTTTTTTCTGCTGTAGATGTAGCAATGCTCAGAATGCTGAGCTGTGTATGACCCCACCCATACCACTGATTGGCAGCTTCCTTTTTACATTGTTTATTGTCAGCAACCTGCCCAATCAGTGGTGTGGGCGGGGTTATACAAATTAGCTGGACTGGCCTGCACGAGACACCTAGTCTTCTACTGATAATCTCCTACTGATAAAACACTGATTGTAGTCAAACTACAACACACAGCCTAAAAAGTGATACATCATTGGAATCTGGGGTATGATGCTCTCAGATTGAATAACAAAAACCTGCTGACTGATTCCCTTTAAAGAGGATTTCCTATTATAGAGATTGTGAGATCCCTTTCATATCTATATTGTATTCTGGAAAGTGTAAATCTCATCCAGAAAAAGCTGGGGGAGGTATAAGGAATCCAGGAAAGCTGGATATCCTTATAAAAGTATATTTTGCTAAGGGTTTTGGTATTTTTTGTTTTTGGGACTGGGTTTCTTTGTAGCCCTCAGTCAGATCATTATTGGGGTTAGAAAGGGGTGCACTCTATTTGGAGGAATCCCAAAAATGCCTTTGCAAGAGACGCTATTACTGAGGACTGCTAGTCTGCATTTGGTGCTGTCAGTAGGATACCTGAATACACAGGGAAGCTGGTGTCTATTTAATGTTCGGCCGAGTAGGGGTTAATTTGCATTTTACAGTTACTTTGTGCATCAATAAAAAAAGTACAAGAAAATGTGTAAAAATGTTTTGGTTGTTCCCCTTTCACCTCTGAGGATGCATGTAGGGGGCGCTGCATTATGTGTTTTCATTAGCAATTAGAACATTCTCCATATTTCCAAAATTTGTGGTAGTGTGGACCATTAAACCCCAATGATCCCCGTTAAACCCCAATGAGATATTACCCAAGCTTGATACAGGATACAGAATTAAAAAGAAGTACATCTGTGATTTCAGAATTTTGGGGGTTCAACTTTTGGGATTATAGAGCGATTAAATAAGAAGAACTCCAGCTAGTAATACCTTATTTAATTGTCCCTTTTTGCCTAAAAGTGTATGATTTTCTTCTCTTCAGTTGGATCATGCCATGACATGGTGACCCAATGAGAATTAGGGTTTCTTTCTAGGGTCACCATCTTAGTCACAAAAACTGCCTGTTTGGTGAAACTGCACAAACTGTATCATGGAAGTTCTCCACAGGCGAGAAGGACAGAAATTGCTATCGCAGTTACTGATGATAACTAGACAGCTCCCGTCACACAGTTATAATGAAGCTGCCAATAGTTCAGCCTCACAAATTGTATATTTATAATTAGAGATGCACTAAATGCTCGGGTGCTTGGTCCTCGAGTTGACGCTCTGAAAGTGCTCAACTCGAGTAACTAGTATAATGGAAGTCAATGATTGGGCCATTCAGCTCTCCGTCCATATACAGTCAGCTATATACAGAGCATTTCCAGTGGAAGGGAGGGCAAGGTTTTTTCATTTGGTGCACTACATCCGAAAATGTTGCTTCAACCCCAGTGAGAGCCATTCTTAGACTTTGAATGGCTTTCCAGGCATGCCTGCACACATCATGCAGTGAAGTGAGCCTGCGTGTTGTGGTTGTTGTTTCTGTTGCACAGCTTCTAGCTTCCCAGTTGCAGAACAAAGTTCACAGAGCAGATTACATGGGATAACAAGCTCTTTACTCCTGAGAGAACATGAGGTAATGATATGCACAGTCATGCAGCATTGCATCAGGAAGTGAAACCAAAACCAGGAAGAAAACCAAAAGACTTTTTATATTACTTTTTAATACAGTGAGTAAAAAAACTTTACAGAACATCGCCATCTACTGTTAGATCAGCATAAAGTCCTCCTTCACACATTCAAAGAAGTCCTCATTTGTTGCATATACCAACAGTTTCGAGCACCTGCGATACTCAGCTGAGCTCCAAGAGTACCCGAGAACCCCGATGCTCAATTGAATAACGAGCAGTGCCGATCATGCTCGCTCATCATTATTTATTTATAATCTGTATTAGCTTATTAAGGAGAAAATAGAGGAAATAATAATCCCACTACTAGAGGTGCTACTGGCTCCAACTATCCATGGAATGCTGATGCTTCATGGGGTTTATGGCAAACAGTTTTTCTGCTAACCTCTTCAAAACGGTGATTGCACTTCATGAATTTTGCACAAATTCAAAAATATCTTTCTTTTTGTCATTGACCTTTTTTGTATCTGTTTACGGGATTTCTGTGTTAAGTAAAAAAATCACACTTAAGCCCGCTTTACACGCTGCAATGTATCTTACAATGTGTCGGCGGGGTCACGTCGTAAGTGACGCACATCCGGCATTGTAAGGTACATTGCAGTGTGTGACAGGTACGTGCGATTGCGATTGAACGGTAAAACGTTCATCGCATACACATCATATCTGTCTCTAGAATTGAACGTGTGGTTGTTCAATGTTCCCGTGGCAGCAAAAATCGCAGTGTGTGAAACCCCGGGAACATTGAACAGAACTTACCTGCCTCCCACGGCTGCCGCCGATAATGCGGAAGGAAGGAGGTGGGCGGGATGTTTACGTCCTGCTCAGCTTTGCCCCTCCGCTTCTATTGGCTGCTGCCGCGTGACGTCGCTGTGACGCTGAACGTCCCTCGCATTCCAGGAAGTGGAAGTTTGCCGCCCACAGTGAGGTCGTATGGACGGGTAAGTACGTGTGACGGGGGTTAATCGTGTGAGCGGCACGTTCAACAAATTGAACGTGCCGCACATACGATGGGGGCGTTGCAAATCGCATACACTATTGTGGCGCCCTGGACTAGCCAGGTCATCACAGGTACTGCAACACACACCCCCACCACAAGACAGGTACATCAGCCAGACACAAAATCCTTGTTGCCTCCCTCCAGGGGCTGATGTCCACACCAGGTGGGGTGGAGCCAGGCGGTTGGCCCCACCCACTGAGGAGTTCACAGTCCTGGAGGCGGGAAAAGGAAGAGAGAACAGTTAGCGAAGTGAAAGAGAGAGGAGTGAAGGAGTAGTGGAGTAAACTGACCGTGTCCGGGTGTGTGGCCCGGGCACTAAGAGCAAGGTTGGCAGATGGTGGTGGCCGTCTGCAGGAGAGGCGAATCAACGCGGAACCGTAGGACCGGGGTCGGGCGGTGGCCCGCCGGTATCGAACCGGGGAGCAAAGTGAAGCCAGCACACACAGGCAGGGCCTGCGGACCCCGACCAGGCTTGGAGTCGCCGTTGAAGGTCAAATCCGTCAGTGCCCGGAACCCCAGGGGTTTCCTAGCAGTCAAGTCCCGATAGAAGGCAACCGTCCGACCAGCAGAAGGAAATACAGCTACCGCCACAGCTAGAGTTCCAAGGGCCAGAGCCTGCAGTCAAAAGGACTCCTCCGGCACATATATACGCTGGGGAGCGGGCTACTGGTGGGAAGCCATCGGAGCCGAACATACACACAGGTGCAGGGAAAGTCAGCCACCACCAACCGTCCGGGAGAAGCCACAGCAGCCGGCTGCGGGACCCGACCATCCAGCCGTTTGGTTTACCAGAGACTCTGCTTACATTTGTGGCTGAGTGAGTACAACCGTGCCATCCGGCACCGCGCTGCGCAGTCCAGGCGACCCTGCACCTCGCCAACCCTGCCTCCCCGTCACCTCACCGGACCCCGGGACAACCAACCCCTACCCACGGAGGGGGAAAACAACATCCCAGCTGCTCCCTACCATCGCTCCCGGGATCCCCGTCACCAGCAGCGGTGGTGCCCAACCTCACCACAACCCGTGGGTGGCGTCACGGACCAAATCCCCAAACCAAACTACTCCTTTCACTCACGGGCGAGGAGCGCCGCTCGAGTCCCCTGATCCGGCCCACCGCTCGAGCCACCGAGCAGCAGCAGCCGCGGCCGGACTCGAGCGTTAGCGAGCGCGGCGCTCCGCCGCCCGCGACACTATCGTATGCAAAATTGCAGCGTGTAAAGCGGGCTTAAGAAATGAGACTGGGGTATATTTGCACAAAAATTTGCAAAATAACATAAGGCAACTTAAAAAGGGTGCAAATCCTTTGGTGCATTTGTCGCAAATCAATTAAGGGTTATTCATGCTAAGAAAATGTCGAAAATGCAATGATGAATCTGGTCCTTAAAGGGAAACCTGTCAGCAGCAATGTGCACCCAGACTCACGAGCAGTTCTGGGTACATATTGCTAATCTCTGCCTAACTGTCCCTGTTTCTAGTAGCATAGATAAAAAGATCTTTAAAAAAAAGTATTTTTAAAGATCCTTTATGATATGCTAATGAGGCCAGGGACTAGTCGCAAGGGTGTTAGTTCCCCTGGCTAGTCAGCCCCCTTAGGATTTAAGCACGCCCCTTTGGACATGCTAAGGAATGCACAATGTCAGAGGTATAGTCGCTCTCACCTCTGCTGCCATCGCGTCTAACTAAAGATCCTTTATGATATGCTAATGAGGCCAGAGACTACTCACAAGGGTGTTAGTTCCCTTGGCTAGTCGGCCCCCTTAGCATGTAAGCACACCCCTGTGGGCATGCTAACATGCTAATGAATGTGCAGCGTCAGAAGATGATCTCTCTCACCTCTGCTGCCATTGCATCCATCTCCTGGATTTCAGCTCAGTACGCACAATGAAGTCGGATGTACGCGTTCTGACTTCAAACTCGTGTAGTGTGTATGACCGAAAGTCCGGGATCATGCGAACTAAGTCAAAATCCAGGAGTCGGACGCGATGTCAGCAGAGAGGTGAGCATGACCATCCTCTGACGCTACACATTCATTAGCATGTTAGTACGCCCACAGGGGCGTGCTTACATGCTAAGGGGGCCACCTAGCCAAGGGAACTAACGCCTTTGCAACTAGTCGCTGGCATCATTAGCATATCATATGGGATCTTTAGAAATACTTTTTCTAAAGATCTCTTTATCTATGCTACTATAGGCTGGGATTAGCAATATGCACCCAGAACTGCTTGTGATTCTGGCTGCATATTGCACCTGACCGATTCCCTTTAATCTTCTTTCTGTAAAAACAATTTAGTGTATGAACCGTACATTTATAGAACGCTCTCAATAGGGACTGGATTTTTGGCAGTCTCTTTAAATATATTAAGGAGTAGGTTGAACATTTTGCTTCAAATGCAGAATTTACAAGTCTACCGGCACTATAATATAATATGGCATATTGATCCAGCTATCTGTTCATTGGCCTGAAGGGGTAAGGCAGATTTATATTATATATGAGATTAAGCAATCTGGACTAAACTTTTTTTTTCTTATGTACTTTTGCCTTACCAACTGGCATATTTTAGGATGATAATAATAACAACCCAAAAATTACCATATCCACAGATGGGAGCTGCTTAAATTTTTCCTGCCTGCAGATATAGGGGGAGATAAGGAGTGGTGTATTGGAATTTAAATTTCCAAATTGTCTTCTGAGGAAGAGTTGCCTGACAAAGGCTTACCTCTATTAATAAGATGTTCATCCTAGTTTGAGTCAAACATCCATTCATTTATATATGGTAGGGCCTGGATAGATAGATTGCTGCTCACTGAACAAACAAGTTCAAGCCAACAGCGATCTAATGTATATGGCCAGTTTGAAGAAGTCCCATCACAATTTTCATCCTCTTAATATATTACAATCATCATATTATACAGCCCTGTGTACTTACTATTGCTAATTTTGCCCATCTACCCAGTTAATTCTTCTCTTTTCTATTAGGTTTATGATATCACATGATTAAAAACAGATGAGATGAATCCTTCTAAGCTCTATGTTAAAACAGGAAGTCTCTTTTCCCTGCATTAGTCATCACTGCAAACATCAATGGCAGGGAGGGGAGCAGGGAGCAGCTGGGTGAAGAGTTGAAGAGCAGGGATGGATTAAAATAGGGAAACGTGACTTCCTGTTTCTACATAGAGCAGAGAAAAGAGAAGGATTAACTGGGTAGAAACTTACAGTTGCTCATTTTGTCTTTTACCCAGTTAATTCTTCTGTTTTCCATTAGGTTTATGATATCACATGATTAAAAAGAGATGAGCTGAATCCTTCTAAGCTCTATGTTGAAACAGGAAGTCTCTTTTTCCTGCATTAGTTATCATTGCAAAAATCAATGGCAGGGTGGGGAACAGGGAGCAGCTGGGTCAAGAGTTGAAGAGTAGGGATGGATTAATGTAGGAAAAAGTGACTTCCTGTTTCTACATAGAGCAGAGGAAAGAGAAGAATTAACTGGGTATAAACTTACAATTGCTCATTTTGTTCTTTTACCCAGTTATTCTTCTATTTTTCATTAGGTTTATGATATCATGTGATTATAAACAGATGAGCTATATCCTTCTAAGGTCTATCTTGAAACATGAAGTCTCTTTTCCCTGCATGAGTCATCACTGCAAAAGTCAATGGCAGGATGGGGAGTAGAGAGCAGCTGGGTCAGTAGTTGAAGAGCAGGTATGGATTCATGTAGGGGAAAGTAACTTCCTGTTTCTACATAGAGAAAAGAGAAGAATTAACTGGGTGGAAAGGCAAAATGAGAATTTTTTTAAGTGCACAGTGCTGTATAATATGATTGTAATATATTCAGAGGATAAAAACCTTGGGAGTGCTTCTTTAAAGGTCCATTTCTATATATCCCTTCCTAGCTGAATGACATACAATCTCATTTGGAAAATGACTCATCTCCCTTTGTTGCACATGATTGCAGGACATTATACTGTATCTTTCCTAGTTCCCCTCTTTTCTAAGTATAGAAGCTGTGCATTGATAGCAAGCCATACGACATGTCACTCATGGGCATGAGGCGGCAAATCAAAGCAGCTTATCTGTAAAAATGCAATATAAAATGCCATAGTAATTATATGACGGTGTTGGTGTATAGTTGTCTTGTTTTGGAATGCTTTATATAAATGATGCATTTATATGATCACTTTTACACGAACACTCTGCATGGCTTTGCCATCCATTTATTGATTTATTTAGGCAATATGGCAATAAATTACAGGAATGGGAAATAGTAAATGAATGATGACACTGTTAGATAGTCAATATGTCTTACTGTTATTGGGCAGTTGTATGGCACTGTTATGTAGGACCGTTTTGATAGCATTAAAAACTATGGTAGTTGAGAGTGTTGGGGATTCAGTTACTCATTGCAGCCCTCATCCGACAACTAATAACGACAGCTTGACCATGTCATTATCACGCTAGGTGCGGGGAAGTACCAAGCGCACGGCAAAAGGGAAGGGAAACCCTGTATCTAGGGAAAGGGAAGATAGATGATAAGGGTATAATCTCTGCAGGTCCCACTGATGAGACCACCATTGCTCCCAAGAAGGAGGTCCAAAGTGTCCTCTGTGATTGAAGCAGTAGTATTTGTGACCATGAATGGAGGCATAGTCACACATGCTCCATTCCGCTCTATTCCCATAGGTAACTTTCCAATGCCATGCTAAGTGCAGGGAAGTACCAAGCGCACGGCAAAAGGGAAGGGAAACCCTTTGTAGAAGAGGATGGTGACCCCTGACCAAACCTACTGCTGGGCTCTGGGGTCCCTCTCCACCCTAGATAGGTTACGCACCTATGTGCCAAGCAGGATACCTGACTCCAGGTATCCTAGTGCTGGTCCTTGGGTCCCTCACCACCCTAGATAGGTTCCGTGCCTATGCGCCAAGCACGATACCTGACTCTAGGTATCCCTAGTGCTGGTCCTTGGGTCCCTCACCACCCTAGATAGGTTCCGCACCTATGCGCTGAGTCAGATACCTGACCCTAGGTATCCCTACTGCTGGGCCCTGGAGTCCCTCAACACCCTGGATAAGTTCCACACCTATGTGCCAAGCCGGATACCTGACCCTAGGTATCCCTAGTGCTAGGCCCTAAATAGGGAACGGATGGGATGAGCTCTTCGTCAACCCCATTAAACTCTAGAGGACACAAGGAGGACACACAGGGGATAAAGCATAAATTACTTATTATTGGATGGCTCAGGTAGAAGTTCAGCTGAGTTGAATGATACCTGAAGACTACAAGCCACCTGCTTGCAACCTAGGCTTGAAGGAACTGAAAATATCACCAGCACCAGTCCAAAGGAAGGAAGGGGTATTTAAACACCAAGGGAATACTGATATTTAGCAGCTTGGGTGGAAGTCGAGCTCCTGCTGGGTCAAAAAGGGAGAAAGTTGAATCTAGCAGGAAACCTACCTATACCAATGAATACTAACAGGATGAACAATGGAAAGTCAGGGAGCATTCTGCGCAGCCAAACGCTGTGACCTTCTATGGCCAGAAACCACATGACTGTCTGTATAAAAAAACAGACTGTCTTATATGGTACACAAGGTGCCCATGATCATTATGGTCTGACGGCTCATATAACACTCAACGTACCTCTAAGGACTGGTTTGGGTTCTATAATTGGGTCTCTGCAAGAAAATAAAGGGAGGTGGAGTACTGATCTTCCGGCAGCTGTACTTTTGTCTCAGAAGGGTAATTGTAATTTGGAGAGCGAATGATACTAATAGAAGCGTACAATCCCGTAATTGGAGAATTATTATTCCAGTAAGGAGATATTCACTGATAAAGAACGCTTTCATCATTTTTTGCGTCATATGACAAGACGTAACCTGGAAATGCAAAGAGGAGAAGACAAGTATTTATTCTGTTTATGTTTCGTTCCATAACTCTCACTTGGCTTTTATCTTCCTTGACATTTTTCTTGTTGTAGGAGACATACATTGCGGCTTTAATTGGATCACTGGTGTTTAGGATACAGAGAAGAGCCCCTGTCACATTAATTGGTCACGATTGCTCATCAGATTAATCTGGAGCAGGGAGCAGACCGAGTGCCAGCGTTGATGGGGGTGGGTCATTAATCCCGGCGAAATAAAAGCCTACGGGGACGTTACGTGTCAAGTAGCATTGAGAAATAGAGGTTTCATACAAAACGGTGCAATATGAGAGGAGTTAACTGGATGACTTACACGGAGGACTGAGCAGTCAGAAAAATAACCACGGCGGCTTTTTCATCTTGGGAGCCAAACATATGGGCTGTGACTATGTCTCATTCGTATCATTCCACTAAGCAAATGAAACAGTCATGGAGGGACATTAAAGATGAATGGAAAGAGAGTCAGGCGCAATTAACTGAAGAGGTCTGAGAAAACCTTTTGGAGGTCTGTGTTGACTCATATTAATGGTTGCTGCTTTTCTTGGGTCTGTGCCTGTAATTTTCATTCACAGACATCCATTTACCGTATTTTCCGGTTTGTAAGACGCACTTTTTTCCCTCCTAAAACTGGGGGTGCGTCTTACAAACCGCATATGGCTTACCGGGGCGGCAGTGGTGGTGCAGGGTTGGGGATGGGGTGTCACTGCAGTGGAGCAGCAGCAGCAGAGGGTCGGCGATACTGCGGACGCGTGGCGTTTCACGGCGGTGGGCGCCATTGATCTGCCGGCGAGTTTGGGGAGGGGGTGTCACGGCTCAAGAGGGTCATTGTATGGCAGCAGAGGGTCGGTGATATTGTGGGCTCGTGGCGTTTCACGGTGGCGGATGCCAATGATCTGCGGGCTTCTTTGAATCACTGGTAGTTGACGAGATGGACTTCAAGAAAATGGCCGCAGAGGCCAATCTGTGCACGCGCCGCCTTTGCGGACATTTTTTGAAGGCCATCGCGTCATCAACCAGCGATTCAATGGAGCCTGCAGTGCGCCGGCAGATCAATGGAGCTCTCTGCTGCGACACCCACGAGCCCGCTGTATCGCTGACCCTCCGCTGCCGCACACTGACTGTGTTGAGCTGTGACAAGCCCTCCTCCAAGCCCGCCGGCAGATCAATGGCGCTAACCGCTGCAACACCCCATGAGCCCGCAATATTGCCGACCCTCCACTGCCGCACACTGACCCTCTTGAGCCGCGACACCACCTCCTCCGAGTCTGCAGACAGATCATTGGTGCCCACCGCCGTGACACCCTATGAACCCGCAATATCGCTGACCATCCACATACTGATCCTCTTGAGCCGCTACACCCCCGCCTATGAGCCCACAGCATCGCTGACCCTCCTGAGCCACGACACCTTCTCCTCCGAGCCTGTGTGAAGCCCCGCAGATGTTGTGTCGGTGCATTACCTTCAGGGACTCCACGTGGAGGAACAGTCTGGTCACAGGTAGGGAATCTTCTCTTAGGATTTTCGTGACGCCACTCTCTGTATTGCGGTCAGGGTGACCGTCATTGCAGATTATGGGGTGCCTGGGGCTGATGGCAGGTGCAGTCAGTTGTAGTGGCCTCCCGAGAGTGAGGCAAGCCCCAGGGCCCTGTGTAGGTGTGTGGAACCACAGGTCGCAGAATGACTCAGACACAGTCCAGACAGTCTTTCAGGATTTTACTCACAGTAGATGGCAGGGTGAGTAACCCGGGCATAGCTGGGATGAACCAGGCTGGAACCAGGTATCCTTCCGGCTGGCTGATGAGGGTGACTACCAACTCGCCTGCCTTAGCCCTTTGTGTTTTTGTGGTGACCCCGACTTGAAGTCCCTACGGGGGTCACCCAGGGAAGTTGCTGCTGCCTGTTCTCCCCTCGTTTCGGCCCGTTTGCTTGTAGCCTGGACCAGGTCACTCCCGCTGCTTGCCTCCTGTGAACTATGGGCCCTCTCTTTGCTACGTGGCTGCGGACTCTGTGGTGTTGTCTTGGAGGTCTGAAGTGCCCCCTCAGGCAGGTTTGGAAGAAGAAAGGTGAATCTATCTCTGCACTGGGACCTGTTACCCTTGCCTGGTACCTCCCTGGCAGTTCCCTTACTCTGACACCCCGTTGCTCTCTCTAGCCTTAGGTGGATTTCGGGCGGCACTACCAGGTGACCGATCTCCCCCATCGGTAGTCACTGCGCGGACGCTGTTAGACTGCAACAGCTGCAGGGTCTGCTCCTCACATCTGCTCTCCCTGAGCTGCACTCACTAACTGGCTCACTGCTCCTCCTCTCCTGTTCTTGCCTACGCCACCTAGAAACCAGGCTCTCTACCACACCCCTTCAGTGGACATGGAGGCTACGCCCCCTCCTGGAATCTGTCAGGAGTCCCTTCAAAGGTCAATGTGTGAGACCTGATTACTATGCGCCTGTGTAGTCACACCTCAATCAGCCTTCTGGAGTACCTGTATTGCACTGCCCCCAGCATGGGTGCAGTACTCAGTGGTGCCTGACCAGGTCAGGGGCGCCACACCTGCAGCATCGCCTGCCCTGCCTCCTGTGACTTTCCTGAGCCGCTCCACCACCGCCGCTCCCCCTGGTAAAATAATATAAGAGGCACTATGATTATAAGACAGACCCTCATTTTAACACTAAAAATTACGATAGTTTTTCCTTTTTTCCTCTTTCAAATTTGGAGTGCATCTTATAATTTGGTGCGTCTTATAAAACGAAAACTACAGTAAATAAACCAAATATGCCCTTAATACAGGGACGTAACTATAATGGGGGCCATAGAGCCTAGGGGCGTTTAAATGGTCTACATGAGAAGACCAATAATAATAAGGACCTGTGATAACCGGTAGCCCTGTTGGGGATTTTGCATTAGGGACCAAAAAGGGGTGATGAGCACCGGCCTGCAGCATCAAGTAAGTGTCATGCACCTTGCCCCAAGCCATGTCCACACAGGGAGTCTCCTTGTCGAAGGATAGAGGCGCCCATGCGGCCTTAGGCCGGTCCATTCCTTCAATGCCATGAAGTTCCCACTATATATCATTTTTGCGTAGATGATAATGCTTATGTTAAGATGAATCTGTTTTAGGATTTGGCCACCTAATCTCAGAGCAGCATAATGTAGAGACAGAGACCCTTATGCCATCGATGTGTCACTTACTGGGCAGCTTGCTGTAGTTTTGCTAAAATCACTATTTTGTCAGCTGTAGATTAGACGACTATTAAACCTACGGCCATATAGTCCTCCACATTCATGCGCTCTCTATAACCCCACCCCTACCACTGATTGGCAACTTTCTGCCTATGCATATAGTGTACACAAAAAGCTGCCAATCAGTGGTGTTGGCGGGGTTTCACAGAGCTAAGGTATTTAGAGAACTGGTAAATCTGAATGAGGGTACTCGTTCGTGTAGTGTATCCCCAGCAAGGAGGTAAGCTCCAATCAATTAATGGTGGTTCCAAGGGAAGGACCACACTACATTAACTCCAAATGCCCTGATCAAGTATTTGGAAATGGGTTTTGTAAATCAGACAACCCCGGCTGCATCAATATGGCCACTGGCAGAGTACATGTACATTAAAGAAGTAGGACTCGTGTAGTAGAGCTCAGCATGATCCTTAGAGAACGTAATGAGAAGGGAAGAAGTCACCAGTTCTTAAGAAGAGTTCAGAATAAAGAACCTTGTGTTTTATCTGAAAAGGGAGAAATACTTTGAGCTATTGTATTAATCGTCTTGTTTTATCTCGCCGTACTGACGGCAGAAAGGTGCACCATGGTACAGAATCCTAGTAGATCATTTTTTACTGCCAGATAACGGTGCATCTTTCTAAGCTTTATTACTATTGATTTAATGTGCACACATACTGCAGTCTGACAGCTTTATAGCGCTTAATCTGAGCATTTTACGGTTTGATCATGATTGAGAACCAGGGATGTTCTTGGAGCGTTTAAAGGGGTTATCTGCCTAAAGGCTACTTTACACACTGCGATATCGGTCCCGATATCGCTAGTGTGCGTACCCGCCCCCATCTGTTGCGCGACACGGGCATATCGCTGCCCGTGGCGCACAACATCGCCCAGAGCCGTCACACATACTTACCTGTCCGGCGACGTCGCTGTGACCGGCGAACCGCCTCCTTTCTAAGGGGGCGGTCCGTGCGGCGTCACAGCGACGTCACTGAGCGGCCGCCCAATCGCAGCGGAGGGGCGGAGATGAGCGGGACGTAACATCCCGCCCACCTCCTTCCTTCCGCATAGCGGCCGGGAGGCAGGTAGGGAGACGTTCCTCGCTCCTGCGGCGTCACACGCAGCGATGTGTGATGCCTCAGGAGCGAGGAACAACCTCGTTACTGCTGAAGTAACGATAATTGGGAATGGACCCCCGTGTCGCCGATTAGCGATTTTTCACTGTTTTGCAACGATGCAAAATCGCTAATCGATGTCACACGCAACGGCATCGCTAATGCGGCCGGATGTGCGTCACGAATTCCATGACCCCAACGACTCCGCATTAGCGATGTCGTAGCGTGTAAAGCCCGCTTAAGACACTCAACTGATGGTCACCTCTCAAGACGGCTTTTATCTCTGATACCAAGGGAAGCTCTTTATTAACAATATTGTATTTGACAGATTTAGTTGTTTGGGTTTTGCCTTAAAGGGGTTATCCGGGGCTTTGTTTACTTTTTCCTAAGTGTCGAAGAACTTACCGATGAAATCTCTGCCGGTGAGTCTTAAGGGGGCTTTACACGCAGCGACAACGCTAGCGATATCGCTGGTGAAAGCACCTGTCCCCGTTGTTTGTGCGCCATGGGTAAATCGCTGCCCGTGGCGCACAATATCGTTAGGAGCCGTCACATGGGACTTACCTGCCTAGCGACGTCGCTGTTGCTGGCGAACCGCCTTCTTTCTAAGGGGGCGGTTCGTGCGGCGTCACTAAGTGGCCGCCCAATAGAAGCGGAGGGGCGGAGATGAGCGGAACAAACATTCCGCCCACCTCCTTCCTTCCTCATTGCCAGCAGCCACAGGTATGAGGTTGCTCCTCATTCCTGCGGTGTCACACATAGTGATTTGTGCTGCTGCAGGAACGACGAACAACATGCGTCCTGCTACAGCAACAATATTTGGGAACTGGACAGCGTGTCAACGATCAACGATAAGGTAAGAAAAATTGCTCCTTAACGTTCATTCGTGTGTTTCACACACAACGACGTCACTAACGAGGCCGAATGTGCTTCACAAATTCCGTGACCCCAACTACATCTCGTTAGCGATGTCGTTGCGTGTAAAGCGGCCTTTAGAATCATAGACTGGTAGAGTTGGAAGAGACCTCAAGGGCCATCGGATCCAACCCCCTGCGAGTGCAGGCTTTCCAAAATAATCCCAGCTATATGTTTATCCAATTTTTGCTTGAAGATTTCCATTGATGGAAAGCTCACTGCCTCCTGCGGTAGCCTGTTCCACTCACTGACTTCCCTCACTACCTACCGTGGTCACCTGTTCCACTCTCTGACTGCCCTCACTACCTCCCGTAGTCGCCTGTTCCACTCTCTGACTGCCCTCACTACCTCCCGTGGTCGCCTGTTCCACTCTCTGACTGCCCTCACTACCTCCCACGGCCGCCTGTTCCACTCTCTGACTGCCCTGACTACCTCCCGTGGTCGCCTGTTCCACTCACTGACTGCCCACACTGTCAGAAAGTTTTTCCTAATGTCTAATCTGAATGTCCTCCCTTTTAGTTTCATCCCATTGCCTCTTGTACTTCCTTGTTCTAATGAGAATAGGGTAGTTCCCTCTGCACTGTGACTACCTTTCTGATATGTGTAGACCGCTATTAAGTCTCCTCTCAGCCTTCTCTTTTTCAAACTAAACATCCCTAGTTCTTTTAGCCGGTCTTCATGGTTTGCAGACCTTCTACCATCTTGGTTGTTCTTCTCTGGACTTGCTGCAATATATCTTCCGCTTCTGGTGACATCATATTGACAGAGTAGCTTCTTCTCTTCCACTCTGCTCTGTCCACAGGGTGTCACTGCTCATGTCACACTGATTGACAGCCAGCTTTCTGTTGCTTAATTGCAAGGAGACGGCTGTCAATCAGTCAATCAATCAGCATGATATCAGCAGTGACGTCCTGTGCACAGAACAGAGCGGAAGAGAAGAAGCTGCTCTGTTGATGTAAAGTTAAATGAAGCAGAAGATTCACCGGCTGGGTCAGCAGAGATCATTGCCAGGCAGAACAGGCTGCTAGTTAGCAACTACATGCCTGTGTCACAGGGGATAAGGAGACAGGACAGGGGCCCCTAGGCTGCCCTAAGAATAATGACCCTGTGCTGTCCCTTATCTCAAAGGTAGGTTTGATGGTAACCAGGTTCGAGCTCCCAGCGTGACCCTAACTGCTGTCCGGACCCTGATCTTACTCCCCCTTTCCCACACACTCGCCCTGTAATAACAGAGACAGGAACAGGGGGAAGAAGGACAGGCAGGCAGACAGGGGCGGGAATAACTATAAAAACCAAACCCACCTATTAGATATTCTGTAGCTGCTATCAATCAAGTAACAGTACATTTCTCAAACTTTACTTGCCTGTATTTCAGAAACTATACATCCGATCTCACAACTAAAGGCCAGTATAGGCTTTAAGTTATATAGGAAAATCCTGATGGTTGGTCCTCTTTAATTAAAGGCCCTAAAGGCCACTATACTGCTCTTATGATTAGGTACTCAACATAACACCTTCTGCTTGCGCTCTGGTCTTGATTTACTCTGCCCTAGGGACATTATGGAGGTTCCGATCACCAGTTGTTTACATCCTGATGACAGTAATTTGGTCATACGTGTGCACATCGATCATGACAGTGACATTGAAGAACTGCAATTTTTGCTAGAAAATCAATAATTATCCAATGAAAAAATATTCAAATTACAGCAAATATTAGAGGACTGATCTGACTTTGACTTTACTGTATATCAGACCATTTTTACACTGGTCCAATATCCCCCTGTTTGGTTTTTCCAGATGCAGTGTGCAGGACCTTTATTTATGTGGCCAAGTTATCAAATAAGGGTCCTTTACACGTCTAACCTCGGAAACTACACTGATAATGCAGGATGAGCATTATCAGTGTTGTTTTGGGGCCTTTTTTGGGTATGGCAGCTATGGGTCTTGCCTAGTTTCATCCCCTAATGCTGGCCGTGATGATAACTTAAAGGGAGTTTGTCAGCTCCAAATGATTGCTCAAAATCAGCACATTGACTTGTAGGGGGCATAGTCCCAATAAAAATAGTGCATTTAGTGTTTTAATACATTCCACCATTTGCATGAAATCCTTTTTTATTCATTTAAAGAATATTTAAATTGTATGGTCTGGCCGCTGATTACCCCCCTCCGACTTGATTCAAAGCACTGTCTCCATTGAAATATCATGCATATGTTGATAGTCTGAGCACCAACGCATGTGGAGTACGAAACGCAAGAACTGTAGATCGGAAAAAATTCCAAAAAGGAGAAGGTAAAAAGTTAAAGCGTCGGTGTGTGCGTAAAAAAAAAAAACATTCCCCTGTCTACAGCCTGTATTCCATTCTACGCAATTGCTGGTGACTTCACTATCAGCGCATGTGCAAGATTTCAGTGGAGACTGTAGCACCGGGTCCCCTAGTACGCCGGCGCGCCTCTATATCCTTGCCCAGTGTCCCTGCTCTCTCCTCTTCCCTGCCGTCCACATGGAGTGCAGTTGTTTCGCCCGGGGACCAGGGGTACTCAGATCCGGGCCACAGAGTCACTTCTGCGGGTATCACGGTGGCGTGACCCGGTCTGTGATCCCAGGCTCCACAGTAAAAGGGGGTATTTGGGTATTGGGATATTGTCCGTGACGCCACCCACGGTTGTGGTGATGTGTGGCACCACCGCTGCTCAATACGGGGATCCCGGGGATGGTGAAGCGGATCAGCTAGGTGTTGTGTTGCCCCTCCGTGGGTAGGGGTTGGTGATCCCGGGGCCCGGTGATGGGGTAAGCAGGGAGCAGGGCGCAGTGCATTGCCCGAGGGCACGGGTGTACTCACAAGAAAGTCACACGGAGTCACTGGTGAACTAAGAATTGCCGGTGTCCGCAGCCTTCGGTACGGGGGTGTTAGAATCCCACACACGGTGCAACAGCCCTTGTTGTTTCCTCCCTGCAGCCAAGTGCCTTTTTCTCCTCTCTCTCTTCCTCCTCAGCCGGGAACGGGGACTTCACTCCCCTGTAGTGATCCGGGTACCCAGGTACCGAGGGGCCACCGCCCGGCTCCGGCTACCTGTTCTGGCCCCTTCCTCACTACGGCCTGCCCCGGCCCTTTTGGAGAACCCTTCACTCCCAGCCAGGAGCTACACTTCAGAC
Source organism: Anomaloglossus baeobatrachus (assembly GCF_048569485.1). Taxonomy (NCBI): domain Eukaryota; kingdom Metazoa; phylum Chordata; class Amphibia; order Anura; family Aromobatidae; genus Anomaloglossus; species Anomaloglossus baeobatrachus. Next base: position 198,894,724 of record NC_134361.1, read on the forward strand.
GTCTGTCCTGTCTGCCCTCCACACACTCTCTGCTCCAGCCCCTCCCCTCTGCTCTGCTTTTCCCTTACACTGGGGCTGTGCTTGTCTGGCTGCACCGGTGTGGGATCAGATTACCAAGGAGGATTAACTCTTTCTGTGACAACCTGGCTGTGCCAGGGCGTCACACAGTCAAGGGCTGGTCCACCCCGTAGATGCCCACGAGTGTTGGCTTAATGTCCTGCTTAGGCCGCAGGCCTTGCACATGTAATGTGGGATTTCCTGGCCTCCCTTTATAGGGAAGTGTGCACACCCTGCTGCAGTCCATGCCTGTTGTGCCTGCACAATCCTGCTGCAGTCCACGCCTGTTGTGCCTGCACTATCCTGCTGCGGCTCATGCCTGTTGTGCCTGCACCATCCTGCTGCAGTCCATGCCTGTTGTGCCTGCACTATCCTGCTGCGGCTCATGCCTGTTGTGCAAGCACCATCCTGCTGCAGTCCATGCCTGTTGTGCCTGCACTATCCTGCTGCAGTCCACGCCTGTTGGGCCTGCACAATCCTGCTGCGGTCCATGCCTGTTGTGCCTGCACAATCCTGCTGTGGTCCACGCCTGTTGTGCCTGCACTATCCTGCTGCGGCTCACGCCTGTTGTGCCTGCACCATCCTGCTGTAGTCCACGCCTGTTGTGCCTGCACCATCCTGCTGCAGTCCACGCCTCTTGTGCCTGCACCATCCTGCTGCAGTCCACGCCTGTTGTGCCTGCACCATCCTGCTGCAGTCCACGCCTGTTGTGCCTGCACCATCCTGCTGCGGTCCACGCCTGTTGTGCCTGCACCATCCTGCTGCAGTCCCCGCCTGTTGTGCCTGCACCATCCTGCTGTGGTCCACGCCTGTTGTGCCTGCACCATCCTGCTGTGGTCCACGCCTGTTGTGCCTGCACCATCCTGCTGCAGTCCCATGCCTGTTGTGCTTGCACGATCTTGCTAAGGTCCACGCCTATTGTGCCTGCACCACCCTGCTATGGTTCACGCCTGCTACACCTGATGACTTGCAGCTGATATCCCTTGTGCTGCCATGTTTTCTGTTCTACCTGTCCTGCTGTCCCCTTGTACCTCTCAGCTGCCACAGTCCAGGTCACTGCCCTGGGAGTTTCACCTGGCATTCTGACTCACAGCGGGCAGTTAGTTACGCCCCTCCCACTAAAGGGTAAGCCTGGGTTCCCCCTGTGGTCCAGTGGGTACATTATCCTTACTCGCGGCCTCATCCCTGTCAGTGAGCATTACAGAGACAGAGCTACATCCTCGTATAGGCTGGTGCTGTCAATCAAGAAAAGGGAGTGAAGATATATGTTTAACAATTAGGTGGAAAGGTGGAGTCAACCGCTAGGCCGGGCCATGGATGTACCAAGCCCCTGATTGCATTTCTGAATAAATGAAACACTAAAGTTATAATTTTTATTAGAGCTATGCTCCCAAGGTGTTGTTTAATCTGCAGATTAAGACATCAATCTGTCCGGCTAGTAGAAAATATGAGCAGTACCAGTGCCATCTTTTGTCTTTCTTGTTAGAATAGTTTTCTAGTAAGGGGTACTTTGTACATTGCGACATCGCTACTGCGATATTGTCGGGGTCAAATCGAAAGAGACGCACATCCAGCGCCGGTAACGACGTCGCAACGTGTAAAGCCTAGATGCGCCGATAAACGATTGCAAAAGCGTCGAAAATCGGTGATCTGTGTAGTATCGGTCATTTTCATAATGTCGCACCAATAGGAGATACAATGTTGTTCCTCGTTCCTGCGGCAGCGCACATCGCTGTGTGTGAAGCCGCAGGAGCGAGGAACATCTCCTTACCTGCCTCCACCGGCTATGCGGAAGGAAGGAGGTGGGCGGGAGATTACGTCCCGCTCATCTCCGCCCCTCCGCTTCTATTGGCCGCCTTCCGTGTGACGTCGCTGTCACGCCGCACGACCCGCCCCCTTAGGAAGAAGGCGGGTCGCCGGCCAGAGCGACGTTGCAGGGCAGGTAAGTGCGTGTGAAGCTGCTGTAGCGATAATGTTCGCTACGGCAGCTATCACAAGATATCGCATGTGCGACGGGGGCGGGTACTAACGCGCTCGGCATCGCTAGCCGATGCTAGTGATGTCGCAATGTGCAAAGTACCCCTAAGTCTTTTATCTCTCTCCAGGGCTGGATGCATAGCTACACTGCTTAGTACTACTTTATAATGTCCTGCTGCTTCTGGGGGTGTGATACTGAGACATAGGGGAGCAAGATGTCTTTTTATCTTGTTTGCTCTGTGTATTGGAGATATCATAGTAGATAGTCTCTACCTCCTGTAAAACTGACAGAGGTGTTGAAAATCCTTTTGAAAAATACCATATGCATGTGATATATTGACCATAATGTCCTGCTGCTTCTGGGGGTGTGATAGTGAGAAATAGGGGAGCAAGAGCTTTTATTATCTTCTTTGCTCTGTGTATTGGCGACATTAAAACAGATAGTCTCTACCTCCTGGGAAAACTGACAGAAGTGTGAAAAATGCTGTTGAAAAATACCATATGCAAGTGATACATTGACCATAATGTCCTGCTGCTTCTGGGGGTGTGTGATACTGAGAAATAGGGGAGCAAGGTCTCCTTTTATCTTTTTTGCTCTGTGTATTGGAGACATCATAACAGATAAGCGGGCTTTACACGCTGCGATATCGGTATCGATATCGCTAGCATGCATACCCGCCCCTGTCGGTTGTGCATCACGGGCAAATCGCTGCCCGTGGTGCACAATATCGCTTACACCCGTCACACATACTTACCATCCCTGCGACGTCGCTGTGGCCGGCGATCCGCCTCCTTTCTAAGGGGCACTTTGCACACTGCGACATCGCAGGCCGATGCTGCGATGCCGAGTGCAATAGTCCCCGCCCCCGTCGCAGCAGCGATATGTGGTGATAGCTGGCGTAGCGAAAATTATCGTTACGCCAGCTTCACACACACACTCACCTGCCGTGCGACGTCCCTGTGGCCGGCGACCCACCTCCTTGTTAAGGGGGCGGGTCGTGCAGCGTCACTGCGACGTCACACGGCAGGCGGCCAATCGGAGCGGAGGGGCGGAGATGAGCAGGATGTAAACATCCTGCCCACCTCCTTCCTTCCGCATATCCTACGGAAGCCGCGGTGACGCCGGTAGGAGATGTTCCTCGCTCCTGCGGCTTCACACGCTTTTGCGCTCGTTAATCGTATCATCAAGGCTTTACACACTGCGATGTCGCATGCGATGCCGGATGTGCGTCACTTTCAATTTGACCCCACCGACATCGCACCTGCGATGTCGCAGTGTGCAAAGTGCCCCTAAGGGGGCGGTTCGTGCGGCGTTACACGGCAGCCGTCCAATCGTAAAGGAGGGGCGGAGATGAGCGGCCGGAACATGCCGCCCACCTCCTTCCTTCCTCATTGCCGGTGGACGCAGGTAAGGAGATGTTCGTCGTTCCTGCGGTGTCACACATAGCGATGTGTGATGCCACAGAAACGAGGAACAACCAGCGGCAAGCCCCACCAACGATATTATGAACATGAGCGACGTGTCAACGATCAACGATTTTTGACGTTTTTGCGATTCTTGATCGTCGCTCCTTGGTGTCACACGCTGCTATGTCGCTACCAGCGCCGGATGTGCGTCACTAACGACGTGACACAGACGATATATCGTTAGCGATGTCGCAGCGTGTAAAGCACCCTATAGCATATAGTAGAAAAATGCTGTTCAAAAATACCATATGCAAGTGATATATTGACCAGAATTCTTGTTACTCCTCATATACACAGACATGACAGCCTATTCTGAAAAGTCACCTGGAACAGGACAAGGGCACTTTAGAAAATGTACACAGGCTAGTAAGCCAATGGTTTACCCTAAGGTCTATGGAAATAGAAATACAATCCCCTGGGTTTTTTGTTCCTTGTTATATTTAGGACCAGAGCAAGTACACTTTGTCTTTTGTTCTTTTTGCTTGTTTTCAGTTTTTATACAAACGGAAAAATAAACTTTGAAACTATCCCTTAGCAGCCGTGAGCTGCTGCCAGATCTTATTAAGATTTTATATATACGCTAATTATGCTGCAAGTACCTAGATATACTTGGCTGCTCGACTAATTAGCACATGAGCATCAAAACAGTATTAAAATGTTAAAGTGTCTCATACAAGGGAAAAAGAATAATGACAGATCCATCAACAGCAGCTTGTTAACAGTTTCCAGGTCGTAACATGATATTTATCTGCAGTGCACAAACATAAAGTCAAAGAGAAAAATGAGAAATAAAAGAAAAAACCTTTTACAAACATTAATTTGCAATCACTGCTCATATATACATGTGTCAATCAAAGGTTTAAAAATAAAACGCTCTTTTGTCGGTAATCACATCCTTTATGTGAGTCTAAAAATTATCATTTTTTTCTGAGTCTAAAATTTATCATTTTTCTGAGTATATAAATTATCATTTTCTGAGTCTAAAAATTATCATTTTTCTGAGTCTAAAAATTATCATTTTTCTGAGTCTAAAAATTATCATTTTTCTGAGTCTAAAAATTATCAATTTTCTGAGTCTAAAATTTATCATTTTTCTGAGTCTAAAAATTATCATTTTTCTGAGTCTAAAAATTATCACTTTTCTGAGTCTAAAAATTATCATTTTTCTGAGTCTAAAAATTATCATTTTTCTGAGTCTAAAAATTATCATTTTTCTGAGTCTAAAAATTATAATTTTTCTCAGTTTAAAAATTATTATTTTCTGAGTCTAAAAATTATCATTTTTCTGAGTCTAAAAATTGTCACTTTTCTGAGTTTAAACATTATCATTTTTCTGAGTCTAAAAATTATCACTTTTCTGAGTTTAAAAATTATCATTTTTCTGAGTCTAAAAATTATCACTTTTCTGAGTTTAAAAATTATCATTTTTCTGAGTCTAAAAATTATCACTTTTCTGAGTCTAAAAATTATTTTTCTGAGTCTAAAAATTATCATTTTTCTGAGCCTAAAAATTATCATTTTTCTGGGTCTAAAAATTATTTTTCTGAGTCTAAAAATTACCACTTTTCTGAGTCTAAAAATTATCACTTTTCTGAGTCTAAAAATTATTATTTTTCTGAGTCTAAAAATTATCACTTTTCTGAGTCTAAAAATTATCATTTTTCTAACTTAAAAGGGGATTGTTTTATGCTGAGAGTGGTCTTGTCAATTATCAGGAAGACATGTTTAGCTGGAACTCTGATTTCTAGTGTATGGTTTGTCATGGAGTGTTAGCATAAGGATAGCTTATAGAGTTCCAATGAAATCTAGAATGTGATGTTATTTTTGTCATTCCGAAACTGAGAGATCACTGTTTATGTTTTATAATCTTTATAAATGTTCAAGATGTATGCTTGATTTATAAACTTAATAAAACAGATTTGAAATAAAAATTATCATTTTTCTGAGTCTAAAAATTGACATTTTTCTAAGTCTAAAAATTATCATTTTTCTCAGTCTAAAAATTGACAATTTTCTGAGTCTAAACATTATCATTTTTCTGAGTCTAAAAATTATCACTTTTCTGAGTTTAAAAATTATCATTTTTCTGAGTCTAAAAATTATCACTTTTCTGAGTTTAAAAATTATCATTTTTCTGAGTCTAAAAATTATCACTTTTCTGAGTCTAAAAATTATTTTTCTGAGTCTAAAAATTATCATTTTTCTGAGCCTAAAAATTATCACTTTTCTGAGCCTAAAAATTATCATTTTTCTGAGTCTAAAAATTATTATTTTTCTGAGTCTTAAAATTATCATTTTTCTGAGTCTAAAAGAAATGCTTACAAGAGGGGATAGGTGATAATTTTCTTATCATTGTTGGGGAATCCACAGATCTTGAGATTTTGGTTCTGTAGTGCCCCAGTTGAGCTGATCAATGGTCCTATAAAGGTGCAACTGCTGTACATATTGTCTATGGGAGTAACAGAGATGGCGACCACTGTGCTCAGCAATCTCCAGAGCCCTATTTTTGAGACTGAGTTATCGTCTATTCTGTATATTTATCATTCAACCCCATTAAAGGGTTATTCTTCCCCCCACTCGCCCCCTCAAAAAAAAAAGTCCCCTAATCATGCTGATTGCGCTGCGTGTTCTGACTGCTGGGACCTCCAGCGATCCAGAGATTGGGAGATTTTCAGTGGAGGTGCCTCCTTGCTATTCATTGTTAAAGGGGTTGTTCCCCCCCTTTTAAAATAATAACACGTATATTTACCTCCAGTGCCGGCGCCGTTCCAGCAGTGTCGAAAAGCGTTTTACTGAAGACCGCATAACAGTCTTACGTCACGTGAGTCCTGCGGACAATCACTCTCCCCACCTTTGGACGTAACATACAACCGAAGAAATAAAAAGCAGCAGCGCCCACTTCCTTCCACCTGTAAGCAACTTGCTCGAAAGTGTTGAGAGTGAAGTGGCCGTGGATTGTCTGCAGGGCTCGCGGGATGTAAAACTGTTACGCGATTGCCGAGAGAGTGGGTGCTGACCCTGCTGGAGCGGCGCCATCACCGGAGGTGAATATTAGTGTTGCTATTTTAAAAGGGAGAAACATATAGATTGAGTTGAGTGGACGACCCCTTTAAGTGGGATTGTTCGGAAAAACAGATCCTCCAACAATGAATGGAGCAGAGTAGTGAGCAAATCTGCTCCGTTCAAGATCGGCCTCAGCAAAGCCCAGTTCTTGGGGGTTCCAAAGTCCCAGCTATCGGACCCCCAGCCATCAGTAAGTTAACCTTTATCTTCTGTTTAGGGATGACTTGTTATTTTGTGAATATCCCTTTAAAGGGAACCAACCAGCAGGATTTTCATATATAGAGTAAAGCCAGTGCTATACTGGCACTAGGATGCTGAATGTAACTATATGTTTTATTCTGAATTTCAATGTTTTATTTCAGAAATAGGTGCAAGTAAAGTTTCAGCAATGCACTGTTATTTGATTGACAGGTGCAACAGGAAGGGAATATGTGGGTAGGGTCTTGCTATCTATTCCCGCCCCTGTCTGTCTGCATGCGCCAGAATTAATGTCTATGACGGTGGCAGGGGAAGAAATGCCAGGCAGGCAGACAGGGGCGGGAATAGATAGCAAGACCTGACCTACATATTCACTTCCTGTTGCACCTGTTAATCAAATAGCAGTGCATTTCTGGAACTTTACTTGCACATATTGATAAAATATAACATCCAATGTCTGAACAAAAGCTATGGTTACATTCAGCATCCTAGCACCAGTATAGCACTGGCTTTACTTTATATATGAAAATCCTGCTGGTTTGTCCCTTTAAGCTACATCTGTCTATATTCCAAAAAGTATATTTTAGAACATGGTTGTTATTTTTCACAATCCTTTATGTGATTTTTATTCCATCTTTTTATTCTGCTTTCCAGTCAACACAATAAACACAATTATTGTCGAACTCTCCTAGGTTACTGTGAATTCTTGTTTATTGTACTGTTGCTTACCATGGTAATGCTCTTCTTTTTTCAGCGGTTTGCCAGGCAAAAATCATACAGCTTTAGATGTTGTTATTATTTTATTTTTTATTTTTTTTTGCCAAATCCATAGACAGAAACTCCAACCACTGGAAAGATAAAAAAAAATACAATAATAATTCTGAAGAAAAAAGGCAGCTGTGAACTACAGTCAACAGCGAAGCCATCGATATATTCTGCGGATGAAATAAGACAGAGAAGATTTATGTTTTACTTTTATGTTTTGCACCATCTCAGGAGGCCTTTTGGATTTCCAACAGAAATCTGCAGCAAACTGTGAGCCGGGGTTTATTTAATGGGCACAAATGGTTATTTCTAACAGCCAGGGACTATTGTGCTACAGAAATATTTAAGGGGCAATATTGCAGTTTTATCAAATAAAGATATATAATGAAAAATTACATCAAACATTAAAGATGTCCATCAGCCCCCTACAATTGAGAAACATGTATGTCAAGTTTTAGACCTGATTCACACACAGAAAGTTTACCAATTTTTCATGACAACTTTTTACGTTACTGATGCGCCCACGGGGTCTCTGGGGTTACTCGTCACCGGGGCGGTGTCGATTTGGGTTGTCACAGCGGCCAGGCCCGGCTCCGTGACCCCGGCGGTGTCAATAAAGATGGGGGTGATGGGAGTAGCCTCTAGTCTGGGGAAGATGGTGACGCAGCTTGGGTATTGGTATTGCAGCTAGACCCCAGGAGGATGGGAGTAGTAGTCTCTGATGGCGCAGGGGGTGCGATGTTGGGAACGCCGGCAATGATAGGACGACACAGAAGATGCAGTTCAAGTTCTTTACTCCCTGATGTCACCGCCTTTGGACTGCCAGACTCTGCTGTGATGGGCTCCAGCCGATCCCGGATAGTTTGGAGGTCGAGGCCGGCGTTTCCTTCTGTGTGTCCTTTCCAATGGTCTTCCCTCCACCTCAGCTCCTGGGCCTACAGCACTCCCCGCGAACCCAGGGATCCCCCTTCTTCCTAAGAACCCGGGTCGAGCCTCCTGCTCCGAACCACGGGCCCCTGTCTGTCCTTGTCTCTTCGTCCGGAGCTGACTACTGACCAAGATGGCTCCTAACTTCCCCTGCAGGTGCCCTGCCTCCTGGGATGCCGAACTAGAGGGCAAGAGGTCCCATACCCCGTGATGGCCACCCCTAGCACCTACCCTGGCCCAGTCCCAGTGACAGAGCTCCCGTGTTATGCGTTGGATGTGTTGTGGTGGTTGTTCACCGTTGAGGACCTCCTCCGTATCCGAGATGAATACTACACCTCAGGTGAGGTGCAGTACCCTGTGGCGCCTGAAGCCGCAGGGGTACCACATTACTGTTTCCCATAATTCTTTATATAGATAGACAGATAAATCTGTGCCTGGACACGCTTGACATTGGCATCTCTGGTTTGTGTCTGTTGGACTTCTGTGTCCCTCTAGCCAGCTTTCCTTTTCCCTTTATTGAGCTCATTAGTTTGTTGTAATTAGTTCCGTGCTGGAGCTATAGGCAAGATTCATTTCTATGTAAACTTCCAATGGTTAGTGCTTGGCTGCCAGTTATAGTTTGTACTAGATCTGGTTAACTCCTGTTCTAAGCGTCTTTAATTCTTGTGGATATTTCTATTTGAGACCTCAGCTCGTTTACGGACCATGCATCTGCCTGATGACTTTGTTCTTGGGAATATCTACTGGTTCTGATTCAGCCATTTCTGCCAGCCAGCTTAATCGGCCAGCAACTATTCTGGGGACTAGAGATGGGCAGACCCGTTGAAGTTTGGTTTGACCAGTTCAGCCAGACTTTAGATAAAGTTCTGTTCTGCACCCGGACTTGACCCGAACTTCATTGTAAGTCACTGATTGTGCGGATTGGGTCACGACCCACATTCAGCCAGCCATAAACATCACTTTCGGAGGAGGGGAGGGATTTTCCATCTATTTTTGTGCAGACTACATCCGATAATGCCGGTTTTACCCCCAGTGCGAGGCATTCAAACACTGCAAGCGGCTCACACTGGGCCGAGTACCGAGCGTTCTCAAGCACACCGATGATCGCTCGAGTGGTTTGCATAAGAAAAGCACTCGAAATTCGAACTCAAACACTCATTTTTATTTAAGTTTTTAAAGTTCAGGTTTGCTCATTTCTACTGAGGATTCAACCCCAGGTGAAGGCCAAGGCACCCATGGGACCTGAGAGAGCAGCTAGTGCAAAGTCTGTCCATTAGGACCTGCTACGCAACTACAGTCAGAGCCACAACATAGTGTCTCTGCAAACTGCCTCCTACCTACCTGAATCCTGGCTCCTCTTCCGATTACTTGGCCTAATGAAGAGACAGCAGGGTCTGAGGGCTTCCATCTTGCGGCCACAGAATATTGATGTTAACAAAAAGGAGACAGTTGCACTCTGTAGCGCAAAGATATGTGGAACAATGAATATGGGAATATAGACATGCATTACTGCTATGAAAAACATGCAAAAATGTAGATACTTAGCACACAAAAATGGCCAATTTTATGTGAGCCCAACAGCCAACGGCAAGGCGACTTCTTTTTGTTGGGTCCATATCAAACTAATGCCTTTCTTTGGGTTAAAAAAACCTACACTTTATGGGTGGATAGGAACCTGCAAATGGAGAATAGCTTAAGGCTGAAAATTGATGTGGCTGTTGGACAAAGGTCCAGCAAATGTATTCTCTCATCTCAAATATATGTATATACACAACATATTCTGCAGCACTGTTTTACATTGTCTTTGGTCCCTATCTCTATGGAGGGTCACATATACCTTCATGTACGTTTTTGTTGTCAGGAAACCAGAGTAAGGGGAGATCAAGCAAACTCCCTCCAAGCCAACCATCATGTTGCCCGCACTGCTCTGTATAAAAATGTGGGGTCACGAACCCCTGATTTCTCAGTATTCAGAAGTTCCAAGGCTAGGACTAGGGATAGGGGAGGAACGATCACGGTCGTAAGGATCGCAACTACAACCGGGCCTGGGGTTACAGGTGGCCCACCAGCCCCAGTTTCAGATGGATGTGCGTCCGAGGCTGCACACCCCGTTGAAGTGCATTGTCGTGCAGAGCCCTGTTGGGTCCCGTATACTGCGATACATGCTGTCAGCCAAACAGAAGCTGGCAGCTTTCATCTGGATCCCAGTGACTGAGCGCGGTGCATAACAACGATGTCATGTGTTGCAATAGCACTGACACCGAGGAAAGCTGCCGGCCACTGTGTGCTGGTAACACAGGAGGATGCTGCGCGACGTGGGAGCCAGGGAGGGTATGTACAATGTTGTTGTTTTTTGCATTAGACAGAATGGAGACATATTTACCAGGATGGGGACAGTACATACCAGGAAGGGGACAGTATATACCAGGAGTGGAACAGTATATACCAGGAGGAGCCCAGCAGGGGGAGAGTATACACCAGGAGGGCCCCAGGAGGACAGTATAAACCAGAAGGGGCCCAGGATGGGGACATATATACCAGGATGAGCACATATATACCAGGATGGAGACATATATACCAGGATGAGGGAATATATAACAGAAGGGGGACAGTAGATACCTGGAAGGGCACAGTATATACCAGGAAGGATACAGTATATACCAAGAGGGGCCCAGCAGCAAGACGGTATACACCAGGAGGGTCCCAGGAGGGGGCAGTATAAACTAGGAGGGGCCCAGAATGAGAACATATATTGTTAGGGTGAACTCTTACAAATTTCCACAAGTTGCCAACTGCCTGATTCTAATTGGTGTGGATTGAGTGCATGCGTGAAAAAAGAGATCAGACACACAGTCGGATATTCATCTTTCCTCGACCAAAGTTGGCCCAGACTATGCCTGATTTATTCAAGAACATGCCTTTATAAAAACTAAGAAAAGGGGCATGGTCAGCCCTACAGTGAGCATACTTGGATGTGTCCATTGTTCAGTGGGTTGAACAACGTGTTAGTCCATGAGCTGATTGGTGGGCATCATCGTAGGCGGGTCTATGACGTCATTGGACGATCCATGGTGATGGGGAGGACGTCATCTGGTGGATCCATGCTGATGGGAGGGTCTATGATGTCATCGGTGGCCATCTTAGTTATATTTGAAAACCTGGTTCATATAAGGCAAATCGACACATTTCCCACAATCCCTTGTCAAGAGGTTAATCAAATATTTGATCTAATGGCTCTCCTCAACAATATAACAGGATGAGGGACATTTTTACTAGGATGGGGTTATATATACACCAGGATGTAGGCTACAATGGGGAACATACTGTATATATTAGTATGGGGCACATATATATATTTTATATATTATATATAAATATATATATAATAATTTTATTCATTTATATAGTGCTATTAATTCCACAGCGCTTTACATACATTGGCAACCCTGTCCCCATTGGGGCTCACATATATGTATATATATATATTATATATATATATCTCAGGATGAGGGGACATATATGCCAGGATGGGGGCATATATACCAAGATGGGGGACATATTTACAAGGAAGGAGCCCAGGGTGGGGGTCATTACTACATAATGGGGGAGAGAGACAACTCGTGTGTCTTTATAGGATTTACAATGCTAAATGTATACATACATATGACCAACATAAGGGGGTGGGCCAGGTCCAAATTTTGCACCAGGGCCCAGCGAACTCTAGTTACCCCACTGACCAGGGTGTTTGACATACCCTTTAACAATTTGCTGTATATCCAAGTAGACATTTTGTTAATTTTATATGACATTTATTGAGTTGCGTTGCAAAATGTTATAGCTTTGGGGACTCCAAACCTTTGATTTGCAGCCTTCCTTTTCTGCATATGTGCTTAGATGTATTTATGTGTGCACCAAAATAGCTCCTCGAGTTTGTTTTCCTGAGATTTGATCATCCGCTCGAGGATTGAAATGCCATCTCTACAGTGAAACCGATTTGTTTATTGTTCTAAAACCCACAGGCGGGCGAGAAACAGTGAAGGTGAAAAGGCTTACGCCTTTTAATAAAAGATAAAGGCTAATTTAATCTCCCCCAACTGCCTTACATTGATCTGGCACCCGCTAGTCTGATTCCTGAATGTGTCTACAGAAGCATCATTTGGCTCCGGGCCTATTATAAATCTCATTCTCCGTATAAATAAAGTGTACCTGTCTCCCGATCCGGCTGTTATGATAATCTGCGCGTTTCTCTCCTCTTAAGTGATCTGTCACTCATCCGATGTTAAAGAGCAATAATTGAGCGGCGTAATTCAACCTCCGCAGCCATTTAATTTATTTTTTTATGTGATATTAGTTTTAAAACCACTCTCACATCGTAGATTAAGGGAGATTTAGTCCGTAACTTTCGCACGACTTGCGGTGCATTAAGGAGATTCGGTTACAGCAATGCCCTGTTGAAAACCGTGTAAGATAACCAAATATCCACGCCGAAGGCATTTTCCAGCTCTGAGCGTAACGGCGCTTATCATAAAACACAGCTTATAATTAGGAATAAACTCTCATTTAACGTTACTCGGAAATCTGAGGCCTCGGAAATGAATTAATTCAAAATTACAAATGCCCAAAGGAGCAGTGAAAGCTAAAATAGAGATAAACTGTTTAAAAAAAAATGGTCACCAGTCAAAAATATTTAATTTCGGACCCCTGTGCACCTAGTTGTGAGCTATTCTTAGGGGGGCTTTACACGTTGCGACATCGCTTACGAATTATCGTCGGGGTCACGTCGTTAGTGACGCACATCCGGCGCCGGTAACGACCTCGCAACGTGTAAATCCTAGTGCGCCGATCAACGATCGCGAAAGCGTCGAAAATCGGTGATCTGTGTAGCTTCGGTTCGACCGCGGGTACGATGTTGTTTGTCGTTCCTGCAGCTCCACACATCGCTGTGTGTAAACCCGCAGGAGCGACAAACATCTCCTTACCTGCCTCCACCGGCAATGCAGAAGGAAGGAGGTGGGCGGGATGTTACGTCTCGCTCATCTCCGCCCCTCCGCTTTGATTGGCCGGCCGATTAGTGACGTCGCGGTGACGTCGCTGTGACGCCGAACGCACCTCCCCCTTGAAGGAGGGATTGTTCGGCAGTCACAGCGACGTCGCCAAGCAGGTATGAGCGTGTGAAGCTGCTGTAGCGATAATGTTCGCTACGGCAGCAATCACCACATATCGCATGTGCGACGGGGGCGGGTGCTATCGCGCTATATGCTAGCGATATCGCAACGTGTAAAGTACCCCTTAGTTTCTTTCGTGAGTGATTGGTGTGTAAAAGGATAGAAGGTGATAGGAAATGATCACTATGTATCTGATATCTAGAACCTTAAAGGGAAAGATTCAGAAACTTAACCCCCCACCCCCAAATAATTTATACAGCTGTGAAGCCCTTTAAAAGATAAGCCAGATGATCCCTTGGTGCAGTGGCGTAACCAGAGACGGATGCCCCCCCCCCCCCCGACACGTTAGTCAGATGTATGGGTCCTTGTAGTGTTCTACATCCTATAAAGACATACTTGTTGCCTACCCCCATTATAAACTAATGTTCCCATCCTGTACTAATGTTCCCCATCCTGGTATAAATGACCCCCATCATATACCACCTGGTATTAATGATCCCATCCTGGGCCCCTTCCAAGTATATATGTCCCCCATCCTGATTCCCTTACAGGTATGTTTGTCCCCTATCCTGGTATACATGTCCCCCATACTGATATATATCCTCCATCCGGGGGCCCTTCCTCTTATAAATGTTCCCCATCCTGGACCCCTTCCTGGTATATATAACCCCTATCCTGGCATATATATCCCCCATTATGGTATAAATGATGTCCATCCTGGACCCTTCCAAGTATATATGTCCCCCATCCTGTTTCGCTTCCAGGTATATTTGTCCCCTATCCTGGTAAATTTTTCCCTCATACTGGTATATATGTCCTCCATCCGGGGACCCTTCCCAGTATATACCATATGTTCCCTATTCTGTTATATATGTAGACTGTGAGCCCTCGCGGGCAGGGTCCTCTCTCCTCCTATACCAGTTCTGTCTTGTACTGTTAATGATTGTTGTACGTATACCCTCTTTCACTTGTAAAGCGCCATGGAATAAATGGCGCTATAATAATAAATAATAATAATAATAATAATATGTACCACATTCTGGTATACATGATCCTCGATCCTGGTCCCATTTTGTTATATATGTCCCCTATCCTGGTATAAATGTCCCCATCCTGGTATATATGCCCCCCATCCTGGGTCCCTTCCTGATATATACCCCCTATTCTGGTATATATGTCCCCCAACCTGGTATATATATATTCCCCATACTGGTATATATGTATATATGTCCCCCCCATCCTGGTATATGTGCTCATCCTGGTATATGTGTCCCCCATCCTGGACCCCTTCCTGGTATAAATGTCCCCTATTCTGGCATATATGTCCTTATCCTGGTATAGATGTCCCCCATACTGGTATATATGTCCCCTATCCTGGTATAGATGTCCCCCATACTGGTATATATGTCCCCATCCTAGTATATATGTCCCCCATCCTGGACCCCTTCCTGTATATATGTCTCTCGTTCTGCCACTGTTCTCTTACACATAAAAAAGAACATTCTACTCAATTTCCCCCAATCCCACGATGCATGGCATCTTCTGTAGCTGGCACAGAGGCTGGCAGCTGTCATTGTCTATTGTATACTGACGTCAGCTGTTAGCAGTGTGTATTGTGATGCAGCACCCAGCAGCTTTCTGTACCACAATGCATTTCAGCTGAATGTGCGTCCTTGGACACACAACCACCTGAAATAGGTGTTTGCGTCAGAGGGCGCGGCTCACACACGGGACCAGCTTGGGGTCGGTCATTCTGCCCCTGTCGTTATAACCCCAAAGTGCTGCTCTAGCAGGGAGAAATCACGTATTGAAGTTGCGTCTAAAAGTGCATTGGGGCATGACACTGCACTTACAGCTTCTCATCCTCACGCTGTATTAACTGGAAATGCACTTACAGCTTCTCATCCTCACGCTGTATTTCCTGCATAACAGCACCCTACCCTGGCTGCTTGACCGATCAGTGACCCTGCACGAGAGCACCTGATCTATCAATCAGCCATGGGAGTTTTCTGCTAGGTACAAAATACAGCGCGAGGCTGAGAAGCTGTAAGTGCATCATTACGCCCCAATGCACTTCCAGACACAACTTCTAGTGTGATACAAAAATACAAAGATATAGTAGGGTCCATAGGCTATGGGTGCCCTATGGTAGTCCCATGCAACTCAGAGGTCGGATAGAGTTGCAGTATGGCACCCCCCCCCTTTTAATGTTACCATCAGTCCCAGTTCACATGTTGCAGAATTTTCAAGTACATTTTTATTGACTAGATCCATTTACAATAGTGGTATTGTATCATACCCAGTAAAATTTGTTAATAATGGAGAGGGTGATGAATGGTTTCCTCAAGGCAACTATGAGTATAATGGGCTTTATTACACAGGTTCAACCATAAAGTGTCCCTTAACAGCACTGTAAAATGTAGGCAGCTATATAATAACAATGTTTATACCTAGAAGTACGCTGTCAATTTTGATTAAAGCTGTAAAGATAAAATATGGCACCAATTTCTCTATGCTAGAGCTAAAGGACAGTTGGGCGCCGCACATAGTCATGGCCGAAAGTGTTGGCACTCTGAAATTGTTCCAGAAAATTAAGTATTTCTGCCAGAAAATTATTGCAATTTCACATGTTTTGTTATATACATGTTTATTTCCTTTGTGAGTATTGGAATAACACACGCAAAAAAGGAAAATTTGTACGTAATTTCGCACAAAACCCCAAAGAGGGCCTGATAAAATTGTTGGCACCCTCAACTTACTATTTGTCTGTACACCTTGTGGAATAAATACCTACAATCAATCGCTTCCTATAACCAGCCACAAGCTTCTTACTCCTCTCACCTGGAAGTTTGGACTCTTCTTTATAATCTGATCCAGGTCTCTCATATTTGAAGGCGTCTTCTCTTCTCCCAACAGAAATTTTAAGATCTCTCCACAGGTGTCAATGGGATTTAGAGCTGGACACATTGCTGCCACTTCAGGACTCTCCAGCGCTTTGTTTCCATCAATTTCTGGAGGCTTCTTGAAGTATGTTTGGGGTCATTGTCCTGCGAGAAGACCCATGACCTAGGACGCAAACCCATCTGACACTGGGTACTACATTGCCACCCAAAATCCTTTAGTAATCTTCAGATTTCATACTGCCTTGCACAAAGTCAGGCACCAAGTGCCAGAGGCAGCAAAACATCCCCAAATCATCTCTGAATCTCCACCATATTTGACTGTAGGTGCTGTGTTCTTTCCCTTTTTAGGCCTCATTCCATTTTCGGTAAACAGTAGAATGATGTGATTTACCAAAAAGCTCTTGGTCTCATCTGCCCACAAGACTCTTTACCAGAAGGAGTTTGGCTTAGGCGGTCCTCACACGCAGCGACATCGCTAACGAGATGTTGTTGGGGTCACGGAATTCGTGACGCACATCCGGCCTCGTTAGCGACGTCATTGCATGTGAAACGCAGGAACGACCGTTAACGATCAAAATTACTCACCTAATCGTTGATCGTTGACACGTCGTTCCTTTCCTGATTATCGTTGCTGTTGCAGGACGCAGGTTGTTCGTCGTTCCTGCGGCAGCACACATCTCTACGTGTGACACCGCAGGAACGAAGAACATCACCGTACCTGCGGCCACCCACAATGAGGAAGGAAGGAGGTGGGCAAGATGTTCGGACCACTCATCTCTGCCCCTCCGCTTTTATTGGGCGGCAGCTTAGTGACGCTGCTGTGACACAGAACGAACCACCCCCTTAGAAAGGAGGCAGTTCACGTGCCACAGCGATGTCGCTAAGCAGGTATGTGTGACAGGTGTAAGCGATGTTGTGCACCACGGGCAGCGATTTGCCCATGACGCACAACTGACGGGGGCGGGTGCTTTCACCAGCGACATCGCTAGCGATGTCGCTGTGTGTAAAGCCCGCTTTACTCTCGTTACTTTTTGGCCAACTGCAGTCTAGAATTTTTATGCATATGTGTCAGCAGTGGGGTCTTTCTGGGTCTTCTCAATAGCGTTACATTTCACTCTAATATGGAAGGATAGTTTTTGCTGACACTGATGCGTCTTGAGCCTTCAGGACAGCTTGCATTTCTTTGGAACTTGATTGGGGCTTATCCGGCCTATCCTGCGTTGCAACCTTTTATCAGTTTTTCTTTGCCATGCACATCCAGCGAAATTAGCTACAGCGCCATGGGTTGTAAACTTCTTGATTATGTTGCGCACCATGGACAAAGGAACATCAAGATCTCTAAAGATGGACTTTAAACCTTGAGATTGTTAATATATTTTAAAAAATGTTGGTTCTTAAGACCTCAGAGAGTTCTCTTCTCTTTCTGTTCTCCATGATTAGTGTGACACACAGACACACAATGCAAAGACTGAGACAACTTCTTCTCTTTTTATCTGGTTTCGGGTGTGATTTTCATATTGCCCACATCTGTTACTTACCACAGGTGAGTTTGAACGAACATCACATGATTGAAACAAAGTTGTTTAACATAAATCTTTGAAAGGGGCCAACAATTTTGTCTGGCTCATTGTTGGAGTTCTGTGTGAAATTCTGTCCAATTTGACTCTTATTCTCTATTTGTTTTGTGTTGTTCCATCACACTCAAAGGAAATAAACATGTATAACAAAAAAAAGTGTAATTTCAATAATTTTCTCTAAGAATTTTTTAATTTTCTTGAACAATTTCAAGGGTGACAACACGTTTGGCCATGACTGAATGCTGCAATAGATTTACATCACATCTTACTCTGTGGTTGCATGGGAAGAGGCAATCTATGCCTTGTGCAGTCCCATTGATCTGGAGAGTGCCAACCAATATAAAAGACCAGATTTGGATACATATACTGGTCTTTGGGTTGGAGAGATAAATAAAGCAAACTAGAGATTGAAGAATACTGCCAGTCAGAGAAGCTGCTTGAAGCTGTGTATGACAGTGCGTTGGGAGTACCTGATGCCAGAATACCTAATGGGGGTAAGGTGGGAACCCCTGGATGTACCTAAACTGCTTCAATGAAATGTCTATTGGGAAGATATGGCTGTCATTATACCGCTAATGAGGCTCCTGGTGTCACTACTATGTGGAGGCAGACCTAGCTATTGCTGTGTAAGGGGCCCTAAATGTGGCTCACGACCCTCTGTCAAAGGGCTCACAGGACAGGGTCACACGATCATAGATTCTGTTATGGTCGCCGAGGAGCGGTGACTATCCGGTGTTGGACCCACTGGGCCTTATACTCGACTCCTCTGGAGGAGCTAACCTTGAGCTAACCCCTATACAGGGACTGTCAGGCGCAGCCCCAAGAGGCCTAAATGCACGACGGCCAGGACCAGTGGTACCAAATCTTATGAACAGGAGAATCTTTGAAGTCCAGTACAGATGTAATGGCTCGGACGAGGCATTTAAGACGTGACAACAGGATGTGGTACCCTGGATGTGGCAGGACAGAAATGGTGACTCAGACGAGATGGCACAGGAGTGGTGACTGAGATGTGGCAGCACATAAGAGGTTGTAGCAGCAGGCTCTAGGAAGAGACACAGGGTAGCAGGTAAAGGTAACTGGTATTAAGACCCCTGGCACAGGACTAGACACAGTAACATTTAAGAGACTTGAGAACTAGCAATGCACTATAGAAAGGCAACATTGCTCAGGCACCTTCCCTAAGAGAAGAGTGCCTTAAATACTTTCAGGGTTATTGCAGACTTCAAGGATACCTTCTGAGTAATAGGATGCTGGCCCTTAAAGAAAGGGGGTGTGGCTGCGCATGCACCCTTTAGGCACCTACAGAAAGCCTGCGTGTGGCCTGGAAGCAGGAGGAGGCTGCAGCAGGCCCCAGGGTCAGGAAACGGGCCCCCGGGACCACCAGAGAGGTGAGGAGAACGGAGCCCCCACTGAGTCATAACAGCGGGAGCGGGACCAGGCGCTACAGATTCCCTCATTCGAAAGACTAGGGTCAAATATATGAATGAAACTCTGATCAAGAGTGGAAGCATAGTGTGTTCCGATTTTCTTGAATTTACAAAGGAGAGAGGGAGATGCGCTGAGTAGCACCCGGTGGTGAAGGGGATTAGGGTAATGCCGGGAGGCTGCTCACCTCAAGAGGTTGTGCACCCGCGCACAACCCCGGTTATTGCAGTGAAGGATCCACGGGGTCCCGCTGAAGCCGGGAGCTGTTTGTAAATCCTGGGGAGCAGAGTGGAACGAATCCTTCCGGGTTGGTCACGTGACCGTCAGCACCCGGAAGTACGTCACCAGAGCAATCCGGTATCAGAGCAACCGTGGGTCCTGGTAAGTGTTGTGGAGGCTCGCCGCTCCCAGAGCTGCTCCTGCCATTAATCCCTCAAGGGGATAATACAAATGTAGATATCAGAGTGGCGGTCAGATAGGAACGCTAGGTAGCAGGAGGACAGGGAGGATTTAAGATTACAAACATTTTATTTAATTTAAAAACCCTCTAATGGCCACTACGCGTTTCAACAGCTGATCTGTCTTCATCAGGTACTACAGCAATCAGCTGTTGAAACGCGTAGTGGCCATAAGAGGGTTTTTAAATTAAAAAAAAGGTTTGTAATCTTAAATCCTCCCTGTCCTCCTGCTTCCTAGCGCTCCTATCTGACCGCCACTCCGATATCTTCACCGATTTTCTTGAATGAAAGAATTGTAGCACACAATGAGGGGAAGATGGAGAACAAAGTTTCTTCATCTTCTCCATTGTGTGATGACATCCGAGTGCAGTCTGTTGTTTTCCACACAGCCGTAGACTTGAATAGGTGAGCGATATCAGATTTCAAAATGAAATTGGACATCAGCACTGCGCCATTGAATAACATTGATCTGAGTGTTATCCAATAAAAAAAAAACGGATAAAACTCGTCCGATTTATACGCACGTTTGACCCTGTCCTCAAGATAAGATGTCTTAGATCACCATATTTTACTTTGAAAACTAGAATGACTTTGCACAATTATATAGAAAAAGTTTTAATCTAATTCCTGACATTCTTTTCCTGTAAGACTAATTTAATGAACAATTGAATAAGTGAACGGAATGTTCCGAACAAAGATCTGAAGATAGAAATCCTTAATTTATTTATGTACTTATTTGCATTTAATATGAAATTCTGCATGATAAAGAATAGTTCTTCTTGATTAGCTCGGATTCATTTTCCACTTTGTATTTTTTTTTTTTAAGTTGAGGGTGACTGCAGGGGATTTCTGTCTTTATGATCTTGTGACAATGAAGCTTTTGGAATATAGGATGCCCCCAATCACAAGTTTTGCATCTGGGCTCTCATCACTGGAGCTGGTTTTTCGGCTGTCATTACCATTTTGCTGAGCTCTATGCTGTCGCTTGGCCAGCATTAGTGCAACGTAATGGGCAATGAGTAGGAACTGCTGAAGCCGTGAAACAATGCAACCTCGGATGATGGATACGACGTAAACTGCATCTTCATCCAATGCTCAGAACCAAACAAAATTGGGTTTTCTTCTTGTTTTATTAACATTGCAATACAAAGTCATTCGCTGAGCCCTTGTTTGATTGCTGGATCTGCAGAAATAATGGAATCCTTACAAGGTCTTAGATTGATAGCCTTGCTCGCCTCCGTTTCTACTGATCAAACAGAAGAGTAATAGATTGTTTATTCGATATATGAGATTTGCCAGGCTGCTAGTTCCAATATTTCTGTAAAAAAAGAAAATAAATGCTTGTACTACTTGCACACTTGGAACTTCCATACAATTGGATTGAAAACTAGCAACGCACTACAGATAGGCAACGTGCTCAGGCACCTCCCCGCTTAGGCACCTTTCCCACATATGGCAAAGTCTCCATTTCTAGGGACGCCCAATGGGGCCCAGTTCATGAGAGACTTGTTTTTGTTGCAATGTCAGCTGATGTCTCTATTTTGGACTATATACAATAAGGGTTTTTTTTGTGACCAAAAAATGGCACTTCTGGAATTCTAATTTCTTTTTACTTTTTTCTTTATGGCATTTACAGTATGGGTTAATTTTATTTTTTTCCTAAAGTAAAGGGGGCTTTACACGCTGCGACATCGCTAATGCGGAGTCGTTGGGGTCACAGAATTTGTGACACACATCCGGCCGCATTAGCGATGTTGCTGCGTGTGACACCGATGAGCGATTTTGCATCGTTGCAAAAACATGCAAAATCGCTCATCGGTGACATGGGGGTCCATTCTCGATTATTGTTACTGCAGCAGTAACAATGTAATTCGTCGCTCCTGCGGCAGCACACATCGGTATGTGTGACGCCGCAGGAACGAGGAAGCTCTCCTTACCTGCCTCCCGGCTGCTATGCGGAAGGAAGGAGATGAGCGGGATGTTACGTCCCGCTCATCTCCGCCCCTCCGCTGCTATTGGGCGGCCGCTCCGTGACGTCGCTGTGACGCCGCACGGACCGCCCCCTTAGAAAGGAGGCGGTTCGCTGGTCACAGCGACGTCGCCGGGCATGTAAGTATGTGTGACAGGTCTGGGCGATGTTGTGCGGCACGGGCAGCAATTTGCCCGTGTCGCGCAACAGATGGGGGCGGGTACCCACACTAGCGATATCGGGACCGATATCGCAGTGTGTAAAGTAGCCTTAAGACTTTTATGGATGCGGAGAGAACAAATATGTTTATCAATTTATTTCTTTTCAAATTTGGGAAAATGGATGTGATTAAAATTTTATATATATATATATATATATATATACACAGCGAGTGAAATAAGTATTGAACACAACACCAATTTTCTAAGTAAATCAATTTCTAAAAGTGCTATTGACATGAAATTATTATTATTATTATTTATTATTATGTGGTGACCGGGCTTACATGCATTGGCCAATTCACAAACCAAATATCTCCTTTTTCATATATTTTTATAGCAGTAATGCAATAC
Organism: Anomaloglossus baeobatrachus; assembly: GCF_048569485.1. Lineage (NCBI taxonomy): Eukaryota > Metazoa > Chordata > Amphibia > Anura > Aromobatidae > Anomaloglossus > Anomaloglossus baeobatrachus. Next base: position 198,917,250 of record NC_134361.1, read on the forward strand.
CAGAGTTCCTGTATACATTGTTGGCTTTTTAGTGTGCAGCTGTATGCATCTTGCAGTTACTATGTTTTTTAAGCTAGCACCTATTCACACTTGCTGGATGTGCGGATCAGTTTTTTGTTATATATATATATATATATATATATATATATATATATATATATATATATATATATATATACACTGTATATATACAGCAGGAGAAAGTTTTGAACACATCACCAATTTTCTAAGTAAATACATTTCTAAAAGTGCTATTGACATGAAATTCTCATCATATGTCGGTAATTACCCATCCAATCCACACAGGCAAAGGAATCAAATCTTAGATGTCCATAAATCGTTATGTGTAATAATGAGTAATGACGCAAGGAAAACATATTGAACACATGAAGCAAGAGAGGTGCAAAAAGCCTTGGAAAATCATTACACCAGCTGAAATCTATCAGTAATTAGAAAGCAACCCTGCCACTTAGTGGAAAATAATATAATCTTGGTCAACTTATGGCCTATAAAAAGATGTTTATTTACCAAGGTGCCACACAAGAAACATGTAATGATGGGTAAAACCAGTGAGCTGTTTCGAGGCTTTTGCAATATCATTGTTGCAAAAAATTCTGATAGCATTGGTTACAGAAGAATTTCTAAACTACTTAAGGTTCCAGTGAGCACTGGTGGGGCCATAATCAAGAAGTGGAAAGAATATAATTTCACCATAAACCGGCCACAACCAGGTGCTTCCCACAAGGTTTAAGACAGAAGAATGAAAAGAATTATCAGAAGGGGTGTCCAAGAGGAAAGAACAACCTGTGGAAAGCTACAGAAAGGCCTGGAATTAGCACGTACAATTGTTTCAAAGAAAACATTAAGTAATGCATTCAAGTTCCATAGCCATGCTTACCATGCAAAACTCCATTGCTGAACAAAAAATATGTGCATGCAATGTTAAAGTTTGTTCAACAACATATAGACATATCTGTAAAATACTGGGAGAATATAGTCTGGTCAGATGACATCAAAATTGAACTATTTGGATGCCATAAAAGACACCATGTTTGGAGGCCTAAAGGCAAATCACCCCAAAACACCAAAAACAGAGAAGTGTGGAGGTGGGAACATCATGATGTGGGGCTGTTTATCAGCATAAGGCACTGGCAAACCACTTCACATGATTAAAGGAAGAATGAATATTCAAATATACTGAGACATTCTGGATAAAAATCTACTGCCCTCTACCAAGATGATGAAGACGAAACAGAGGGTGGACATTTCAGACAAGGAAACGCTCAACTGGTTTCAGAGAAAGAAAATAAAGTTGCTAGAATGGCCGAGCCAATCACCGGACTTCAACCCAATAAAAAACTTATAGAATAAACAAAAGCTCAGAGTTTATAGAAGGAGCTACTGGGACCTTCAGTATTTGAAGAGTGTTTGTGTGCAAGAATGGACCAAAATCCACCTGAGCAATGCAGGCGTCTAGTTTTTCCATACAGGAAGTGTTTTGAAGCTTTTATCACCAACAAAGGCTTTTGTTGGTATTAATTAAATTTCAGAAAGTGTGTTCAATACATTTTACCTGTGTCATTTCTCATTAGGACGAACAACTCAATTTATGGCCATCTATGGGTGATTTCTTTGCCTGTGTGGATTGGATGGGTTGTTACTGACATCTGGTGGGAAACTCATGTCAATAGCACCCTTAAAAACATATTTACTTAGAAAATTTGTGACGTGTTCAATACTTAATTCACCCTCTGCATATATTTTTAAACACTGTTTTTCTTATTTTAACTTTATTTTATTTAGTCCTGTCTTTTACTGTTTTTAATGGCTTTTGGCTCGATTTCGAGCCATGGCGGTGTTGACGGATGAACGATCTCCAGGAAGATCAGGCTTGTGCAGCCTAGATAGGTCCACCTGGGTCTTCTCCGCTTGAATAGGTCTACCAGGGGTCTTCTCTGCCTAGATAGGTCCACCAGGGGTCTTCCCTGCCTAGATAGATCCACCAGGGGTCTTCCCTGCCTAGATAGGTCCACAAGGGTCTTCTCGCCATTATTTTGATTGTATCAAGCCATCAGAGTGCTTGTCTTCCTCTTTGCCTTTTTCCTCCTATTTTTCCGACCATCATGTCCTTCTCCAGTGATTGCTTTCTTCGTATGATGTGTGCAAAGTAGGCAAGTTGTATCTTGGGGATCCTTGGATTGCGTGACATGTCTGGCATGATTTGTTCCAAAATTGATCTCTTACCATCCATGCTATCGATAACATCCTTTTCCAGCACCATATTTCGAAGGCATCAATTCTTCTTCCGTCTTGTTTGAGGACTTGAATCTGCGATCCGGTGATCGGTTGTTTCATATATTGCAATACTACAGTCCTGCAGTATATAGAAGAAATGATGATCTCCTTGTCACCGGGATGTACAGATGAAACAGGTGCTCCTAAGCTGACCCTAAGATTGGGGCCCCTGCGCTGTCCCTTATCTCAAAGGTAGACTTGATGGTAGCGAGGTTAGAGCCCCCAACGTGGCCCTGTCTCCTATCAAAGCCCTGATACTACTTCGCCCTCACCCAGGGAGGGGGCCGGAATTGCCCTACAAATAATCATAGACAAGGGTGAATGAAAACTCGTGCACAACACACTCAAACACAAATGAGGGACAGTAAATGAACTGGAGAGTAACGCAAAAGGGGTAGCAGATATGTACACAACTAGAAGTCTCACAAACCACGCAGAACTGCAACTTGTAGATCACCATACAACTCGATAACCACAGGAATCGAGAAAGCACAAAGCTATATCCGGCACTGAGCCCCAGAGTCCAGAAGCTTATAAAGGGTGAGGGAATCTGGTGATGATCAGCAGCCTGAGCCCCCAGCAGATAATCACATGCCAGTAGTGATTAACTCCTGCTGTACTGCCGAGCAGTGAAACCAGAACCAGCTGACACCCATGACAGGCAGTGAAACCAGAAACAGCCGATGCCCATGACAGGCTGTGCAACTAAGTGATCCCAGGCTGCATGTCAGACTCTGCAGTGTGAACAGAGTCCGACGCTGCTATGACACCCAGCGAGTGCAGCGCTGAGCACCGCACGAAACTCCTACGTCCATGGATTGGGTTTATGGGAATACAAAGATGGCGACATAGGGGGCCGTAGCAACCCATCGGTAGTCTACAATCATGTCAAATGGTGGGCATGACACAATGACTCCATTCAACTGCCACTGTCAGAGTACAGCATCTAATAAGTGGTATATATGGCAATGATATAAGCTATCTCCAATCGCTGCAGTCAGGCAGATATTAACTGACCATTGTAAATGGAAAATATTGTAACCTGAGGCCATTGCAACTTGAAGGATCGCAGTAATCTTGATCCGTTCCCGCGGAGTCTCATGCTGTTCAATTATGGGTGAGCTGTGACGGTGAATACAGTGCACAGCTCTTCTGAATGTGGTCCATTATGCCATGCAAATTAAAAAACTAGGGGTTACGAATCTCGGTAATCTCTACTTGCTCTACTACTTACCGCTGGGCTGCCACACTCATAATCTGTATTTACAACATGATTTAGTTCCATTAGACTCTGCTCCATCAGGTTTGAGGAATTTCATCTTGTGACTTGTGCATAAGCTGATAATTTGCAAAAGCTAGCTGTGATTGCAACCTATTAAACCTTGCCTTTGCTGGTGATGACTACTTCTAATTACCAGAGCGATCACGTTTTCAGATGCGGTACTGCTATGTGACAAGTAACGTTCCTTTCCTCTAGGCTGCAATGTGCATGCAAAACACTTAATAAATTAAGACACAGCTGAGAACTGCGCCGACAGAACAGTATGTGATATTAAAAGTCTTTAACTTTTTGCTAGAATGGTGCTGGAGAGTGACATTAATACCGTGCATCTGCAGGTGAATTATTCATCGGCATACTAACTTTTACAATATGTGAGTTGAAAATGGATTCTAATGTCAAAAGTGATGGAAAGCAGCTGTTTTCTCACCCATAAGTCTTAAATGATTTATTATCTTTCGTAAGTGACAAGACTCTCCTTGTTATATTGAGTGTATTTGGCATCCAGATCCATGCCCACCCTAGACTGTGCGCAGAACAGTGGAAGGTGACATAAACAATTGGGCAGAAATTAGACTTATTAAAATAATCCTACTAATAGTCTGCCCTTGAGAAAAGAAGTAGTTATGGGGGGGGCAATCAGACATCAGACAAACAATACCATGAACACCAAGGAGATCTCCAAACAATACCATAAAGACCAAGGAGATCTCCAAACAACACCATGAAGACCAAGGAGATCTCCAAACAGCACCATGAAGACCAAGGAGATCTCCAACCAACACCATGAAGTCCAAGGAGATCTGCAAACAACACCATGAAGACCAAGGAGATCTCTAAACAACACCATCAAGACCAAGGAGATCCCCAAACAATACCAGGAAGACCAAGGAGATGTGCAAACAACACCATGAAGACCAAGGACATCTCCAAACAACACCATGAAGACCAAGGACATCTCCAAACAACACCATGAAAACCAAGGAGATATACAAACACCATAAAGACCAAGGAGATCTACAAACAACACCATGAAGACCAAGGAAATCTCCAAACAAGTCAGAGACAAAATTGTTGAGAAGTACAAGTCAGGGTACGATTCTAAATAAATATCCCAGTCTCTGATGATTCCCCGGAGCACCATCAAATCTCATCAAATGAAAAGAACATGGTACCACAACAAACCTGCCAAGAGAGGGCAGCCCAACAAATCTCTCAGCCCGGGCATAGACGGCATTAATTGAAGAAGCAGCACAAAGACTTAGGCTATGTGCCCACGCTGCGGATTTCGCGCGGATTTTGCCGCGGATTTGCCGCGGATTTCCCGAAAATCTGCAGCAGCAGCACTTCCAAGCCATTTCAATGGCATTTTGGAAATGCTGTGTCCATGCTGCGGATTTTTCCGCTGCGGATTTGCCGCGGATTTTGATCCGGAAAATCTGCAGCATGTCAATTGTTTGGTGCAGATTTGGTCCGGATTTTTGGTTTTGAATGGGGGAAAAAAAAAAAAATGAAATCCGCATCAAAATCCGCGGCAAATCCGCGGTAAATCCGCGGCAAATTCGCGGCAAATCCACGGGTGCGGATTTGCCGCGAAAGTCGCGGATTTTCAGGCAGAAAAATCCGCAGGTACCTTCTACCGTGGACACATAGCCTAAAGGTAACCCTGAAAAAGCTGCAGAGTTTCCAAGCAGAGACTGGAGTATTTGTCCACATGACACGAGTAAGCCGTACACTCCATAGAGCTGGCCTTTATGAAAGAGCAGGCAGAAAAAAAGCCTTTACATGCAGCCAAAAATTTGAAGGCTCATTCTGATTTTGCCAAAAGAAATGTGGGAGATTCCCCAAATGTATGGAACAACGTGCTGTGGTGAGATGATACCAAAATTTAACTTGTTGACCACCAAGGTAAATGCTATGTCTGGTGGCAAACCAGCACAGCTTATGACCCCAAGAACACCATCCCCACAGTGAAACATGGTGGTGGCAGCATTATGCTGTGGGGATTTTTTTCACATCAGGGACACAGAAAATGGTGAGAATCGAGAGGAAGATGAGTGGTACGAAATACAGGGATATTCTTGAGCAAAACCTGTTTCAGTCTGTCAGTGATTTAAGACTGTTCGAACAAGACAATGACAATGCAGTGTTCCTCAACTCTAGTCCTCAAGGCTCACCAACATATCATGTTTTCAGGATTTCCTTAATATTGCACAGATGATGGAATTATTCCCTGTGTAAAAGTGAGGAAATCCTGAGAACCTATCACCTGTGCAATACTGTGGAAAACCTGAAAATATGATCTGTTGGTGGGCCTTGAGGACTGGAGTTGAGGAATACCAGTCTAATGTGTATGGAGGCATCAGACTCTCCTAATCGATGATATCCGGGAGATAAGGATCCTGCATGTATAAATTTGGACTGCCAAATCTTTTGGTCTCTAAGAGTGAAAACTCCACCAGAGGAGTCTTGATGGTGGCTCTCTCATGGAGGCCACAGGCAGAGGAACGTTCCTGTGTAAAGGACAGTTAGTTGAGACAGATTTCGGCAGAACAATTGGCCAAACCGTCGTTCAGCCGACAGCTATCTTCTGACAGATGATGTCGGAGATATATGGATTCGGCATGTATAAGTTTGGACTGCCGAACTTTTGCTCTGTAAGAGATAAAACTCCACCAAAGGAGTGTTGATGGTGGCTATCTCATGGAGAACACAAGCCGAGGAATGCTGATGTGTAGAGGACAGTTGGTCGAAACAGATTTCAGCAGAATGATCGGTCAAACCGTCGTTCGGCCAACAGCTATCTACTGTGTATAAGACAGTTGGTCGAGACAGATTTTGTCAGAATGGTCGATCAAGCTGTCGTTCAGCCTACAGCTGTACTGTACTGTGTATAGGATAGTTGGTCGAGACAGATTTCAGCAGAATGAGTGATCAAACTATTGTTCAGCCAACAGCTATCTACTGTGTATAGGACAGTTGGTCGAGACAGATTTTGGCAGAATGTTTGGTCAAACCGTTGTTCAGCCAATAGCTATCTACTGTGTATAGGACAGTTGGTCGAGACAGATTTCGGCAGAATTATTGGTCAAATATGAGGAACTTCACTCCGAATAGTAACCGCATGCTCAGCTGAGTGTTCATGGGTATAGGAGAGTCATGAGCGCTGTTGGTTTAACAATTGATATTCAGCAGATATCTACGATATCTAGGAGTATGGGCGGCTTCAGAATGACCGGTCTATCGTATCTGTACATTTCCCATATGTTTACTTAATTGTGGGGAAAAGTAGTGTCAAGTTCTGCATTCCGATCTCCGTTCAGTGGTCCCATCGGGGCTTCCGGTCAACACCACCCCCCCCCCGCAAAACTGGTTTTGGACGTATTTGCCGATGGGGCCATTGATTTTAATGGTGCAGAAGGAGTCACCGTGTTCGGGAGAATACGCTTATTGGAGGTGGACACATGGATGTAGTAGACTGCGTCAGGGTGTCTGCCTCCAGTAAGCGTATACTCCCGAAAATGGTGTACGACAGAGCACACAGTGACTCCGTCTGTACCATTATAGTCAATGGCCCTGGCGGCGCATACATCCGAAACCCCTTTTGCGGGGGGTTTGGACGGAAGCCCTAATGGGACCACTGAACGGAGATCGGAAAGCAGTGTGAAAGCGACCAATTTCTGTTTGCTATGAAGCACATAAAATGGAAATCAAAAGACCTTGTCTGTTTTCCGTATCCCATCTCTATTAATTACCCAGGGAAACTCCTTGTGAAAAAAAGTTCAAGTCTCTTGCTATTTGGGATAGGGTTACAAAGTACCTTAATTTGGCTGGAAGAGAACAAGTGCAGACGAGTGTCTGGAGGAGGGAGCGAGGCTTTTGCTGCAGTGCAGAGAAAGGGGAATATTCCAGCTTCCAGTTCTTCGGAGGCAATCCTTTGAAAGATCACTTCTTTCACTTAGCGCATCTTTTTTTGTACACTGTCAGTATAATATTGGATTTATGTATTTATTACTCGCTCTGTCCTATGTCAATGGAACATCTCTGGTTGAGACGTAATTACTTAGATATAGAATTTTTTATTCATGGTTGTGGTCAAGTCACAGCTCAGTAAATGTTGATCTAAGCTCTCCAGCGTCTATGTGATGTGAATGCTGTATCGCCTGTCTTAACGTTCAATACCAGAGAGTACAAAGCCCGTCGGATCTGCCCTGTCAAGGTCAATGATCTTTGATTATCCGCCACCTCGAAATGTTCTGCATGTGTCCTGTATGGCAATGAAATGTCTGGACTTGTGTCGGCGTCTACCGGCTGTCAGGAGAGGAACTGCTCCAACCAGAAGCATGACATGAGTTAGGCCGGCGTCACACGGGACGATCTATCGTGCGATCGCACGAGTGATCGTACCCGCCCCCGTCGTTTGTGTAGTTGCCCGTGTCGTTAACCCCCCGTCACATGTACTTACCTCCCGGACAACGTCGTTGTGGGCGGCGAACATCCTCTTCCTGAAGGGGAGGGACGTTCAGCGTCACAGCGACGTCACACAGCGAGCATCCAATAGAAGCGGAGGGGCGGAGATGAGCGTGACGTAACATCCCGCCCACCTCCTTCCTTCCGCATTGCTGGCGGGACGCAGGTAAGCTGCAGTTCATCGTTCCCGGGGTGTCACAAGGAGCGATGTGTGTTGCCTCGGGAACGATGAACAACCGGAGCACAGAAGGAGGACCGACATTTTGAAAATGAACGACGTGTCAACGAGCAACGATAAGGTATTTTTGCTCGTTCACAGTCGTTCGGAGGTGTCACACGGTACGATATGTTAAACGATGCCGGATGTGCCTCACTAGCGACGTGACCCCGACGACATATCGCCCGATATATCGTACCGTGTGACGGCAGCATTATACTCAATAGAGACCTAAATATGTAGTGCCGGTATAACACCACATGGCTCATTTCCTAGACCTCCGACTTTCATTGTAAGAATGGAAAAATAATTTATGTTTGACGCTTTATCATAACAGCTGGGGCTACATGGCTACTTTATCCAAAAATTGCTCTATCACCACAGTACAAGTAGCATTGTCACCCGCAACAGCAACGAACTTGTCGCAAATATCAGAACCACTTGGAATTTTTGCGACTTGTCATGGTCGCTGTCACACCAGGCGCGAGAGGGCACCCAGCGAGTGGCACAACACAAAGGTAAAACCAGGGAAACAATATAACGAAATGCTCTGACGTTAGGGAGAGGGGTAACCTCCAAACACTCCCTTAAGGTTGATCCCTTCAGTCCCTAATGACACTGTATGGGTACTTCCCCTGTACGCCGTCACGTGCCTAGGCACTCACCGGCCCTGAACTCAGCCTGACTAGTGAAGGCCAACGAGACGCAACACAAAGAAGGTAAGACAAAAAGGTGGGGAATGACACAACAAACAACACTCGACAACTTCTCCAGCAGGAACTTCTCAGCTTCAACAGAAGCGACACCTCAGCTGCTCCAGGGACAGGCTCCTTCAAAGTGGACAGCATAGGTATGAGCTATAGCCGGCATAGGGAGGAGTGAGGAGCGGATATTTATAGCAGAAGGTAATAGCTACAATCTGTTAAATTGCAGCAGGATAGAAAGGAACTATAAGGCTTTCAGCACCGGATGTAATTAAATATGCCCCAAATCAGGGTAAAAGACGAGAGGACTCTAAAGAGGATCTCGTTGGCCCTGAACTCACCCTGACTAGTGAAGGCCAGCCACTGCAATACAACAACACAAGGAAGGTAAGACAAAAAGGTGGGGAATGACACAACAAACAAAACTCGATAACTTCTCCAGCAGGAACTTCTCAGCTGCAACATAATCGACACCTCAGCTTCTCCAGAGACAGGCTTCTTCAAAGTAGACAGCATAGGTATGAGCTATAGCCGGCATAGGGAAGAGTGAGGAGTGGACATTTATAGTAGAAGGGAGTGGCTGCATCTCAGATTATAACTACATGTTAGATCACTGCAGGATAGAAAGGAACCAAAACACCTTCAGCACCGTATGCAATTAAATATGCTCCAATTCAGGGTAAACGACAAGTGGGCACTAAAGAGGATCTACAATCAACAACACACTATGACCTTCTGATCCCAGATCCTCCAAGATCAAATCAGGTCTTGACACACTCGTGACAGTCGCGATACCTAGCAAGATGCAGTGTGACCCCAGTTATTTGTATTATGCTGAGATGTAGAGGCGGCAAACAGCTACTTTTCTCCGCGTGACATGTGTTGTGGCCAAAGTCACCGTGTAGCTCCAGCCTTTACTTTTCTAATTTTATAAGAAGAAATAGGATTTTCTGTCATTTCTATAAAGAAAATGGCCAAAGTCGTGCATCAAAGCATGCAGTCCAGTCTATTAATACATAATTGCTCAAGACACTGCTCATTAATACATGAATGATAGATTCAGGTATTGGCCATTCATATGATAACTAGGCTACTGAGAGATTCATGTGTTAATGAGGTAGGCTCATTATGTTTTCACTTCACGTGTTTTGCCTTCGGTTTGTGGTTTTCCATCGGACAACAAGTAAAGCTAAGTGGACATTGCATATGTATGTGTTTACTGGCAGGTGTGTTGATGGATGTAGTGGCAAACATAGGGACCCATTGTAAATTTTCTTTTGTAGTTGCCTTCTGTATAAAAAAGGAGCCTTACTTTATGGTATTATAAATTATATGCCGACACGTAGTTGAATATGGCCTATGGAAACATTGGCTGACGTCTGTGTTTCTGTGTCAGCAGTGGGGTCCTCCTGGGTCTCCTACTTTCATTCAAATGTGGACGAATAGTTTGTGCTGAGATTAGCTGACGTGACTGAATGTGGTCTATGGAAACATTAACTTTTTTTAGACAATGATTGAACACAATGTGCATACAGCTAAAACCTACTAGCAGTATAAAGTGATCTTTATTCTTATGGAAAGCACATTAATTATTTAGGAGTGAAACTAAGTTACTGAAATTTTCAGGGTCAATGAAAAAAAAAAAAATTTATTTTAGGATATAAAAAAATTATAGTAAAAAAAAAAAATACCTAAAAAGAAGCTGCCGGCAACTTTTTACAACATGAAAGAGTCTAGCCATCCGTAGTTAGGCACACTCAGCCATTGCATCAATTATAGGGGCTGTCACCTTCTCAGGCTCCTGAAAAGATAAATCTGTTTTTGCCTTTCCCTGCTGTCAATTTTGGAGAAAACCAGAGGAAAGAAAAAAAGGTGATAACTAAGAAATGCTCAATGCTCGAGGGAAGAGAACAAATCAGGAGTTTAAAAGAGTAAATCTATTTAATCCGGAAATGTTATAAGAGAACCGAACAAGTTGGATTGTGTCTGGTTTAAGCTGAAAGGCATCTAAGACAGATACCGGACTGGTGAAGGACGAATAGATGGATGAATGTAACCAATAGGTGGAGGATCTCGAGACCTGTCACTATTATTGGTGTACTAGCTGTAGTAACTAAGTCTCTCTTTCCTTCACTCCCTCTCTCCCTCTCTCCCATTCTCTCTGTATCTTTCCCTCCCTCCCACTCTCCCTCTGTCTCTTTCCCTCTCTCCCACTCTCCCTCTCCCATTCTCCCGCTCTCTCTCTGTCTCTTTCCCTCTCTCCCACTTCCCCTCTGTCTCTTTCCCTCTCTCCCACTCTCCCTCTCTCCCACTCTCCCTCTCTCCCACTGTCCCTCTCTCCCATTCTCCCGCACTCTCTCTCTCTGTCTCTTTCCCACTCTCTCACTCTCTGTCTCTTTCCCACTCTCCCACTCTCCCTCTCTCCCTCTCTCCCACTCTCCCACTCCCCCACTCCCCCACTCTCCCTCTCTCCCACTGTCCCTCTTTCCCATTCTCTCGCTCTCTCTCTCTCCCACTCTCCCTCTCTTCCACTCTCCCTCTCTCCCATTCTCTCGCTCTCCCTCTCTCTCTGTCTCTTTCCCTCTCTCCCACTCTCCATTTATCTCGCTCTCCCTCTCTCTCTGCCTCTTTCCCTCCCTCCCACTCTCCCTCTCTCCCGCTTCCATCTCTCCCACTCCCCCTCTGTCTCTTTCCCTCTGTCCCACTCTCCCTCCCACTCTCCCTCTCTCCCATTCTCCCTCTCTCCCTCTCTCCCTCTCTCCCACTCTCCCTTTCTCCCTCTCTCCCACTCTCCCACTCCCCCACTCTCCCTCTCTCCCACTCTCCCACTCTCCCACTCTCCCACTCTCCCACTCTCCCACTCTCCCTCTCTCCCACTCTCCCACTCTCCCTCTCTCCCACTGTCCCTCTTTCCCATTCTCTCGCTCTCTCTCTCTCCCACTCTCCCTCTCTTCCACTCTCCCTCTCTTCCACTCTCCCTCTCTCCCATTCTCTCGCTCTCCCTCTCTCTCTGTCTCTTTCCCTCTCTCCCTCTCTCCCATTCTCTCGCTCCCCCTCTTGCCCACTCTCCCTCTCTCCCACTCTCCCTTTATCTCGCTCTCCCTCTCTCTCTGCCTCTTCCCCTCCCTCCCACTCCCCCTCTCTCCCGCTTCCATCTCTCCCACTCCCCCTCTGTCTCTTTCCCTCTCTCCCACTCTCCCTCCCACTCTCCCTCTCTCCCATTCTCTCGCTCTCCCTCTCTCCCTCTCTCCCACTCTCCCTTTATCTTGCTCTCCCTCTCTCTCTGTCTCTTTCCCTCCCTCCCACTCTCCCTCTCTCCAGCTTCCATCTCTCTCTCTCCCACTCTCCCTCTCTCTCTGTCTCTTTCCCTCTCTACCGTTTCCCTCTCTCTCTCCCCCATTCTCCCTCTCTCGCTGTCTCTTTCCCTCCCGTTTCCCTTTCTCTCTCTCCCAATCTCCCTCTCTCTCTTTCCCTCTCTCCCTTTCTCCCTCTCACCACTGAAATCATATCAACTGACACATAAGCTGTCTTATACTAAGAATGTCCTGTCTTTCGTTGACTATAGCAACCAATCAGTGCTCCTATTAATGACCTGTAGCAAAATAGAAGCAGAGCTGTGATTGGTTGCTATAGGCCACCTGATAAACATCCAGGATAACTATCAAAACAGACAATAAATTACCTCAAACATCCAATTTCTGTGTGTGTGTGTGTGTGTGTGTCTCTTTCTGTGTGTGTGTCTTTCGGTGTGTATCTCTTTCTGTGTATGTGATATTAAGAGAAAACAGCACCATGCAATAGGAAACTGTGCACACCGGTATATAATGCAAATTAGAAATTTATTGGAACACACATGAGAACAATAAAAATATGTTTTTATTGTCCTCATGTGTGTTCCAATAAATTTCTAATTTGAATTACATTTTTCTATTGCATGGTCCTGTGTTCTCGGAATATCATATGTTTCGCCTTACCATGCATGATGTAGCACCTTATCTTATCTATCCATTAATCATATGCAGTGCACATTAAATTTCTGTCTGTATGTCTCTTTCTGTGTGTATGTGTCTCTTTCTGTGTGTGTCATTGTGTGTCTCTTTCTGTGTGTGTGTCTCTTTCCAAGTGATTCTTTTTCTGAATGTGTCTCTTTCTGTGTGTGTCTCTTTCTGTGTGTGTCTCTTTCTAAGTGTCTCTTTCTGTGTGTGTGTGTGTGTGTGTGTGTGTGTGTGTCTCTTTCTGTGTGTTTATTTCTGTGTGTGTCTCTCTGTGTGTCTCTTTCTAAGTCTCTCTTTCTGTGTGTGTGTGTGTGTCTCTTTCTGTGTGTTTCTTTCTGTGTGTGTCTCACTTTCTCTCTGTGTGTCTCTTTCTAAGTCTCTCTTTCTGTGTGTGTTTCTTTCAGTGTGTCTCTTTCTTTGTCCATAATAGAAGTCTATAATAACAGATCTGTTCCCAGCTTCATTGACTTCATTGATTCATTAATGTAAGCAGGTTTTTTGGCAAAATAACTGGAAAACGTGGCTTAAATTTTCTATGATATTTCCTGAGTCAAATGAGGCGGCTGTGCAAAATTTTGTGATTGCAAATGTGACGGTGCAGATTCCTTTAGTGGACACACACACACATACACACACACGTACGTACCTACATATATACATACATAGATACACATGCACTCGGCTTTACATATTAGATTTTCACTATTGCCTTCATTGTGTTTTCGTGATTTTGTGCCGGATGCTCAGTATATAGCCTGCATACTGTGTGCTTACTTTTTCCAGGCTCTGCGGGGGTCTCAGAAGCTTGTCCTCTCCGTGCTATCTTCAGGACGGGTCCCCGGAGGCCACATCTCCAGTCAAATTTACACTTGGGTTGATCCTCATGGTCGCAGCGTCTCGCCTCCGGGAGGGTTACCCCACCTTCACAATACGTCTGTGGGGATCCCAGAAAAAGAAAAGAGGAGTCATCTGCAGCTGCTACAGGAAGGGGATGAAAAGAAGGTGTGGGGGTAACACTGTACTCTAAGCAATCATATAGCATTTTAGTCACTTACGTTATATACTTTTTTAAGGGACTAATTTAGAGTTTGTTTTATAGTCTTTACTTACAACATATTTTTATATTCCACATTTAATGTAGTGATAGACGCTAAATATTCTTGGTGGGATCTGCTGGTAGTGTACGTTCAATGGCCCACCACAGCAATTTGATAACTAGGTCTATTCTAAATTGTCTTAGGGGTACTTTGCACGTTGCGACATTGCTACTGCGATATTGTCGGGGTCAAATCGAAAGTGACGCACATCCGGCGCCGGTAATGATGTCGCAACGTGTAAAGCCTAGATGCGCCGATAAACGATCGCAAAAGCGTCGTAAATCGGTGATCTGTGGTGTCGGACATTTTCATAATGTCGCACCAATAGGAGATACGATGTTGATCCTTGCTCCTGCGGCAGCACACATCGCTGTGTGTGAAGCCGCAGGAGCGAGGAACATCTCCTTACCTGCCTCCACCGGCTATGCGGAAGGAAGGAGGTGGGCGGGATGTTTACGTTCCGCTCATCTCCGCCCCTCTGCTTCTATTGGCCGCCTGCCGGGTGACGTCGCTGTGACGCCGCACGACCTGCCCCCTTAGGAAGGAGGCGGGTCGCCGGCCAGAGCGACGTCGCAGGGCAGGTAAGTGCGTGTGAAGCTGCCGTAGCGATAATGTTCGCTACGGCAGCTATCACCATGATATTGCATGTGCGACGGGGGTAGGTGCTATCGCGCTCGGCATCGCTAGCATCGGCTAGCGATGTCGCAACGTGCAAAGTACCCCTTAATCTTCCAACCAATCTAAAATCTCTATTTCATGTGTGTTTAGAGAATGTCTGTAAAATCTGTAGCATGGCCAAAAGTGTCGGCACCCTTGAAATTGTTCCGAAAAATGAAGTATTTCTCCCAGAAAATGATTGTAATTGCACTTTTTTTGTTATACACATGTTTATTTCCTTTTTGTTTATTGGAACAACACAAAAAGAAACAGGGATATAAAGCAAATTGGACAGAATTTAACACAAAACTTCAAAAATGCTCCGGATAAAATTGTTGTCCCTCTCAACTTAATATTTGTTTTCCACCCTTTGGATTAAATAAGTGCAATCAGTCGCCTCCTATAACCGTCCAGAAGCTTCTTACTCCTCTCACCTGGAATTTTGGACTCTTCTTTATAAACTGCTCCAGGTCTCTCATATTTAAAGACGTCTTCTCCCAACAACAATTTTAAGATCTCTCAACAGGCGTCAATGGGATTTAGATCCAGACTTGTTGCTGCCTCTTCAAGACTCTCCCCCGCTTTGTTTCTATCCATTTTCGGGGGCTTCTTGAAGTCTGATTGGAATCAGTGTCCTGCTGGAAGACCCATGACCTAGGACACAAACCCAGCTTTCTGACACTGGGCACTACATTGCCACCCAAAATCCTTTGGTAAACTTCAGATTTCATGATTCCTTGTACCCAATCAAGGCACCCAGTGCAAGAGGCAGCAAAACAACCCCAAAACATCTTTGAATCTCCACCATATGTGACTGTAGGCACTGTGTTCTTTTCTTTGTAGGCCTCATTCTGTTTTGGTAAAGAATAGAATGATGTGCTTTACCAAAATGCTCTATTTTTGTTACGGGGGGCTGTCTGATAATAACTTAAAGGAGTATCAGACAGTCAGGGTCCACCGTGCAAAGACTCTGCTGCAGACTATGGCAGAGTGCAATACCTCTGTTAACTCACAGAAGGATATAATAAGTAAGTAAAGCAATTCCTCCCTTACTTGGAGGGTGTGTGGAATGATCTCTGTTAATAATCACAGAGACAAAGGCAATGTGTGCGAAATGGCACCTACCTAGGTCCGCTCTTCTAGTGGTGCAAAAGAGACGAACAGCAGCGTAAGCCGCACAAAGCTCCTACCTGCGTTCGCTCCACTAGTGTGCGAGGACACGAACCACTAGATATGGCACCTGCCTAGGTCCGCTCTTCTAGTGGTGCAAAAGATACGAACAGCAGCGTAAGCCGCACAAAGCTCCTACCTCTGTTCGCTCCCCTAGTGTGCGAGGATACGAACAACTGCCAGACGCAGTATAAGGAACGTTACCCTAGCGGCAACGTCCACCTACGAGTCGAACCACAAGGCCCAGCCAGACCATGTGCCTCAGGCACCTGCCTATGTCCGCTCCCCTAAGAGGTAAGGATACGGACAGCAGCCGAAGCTGTAAGGTATAAGAACGCTACCCTGCCGGTAGCGCTCACCTAGCATAGACAGAGGAATGCCTAGAGGAACGCGCACAGAGCGTCTACTCTTATGCATGAACCAAGAGGACTGAGCGCCATGCGGCGTGTGTCAGGGTCTTATATAGACTCTGTGCCTCATCCAAGATGGAGGACACCAGAGCCAATCCGCTGCCAGAACGACAGGAGTGACGTCATGCTGGCCTATCACCGAGCAAGGCATCACAAGCACATGACCAGCGACCAATCGGCATAGAAGGTGTCAGAGACATGTGACCTCGTGTCAGCGATGATGTCACCCGCACATGTGCAATGGCTCCAAGATAGGACTTAGTCTCCGGCGCTCGCACATGTGCAGTAGCAAGAAATCTGGACTTAGTCTCCAGCGCTCGCACATGTGCAGTAGCAAGAAATCTGGACTTAGTCTCCAGCACTCGCACATGTGCAGTAGCAAGAAATCTGGACATAGTCTCCAGTGCTCGCAGCAACCGTAACAGTACCTCCCCCTCAAGGGCCCCCCTCCCGGCGACGCAGGTAATCGGCAACTAAGTCGGGAGCATGGACAGCCTCCTCAGGCTCCCAAGAGCGATGTTCCGGGCCGTAACCCTCCCAATCTATCAAGAAGAACCTGCGCCCTCTAACCATCTTAGTACCAACTATGGCTCGTACCTCATTGCTAGAGCGAGAGGAATCAGAGGCAGGAGAGTGCACTTCACGAGCGTGAGGTAAAATAGCCGGCTTTAGCAGTGAGACATGGAATTTGTCATGAATCCTAAGATGGACGGGTAACTTCAATTGGTAGACTACAGGATTTACCTGCCGAAGAACCTCATAAGGACCCAGGAAGCGAGGAGCAAATTTGACAGAGCTCACTCTAAGTCGCACGTGTTTTGCAGAGAGCCACACAAAGTCCCCTGGAGAAAAGACAGGAGCCGGGCGACGAAACCGATCGGACACCGTCTTCATACGGTCCTTAGCTGCTTGGATCGACTCTTGAGTCCGATCCCAAACCTCTCTGGCATTAGTTGCCCAGTCGGCCACAAGAGGAGGGGGTGCAGCAGCAGGAAACGGTACCGGTACCCTAGGGTGTTGCCCATTATTGAGTACGAACGGTGTCTGCCCAGTGGCCTCAGCCAGCGAATTGTTAAGGGCAAATTCTGCCCAGGGTAGGAGGGAGGACCAGTTATCGTGGTTCTCAGCAACAAAGTGTCGAAGGTATATAATCATAGATTGATTGGTACACTCAACCAAACCATTGGTCTCCGGATGGTATGCCGAAGAGAGATTCAACTCAATTTGCAGAAGGCTACAAAGATCTCGCCAGAAACGGGAAGTAAATTGCGGGCCTCTATCACAAATGATACGATCTGGCATCCCGTGAAGCCTAAAGACATGCTTGAGGAATAGTTTGGCTAGTACCCTGGAAGATGGGATTCTCGATAACGGTACGAGATGAACCATCCGGGAGAAATGGTCCGTAATGACCCACACAAATCTATGTCCCTGTGAACATGGAAGATCACCCACAGAGTCCATGCCTACCACCTCCCATGGTCTATCTGGCACTGGTAAAGGATGCAAGAGCCCAGCCGGTCTCTGCCGTAATGGACGGTTGCGAGCACACGAGTAGCAGCAACCGACATATCTCTTGACGTGGCTGGCTAAGTGTGGCCACCAATACCACCTCTCCAGTAACTCTCGTGTCCGCCTAATACCAAAATGCCCACCCACCTTTGAGGTGTGGGCCCATGACAGTATATCATTCTGTCGATCAGGCGGAACAAAGGTCTTGCCCGGTGGGATTTGGTCTAACGTCACAGGGGAGAGCGTATGAAAAACCCTGGAGGGAAGGATAAGACGAGGTTCGTCAATCTCTTCCTGGGTAGAAAGCATAGAGCGAGACAGGGCGTCTGCCTTGTTATTCTTACTCCCAGACAGATAGTTGATGGAGAAGTGAAAGCGGGAGAAAAACAAGGACCAGCGGGCTTGGCGAGGATTCAGACGCTGAGCGGTTTGTAAGTACGTCAGATTCTTATGGTCTGTATAGACCTGGAAAGGATGTTTCGCTCCTTCCAGCAAGTGACGCCACTCCTCCAAGGCTAATCTCAAGGCGAGCAGTTCCCTATCCCCAATGGTATAGTTTCTCTCTGCCGGTGAAAAGGTTTTCGCAAAGAAGAAACACGGCCTTTTTCTACCTGCACCGTTCTTTTGATACAAGACCGCACCAGCACCCACTGAAGAGGCATCAACCTCTAAGAGGAAGGGCTTACTCTCATCGGGTCTTTGAAGAACGGGAGCAGTTGAAAAGTGTCTTTTTACTGCCTCAAAAGCATGAGATGTCTCAGTAGACCAGGCTTTGGGATTAGCACCTTTCTTAGTCAAGGCCACCAAAGGGGCCACCAAAGTAGAAAAATGGGGTATGAACTGCCTGTAATAATTTATGAATCCTAAGAAGCGTTGCACCGCCTTCAAGGAATGAGGTTCGGACCATTGCAGGACAGCAGAGAGCTTCGCAGGATCCATAGCCAGGCCCTCTTGTGAGATAATGTAACCCAAAAAAGGCAATGAGGACTGCTCGAATACACATTTCTCGAGTTTAGCAAACAATGAGTGCTCCCTTAAACGGGAAAGGACACGAACGACATCCTGACGATGAGTCTCCAGATCAGGAGAAAAAATCAGGATGTCGTCCAGATACACCACTACTGAGGATAACAGTAAATCCCTGAACACATCGTTTACGAAGTCCTGAAATACTGCGGGTGCATTACATAACCCAAAAGGCATGACGAGGTATTCATAGTGACCGTCTCGGGTGTTAAAAGCGGTCTTCCATTCATCACCCTTTCGAATTCGTACCAAGTTATACGCACCCCGCAGATCCAACTTCGTAAAAACTTGAGCTCCTCTCAGTCTGTCAAAGAGCTCCGAAATTAAAGGTAATGGGTATTTGTTCTTTATTGTGATTGCGTTGAGACCCCTGTAATCTATGCAGGGACGCAAATCACCCTCTTTCTTCCGAACAAAGAAAAACCCAGCTCCCGCGGGAGAGACAGACTTACGAATGAACCCCTTCTCTAAACTCTCTCTTATATAGGTCGACATGGCCTCCGACTCAGGTATCGACAGGGGGTAAACCCTGCCTTTAGGTGGAACCGAACCTGGGATAAGGTCTATGGCACAGTCATACGGCCTATGGGGTGGCAGAACCTCAGCACCCTGTTTGGAGAACACGTCAGCGAAATCCAGATAGGGTGTAGGTATGGGAGAGAGATCAGTAGATGCAACCGCAATGACCTTAGGTGGTAAGGGAAGACATCGGGACTGACATTTCGAACCCCAACTAATAATGCTGTCAGACTCCCAGTCAATGTGAGGAGCATGAGTACGAAGCCATGGGAGACCCAGAAGGACGTCGTCTATACCCTCAGGCAAAACAAGAAAAGAAATCTCCTCTATGTGACCCTGAGACAGGGAAAGGCGCAAGGGAACTGTCCTCAATGTAATGGAGTCAGACAACATAGTTCCATTAACAACACGGACAGGAATAGGCGCCTCTAACATGATAGAGGGAATATTGTGTCCCTTTACAAATCCTGAGGACACAAAAGTCCCGTCAGCTCCGGAATCCACAAAAGCCATAATAGGCCATGTATTCTCAGATAACGAGAGCTGACCTGGGATACAACACTTAGAGGGTGCAGAAGACGTCTCTAGTAACCCCCCTCTAATGGTTACTAGGCCAGGGAGTTTCCCTGACGACTAGGACACTTGTTGGCATAGTGCCCAGCCTGACGACATACGTAACATATAGGAGGACCAGACTTGCGTAGTCTGGAAGACGTATGACCTAACTCCATAGGAGTGGGAGATGTTTCAGATGCTGAGGAAGATGGTAGTGGACCCTCAACAACTGGAATAGCCCGATGCTTAGGGCGTGAGGAAGAGACCTCGAGTCTACGTTCCTTATGGCGTACATCGATCCTCGTTGCTACTGTGATCAAGTCCTCCAGAGAAGCAGGGACCTCACGAGTAGCAAGAGCATCCTTGACATAGCCTGCCAACCCTCTCCAGAAGATAGGAATCAACACCTTCTCTGGCCAATCTAGTTCTGCCACCAGAGTTCTAAAAGCAATGGCATAAGAACTAGTGGATAACGAACCCTGAGATAGATCTAACAGTCTCAGGGCCTCATCATGGGTAACCTGCGGACCCATGAATACCGCCTTAAGAGCATCAAGAAAGTCTTGATGTCTCAGAGTAACCACATCAGAGCGCTCCCATAGGGGAGTCGCCCATTCTAAGGCTTTGTCCTGAAGTAAGGAGATGATAAAGCCTACTCTGGACCTCTCCGTAGAGAAGCGAGAAGAGTTGACCTCTAGGTGTATCTGACACTGACTAATGAAACCACGACATGATCTGGCATCGCCAGAATATCTGTTTGGCAGAGCAAGTCGAGGATCATGTGCAGATGTCACCATGGTCTGAGGATTATCCTCTATACTCTTGAGCCGTGACTCAAGTACTTGTATGTAACGGTGTAACTGCTGATATTCTGCCATAACTGCCAGACCCTCGGCTCAGTCCTAATGTTACGGGGGGCTGTCTGATAATAACTTAAAGGAGTATCAGACAGTCAGGGTCCACCGTGCAAAGACTCTGCTGCAGACTATGGCAGAGTGCAATACCTCTGTTAACTCACAGAAGGATATAATAAGTAAGTAAAGCAATTCCTCCCTTACTTGGAGGGTGTGTGGAATGATCTCTGTTAATAATCACAGAGACAAAGGCAATGTGTGCGAAATGGCACCTACCTAGGTCCGCTCTTCTAGTGGTGCAAAAGAGACGAACAGCAGCGTAAGCCGCACAAAGCTCCTACCTGCGTTCGCTCCACTAGTGTGCGAGGACACGAACCACTAGATATGGCACCTGCCTAGGTCCGCTCTTCTAGTGGTGCAAAAGATACGAACAGCAGCGTAAGCCGCACAAAGCTCCTACCTCTGTTCGCTCCCCTAGTGTGCGAGGATACGAACAACTGCCAGACGCAGTATAAGGAACGTTACCCTAGCGGCAACGTCCACCTACGAGTCGAACCACAAGGCCCAGCCAGACCATGTGCCTCAGGCACCTGCCTATGTCCGCTCCCCTAAGAGGTAAGGATACGGACAGCAGCCGAAGCTGTAAGGTATAAGAACGCTACCCTGCCGGTAGCGCTCACCTAGCATAGACAGAGGAATGCCTAGAGGAACGCGCACAGAGCGTCTACTCTTATGCATAAACCAAGAGGACTGAGCGCCATGCGGCGTGTGTCAGGGTCTTATATAGACTCTGTGCCTCATCCAAGATGGAGGACACCAGAGCCAATCCGCTGCCAGAACGACAGGAGTGACGTCATGCTGGCCTATCACCGAGCAAGGCATCACAAGCACATGACCAGCGACCAATCGGCATAGAAGGTGTCAGAGACATGTGACCTCGTGTCAGCGATGATGTCACCCGCACATGTGCAATGGCTCCAAGATAGGACTTAGTCTCCGGCGCTCGCACATGTGCAGTAGCAAGAAATCTGGACTTAGTCTCCAGCGCTCGCACATGTGCAGTAGCAAGAAATCTGGACTTAGTCTCCAGCACTCGCACATGTGCAGTAGCAAGAAATCTGGACATAGTCTCCAGTGCTCGCAGCAACCGTAACAATTTTGGTCAAATCTGTCTACATGACACTTTCCCAGAAGGATTTTGATTACTCACGTACATTTTGGCAAACTGCAGTCTAGGTTTTATGTCTTTGTGTCATCAGTGGGGTCCTTCTGGGTCTCCTCTATAGCATTTCATTTAATTCAAATGTGGACGGATAGTTCTCGCTGACATTGATGCCCCCTGAGATGCAGGATGGATTGAATTTCTTTGGAACTTGATTGGGGCGACTTATCCACCATCCAGTCTATCCTATGTTGCAATCTTTCATGAATTTTTCTCTGCCGGCCACATCCACTGTAAAAATATACAGAGGAAAAAACGGGTATATGCCGCGCTTAAAAACCA
Organism: Anomaloglossus baeobatrachus; assembly: GCF_048569485.1. NCBI lineage: Eukaryota > Metazoa > Chordata > Amphibia > Anura > Aromobatidae > Anomaloglossus > Anomaloglossus baeobatrachus. The sequence goes on from NC_134361.1 coordinate 198,939,514, forward strand.
CTGAGGTGGAAATAATGTGAAAATTTCTCTTTTATTTACAGCATTCCTACGCGTTTCAGAGACAAAGACCGTCTCCTTCTTCAGGGAAAAAAGAAATCATCATGCTTTATTTTTTCCCTGAAGAAGGAGACGGTCTTTGTCTCTGAAACGCGTAGGAATGCTGTAAATAAAAGAGAAATTTTCACATTATTTCCACCTCAGTGGTTTTTAAGCGCGGCATATACCCGTTTTTTCCTCTGTATATTTTTACATTCTATATTGTGTATACGGGGCCGCTGCTTGAACCACACGGACACTCACATGCTTTTGAAGGAGTTGTGACTGGCACAACCCTATCAGGTGAGTGTTACTGTTCCTTTCCTATCACCACTTGTTATATCGGGTAAGACCCTATTGCGCCCTTTTGTCTCCCCACCTTTAGTTTCGGCCACATCCACTGAGATTAGCTACAGTGCCACGGGTTAAAAAAATTGTTTAAAAGAATTGAAATCCTCAGTGGTTGATACCTTTTAATGGCTAACTGAAAAGATGGTAATAATAGCAGCTTTCGAGACTACTCAGGTCTCTTCATCAGGCTCAGTATAACACAAAATCTGAAAAATCACACATTTATACACAATCACGGGTTGTAATCTTCTTGATTATGTTCTTCACTGTGAACAAAGTAACCTCAAGATCTCTGGGGATGAAACCTTGAGATTGTTAACACATTTCAAAAATATTGGTTTTCAAGTTCTCAGACAGTTCTCTTCACACGGACACAATGCAAAGATTGAGTCAACTTCTCCTCGATTTCAGGTGTGATTTTCATATTGCCCACACCTGTTACTTGCTACAGCTGAGTTTGAATAAGAATCACATGAAAGATGCCAAACATTTTGGTGTTTTGTGTGAAATAATGTCCAATTTGCCCTTTTTCTCTTTTTTTTTTTTGCATTGCTATAATACATTCAAAGGAAATAAATGTATATAACAAAACATGTGTAACTACAATAATTTTCTGGGAGAAATACTTCATTTTCTGCAACAATTTCAAGGGTGCCAACACTTTTGGTCGTGATTGTAGCTGATTTCCCATCATGGTACTGTCACATGGGGTAGAAAAAAATATGGTGATTCCCTTTAACAGAGGAACATTCTTTATAAAAATTAACTCACAGACAGGATAATGCCATATAATAACAGTTTTAGTGTAGTTAGGAACACGATGGAATGTTAAATTGGTGATTTAAGGAGGTTTTCTGACATGAGGAAAAAAAACTGTCTGCCTTTCTCCAATGCAGATGATCCCTATTCGAGGTAACTAAACTACATTGCAATACCAGGTATAGCCCATGGACAAGAGTGGCGCTGTTTCGGGGGTCTAATCCTGCACACTCAATCAGAAGTTTAGGAAGCTTTCAAGCTTTGTTTATACTGAACATCACTAATTAGTTTGATTTGAAATATTAAACTCAGAACTCAGTGTACAAACTTCCAACCGAAATATAAACATTTCCCATTTTGCAAACAGTAGTAGTGAATTGTTATAATCTGGTTTTGTCACCCTTAGGTGAACTTGGTGCTGGGAGAGGGGAGTTCTCTTGGGTTGCTTATTCGTGGAGGTTCTGAGTATTCCCTGGGGATTTACATCACAGGAGTGGATCATGGCTCCGAAGCGGAGAGTGCTGGGCTTAAGGTAATTGTCATGCCTCGGTCTCGGGACTCAATCTAGTGGCCTCATGCTCCATGGTTGGTTTCCTTCTATGCTGATCCGCAGCTCAGTTTCTGTCGAAATGCTGATTGTTCTTTTATCTTTTCTTCTTCCTTTGGTTTGCGATTAGTCAGGTGCTCTCACTTGCTTATTTTGTTTCTGTCCTTTCACATCCTAGGTGGGGCTATTTATACTTTCCTTTGAGCAGGTTTCGTTTTTGGCTATATTATCATGTGAAGTGCTGCTAAGGAGTTCCAGCCCTGCAGTTAAGGAATTTTTGACTTTAAGGCTGGAGTCACACGATCATATGGCATCCGATGCGAGTGCACTGACCCTCGGCTCTCCCTGTGCTGCCAGCGTGAACTGAGAGTCATGCAACTGTGGTTTGATTCAGCGATCGGTTCACCGATGCAGAGGAGGGTGCAGGGTTAATCTCCCCATCTCCTCCATTGTCAGCTGATGCGATTATCACACTGCACTCGGATGTCATCTGAGTGCAGTCCGATGTTTCACTCGCACCCATAGACTTGCATGGGTGAGAGTGACATGTCTCTCGCTGACAATCTCAGCATGCTGCGACTTTTCGCTCATCCAGAATCTAGATGAGAAAAAAGCTGACCATTTGCTCTCCCTTATGGAATAACATTGGTCCGAGTTCACGCGTCTGAGTCATACACTCGTGTGAGCATACCCTTAGTCAGAGATCAGTGTTGTATTTGCTCTGTGCATTTCTCATTTGCTTTCCTTACACCTATCTTCTGTTTTCTGTTAGATTTGTAGAGTGTTAACCTTGTTTGCATTTATGCTTTCTTCTTTGTCCACTTATGTGCGTGCTTTATGTTTGTTCACCTTTGGGGTTTTTTGTCTATCCCTGCACACTATCCTTCTCCTTGTTAGTTGTGTGTAGCGACCTCCCCTCTGGTTCCTCAGGAGGAACAAGAAACAGCTCGATGGCCTTTCAGGGAGCCAGGTCCAAGCTGTGGATTCTAGTTGAGTGGCTAGAAACATTCCAGTGGGTAATAGTCAAACCCTTATGAGACATAATTGGGGACAGCACTTTAAAAATGTAGTATTAATCACTAAAGTACCCTGGATGACATATACTACCCAGGCAAAGCTGTTCTTTAAAAATTGAGCCCTTATTGTTTTCATCTATTCCTTTTCCCAGGTGGGTGATCAGATCCTAGATATAAATGGCATCAGCTTCCTCTCCATCCCGCATGATGAGGCTGTCAGAATTCTTCGCACTTCGCGACATCTGATGATGACTGTCAGGGACGTAGGTCGTATCCCGCATGCTCGAACTGTTGTGGATGAGACTCAGTGGCTCAGTAGTTCCTACACGGGCACTGGAGACCCACTCATAACTACAGGGTGAGTAATAATATCCTAAAAGCTCTATTATTTTGACAATGTAAATATAATGATAAAGTATGGCAGCTTTTTTTTGGCTAATTTTCAAGAATCTCTCTCCTGAAAGTGGATGGTCTTCTACCCATCTGACTGATTTAACTTTAGTATGTAGCCCTTTCTGTCCAGCAATTTATTTTCGGTGAAGAGTCAAGTAAATGGTTAAGCATGCTCTGTATTTTGTTGGTTGGGTCATCCAGGGAAAACCCTTTTACCCCTTTACAATTTTATTAACTACTTTTCATACTTCACAGAGATTTGAGTAACCTTCAGATGCCGTCAAGTTGAAAAAGGTGTCACGGGATATGTAATGACAGGACAGGGGCCCCTAGGCTGGCCCTAAGACTTGTGACCCTGCACTGTCACTTATCTCGGAGGTAGATTTGATGGTAATCAGGTCCGAGCCCCCAGTGTGACCCTAACTCCTGTCCGAGCCCTGATCTTACTACCCTCTCCCACACCCTCAGGGTGGGCTGGAAAACACAAAGACAAAACCCCACAAAATGACACAGACAAGTTAGAATGGAAACTCGTACACACATCACTCAACACACAAAGACACGGACAAGAGAGAATGCAGTATGTAATGATGGGACAAGTGACCCTAGGCTGGTCTTCAGACTAGAGTCCCTACGCTGTCTCTTATCTCGGAGGTAGATTTAATGGTAATCAGGTCCAAGCCCCCAGCGTGACTCTAACTCCTGTCAGAGCCCTGATCTTACTCCCACACCCTCGGGGTTGGCCGGAAAACACAAAGCCCGAACTCCACAAAACGACACGGACAAGGGAGAATGGAAACTCGTACCCACAGCAGTCAAACACAAAGGAGAGACAATATGTGAACTGAGAATACAACGGAAAAAGGAGGAAAGTAACGTACAACAGGGGAATGTTCACACCACTCAGAAGTGCAACACAGATCACCATTAACAGGATAACCACCAAGACCGGAAACTGTTGGAGCCAAAGCTGAAGCTATGATCGGCGCATAGTGGAAGGAAGCTGTGCTTTAAATAGGGAGGAAACAGTTGCCCAAGGCAATTAACAACCTAAACTCTTAGGTCCTGCTCACCAGACTGCAGGAATTAACTCTTGCAGAGCTGAAGACCAGTGAACCTGAACCAGCCGACGCCCGGCTCAGGCTGAACAATATGGAAGCCTCAGGTTGCTTGTCAGGCTCTGTGGTGTGAACAGAGTCTGACAACACCGTGCCCGCAGGTGTGTAAAAAGCCGAATCTAGCGTGGCAAAAGGGTAGCTAAAATGTTCAGATATTTATTTTTTAGCTGCAGCCCCTGTTTAACACTGTTGATTAATGGAGGTTTGGGTACGGAGACCCTCACTGACTGGTCACACCGAAGGATAGAGGTGCTCTGTTCATGCTCTGGCGTGGCGAGCAGTGTATGGGCCTATAGTATAAACCTATAGACAAGAGCAGGACTGTTTTTGGAAATTTTAAATAGATGGATGACACTGTTTCTTGTAGTTGAAAATGTAGGGTCACAAATCTTCCCGTTTCTTGATTCTTGAATGTTTTATTGTGTGACCAATTCAAAGAATGTTACATTTCGATCCTTTATTTATGGAGTCAGTCTGTCATAAACTTAGGTATGTGTGCTAATGCACACACATAATGTGCTAATGGCTATTATGTTATAAAGCACATCTTTTACGACAGCGGCCGACCTCCTCATTAGAGCCATTTGTTCTTGCTCGGCAGACTTCTGCAGCAATCATGTTTAATAAAGATTCATAAATCTAGGACCAAAATGTGACTTGTTCTTTGGATTACTTGTACAATAAGGTTCAATCATCACAGACTTTAGAAATCTGGTTAATTTACTTTTGTTAGGATGGGGGGTGTAAATCAGACCCTTTTGTTCTACCACTTTTTGTGTTTCTTGATGTAACCTACTGGAATAGTAGGTGTAAAGTAGGATTGCAGGGATCCCAATAGACAAGCCTTGTTAAAGAGAATCTGTCAGCAGGTTTTTTTGCAAGATGTCGGAGGTAATTTGAGCGATGTATTGCTTATAGCGCTGCTTGATGTAGTTGCGATAAAATTAGCTAATCATTGCTAAATGACTAGTCATCTTGCTACCATGTACTCTATTCACACCACCCACCACTGATTGGCAGCTATGCACATTGTACACAGGAGGCTGCCAATCAGTGGTGTGGGTGGAGTTATACAGAGCTCAGCAGTCAGAGAACTGCTAGCTAGAGATCAGTGAACCCGAGGTTCGGTGTTCGTACCGAACACATACTTTTCCCAAAGAACAGAGTTCAGGTTCGGAGTTCGGGTGCTTTATGTATGCAAACCATTCACGGAAGCATTGCTGTGTGTAATGCTCATGGACGGTGTAGGGGCAGCAAGCGGGATTAGTGGACCCACTCGACCACAGGGGGGACCTTGGAATACCCCTTAGTGGAAGGAGCTTAACTAAGCGTCCAATGCGAGGAGGACAGCAGGTACCACTCCCAGGGCAGTGACCGGGACTGTGTCATCTGACCCCTAGGGCAGGTGACAGACTCAGGAATAGACCAGTACAGGTAGGGTGACTGGGAAGGTGGGTACGGACAGGAATGGTGAGCACAGCAGGGATAGACAGGCATTGGAATGCAGACTCAGATATAGGAAACGGACACAAGGATATCGGGACATGACAACTAGCTAGCAGACTGGGACACTGACTAACTAAGAGAGTTGCACAGGCACCTCCCCTAATGGGAAGGTGCCTTAAATACACAGTGCCTCTAAGCCATAGGAGAAATAGCACACAAAGAGGATGGCCGGTGTGTGCGTGTGAGTACTAAGTGCGATCCCGGGGAACCTGGGGTGAGAAGACAGCAGGACATGTAGATGACCGGGGGAGTACAGGGAGGATACCACCAGGCTAGGGCAGTATGTTGGCGTCCCTTCATGGACGCCGGCATTACACTTTGCTAGGGTACACTCGGTGCTCAGCCCAGTGCGAGCTGCTTGCAGTGTTTGAATGGCTCACATTAGAGGTAAAAACAGCATGATCGGATGTAGTATGCAACAAAAAAGAAGGAAAAACACTGTCCAACCACAACCACCCCCGGAAGTGATCTGTTTATGGCTGGCTGCATGTGGTCAGAGATCCGAACTGCCCAATTAGTGACATTGGTGTTCGGGTGAAATCTGGGTCTCAAACTGAAGTCAGATGGGTTTGCTTATCTTTATAGCTAAAAAAGTGATTTTATCAAAACTGCAGCAAGCAGCTCAGATAGTGATGCATTGCTGTAATCAGCGTATTTACTTCTTCATAATGCTGCTTTCCGATGGGGTAGAAAAAACCTGGTGAAAGATTTCCTTTAAGGGGTACTTTGCACGCTGCGACATTGCTACTGTGATATTGTCGGGGTCAAGTCGAAAGTGACGCACATCCGGCGCCGGTAATAATGTCGCAACATGTAAAGCCTAGATGCGCCGATAAACGATCGCAAAAGCGTCGAAAATCGGTGATCTGTGTAGCATCGGTCATTTTCATAATGTCGCACCAATAGGAGATACGATGTTGTTCGTCATTCCTGCGGCAGCACACATCGCTGTGTATGAAGCCGCAGGAGCGAGGAACATCTCCTTACCTGCCTCCACCGGCTATGCGGAAGGAAGGAGGTGGGCGGGATGTCTCCGCCCCTCCGCTTCTGTGACGTCGCTGTGACGCCGCACGACCCGCCCTCTTAGGAAGGAGGCGGGTCACCGGCCAGAGCGATGTCGCAGGGCAGGTGAGTGCGTGTGAAGCTGCCGTAGCTATAATGTTCGCTACGGCAGCTATCACAAGATATCACATGTGCGACGGGGGCGGGGACTATCGCACTCGGCATCGCTAGCCGATGCTAGCGATGTCGCAACGTGCAAAGTACCCCTAAGAGTGCATAAACTGCTGAAAGGATCAGTGGAGGACACAGAGTAGAGCCTCTGCAAGAACAGTATATATAGTCCGTTTGCAGTCCAATGGATCATTATAATACAAACCATTATGCAGTTCCTTGCTGAAGGTTAAATCGGGGCCCAATTACTTCCAGGGCCCTTGTCCGGTTGCACTAATTGTATGTCTGCCCCTAGGAAGGACGCCATAAATGAACACTATGGTGTATGTACATGCTGTGTTGACTAAAGAGTTGACAATCACGTTAACATTTGAACACGATCCCAAAGTGCTGAGGGACCTGCAGTACAATCACTCCATCCATGATCCAGAAGAAAGTGATCCCGAACTCCCTGCTGCATTCTGCTCTACTTGGAATAACAAGTGATACTCGGTGTTTTCTCAGCCCTATTACAAATGCATTGCTAAATGAAATGGAAACAAACACATATATAATGTTAGTCTTCGCGAGCTACGTAAACCCAGGGGAAGAAATGTGACGATTATCCTGAAGATCTCACACACAATTTGTCGGAAAAGCATTTTCTTGTTTTGTGATATGATTATGCGTGTTCATTTGGATTAAGTAATTATGCAGATTTTTGAGTTTTTGATATTTATCTCATTGTGTTTCTTTTCTCGTAAAATTTGCAGTAAAATTCTTCATATATAGATTCACCTATATGAAGATTTTAATTACCATATTTTTCGGATTATAAAACGCACTTTCCCTCCCCAAAATTTATAATCCGAATGTAGTTTACTGGGGGGTGGAGAATGGTCACAGAAGGCAGGGGCAATGCTGCGGGCTGTGTGGTGTGCTGCTGGCACTGCTCTGTACTGCGGGCATTACTTTGTGCTGCGGGTGCTGCTCTGTGCTGCGGACGCTGCTCTGTGCTGCGGGCATACCTCTGTGCTGCGGGCACTCCTCTGTGCTGCGGGCACTCCTCTGTGCTGCGGGCATTTCTCTGTGCTGCGGGCGCTGTTCTGTGCTGCGGGCATTCCTCGGTGCTGCGGGCATACCTCTGTGCTGCGGGCACTCCTCTGTGCTGCGGGCACTCCTCTGTGCTGCGGGCATTTCTCTGTGCTGCGGGCATTCCTCTGTGCTGCGGGCGCTGTTCTGTGCTGCGGGCATTCCTCTGTGCTGCGGGCGCTGTTCTGTGCTGCAGGCATTCCTCTGTGCTACGGGCGCTGCTCTGTGCTGCTGGCGCTGTTCTGTGCTGCGGGCGCTGTTCTGTGCTGCGGGCATTCCTCTGTGCTGCGGGCGCTGCTCTTTGCTGGTGCTCGCTTCGTGCAGTGAGGCAGCGGCCATCCTGAAGATGTCAGCGGAGCGGGCTTCAAATAATGGCGCCTGGAATCAGGTCATGCGCAGATGGAGCTCTCGGCTCAAGATTCAAGATCTCATCTTGATCTCCCAGCAGCGGACTTAAGGAAAATGGCACATGCGCAGAAGAGATCTAGGCTTGTCATTGAGCCGATAACTCAATCTGTGCACATGCCGACTCTGGGCGCCATTTCTTTGAAGCCCGCACCGCCGACAGTTTCTGGATGTTTTCTCTGCCTGACAGCGCTGCCACCGGCTGCATCATCGCCCTACTCCACCACCGTCCCCAGTGAGACACCACCGGGTTATAAGACGGACCCCAGTTTTTCCCCATCAACAGATGGGTTGAGCTCTTCGTCAACCCCACTAACCAACTATAGAAGACACAAGGAGGGCACACAGGGGAAAATGCATCAACTACTTATCCACAGATGACTCAGGTAGAAGTTTAAGAAAGTTCAACAAAGTTTTCGGCAACGATACTGCAGAGGAGTTGTCACGGTCGTCTCCCTGGTGTTTTAAGACTAGTGACTGCCTTAGGACTGGAGACACCCATCTCCATCTAGACTTGTCATTTAAACAAAGTTTCCTTTCCTTTGGTGTCTCATGAGTTAATTTCAGTTTTTGTTGCCCGCAGCTTAGAGCAGGGCAGGTCAGCTGTAACTGCTTTGGGCCCACACTCATTTAGGTTAAATACTAGAGCCTTCCCAGCAGTCCTTGCTGCTGTTAGAATTAATTTCTACTTTGGCCAGCCTGGTGGAAGGAGCTGCTGAGGAACTGTCCTGTGCCCATCCATCTGCTACTTCAGAGTCTGTCTGCTGCTGTGAAGTTTTTGTGTTTTTTTATCCTTCTGTTTATTCACCTGTCTTTCATTTCCTTCCGTGTTTAGTAGTTGAGTGGTGAGTCTAGTGTTCTCATCGGCCTACTCACTAGGCAGTGTGAGTTTAGGGCCAGCTGAGGATCCAAGGTATCCTGCTTCCAGACAGGTTGAAAGAACCCGTATAGGGACGCTTAGGAATCAGCTTGGGGTGAGTTCAGGAGGTGCCCCCTCACCCCTCTCCCTAGCGGCAGGTATGTCCGTATTATTGTTATCCTGGTGTTCCCCCCTTCTTTGTTTGTAGTGCGTCAGTCACCAATTGGTCTGAACACGTGTGTCACATGTTGTATACAGACATCTGCTACTCCATGCATGACATTAGTACAAGCCACCTGCTTGTAGCCAAGGCTTGAAGAAACTGGAAAATATCACCAGCACCAGTCCCAGGAAGGAAGGGGTATATAAATACCAAGAGAATACTGATGGTCAGCAGCTGGTGGAAGGAGAGCTCCTGCTGGGTCCAAAGGGGAGAGCGATGAATCTAGCATTAAAGCTACCTATACCAATGAATACTGACAGCAGGAACAATAGAAAGTCAGGGAGCATTTTGTGCAGCCAAACGCTATGACCTTCTATGGCCTGAAACCATATGACTTTCACCCGTGACAACCGACTCCTATTTTCACGACTGACTGAGGTCCCAAAGATAATTGTTCGGCTAAGGGCTACTTTGCACACTACGACATCGCAAACCAATGCTTGCGATGCCGAGCGCGATAGTCCCCGCCCCCGTCGCAGCTGCGATATCTTGTGATCGCTGCCGTAGCGAACATTATCGCTACGGCAGCTTCACATGCACTCACCTGCCCTGCGACGTCGTTCTGGCCGGCGACCCGCCTCCTTCCTAAGGGGGCGGGATGAGCGGCGTCACAGCGACGTTACACGGCAGGCGGCCAATAGAATCGGAGAGGCAGAGATGAGCGGCACGTAAACATCCCGCCCACCTCCTTCCTTCTGCATAGCTGGCATGAGCCGCGGTGATGCAGGTAAGCTGATGTTCCTCGCTCCTGCGGCTTCTCACACAGTGATGTGTGCTGCCGCAGGGGAACGAAGAACAACATCCTACCGTCGCTGCAGCGTAATTATAAAAATGTCGGACACTACACCGATGATACGATTACGCCGCTTTTGCGCTCGTTAATCGTATCAAAAAGGATTTACACACTACGACATCGACAGCGACGACGGATGTGCGTCGCTTTCGATTTGACCCCACCGACATCGCAGCTGCGATGTCGTAGTGTGCAAAGTACCCCTAAGTGTTCAGTGTTGATTATGGGACAACTCCTGCAATAACAACTACTGCTGCATTTTACTGTACAGCAGCAGATGACAAAAGCAATGACTCCAGTGTGACATCACTTCCTCCTCCGTAGATATTGCAGAAAGCGGCACGTCACAGATACCCTGTTCCGCCTGCTCCTTACACGCTAATACTATTATTAATACAAAGAGCTTTCTGCTTGATTTTCGATGCTTTCTTGTGCATTTGCATTAGGAGGAAGCTGCTGAAAAGGAGCGGAGAGCTAATGTGGGTCCTATTATTTAAACTCCTATCGAGGTTAATATGTTAATAAGCTTCAGACATCGTCATTATTAATATAAATTCCTTGATTATGAAGGCTCCAAATATAATGGTTTATTTTTGGCAACTGATGAATTCTTCACTTCTTCATGACTGCAAAGAAACAACAGAGCAGTCAACAAAGCATAAAAAAAAATAAAGTGACCTCTGAAGGTCGTCCGCAGCGATCATTTAAAGCCATAGTATTTCTATGTTACTGCGTAACAATCTGATATGTTCCCTGCAGAATCACTTCTTTGTCCTTTCCAGTCTCCATGGAAAATCTTTCTTGATACTACGCCAGTGACGGAACCTAAAGAAAATCCTTTCTATATCCTGGAGTAAAAGCCGCTTTGTGCTCCACAACTCCGAGTGCAATAAGCATAATTTTTCTTTCTCTTCTTAGGATACTAGGGAACTCCTCACCAGAAGCCGCCACCGCCAAGGTAAGGCTAAGATCTCTGAGGATTTTAGTGTTTCATGGATATATATATATTTATTGCTGCACAAATGTTCTGTTGCGCCGAATGCAATTGGGCAAATCATCAAGATCCACTGCTGGCAGCTGAAACTATGACTATGGGAAAGCAGAGCTCCTACGCCTCTTTCGAACATCAGAATTTGGATGCCAAAACCAGGAATGTCTCCAAAACACAGAACAGGTGTCAGTCTTTTAATTATAGTTCTTCTCTCTAAGTTCCACTCCTGGTTTTGGCATAGAAACACTGATGACACTGCCGAAACACTGATGCAAAATACTGAAGTGTGAAAGAGGCTTAAGCTATCCCTAAACTCATCTCAGGGATACTCCTGATGGTGGAGAGGTCTGAGTCTCCTTTCTGGCCCAGATCAGGAAGAAAGTTGATGTGGAACTATTACTACGCTGCTGAAGATATCACATAAATCCAGGAAATTTTAATGAAAATGGTTTTTATTCCACACGTTTCGAAGTGTCACCCCACTTCTTCATCACGAAATCCACCAATATAACCTTTTTCTTCTTCCTTCCTTTGGGGCGGCACGGTGGCGCAGTGGTTAGCACTGCAGTCTTGTGGTGGCGCAGTGGTTAGCACTGCAGTCTTGTAGTGGCGCAGTGGTTAGCACTGCAGTCTTGTAGTGGCGCAGTGGTTAGCACTGCAGTCTTGTGGTGGAGCAGTGGTTAGCACTGCAGTCTTGTGGTGGCTCAGTGGTTAGCACTGCAGTCTTGTGGTGGCGCAGTGGTTAGCACTACAGCCTTGCAGCGCTGGGGTCCTGGGTTCGAATCCCACCAAGGACAATATCTGCAAGGAGTTTGTATGTTCTCCCTGTGTTTGCGTGGGTTTCCTCCGATTTCCTCCATCATTTCAAAGACATACAGATAAGGAATTTAGATTGTGAGCCCCAATGGGGACAGGGTTCCTGATCTATGTAAAGCGCTGCGGAATATGTTAGCGCTATATAAAAAAAATAAAGATTAATTCCTTCCTGGCAGGAAACCAGGGGCCAATACTATCCCTAATCTCAGGGATACTACTAATGGTGGGGAGGCCTGAGTCTCCTTCCTGGCCAGTCAAGGGAGGGACGGGACAGGAGTGTGTTTAAAAACACTTAAATAGACAGGGGAAACCAAAACTCTGTCACTTAGCACACAAAGACAATAAGGGATTAGGAGAAAAACAAGGACAGGAAGGAAGCAACAAGACAACAGGTGTAAACTCCACAACTGCTCCAAGCAAAAAGCAACACTTTCACCAGAAAGTCTGGGACACCAAAGCTCACAGACCAACGCAGAAAAAACTATAGCTGGAATGGGTAGAAGATTTCTTCCAGCATAAATGGGAAAGGAGCAGATGTGATTGGCTTCACAACAATATGTGATCAAAGGAGCCTAATAAGCAGACTAGCAGAGATTAACATTTGCTAGCCTGCCTATGAATCAGCACACAGCAGGTCAATGCCCGAGTCTGCCTGTGTTGATCCCAGGCCCCAGAGAAACCATTGGTTGGCGTGTCAGATTCTGCAATGTGAACAGAGACTGACACTGCCATAACAGTCAGCGAAGTTTGTGAAAAACTCAATAAGATGTCCCAACACAGTAATAATACCCCTTTGTGTCTTGATACACTAAAATGCCTTCTCTGTGTCTCTGCATAATAGTGTCCCCACATAGTAATAGTGTCCCCCTCTGTTCATCAACATTATTACAGTCCCCCCACTGTGGCCGTGCATCATGGTGCCCCATCTGTGTTCTCTCATATTATAGTAATAATTACCCACTATGCCCACTTTAATTATACTGGCCAATCACTGTCCCTCTATATAGAAATGATCCCTTTATACCCCCACATAGCAATATTGCCGCCATTGTGCCTCCATAAAGTAAGAGTGCCCCTTTTGTTCCGTCAGAGAATATAGTGCACCCTCTGTGCCTCCACAAAGTAATATTCCACCATTGTGCCGAAATGTTGTAATAGTGCACCCTGTGAACCTCCACACAGTACTAGTGCCCTCATTGTACCTCCACACAGTACTAGTGCCCTCATTGTACCTCCACACAGTACTAGTGCCCTCATTGTACCTCCACACAGTAATAGTGCCCTCATTGTACCTCCACACAGTAATAGTGCCCTCATTGTACCTCCACACAGTAATAGTGCCCTCATTGTACCTCCACACAGTAATAGTGCCCTCATTGTACCTCCGCACAGTAATAGTGCCCTCATTGTACCTCCGCACAGTAATAGTGCCCTCATTGTATCTCCACACAGTACTAGTGCCCTCATTGTACCTCCACACAGTACTAGTGCCCTCATTGTACCTCCACACAGTACTAGTGCCCTCATTATATATCCACACAGTACTAGTGCCCTCATTGTACCTCCGCACAGTACTAGTGCCCTCATTGTACCTCCACACAGTAATAGTGCCCTCATTCTACCTCCACACAGTAATAGTGTCCTCATTGTACCTCCACACAGTAATAGTGCCCTCATTGTACCTCTATGCAGTAATAGTGCCCTCATTGTACCTCCACACAGTAATAGTGCCCTCATTGTACCTCCACACAGTACTAGTGCCCTCATTGTACCTCCACATAGTAATAGTGCCCTCATTGTACCTCCACACAGTAATAGTGTCCTCATTGTACCTCTATGCAGTAATAGTGCCCTCATTGTACCTCCACACAGTAATAGTGCCCTCATTGTACCTCCACACAGTACTAGTGCCCTCATTGTACCTCCACACAGTACTAGTGCCCTCATTGTACCTCCACACAGTACTAGTGCCCTCATTGTACCTCCACACAGTAATAGTGCCCTCATTGTACATCCACACAGTACTAGTGCCCTCATTGTACCTCCACACAGTACTAGTGCCCTCATTGTACCTCCACACAGTAATAGCACCCTCATTGTACCTCCACACAGTAATAGCACCCTCATTATATCTCCGCACAGTAATAGTGCCCTCATTGTACCTCCACACAGTAATAGTGCTCTCATTGTATATCCACACAGTACTAGTGCCCTCATTGTACCTCCGCACAGTACTAGTGCCCTCATTGTACCTCCACACAGTACTAGTGCCCTCATTGTACCTCCACACAGTACTAGTGCCCTCATTGTATATCCACGCAGTAATAGTGCCCTCATTGTACCTCCACACAGTAGTAGTGCCCTCATTGTACCTCCACACAGTAATAGTGCCCTCATTGTACATCCACACAGTACTAGTGCCCTCATTGTACCTCCACACAGTACTAGTGCCCTCATTGTACCTCCACACAGTAATAGCACCCTCATTGTATCTCCGCACAGTAATAGTGCCCTCATTGTACCTCCACACAGTAATAGTGCTCTCATTGTATATCCACACAGTACTAGTGCCCTCATTGTACCTCCGCACAGTACTAGTGCCCTCATTGTACCTCCGCACAGTACTAGTGCCCTCATTGTACCTCCACACAGTACTAGTGCCCTCATTGTACCTCCACACAGTAATAGTGCTCTTATTGTATATCCACACAGTACTAGTGCCCTCATTGTACCTCCACACAGTACTGTCACGCTCCCCGTGTCCCAGCACCGCTCCTTACCCACTGATCCAGTCCATGTGTTCACCAGTCATGGCTGCCGCTCGTGCTCTCCTGTGTCCTGCTCCTGGTCTTATGAGTCTGACTCTGAGTCTTAGCCACATGGTTCTGTATAGGACCAGGCCGCGCCCACTCTCCTGGTCTTATAGGCCCAGCACACCTGCAGCAGGAAATGATATGAGGCTGTGCTGGGTATATAAGACTTGCCTTTCCATGTGGGCGGGGCCTGATCAACGTGTCTTGTAGCTAGTCTTATGAGCTAGGTGCTCAGGTCCCCTGGTACCGTGTCCTACTGACTTCTTGTCCTTGCACTCTGGTACCTGTGCCTGTTTACATTACTGTCTTAAAGAACTCTGTGACTCTGGTGACCTGCTTATACTTGTCCCTGCCACGTCAGTGCTCCGGCTGCCGTGTGCCCTGCCCTCCGGTGGGGTGCAAGGTCCAGTGGATTCACCTCCTGGGCCCACCAGTACTCCCGACCCTGACAAGTACTAGTGCCCTCATTGTACCTCCGCACAGTACTAGTGCCCTCATTGTACCTCCACACAGTAATAGTGCCCTCATTGTATCTCCACACAGTAATAGTGCCCTCATTGTACCTCCACACAGTACTAGTGCCCTCATTGTACCTCCACACAGTACTAGTGCCCTCATTGTACCTCCACACAGTACTAGTGCCCTCATTGTACCTCCACACAGTACTAGTGCCCTCATTGTACCTCCACACAGTACTAGTGCCCTCATTGTATCTTCACACAGTACTAGTGCCCTCATTGTACCTCCACACAGTACTAGTGCCCTCATTGTATCTTCACACAGTACTAGTGCCCTCATTGTACCTCCACACAGTACTAGTGCCCTCATTGTACCTCCACACAGTACTAGTGCCCTCATTGTACCTCCACACAGTACTAGTGCCCTCATTGTACCTCCACACAGTACTAGTGCCCTCATTGTACCTCCACACAGTACTAGTGCCCTCATTGTACCTCCACACAGTACTAGTGCCCTCATTGTACCTCCACACAGTACTAGTGCCCTCATTGTACCTCCACACAGTACTAGTGCCCTCATTGTACCTCCACACAGTACTAGTGCCCTCATTGTATCTCCACACAGTACTAGTGCCCTCATTGTATCTCCACACAGTACTAGTGCCCTCATTGTATCTCCACACAGTACTAGTGCCCTCATTGTATCTCCACACAGTACTAGTGCCCTAATTGTATCTCCACACAGTACTAGTGCCCTAATTGTATCTCCACACGGTACTATTGCCCTCATTGTACCTCCACACAGTACTAGTGCCCTCATTGTATCTCCACACAGTACTAGTGCCCTCATTGTACCTCCACACAGTACTAGTGCTCTCATTGTATATCCACGCAGTACTAGTGCCCTCATTGTATCTCCACACAGTACTAGTGCCCTCATTGTACCTCCACACAGTACTAGTGCCCTCATTGTATCTCCACACAGTACTAGTGCCCTCATTGTATCTCCACACAGTACTAGTGCTCTCATTGTACCTCTATGCAGTAATAGTGCCCTCATTGTACCTCCACACAGTACTAGTGCCCTCATTGTATCTCCACGCAGTACTAGTGCCCTCATTGTATATCCACGCAGTACTAGTGCTCTCATTGTACCTCCACACAGTAATAGTGCCCTCATTGTACCTCCACACAGTACTAGTGCCCGCATTGTACCTCCACACAGTAATAGCACCCTCATTGTACCTCTATGCAGTAATAGTGCCCTCATTGTACTTCCACACAGTATTAGTGCCCTCACTGTACCTCCACACAGTAATAGCACCCTCATTGTACCTCTATGCAGTAATAGTGCCCTCATTATACCTCCATGCAGTAATAGTGCCCTCATTGTACCTCCACACAGTAATAGTGCCCTCATTATACCTCCACGCAGTAATAGTGCCCTCATTGTACCTCTATGCAGTAATAGTGCCCTCATTGTACTTCCACACAGTAATAGCACCCTCATTGTATATCCACACAGTAATAGTGCTCTTATTGTACCTCCACGCAGTACCAGTGCCCTCATTATACCTCCATGCAGTAATAGTGCCCTCATTGTACCTCCACACAGTAATAGTGCCCTCATTATACCTCCACGCAGTAATAGTGCCCTCATTATACCTCCACGCAGTAATAGTGCCCTCATTATACCTCCACACAGTAATAGTGCCCTCATTATACCTCCATGCAGTAATAGTGCCCTCATTGTACCTCCGCACAGTAATAGTGCCCTCATTATACCTCCATGCAGTAATAGTGCCCTCATTGTACCTCCGCACAGTAATAGTGCCCTCACTGTACCTCCACACAGTAATAGCACCCTCATTGTACCTCCACACAGTAATAGTGCTCTCATTGTACCTCCGCACAGTAATAGTGCCCTCATTGTACCTCCACACAGTACTAGTGCCCTCATTGTACCTCCACATAGTAATAGTGCCCTCATTGTACCTCCACACAGTAATAGTGTCCTCATTGTACCTCCACACAGTAATAGTGCCCTCATTGTACCTCTATGCAGTAATAGTGCCCTCATTGTACCTCCACACAGTAATAGTGCCCTCATTGTACCTCCACACAGTACTAGTGCCCTCATTGTACCTCCACACAGTACTAGTGCCCTCATTGTACCTCCACACAGTACTAGTGCCCTCATTGTATATCCACGCAGTAATAGTGCCCTCATTGTACCTCCGCACAGTAATAGTGCCCTCATTGTACCTCCACACAGTACTAGTGCCCTCATTGTACCTCCACACAGTAATAGCACCCTCATTGTACCTCCACACAGTAATAGCACCCTCATTGTACCTCCACACAGTAATAGCACCCTCATTGTACCTCCACACAGTAATAGCACCCTCATTGTATCTCCGCACAGTAATAGTGCCCTCATTGTACCTCCACACAGTAATAGTGCCCTCATTGTACCTCCGCACAGTACTAGTGCCCTCATTGTACCTCCGCACAGTACTAGTGCCCTCATTGTACCTCCGCACAGTACTAGTGCCCTCATTGTACCTCCGCACAGTACTAGTGCCCTCATTGTACCTCCACACAGTACTAGTGCCCTCATTGTACCTCCACACAGTAATAGTGCTCTCATTGTATATCCACACAGTACTAGTGCCCTCATTGTACCTCCACACAGTACTGTCACGCTCCCCGTGTCCCAGCACCGCTCCTTACCCACTGATCCAGTCCATGTGTTCACCAGTCATGGCTCCCGCTCGTGCTCTCCTGTGTCCTGCTCCTGGTCTTATGAGTCTGACTCTGAGTCTTAGCCACATGGTTCTGTATAGGACCAGGCCGCGCCCACTCTCCTGGTCTTATAGGCCCAGCACACCTGCAGCAGGAAATGATATGAGGCTGTGCTGGGTATATAAGACTTGCCTCCCCGTGTGGGCGGGGCCTGATCAACGTGTCTTGTAGCTAGTCTTATGAGCTAGGTGCTCAGGTCCCCTGGTACCGTGTCCTACTGACTTCTTGTCCTTGCACTCTGGTACCTTGCCTGTTTACATTACTGTCTTAAAGAACTCTGTGACTCTGGTGACCTGCTTATATTTGTCCCTGCCACGTCAGTGCTCCGGCTGCCGTGTGCCCTGCCCTCCGGTGGGGTGCAAGGTCCAGTGGATTCACCTCCTGGGCCCACCAGTACTCCCGACCCTGACAGATTGATCAGGCCATGGATCCCGCTGGAGCACAAACATCGGAGCTGGCTGAGCTGCGCCAGGAGCTGGCACAACAGCGTGAAACCCTGAACCGGATGCTGAAATTCATGACGTTTGTGGACCACCGGTTGTATACGCTGCAGACTGCCGTCTCATCCACGCAGCAACCAGTCTCCAGGTCCGAACCAGTTTCTTCCACGGCCTCGTAACTTCGCCTCGCTGCTCCGCCTCACTATGCAGGGGATCCCAAGTCCTGCCGTGGTTTCCTGAACCAGTGCTCTCTGCACTTCCAGTTGCTCCCGCACTTGTTTGCCTCAGACCAGGCCAAGGTGGCGTTCCTGATGTCACTCCAGCGACGTTCCACCATCTCTGACAATTGAGACTGTGGTGCCACCGGAACCAGAGGAGGCGACACACTCCAGCGACGTTCCACCGTCCCTGACAACTGAGACTGTGATGCCACCGGCTACCGAGGAAGAGACATTGTCCTGTATCCGGTCCGAGGCGCCCGATCCGGTCGTCCAGGACTCCAGTCCTGCTTCTGACTGTCTCCCCCCCGCTTCCCGTTGCCACTGCTGGTAGATCGGCTAGGCGTCGTGCGGCCAGGAAGGCGGTACGGGATCAGCGGTCCTTCCCCGCCTTTGTGTTGGATCCTGGTCCGGTGACTCGATCCGGGGTGCCCCTGGGGTTCTGTGCACGGAGGGGGGGGGGGGGGGCATAGAGGGGAGGGTACTGTCACGCTCCCCGTGTCCCAGCACCGCTCCTTACCCACTGATCCAGTCCATGTGTTCACCAGTCATGGCTGCCGCTCCCGCTCGTGCTCTCCTGTGTCCTGCTCCTGGTCTTATGAGTCTGACTGAGTCTTAGCCACATGGTTCTGTATAGGACCAGGCCGCGCCCACTCTCCTGGTCTTATAGGCCCAGCACACCTGCAGCAGGAAATGATATGAGGCTGTGCTGGGTATATAAGACTTGCCTTTCCATGTGGGCGGGGCCTGATCAACGTGTCTTGTAGCTAGTCTTATGAGCTAGGTGCTCAGGTCCCCTGGTACCGTGTCCTACTGACTTCTTGTCCTTGCACTCTGGTACCTGTGCCTGTTTACATTACTGTCTTAAAGAACTCTGACTCTGGTGACCTGCTTATACTTGTCCCTGCCACGTCAGTGCTCCGGCTGCCGTGTGCCCTGCCCTCCGGTGGGGTGCAAGGTCCAGTGGATTCACCTCCTGGGCCCACCAGTACTCCCGACCCTGACAAGTACTAGTGCCCTCATTGTACCTCCGCACAGTACTAGTGCCCTCATTGTACCTCCACACAGTACTAGTGCCCTCATTGTACCTCCACACAGTAATAGTGCCCTCATTGTATCTCCACACAGTACTAGTGCCCTCATTGTATCTCCACACAGTACTAGTGCCCTCATTGTACCTCCACACAGTACTAGTGCCCTCATTGTACCTCCACACAGTAATAGTGCCCTCATTGTACCTCCACACAGTACTAGTGCCCTCATTGTACCTCCACACAGTACTAGTGCCCTCATTGTACCTCCACACAGTACTAGTGCCCTCATTGTACCTCCACACAGTACTAGTGCCCTCATTGTACCTCCACACAGTACTAGTGCCCTCATTGTACCTCCACACAGTACTAGTGCCCTCATTGTACCTCCACACAGTACTAGTGCCCTCATTGTATCTCCACACAGTACTAGTGCCCTCATTGTACCTCCACACAGTACTAGTGCCCTCATTGTACCTCCACACAGTACTAGTGCCCTCATTGTACCTCCACACAGTACTAGTGCCCTCATTGTACCTCCACACAGTACTAGTGCCCTCATTGTACCTCCACACAGTACTAGTGCCCTCATTGTACCTCCACACAGTACTAGTGCCCTCATTGTACCTCCACACAGTACTAGTGCCCTCATTGTACCTCCACACAGTAATAGTGCCCTCATTGTATCTCCACACAGTACTAGTGCCCTCATTGTACCTCCACACAGTACTAGTGCCCTCATTGTACCTCCACACAGTACTAGTGCCCTCATTGTACCTCCACACAGTACTAGTGCCCTCATTGTATCTCCACACAGTACTAGTGCCCTCATTGTACCTCCACACAGTACTAGTGCCCTCATTGTACCTCCACACAGTAATAGTGCCCTCATTGTACCTCCACACAGTACTAGTGCCCTCATTGTACCTCCACACAGTACTAGTGCCCTCATTGTATCTCCACACAGTACTAGTGCCCTCATTGTACCTCCACACAGTACTAGTGCCCTCATTGTACCTCCACACAGTACTAGTGCCCTCATTGTACCTCCACACAGTACTAGTGCCCTCATTGTACCTCCACACAGTACTAGTGCCCTCATTGTACCTCCACACAGTACTAGTGCCCTCATTGTACCTCCACACAGTACTAGTGCCCTCATTGTATCTCCACACAGTACTAGTGCCCTCATTGTATCTCCACACAGTACTATTGCCCTCATTGTATCTCCACACAGTACTATTGCCCTCATTGTACCTCCACACAGTACTAGTGCCCTAATTGTATCTCCACACAGTACTATTGCCCTCATTGTACCTCCACACAGTAATAGCACCCTCATTGTACCTCCACACAGTAATAGCACCCTCATTGTACCTCCACACAGTAATAGTGCCCTCATTGTACCTCCACACAGTAATAGTGCCCTCATTGTACCTCCACACAGTAATAGCACCCTCATTGTACCTCCACACAGTAATAGTGCCCTCATTGTACCTCCACACAGTAATAGTGCCCTCATTGTACCTCCACACAGTAATAGCACCCTCATTGTACCTCTAAGCAGTACTAGTGCCCTCATTGTATCTCCACACAGTAATAGCACCCTCATTGTACCTCCACACAGTAATAGTGCGCTCATTGTACCTCCACACAGTAATAGTGCCCTCATTGTACCTCTATGCAGTACTAGTGCCCTCATTGTATCTCCACACAGTAATAGCACCCTCATTGTACCTCCACACAGTAATAGCACCCTCATTGTACCTCTATGCAGTACTAGTGCTCTCATTGTACCTCCACACAGTAATAGTGCCCTCATTGTATCTCCACACAGTAATAGTGCTCTCAATGTATCTCCACGCAGTAATAGTGCCCTCATTGTATATCCACGCAGTACTAGTGCTCTCATTGTACCTCCACACAGTAATAGTGCCCTCATTGTATCTCCACGCAGTAATAGTGCCCTCATTGTATCTCCACGCAGTAATAGTGCCCTCATTGTATCTCCACGCAGTAATAGTGCCCTCATTGTACCTCCACACAGTAATAGTGCCCTCATTATACCTCCACACAGTAATAGTGCCCTCATTGTATCTCCACACAGTAATAGTGCTCTTATTGTACCTCCACGCAGTAATAGCACCCTCATTGTATATCCACACAGTAATAGTGCTCTTATTGTACCTCCACGCAGTACCAGTGCCCTCATTATACCTCCATGCAGTAATAGTGCCCTCATTGTACCTCCACACAGTAATAGTGCCCTCATTATACCTCCACGCAGTAATAGTGCCCTCATTATACCTCCACGCAGTACCAGTGCCCTCATTATACCTCCATGCAGTAATAGTGCCCTCATTGTACCTCCGCACAGTAATAGTGCCCTCATTGTACCTCCACACAGTAATAGTGCCCTCATTATACCTCCATGCAGTAATAGTGCCCTCATTGTACCTCCGCACAGTAATAGTGCCCTCATTATACCTCCATGCAGTAATAGTGCCCTCATTGTACCTCCGCACAGTAATAGTGCCCTCATTGTACCTCCACACAGTAATAGTGACCTCATTGTACCTCCACACAGTAATAGCACCCTCATTGTACCTCTATGCAGTACTAGTGCCCTCATTGTATCTCCACACAGTAATAGCACCCTCATTGTACCTCCACACAGTAATAGTGCGCTCATTGTACCTCCACACAGTAATAGTGCCCTCATTGTACCTCTATGCAGTACTAGTGCCCTCATTGTATCTCCACACAGTAATAGCACCCTCATTGTACCTCCACACAGTAATAGCACCCTCATTGTACCTCTATGCAGTACTAGTGCTCTCATTGTACCTCCACACAGTAATAGTGCCCTCATTGTATCTCCACACAGTAATAGTGCCCTCAATGTATCTCCACGCAGTAATAGTGCCCTCATTGTATATCCACGCAGTACTAGTGCTCTCATTGTACCTCCACACAGTAATAGTGCCCTCATTGTATCTCCACACAGTAATAGTGCCCTCATTGTATCTCCACGCAGTAATAGTGCCCTCATTGTACCTCCACACAGTAATAGTGCCCTCATTATACCTCCACACAGTAATAGTGCCCTCATTGTATCTCCACACAGTAATAGTGCTCTTATTGTACCTCCACGCAGTAATAGCACCCTCATTGTATATCCACACAGTAATAGTGCTCTTATTGTACCTCCACGCATTACCAGTGCCCTCATTATACCTCCATGCAGTAATAGTGCCCTCATTGTACCTCCACACAGTAATAGTGCCCTCATTATACCTCCACGCAGTACCAGTGCCCTCATTATACCTCCATGCAGTAATAGTGCCCTCATTGTACCTCCGCACAGTAATAGTGCCCTCATTGTACCTCCACACAGTAATAGTGCCCTCATTATACCTCCATGCAGTAATAGTGCCCTCATTGTACCTCCGCACAGTAATAGTGCCCTCATTATACCTCCATGCAGTAATAGTGCCCTCATTGTACCTCCGCACAGTAATAGTGCCCTCACTGTACCTCCACACAGTAATAGCACCCTCATTGTACCTCCACACAGTAATAGTGCTCTCATTGTACCTCCGCACAGTAATAGTGCCCTCATTGTACCTCCACACATTATTAGTGCCCTCACTGTACCTCCACACAGTAATAGTGCCCTCATTATACCTCCATGCAGTAATAGTGCCCTCATTGTACCTCCGCACAGTAATAGTGCCCTCATTGTACCTCCACGCAGTAATAGTGCCCTCATTGTACCTCCACGCAGTAATAGTGCCCTCATTGTACCTCCGCACAGTAATAGTGCCCTCATTGTACCTCCACGCAGTAATAGTGCCCTCATTGTACCTCCACGCCATAATAGTGCCCTCATTATACCTCCACACAGTAATAGTGCCCTCATTATACCTCCACACAGTAATAGTGCCCTCATTGTACCTCCACACAGTAATACTGACCTCATTGTACCTCCACGCAGTAATAGTGCCCTCAATGTATCTCCACGCAGTAATAGTGCCCTCATTATACCTCCATGTAGTAATAGTGCCCTCATTATACCTCCACACAGTAATAGTGTCCTCATTGTATCTCCACGCAGTAATAGTGCCCACATTATACCTCCACACAGTAATAGTGCCCACATTATACCTCCACACAGTAATAGTGCCCCCTTTATGCCTACACACAGTAATATAATTGACCCAAAAAGACTAAATTTGATGGATCTGTGTGGTTTTTTTTTTTTAATTGTATAACCATACACCTTATAGGGGATGGCAAGATAACAGAATGGTATAGAGGGCAGCACACATCATCATCCAATGAAAGATTGGTCCTGATAACAAGGGATAACGCTGTATTTCATTGTATCGCTCGGATCTAACGACATTATTAAAAGAAAAAAATAATATTGACTTGTATAGTGAGACAGTTCTGCATATCACAATGACGTGACAAGGTATTGTGTCCCCACTCATCGCCCACATATAGTACCGCTGTTTTTTTATGTAGCGTCTATGGTCTTTGGCCCCCTAGGAGTAAGGCAACTGCTTCCCCTTCATCCTCTCTTGCTATGCAGCCCTCACACAGCGGAAGCATCTCTAAAATTATTACTATAAGCGGTGAAAGCAAAATTCTGGTTATTTGTTTGAAGTTTCACGCCTCAGGGTGCGCTATTAAAATGTTATATATTTTTTTCACTTTGTAAAGTTACATGTCTCACCACCTGGCTGTTTTCTCTTGTGCCCTATATTAAAAAATGAATAAACAGAGAAATGTGCATCTGTATCTCCCTGGGCTTACGTCTGGGTATTCTGACCTTGGTGGAGGACAGTATTCCTCTTGTGTAGGAGGAAAAAGCGGAAAATAGTCTGCGTATAGCTGTATAGAAGCTGGATGACTAAAGCACGCCCTCGGTATTATGGCGGAAGCTTTCTGGCGCTATTAACTGCTCTTTCAAGAGTGAAAGTATAAGGGTTTAACAAAGGAAAAATCTCTAATATGATCGGGTACCCATCTATCGGGAAATTGGGGTCCCGGCTGTTTGCGAAACTCTTTAAGACTTTAAAGGAAAGAATTTGGCACGGTCACCTCTTCATTCGATCCATGCTTTGCCTGCCGGAAAAAAGGCACAGGTGCAAATATGACATAAGGCGGAATGTATTTACTATGCAGAGGAACCGGTCATGGTCGCCGAGGATAGGCAAGTGTCCTGGAGTGGACCCACTCCTCTAGAGGAGCTAACCCCTATACAGAGACTATCTGGCGCAACCCCAGGGGGCCTAAGTGCACGTCCTTGCGTGGACCCACTGGGCTATACACCGGACTCCCCTGGAGGAGCTAACCCCTATACAGAGACTATCTGGCGCAACCCCAGGGGGCTTAAGTGCACGTCCTGGAGTGAACCCACTGGGCCATACACCGGACTCCCCTGGAGGAGCTAACCCCTATGCAGAGACTATCTGGCGCAACCCCAGGGGGCCTAAGTGCACGTCCTGGAGTGAACCCACTGGGCTATACACCGGACTCCCCTGGAGGAGCTAACCCCTATACAGAGACTATCTGGCGCAACCCCAGGGGGCTTAAGTGCACGTCATGGAGTAGACCCACTGGGCTATACACCGGACTCCCCTGGAGGAGCTAACCCCTATACAGAGACTATCTGGCGCAACCCCAGGGGGCTTAAGTGCACGTTCTGGAGTGAACCCACTGGGCCATACACCAGACTCCCCTGGAGGAGCTAACCCCTATACAGAGACTATCTGGCGCAACCCCAGGGGGCTTAAGTGCACGTCCTGGAGTGGATCCACTGGGCTATACACCGGACTCCCCTGGAGGAGCTAACCCCCATACAGGGACTATCTGGCACAATCCCAGGGGGCTTAAGTGCACGTCATGGAGTAGACCCACTGGGCTATACACCGGACTCCCCTGGAGGAGCTAACCCCTATACAGAGACTATCTGGCACAATCCCAGGGGGCTTAAGTGCACGTCATGGAGTAGACCCACTGGGCTATACACCGGACTCCCCTGGAGGAGCTAACCCCTATACAGAGACTATCTGGCGCAACCCCAGGGGGCCTAAGTGCACTGTGACAGGGTATGCGGCAGAGCAGTAAGGGATGCCAGGCCAAGGAACAATCCAAAGGGCTTTATTGGAACCACATAGATAAAGCACCAAACAAATATAAATCCTTAAAGTCTGCAAGGAGTCCACAACAAAACAAAAGATCCAGGGGTGCCTCCCGGTATTCCAACGCCAGGGAAAATATGGCAATGGTCCTTATATGAGTTCCTTGAGTCCAACAGGGTGAACAACAAAATGCAATCCCACGTGGCCACTGATCTCCAATCTGTGACAGTCCATACACAGGCTCTAGGATCCAGCCTCAGTAATAGATCCTAGTCCTTCTCCAGCCGAGATCCAACTAACTGAACTAAGGGCTGGTTCACACTAAGCGACAGCGACAACGAGGTCGCTGTTACGTCACCATTTTCTGTGACGTAACAGCGACCTTGTAAGTCGCTGTTATGATCGCTGCTTAGCTGTCAATCACAGCAGCCGAAGCAGCGATCATAACCGCGAGAGCAGGGAGCCGCGCACACTGCTTAGCGCTGGCTCCTTGCTCTCCTAGCTACAGTACACATCGGGTTAATTAACCCGATGTGTACTGCAGCTACATGTGCAGAGAGCAGGGAGCCGCGCACACTGCTTAGCGCTGGCTCCTTGCTCTCCTAGCTACAGTACACATCGGGTTAATTAACCCGATGTGTAATGCAGCTACATGTGCAGAGAGCCGGAGCCGGCAGCACATGCAGCGTGAGAGCTGCGGAGGCTGGTAACTAAGGTAAATATCGGGTAACCACCTTGGTTACCCGATGTTTACCCTGGTTACAGCTTACCACAGCTGCCAGATGCCGGCTCCTGCTCCCTGCTCGCTTCATTTCGTCGCTCTCTCGCTGTCACACACAGCGATCTGTGTGTCACAGCGGGAGAGCGGCTTTGAAGAAAACGAACCAGGGCTGTGTGTAACGAGCAGCGATCTCGCAGCAGGGGCCAGATCGCTGCTCAGTGTCACACACAGCGAGATCGCTAATGAGGTCACTGTTGCGTCACCAAAACCGTGCCGTAGCAGCGATTTCGGTAGCGATCTCGCTATGTGTGAAGCACCCCTAACATGGGTCTCATTGTTCTTCTCTCCTGGGGTCAGCCCCTTAGGTGAGCAGCAGAGTCCAACTCCGCCTGGACACTTGATACATGAATGGACTTTAGAAGTCCTGGCTCTTTCTTGTTTACCAAGTTGTGGATTGGAGAAGTCCCATGCTGAGAAGAACAAACAATCCCCCACCAGTAGTACATACAGGACAGTCAAGGAGAGACAGACTATTACACCATGAGCAAAGGTGGGGGAGGAACACACTGTTACATGCACGTCCTGGAGTGGACCCACTGGGCCATACACCGGACTCCCCTGGAGGAGCTAACCCCTATACATGGACTATCTAGCGCAACTCCAGGGAGCCTAAGTGCACGTCCTGGAATAGACCCACTGGGCCATACACCGGACTCCCCTGGAGGAGCTAACCCCTATACAGGGTCTATCTGGCGCAAGCCCAGGGGGCTTAAGTGCATGTCCTGGAGTAGACCCACTGGGCCATACACCGGACTTCCCTGGAGGAGATAACCCCCATACAGGGACTATCTGGCACAACCCCAGGGGGGGCCTAAGTGCACGACTGCCAGGACCATTGGTATCGGCTCTTACAGACAGGGATTACAGAGCAGAACACAGGATGTGGTATCCTGGACATGGTAACCCGGAGGTGGTGACTCAGACGTGGCAAAATGGAGGTGGTGGTAGCAGCCGACTCTAGGAAGAGACACAGGTTAGCGGGTCCAGGCAACTGGTGCTAGAACAGGAGACGCAGGACTAGACACAGTAAAGGGCCCTGAGAACTAGCAATACACTATGAATAGGCAACGTTGCTCAGGCACCTCCCCTATGGGCAGAGTGTCTTAAATACCTACAGGGAGATTGCTGTCCTCAAAGGTCACTTCTGGGTAATAGGATGTTGGCCTTTTAAGAAAGGGGTTGTGGCCATGTGCGCATCCTTTGGGCACTCCTAAAAGGCCTGCATGTGGCATGGAAGCAGGAGGAGGCTGCGGTAGGCCCGGGGCTGGAACAGTACGCATGGGTTCACAGGGTAGGTGAGGAGAACGGCGCCCCCGCTGAGGCATGACAGCAGGACCATGGGGGGGCACCGCGCCGGGACTAAGTGCTACAGAACTGCAGTGATCTTTGCTGCCAATATTGTTGCCAAGAAGGTGCGGAGGATTTGCACGACGGTGCAAAGGGTAAAATTCGCAAGACGTGCACAGTATAGGTTGGCAGGCCATGGAACTCAAAGCCGCAGCTCTTATCAATTTACACTGCAGATAGTTTCCATATTAGGCAGGAGATGTCGGTACTGTAAAACACAGCACATTTTTTACAAGAGAATCCATGGTATTATCGCTACGCAGAAGCAAAGTCTAAGGTCCTGATTTTTCATTTGTGTTTTTTTAAAGTCCCTTTTAATGTTTCGTCTTCTGGCATTTGTTGCTGTTTTTTTTTCTACAAATTCATAAATTTGGCACATGCGGTTTATGAATTTTGTGCAATTTTTAAAAAATACTTCATAATGTCTTGCGATTTTTCAGTGCAAAAAGTTGCATGATCATAAAAGTATTGCAAAAATTGAGCCAAAGTTTCCCAGGTACATAAAACGACTCTGAGAAGGATTGGGGTAATTTTGAGAAAATATTGCAACTTTTCGAAAAGTCACAAGAAAGCCAAAACTTTACCCAAAAAGGGAAATTAGGTCAAATCGAAAAACTCAAAGGGAAAGATGAAATTGGCACAAAAAAATCAACAAACAAAAAGTTAAAAACTCACCTAAAAAGGCAAAAATGCAATAATTTAATCATGCTTCAAATGTATAGAGGTAAAACTTTTTAATGAGCTTTTTCAGGGGATCTTGATAATTTGAAGTCAATTTTTTAGCTTTGGATTAAATTTACCATTACATCAAAAATTATGTTCAGAGCCCAAAATGATGATGTTCTCGCTATAAAGCACAGATTGCAGTGCTTAACGGTATTCTGTCCCCCCACAGCCCGTCTTCTACAGAGGACCAGCGGGGTCACAAGTCACCCTAAGCAGCCTGGGAACCCAGACCATGGTCGTACTAGATGAAAGAGCGCGACGGCTGCTGACCGAACCCGAGAGAAGCACTATGTCCTACTACCTCCAGCAGTACAAGGAGCGTCACATCCCGGTGCAGGCCTTCATAATGGCTATGTTTGAACTTTTCAACACCCAGGCCAAGGTATGGTATGAGACAACTTTTGGCCAAATAGTATTTCTTCAAGAGATTTGTGAGAAATTATTCAGGGGGACATAAGGATTGGGCACCCCATCCTTTTGTTTGGTGGGGCAATAAGCCGGTGAAATATGATAGCAGCTCTCAGAGAACACAGGAGCTCTGGGCCAAACCGGGCATCGTCGTGGCTGGCGGAGTAAGGCTGCTTTCACACATCCGGTTTTTGCACTGCGGCTCAATCCGGCTCAAAAACCTATGCAATGGATGCGGCTAAAAAAATGGATCCGTTGCATACGTTTTCCCATGCGGCCCGTACGTTTTTTGACGGATGCGGCTTGATACTGAGCATGCGCAGTTCAAAAAACCACATCCGGCGGCCGGATGCGGTTTTTGCCGCAGGACGCCGCATCTGCGGTCCATAGGCTTGCATTGTAAATCGCGCCGCATCGCGATCCGGCACGATGCGTTTTTTTTCGCCGCACAAAAAAAGTGCCAGGCAACGTTTCATCCGGCCGCCGCATGTGTAAAATATGCCGCATCCAGCAAAAAATGGACGCAACGCAAGGC
This sequence comes from Anomaloglossus baeobatrachus, assembly GCF_048569485.1. Classification (NCBI taxonomy): domain Eukaryota; kingdom Metazoa; phylum Chordata; class Amphibia; order Anura; family Aromobatidae; genus Anomaloglossus; species Anomaloglossus baeobatrachus. Next base: position 198,969,285 of record NC_134361.1, read on the forward strand.
CATGCAGCACAATACGGCGCTAATGCAAGTCTATGCGGAAAAAACGCAACCGGCGGCAAAAAAAAAAGGTTGCGTTTTTTCTGCAAAGCGCCGTATTGTGCCGCTCAGCAAAAACCGGATGTGTGAAAGCAGCCTAAGGCCCCTTCACACGTCCGTGATACACGTGCATGTTTGGTCCGTTTCCGTATATACCGGAGACACGGCCAAACGTGCACCAATGTTATTTAATGTTTGAGGACACATGTGCGTTTTTCATTAAGGTCCGTGGGTCCATGTGCGTGCTACGTTTGTGTCTCCGTTTTGCACGGAAGCATGTCCGTTTTCAGCACGCAACACGCAGCATGGACCCAATGAAAGTCAATGGGTCTGTGCGCACGTCCGAGTGACACGGACGCATCTCTGTTTGCTCCCTTTACGTTTTGTTCTTATTTCTTGTGATGTCGATCTTTTTTCTTTTTCTGTTTCGTTCTCTCCCTCAGTCCGTCGGTCGGTCGGTCTCTGTCTATGTCTGTCGGTCGGTTTCTCTGTCTTATCTGTCCCTCTCGCTGTCTGTCGGTCAGTTCCCCCCCCTCTCTCATACTTACCGTTCCCCGATCTTCGGCGCGGCGCTGCACTGCTGTTATAAAAGCTCCGGCGGCTTTTCCTCTTTTGAAAAAGCCGGCCGCTCATTAATCAATCTCGTATTCCCTGCTTTCCACGCCCACCGGCAAATATGATTGGTTACAGTGAGACACGCCCACACGCTGAGTGACAGCTGTGTAACTGCAACCAATCACAGCCGCCGGTGGGCGTGTCACTATGGAGCAGAGAAATAAATAAATAAATAATTTAAAAAAACGGCTACCAGCCAGATAAAGCCATACGGCTGAAGGCTGGTATTCTCAGGATGGGGAGCCCCACGTTATGGGGAGCCCCCCAGCCTAACAATATCAGCCAGCAGCCGCCCAGAATTGCCGCATACATTAGATACGACAGTTCTGGGACTCTACCCGGCTCTTCCCGATTTGCCCTGGTGCGTTGGCAAATCGGGGTAATAAGGAGTTATTGGCAGCCCATAGCTGCCAATAAGTCCTAGATTAATCATGTCAGGCGTCTCCCCGAGATATCTTCCATGATTAATCTGTAAGTTACAGTAAATAAATACACACACACACACCTGAAGAAATCCTTTATTTGCAATAAAAAACACTAACACATACCCTCATTCACCACTTTATTCAGCCCCATAAAGCCCCCCATGTCCGGCGTACTCCACGGAGTTCCAGCGTCGCTTCCAGCTCTGCTACATGGAGGTGACAGGAGCTGCAGAAGACACCGCCGCTCCTGTCAGCTCCACGCAGCAAATGAGGTGAGTAGCGCAATCAGCTGAGCTGTCACTGAGGTTACCCGGTGGCCGCCACTGGATCCAGCGGAAAGCAGGGGATTGATTAATGAGCGGCCGGCTTTTTCAAAAGAGGAAAAGCTGCCGGAAATTTTATAACAGCAGTACAGCGCTGCGCCAGAGATCGGGGAACGGTAAGTATGAGAGAGGGGTACTCCATTCAGTCACTCTGGTGATTAGCGGTCACCGGTGAGTCCTTCACGGGTGACCGCTAAGCAGGACGCGACACAGACAGAGCCGCGGTATAACAATGAAGTCGGGTGAAGTTCACCCCAGTTCATTCTCTACGCGCATCTCTGTCTGCTGTCAGCGGGTATGTATCTACGACATTGTTCATCACAAACACGCATAAATTCACACGGACAACACATACACATGTCCGTTATATCTCTAACGCATAAACGGACAATCAACACGCACACACAGCTAGCATACGGCATTCACACAGATGGCACACGGACACAAAAAAAGGAGACAAACACGGAAAACGGACCAGAAAAACGGACGTAACACACGTGCGTGTTTTTTCACGGACGTGTGAAGGGGGCCTAAGGGGAAATAGCTCCAGGTTGCCCAAGAGTTCGGATGATTGTTATCCAATGCGCATCCAATCCGCAACAGCACGGCATAGAGAAAATAAATAAATTAATTAATAAATAAATATATATATATATATATATATATATATATAAATATATATATATATATAATTGTCTCTCCAGTAAAGGAGACAAACTCTAGCGCAGCGCCACCTATTGGAAGTCGCGATTCTAAAAGTCAAATGTGGATTTTTAACAATTATATATATATATATATATATATATATATATATATATATATATATATATATACACTGTATATATATACACACACACACACAGTGATATGCAAAAGTTTTGTCACCCCCAGTCGAAATTGCTGCCATTATGAACAGCTAAGCAAGTTGAAGATTAAATGATCCCGAAAACGCATAAAGTTAAAGATGACACATTTTCTTTGTGTTTTAGGCAAAAACAAAAAGAAAAAAAATATATATATACATATATATATATATATATATATATATATATATATATATATATATATATATATATATATATATATATATTTAGTGTAAAAGATTAAGAAGTACTTGTATTTCATTAATTGATATCCCTAGTGTTTGTATGTCTGAGTCCAGTGGTGGTCCTACTAGTGATTTACAACTACAGTGATCCTTCACCTATCGCGGGAGTTACATTCCAGAGACCACCGCAATAGGTGAAAATCCACAAAATAGCGGCGTTATATTTCCTTTATTATTTACCCATATTTTTCGAATTATAAGACGCACTTTTCAGGGGTGCGTCTTATAAGCCGAATCTAGCTTACCTGGGGGTGGTTGAGTATGATGAGACAATACTCCGGACTGTGGACTGTGCGCTGTGGGTGGTGAGGCAGGGGTCATCCTGAAAATGTTGGCGGTGCGGGCTTCAAATAACGGTGCCTGGAGTCAGCGCATGCACAGATTGAGCTCTCGGTTCAAGATCTGCCCACGCGCCGCCTGTGGCTCATTGATCTCTCAACAGCGTAGTTAAGGAAAATGGTGCCTGGAGGTGGCGCGTGCGCAGAGGAGATCTCAGTTTGTCATTGAGCTGTTGGCTTAATCTGCGCATGCGCCATATCTTTGAAGCCCGCAGCATTTCTGTATATTCCTGTCAGCGCTTGCAGAGCATCTCGGACACCCACCACACAACCCTTAGCACTGCCCTACTCCACCACCAACCCTGCCTCCTGTGACTCCAATCCACCACCGCTGCCGCCCCCTTCCCCAGTTCCCGCAATACAGTGAAGCTGCAATAAGTGAACTGCGGTATAGCGGGGGACGACTGTATTTCCGCCCATTGGTCTACCACACATAAACATCAGAGATTTCAATAAATAAAGTGCATGTTTTGCCAACATTTTTCAAACAAAACTGTATACCAATCTGACCAATTCCTCCTCTATAACAGCCTGCATGCAGATCAGATACCATTTTTAACATGACATTTTGTTACGTCACCACCGGAGTCTGCTCCAGCGACTTCTGCTCCGATCGCCAGGCGACGCCGTGTTCCTGACGTGGATGGTGCTGGTGATGGGAGAGGAGTCGATGCCAGCGGCACTGGTGGGCGCAGGCTCCGATCATCCACTGGGCTGGGTTATCTTGGGATCTGCAGTACCACTGGCTGACTGTGGGTGGCGTGTGTCTTCCAGCTGAAGTTGCCAGCGTTCAGCTACAGCCAATGGGAAGACACTACACCCTTCTTATTTCCCCTCCTGTCTGCTGACCTCTGCCAGAGATAGTTCCGATTTCCTGGCTCCTGGTCCGCCCTATTCTGTTTTGTGATTCCTGTGTGCTGACTTCTGCTTGTTTCCTGACTACCCTTCTGCCTGCTGTTTTTGTACCTCGCTGTCCGATCCGTATTTGACCTCTGCTACGTTTTCTGATTACGTCCTTGTCTGCCGATTCTGTCCCTGTTCTGCTATTCCTGGTTTGACCCTGCCTGACGACTACTCTCATCGGACTGCAGCCTTCCACAGCTAGTGATCTCCAGGGCCCTGTGTAATTCCAAATCCCTGTATAGGGGTTAAAGGGTTTCAGGGTTCTGGGGGTCCTGCTTGGTGAGTGGCTACCCTCTCTGTCCATTACATCCCACCTGAGTCTGTTGATCCAGGCAGGCGTTGTACATTTTCCCCTTAAAAGTACATACCGGTACTTTATTGATCCATGATTAAAATTCACTCCATATAGTCACTTGCCCAGCAAACAAGCCATAAGACAGTTTTTCGTCTCCGGTGAAAACAAATATTTTACATTTCATCCCTTTGGTTGATCACGTAGAGGCTCCAGCAGGTTAGACAACGAGCTTCCTACTCATGCCATTAGGCTAATAAGCCCATCTATCCTAGTATTAATAACAATTACATCTGTTACCCATAGAGACGCAGCTTTTACTTTAAAATCTAACATATCAAGTCTTTCTCATTATGATTATTGAGTTAATCAATGCATCCAGCTCGCTAAACAGCTCGGCTTGCATGCTAATTATAACCTGCAATCCCAGTCGGATGGTTGTACTCTGCATAAAAGCTCGAGGCAAAAATGAAGCCCTAATGGAGAACAGAAGGTGGACAGGTTCACGCCAGATGCTGGAGAGAGCGAACCTAACTATCCCTCCCCGCCACAATTCCAAAGGAGAATTTTATAATATATATATATATATATATATATATATATATATATACAGTACAGACCAAAAGTTTGGACACACCTCCTCATTCAAAGAGTTTTCTTTATTTTCAGGACTCTGAAAATTGTTGATTCACATTGAAGGCATCAAAACTATGGATTAAAACATGTGGAATGAAATACTTAAAAAAGTGTGAAACAACTGAAAATATGACTTATATTCTAGGTTCTTCAAAGTAGCCACCTTTTGCTTTGATTACTGCTTTGCACACTCTTGGCATTCTCTTGATGAGCTTCAAGAGGTAGTCACCGGAAATGGTTTTCCAACAGTCTTGAAGGAGTTCCCAGAGATGCTTAGCACTTGTTGGCCCTTTTGCCTTCACTCTGCGGTCCAGCTCACCCCAAACCATCTCGATTGGGTTCAGGTCTGGTGACTGTGGAGGCCAGGTCATCTGGCGTAGCACCCCATCACTCTCCTTCTTAGTCAAATAGCCCTTACACAGCCTGGAGGTGTGTTTGGGGTCATTGTCCTGTTGAAAAATAAATGATGGTCCAACTAAACGCAAACCGGATGGAATAGCACGCCGCTGCAAGATGCTGTGGTAGCCATGCTGGTTCTGTATGCCTTCAATTTTGAATAAATCCCCAACAGTGTCACCAGCAAAGCACCCCCACACACCATCACACCTCCTCCTCCATGCTTCACGGTGGGAACCAGCCATGTAGAGTCCATCCGTTCATCTTTTTTACAGAGACACGGTGGTTGGATCCAAAGATCTCAAATTTGGACTCATCAGACCAAAGCACAGATTTCCACTGGTCTAATGTCCATTCCTTGTGTTCTTTAGCCCAAACAAGTCTCTTCTGCTTGTTGCCTGTCCTTAGCAGTGGTTTCCTAGCAGCTATTTTACCATGAAGGCCTGCGGCACAAAGTCTCCTCTTAACAGTTGTTCTAGAGATGAGAAAGTGTGTCCAAACTTTTGGTCCGTTCTGTGTGTATATATATATACATATATATACATACATACACATATATATATATATATATTATATATATATATATATATATATATATATATATATATATATACACACACAATAAAAAAAATCAGATCTTGCTTGGCAACAAACCAATTAAATCAAATAGAAGACAAAAAGACCATGATCGCAAGAGCTTACAATCTATGCGGAAATAGGAATGAGGACATACAGTAGGTAAAAACCGGATTGTTTTCTGCAATGGAGCAGCTATTTTTTATTAAAAAGTAAGGATGTATACATAAGTCTGCGTGAGCTAGTAGCTATGTAGCATAAATAGGAAGTGGTGCAAGGAGTATGGACGAAACGTTTATAATGAAACTGTCTAAATGAAGCCGCATGAAGAATTAACATGTTACTTCTTTTAACTGCTTCAAGGTTTTGTGCAGAGCAGTGTGGTTTTGACATTAGTGTGCGCTAAGTTGAAGCACATTGCAACGCTTTTTCAGGAGGATTCCAGACGGAATTTCCCTGAAAAGTTATCGTGTGCCCATAGTGATGAAACTGGAAAAGAGAAGCGCTGATAGGGGCTTTCCAGATAAAAAGAGGGGTAATGTGTAACAGTATACACTCACCTGATGTGGTTGTGAGGTTCACAACAACCACAGATAGCATAGGATAATGGCGGCTGCCACAGCACCACGTGGATAATCTTCAGCAGGAAAGAGAGGGGGTTAACGGCGCGCAATCGCCAGAAAAGATGTAGATCTGTTGATTACTTCATATATCTTTTATTCCATAGGTCTACGCGTTTCGAGGTATGTAACCTCTTCCTCAGGACCAGAATATCAACAATGCATTGTTGATATTCGGGTCCTGAGGAAGAGGTTCCCTACCTCGAAATGCATAGACCAATGGAATAAAAGATATATGAAGTAATCGTGTGCCCAAGGACAGCCTCAGAATTTAAAGTTGTCTACTACTTGGACAACCCCTTCTCATTCCCCATGTGTGGGAATTTGCCTGAAAAGTCATTGTGTGCAGACAGATAGCCTCAGAATTTAAAGAAGTTGTCCACTACTCTGACAACGCCTACTCATTCCCCTTGTTCGCCACCTTAAAATTAAATAAGCCTATACCCACCTCTGATGCGGCCAAGGTTTCAGAGATATCTAAAGCCGCTTTTCCGGGGCCCATATGACATTATGACACGAACCCCGAGACCAATTAGCGCCGCCTTCCTTCTCCCCGCCTTCAGACATTTGAGCAGGATGTGAGCACAGCGCTGACTTCCTGTTTAAATGTTTGAAGGCGGCGAGAAAGACACTGGCGCTTATTGGTTGCGGGGCTTGTTTGTCATAATGTCACATGGGACCCGGAAGTGCGGTTTTAGACATCGCTGGAACCGCAGCCATACCGGGGGTGAGTATAGGCTTATTTATTTGTACGGGGGTGGAAAATGAGAATGAGTAGGGGTTGTCCAAGTAGCGGACAACCCCTTTAAGGCTTTGAGTATGATGGAATGAGGTTTTGAAAAATTGGAGAGTGGGGAAAGGTTAAAATAAATTGTCAGATAAAGGAATGGCTGCCCATAAAGGTCCTGTCCTGGTTTTTCTTCAGGACATATTTAAAATTGTGTATGTTGGAAACCTGCTTGTCTGGGGTATCGAATTCTAGAGCTCTGGTGCAGCATTAGAAAAAGCCATGAAGATGGGACTGGACCCAGAAGAACTTCCCCTATTGGAATAAAAAATATTTACAGTATATACTCACCTACCAGACCAGCACTATTCCACTGCTTGTGCTTGATGGGCAAAGCACAGAAAGCATCTAAAACTCATAAATTATGAAGAATTTACCTTGATAAATCTCCCATAATCTCCATTCCGGTTCAGATAGAATGTGAAAGCTGCAGCCAAACAGTGGCCACTGATTTGGCTGCAGTGGACACGTGCTACTCTCCACCCAAAGAAGTCAGGTAACTGTTGGGAGGAATTGGCAGCCGTGTGACAAAGGTTACTATTTCTAATTTATTTTTATGTATTTATACTTCCATGGGCCCCTTTGTAATTTAAAGAAGGACTGGAAAACTCTTTTGAGGGCTATGGAGATCTTTGTGCATATGTCACGGAGGTGTCTTGGCCTGCTAACAATCCAGTGGCAGAGTGTTAGGAAATCCCAGCAATTGGCAGCACGTGTTGTTATCTGACAGTGCCCTGTTTCTGCAGCAGTGGACTTTACGACCCTAGGAAGCTGGCTGTTTTTCCTCTCAGTGGTCAGCCTCTGACTTCCTTTATAAGTCTCATCCTGGGGTGGTTTGGGTGCGGTTTATAGTTGTTCCTGGCTGTGAGGTGCAGAGTTTGTCTCCTGTTGCTCCAGAGACTTCTGTGGTAGCTGCTCCTAATATACGTGTTTGACTTTTGCAATCTACTTGGGCTCAGGAGGTAGCAGTTGTTTTTCCCTTGTATTGTTTCCTTTTGTCTCCCTTAGTGTTAGTGGTGTTGACAAGTGGTCACATCTGCCATCTTTACTTAGTGCACAGATCAGGATTTGCCTAGGCTGAGGTATTCCTGATCGGCGACAGGTGCGGAACCTGTATAAAGTTGGTGAGGGCAGTGAGGGTCAGCTGCAGGTTGTTATCAGGGGTCACCACTTCCCCCTTTCCCTAGCTATAGGCCATTCCTTTCCCTTTGTATTGCACTATACGGCCGGTATAGCTTATATCCCCGGCTATGACAGTATGGGAGTGATAAGTTACATTTTTTTCTCTAGTGGATAGGCAACCAATGCAATGGCTGGCACATGGTGGAAGCAGTGGTGTAGGACTTGGGAAGAAAAATCAGTATGGCTCCTACATAATGGATAGATGTAATAGTGGAAAGTTTAGTAAAGGGAAGACCAATTAGTAGTCATTTTTGTGTGTGTAGTCCCCAAATATCCAAAAGTGAGACTGTCCAAATTTCTGATTGAGTTTTGCGCCTATCAGAGGTTGAACACACACTACTCTTCACAGTGGACATCCAGTCTCTTCTGTGACAGGTAACCTTTTGATCCTCCTTAAATATTTGACTTGGAAATGTACACAATTCACCATTTTTCGTTTCAGTTTGCCCTCTTATCGGAGTTACGACCTCAAATCTACCCACAGGATTTGGCAGTGTTTGATAATATGGTATTGAAAAGAGAAATCGAGTCAATGAAATCTCGTCATCGTTCAGGAGACACCATCTCGGTCTTATCCCATAGTCCAAGCACCTCATCCACAGAAAGCCACCAAACTGTCAGCACTGCCAGCACTGCACGGGTAAGAAGACTGAACTGTCTCTTTATTTTCTTAGTTAGTGAACCATGTCTTGAAAGCTTTGTATGACAACCAAGAGTAGTCCACCTCCAAATAGAGATGAGTGAATTGATTCTCAGGACACAAGGACTAGCAGCCGGGTCAATATTCCAAGACAGTTGGATAGGAGCCCTGCAAACCACCTCCGATATGACTGCATCCATGGCTCCTCATTTGACTGACCAGTCTGGCACAAAGTCATCTTCTCAGTGTGATGCAGAAATGATGTTGGACCAAGCCGGCTAATTAAGAGAGAAGCAATGGATGCTGGTAGGTAGAAGGTGGTTTGCCGGGGTCCCATCCAGCAGGCATGGACCATGGTCCTGTGAACTAATTTGTTTATGTCTACCTCCAACTCCGATTGACTGCCAATGCTATAAAGATCACCATTAGGAGATCCAAAGTAAAAAGAAGGGGACAGGCCATAGCCATCAACCAAGTAGTAGACGGCAAAAGAAAGGGGTCAGTACATTAAAGGTTTTACGCCTGAAAACTGGTATAAAAGTTTTGTAAACTTTTCAAGCAAAAATCTGCGACTTTTGGTATCTTCACACCAGTTCGACTAAGCTTCGCCAAAATGGTGGGAACCGGGGAGGAGCTTGGGTGCACGGAATAGCATTTCTTGTGTGATACATGGAGACACACGCCACTCAGAGGATGTGCCGATTCATTAAGTGGCCTATAAATCAATTCAGCGCATTCTACTCCAAGAAGTCTTTCATTAAGACGCCAGACTTCATAAATCAACCACAAACTGATTCATTAAGACTGGCGTTGTTCATGCTTATGCTACAGCAGCTTTGCTGGGGTACAAGATGCCGAATTCATTTAGAGGCACAAACCACTTAATGAATTTGGCGCCGCGCCAGAAATGCGTTTCTGGAGTACAAAACACCAGCACTTTTAGTAAGTTGAAGACAACTCATCCCCAGCTTCATCCATTTTGGAAGAGCTGATTAAAATTTGTGTGAAAATGTCGAAATTTGCAAACTTTTTGGGCAACAAAATTTTTTGAACTTTTCAAGGCTTCTATGCCAGTATTATGGTGTAAAAGATTGTAACGCTGGCACCCGGTGTAGGAACACTGAGCAAGATTAGTGGACCCACAGCACCACAAAAGGGACCCAGGCTTACCCTTTAGTAGGAGGGGTGTAACTAAGCGCCTACCGTGAGGTTGGCACCAGGTACCACTCCCAGGGCAGTGACCAGGACTGTGGCAGCTAACCCCCAGGACAGGAGACAGACTCGGGCACAGGCACAGATGCAGTCGGGTACAAGTGGGATAATCAAGGCAGACAGGCATGCGGGTACGGACAGGTATAGTGAGCACGGCAGGGGCAGATAGGTATGGGAAAGTAGACTCAGGTAGAGATAATGGACAAAGGGAAAATGGGACAGGAGCTCAGGACCTGACAACTAGCTAGACAAACTGGTAACTGACTAATTAAGGTGTTGTGCAGGCACCTCCCCTAATGGGAGGGTGCCTTAAATACATAGTACTTCTCAGTCATAGGTTGAGAGGCATTTCCTGGAAATAGCGCTCTGTCTTCTTAAGAGCAGGACCGGTGTGCGTGAGCAGATCTTAGGTGCACTCCCGGGATCCCTGTGCGGCATGTACAGGACCAAGGAGGGGAGGAAGGCAGAAGAGCACGTGGAAGGCCGCATGGCAGCAGGGGAGAACGGAACCTAGCTGGGCAGTGAGTCAGTTGGCGTCCCTAAAAGGACGATTTGATGAAATGGGCCCTTTATGTAGAGGTCTCATTCAGTAAGTGATGTGGCAGAGTAAGGCAGACTATTTGACCACATTTCAACATGCAAAATGAACAACACAACATGGGGATTTTACCGACAAAATGAAATACTATACTTTTACTGGGCGGACAACATAAATGGCGTATGTGTATAACATACAGTCAATGCTCACAATGGCTCCGAGGCAATGGCTTTTACTCTAGAAGCGGAAAGTGAATCTATCCAGATGAAACATATCGTTATTGAATTCTTGGGTTTTTATTGAATTCTTAGAATAGTATTAAGAGTGGTATGTAGCCGTTGTGAACGCTGCTGGATGGAAATAGAATATACATCATATTAGTTTGGTGATTTCCAAGAGCGGTTATTGTATCTAGAAGGTAAACCCTGGTTAGCGGGAAATGCAGTGGGGGTGGTCATTGATTTCTCATAAAACTCATTACATGACTGTCTTCTTGGCATATTTTAGGAACGTCTTCTGTGGCTGTTGGACGTTATGGAGGTCAGTATTACCAATCTATGCATTTGTTATGGTCGCATTTTGTTTCTTTAGTCCACCATACACGTTAGAGAAAAGTCTGAAGCTGCCGATTTTAATGAGACCAATGAATCATCTAACGTTGACGGGGTTCTCACCACAACGCATGGTGTCAGGAAAGAGAAGAATTGGACAGGTTGAATTTTAACTCTTGACCCCTTAGGTCTTCAGCATAGAAGTCGCCTCGAGTCATGCGGGTATCAAGTGGTGTGGCCAATGCTGAACTTGCAGCTCTTGTCCAAAGATGACACCATGTTCATAGCATCCAGTAGCCGACTGTGTCCTTGTAAATATTATATAGAGTTGAGCTTCTTTTCCAGCAAAGATGTAAATCTTAATCATTTCAGCTACTGTTTTGTTTACTCTTTCAACAATAAACTACATAGCTCAGTATTGCACCATCATGTAATCCATTGAGGACAGATCTGTGGGTCCAAAAAATACGAGTTCCCAACCATTATTTCCTCCAACCTAGTTGGGCTACTGTAAACTTTAATCTATCCCTGTAAGATTGACCTATATCTTACTATTGTGTATGGACAGTGTCATAGTCTTCTTCCACCATCAGGCTTGTCGCTAGTAGGGTGTAGGCAGGGATTATTGGTTTTCACTCTCTAACTTGAACCTCACTGCAGAGGTATCTTAGGTTGGGTCTATGGAGTAGCTGCTGGCAGCGAGCTAAGAGAAAATACCAAACAAGATGGCTCAGAACTAGAGGGTTATGGTCAAGGACAAAATTAGATCTAAATGTTGAGTCATTAATGTATTCTGTAATAGTCTAAAGGGCCCGTTACACGCTACAATATATCTAACGATATGTTGTCGGTGTCACGTCGTAAGTGACGCACATCCGGCGCCGTTAGACATATCGTAGCGCGTGACAGCTACGAGCGACTGTGAACGAGCAAAAATACTCACCTTATCGTTGCTCGTTGACACGTCGCTCATTGTCAAAAAATCGATCGTCCTTCTGCGCACCAGTTGTTCATCGTTCCCGAGGTAGCACACATCGCTCCGTGTGACACCCCAGCTTACCTGTGTCCCGCCGGCAATGCGGAAGGAAGGATGTGAGCGGGATGTTATGTCCCGCTCATCTCCGCCCCTCCGCTTCTATTGGCCGGCCGCTGTGTGACGTCGCTGTGACGCCGAACGTCCCTCCCCTTTCAGGAAGTGGATGTTCGCCGCCCACAGCGAGGTCGTTCGGGAGGTAAGTACTTGTGACAGGGGTAAACGACTTTGTGCGCCACGGGCAACAAATTGCCCATAACGCACAAACGATGGGGGCGGGTGCGATCGCACATGCGAACACACAATAAATCAACCCGTGTAAAGCGGCCTTTAGTCAAAGAGATCTAACAAGAAGAATCCAAGGCACCAGATATATTCCTCAATCAGTTTCGTTATTGGTCATAACACTGCATCAAGTTATTCTTGATAAAGGCCACATGTGGCTGAAACGTTCATTCAGTTATCCCCTCCCCCTGTTAGAATTAGCATAAGTATTATACAATCGATTCACTTTTTCTCGTCAAGGACCTGTGCTGATGTCATACCCATGTGACCAGAAGGGGTGGGGCCTCAGACAACAAAGCTGATACCACAAAGCAATATTTTTCTGTTGGCCGAGGCCCTGCCCCTTCTGGTCACATGGGTATGACCTCACACAGGTCCTGCAAGAGAAAAAGTGAATCGATTGAATAATACTTATGCTAATTCTAACAGGGGGAGGGGATAGCTATGAATACCCCCCCAGATATTACCTGATCCTCAGCTGCTGTCACTCAAGAAGCTGCCAATTTTATAAACTTTACTTTCTTAGCTTTCGAAGCCTAAACATCCGAGCTGACACCTAAAGGTGTGTATAGAATCAGCCTGATAATGCCAGTATAGCACTGGCTTTAGGTTATATACGAAAATCCTGGTGATTGGTTTCCTTTAAGGATGGACTGGAGAGGTGCGAGAGAGTTAGCAGGGAGGCCTCAGAGGAGGGTATTGCAATAGGCAAGGCGGGAGATGATAAGGGCATGTACTAATATATTAGGAGATTCAGGATTGCCGAAAGTACGCATATCACTACAAAACAAAACCAGGCTAGTAGTCAAATAGTGTACAAGGTGACAAGATATAGATTTATATAAAGTGCTGAAAGGGTGGACTGGCTGTTTTTTTTCTGTGATTGGCTAGTCAGTCTTTGGTTTATTGCCAAAGGTTCGGCGTCTCAAATTTGTATCTGCAAATCTGTGTGCACACGGTGCGTTTTTGCCATGTTTTTTTCTGCAGCGTTTTTCCTGCCAGAAGATGCAGATTGTCTGGAACAAGTTCACAGAGCCTTAATGTATTTGTAGCGCCCCTGAAACCCTCAGGGAACTACAGGGAACTGCATCCTCTTGGGGATACAGGACCTATCCCCTGGGACCTGGAGTACCAGTGCCGATTCCATCCAAACACGACCAAAATCCTAGTTCTCCACTCCACACTGGGCATAGAGGGTAAACCATGTAAGGGGATGGTCACCATGGGAACGAGTCCCTGGGTATAGCCAGCCTGGTGGGAGGGGTCAGTGAGTCAGTAGTGAGGAGAGAGTCGAGTAGCATGCAGGAGAGGTGTGCGGACGTGCCGGACCCAGTTTGGTGACCCGGTGCAACGGTGACCCGGGGGCACAGGAGAGAGTTCGCCAGGACGGGTACCAGAGATACCACTGGGACCAGAGCACGAATGGGGCACAGGGCCCTAGGTCAAGTGCAGTTTTAGACTGTTTGGCAAATACCTGTCCGGTGAGGACACCTTCACGGACTTCACCGAACCAAATAATCCGGGGGCATCAGCAGTAAACTAGAATCAGGGTTCGGACACTCACCTCCCCGCAGGGTCCGCACTGCTCGCCGTACGGAGAAGTAAACTGTACCCCACAAGGGACAGTCGGGGCCCCCAAACGCTCCACGCTACGGGGACCCAACCAACTAAGGGTGGCGGGGACAGAGCAACCTGGGTCACTACATTGGCACTGGTCCTCCAAGGGACCTGAACCAGCAACCCCTGGGTCCGCAGTGAGTAGAGAATGTTAAAGAAAACCTGTTGTGGTCTCCGTTTTTGACCCCGTTACATCTCCTAGGAAAACCCCACCTGCGGAGGGCCTACCAGCACAGCTGCCACAACCACCAGCCCTGGGAGTACCCACATTGCGCAGCAGCTGTTCCCCATCCTTAACCGCAACCCGCAGGTGGCGTCACATGACAAAAACGCTTATCTCCCCTGTAAATACCCCCCATTAACAAAAATGGCCCAGAGCACGGGACCGGGCAACAGGCACCAGAGTGACATTCCCAATTTGTTACTGCCTGGGACAGAGTACCCCCTTCCCTGGGCGCTACATATTTATGGCCGACCAAATAATGCATTGTGGGCTGGATCCTTACAGAGCAGACATGGGAAGGCAACCATGACACTGAATATCTGGGATGGGAAACTCTGCTCCTAATAATTGTGTTGAGGTTAAAATGAGACTCAAGCGGTCTCTCTGGATCTGACCGCTGTTCCAAATTATATTGTCATGTGTGCACGCGAGAAAGAACGATAACAGACACTATATCGGTTATGGACCTTCTCCATGACAGGCGCTGACCAAACTGGTCTTTATTGTTCGAAACTTTCTATAGCTCTCGGAGAAGTGAAAGGTGTAGACAAAATACAGTCTAATCAAGTATCGCAGGCTGGACTCAGGACATATAGGAATTAGCATAGTCTCTGTTGGATTGGTCAGTCAAAACTTTAGGAATTCCTTAGTTCATTATCTTCTTTGGGAGTTGTCCAGGATGCAGCAGCCATCTTTAAAATTACATATGCTGGTATATACTGTGTTAAGGAAAATCACTAAATATGCAATATACATATATATGTGTTAGTAAGGAAGAAAAGTATTCATAAATATGTGTGTTAGTTTACATTTACTAAACTATATACCTGACTCTATGAAATGGCTGAATTAAGTATTTTTTGGTTACTTAATTCTTATCCTCAACAATTGTACAAATGAAAAATGTCCATCATACTGTATATACACAGAGAAATATAGTGTGCAGCCATTAAAGCAAATAGTGCACAGACCAAGACCTCCAGAGTGAGAGTTTTAGCTTGCTAGCGCCTCCACCGCGTTTTATGCTGCATGGGAACGCACCCTTGTGAGACGACAAAATGACGGTGAAGATATATTTCATCTCCGCTTCGTCTCTCGTCCCTTCTACGCAGTTCCAGCTCCTCTCCTTTATAATCTCTGGGCTTTTGACATTACAAAGATATTTTCATGTAAGACAAACAACTGCGTATGTTTATTAACATAAATCTAGCAAAATGCCTCCCTGCATTAATCAACGCGATTTAAAATGTATATGTAATTTCCATGCTGTACCTAGCAAAAAAAAAGTCATAAATTTCAAATAGTAAATGAGGCTATTTTCGCTCGGGGATGATATTTATGTACAGGCCTGCAGACGGAGGACGATCAGTGCTAGGAATGAAAGATCATCTGTCATATCACGGGGTTTTACCTTGCCTCATTATGTAGTATAATGAAAATCCTGACTATTCTGTACTTTGGTGATTGGATGCTTAAAGGAATTGACTCAATCTGGACAAAGACAAAAGTATATGTCGCGGGCGGGGAGGGCGCTGCGCTCACCACGCTCGGGTCCGGCGCTGCGGCTGCCAATGCTGCTCGGTGGCTCGAGCGGTGGGCCGGATCCGGGGACTCGAGCGGCGCTCCTCGCCCGTGAGTGAAAGGGGGTAGTGTGGTTTAAGGGATTTGGTCCGTGACGCCACCCACGGTTTGTGGTGAGGTTGGGGCACCACCGCTGCGGTTGACGAGGATCCCGGGAGCAATGGCAGGGAGCAGCTGGGATGTTTCTCTCCCCTCCGTGGGTAGGGGGGTTGGTGGTCCCGGGGCCCGGTGAGGTAACGGGGAGGCAGGGTTGGCAAGGTGCAGGGTCGCTTGGGCTGCGCAGCGCGGTGCCGGATGGCACGGTAGTACTCACTCAGTCACAAATGGATGCAAAGTGTCTGGTAAACCAAACGGCTGGATGGACGGGTCCCTCAGCCAGCTGCTGTGGTTTCTCCCGGACGGTTGGTGGTGGCTGCCTTTCCCTGCACCTTTTGGGTATCTTCGGTCCCGATGGCTTCCCACCGGTAACCCGCTCCCCAGCGTGTATATGGGCCGGAGGAGCCCTTTTGCCCGCAGGCTCTGGCCCTGGGAACTCTAGCTGTGGCGGTAGCTGTATTTCCCTTGTGCTGGTTGGACGGTTGCCTTCAATTGGGTCTTGGCTGTTTGGAAACCCCTGGGGTTCCGGTCACTAACGGATTTGACCTGTTTAACAACGACTCCAAGCCTGGTCGGGGTCCGCAGGCCCTGCCGGTTTGTGCTGGCTTCACTTCGCTCCCCGGTTCGGTACCGGCGGGCCACCGCCCGTCCCCGGTCCTACAGTTCTGCGTTGATCTGCCTCTCCTGCAGACGGCCACCACCGTCTGCCAACCTTGCTCTTGGTGCCCGGGCCACGTACCCGGACACAGTCAGTTTGCTCCTTTACTACCACTTCACTCCTTACTCCTTCACTTCCCTAACTGCACTCGAGCTCTGCCCGAGCTTAACTAACTTCCTTTCCCGCCTCCAGGACTGTGAACTCCTCAGTGGGTGGGGCCAACCGCCTGGCTCCACCCCACCTGTTGTGGACATCAGCCCCTGGAGGGGGGCAACAAGGATTTGTGTCTGACTGATGTGCCTATCTCGGGGTGGGGGTGTCGTGTTGTAGTCCCTGTGACGACCTGGCTAGTCCAGGGTGCCACATATATGTCCCCACCACATTACACCTATAAGAGCTTTGAAACCTCCCATTCTAAATCCATAGACAGAAATTTGGAGAAACAACTGTTCCCGCTCTTCTCGGAAGACTTTGAGGTGGCCGTCGGAATTTTTGCCCCTTGATCCAGAAGAGCATTTGTAAGTTCAGACACTGATGTTGGAGGAGACGCTGGACTCACAATCTCTGGTCTGGTTCATCCCAAAGTTATTGGATGGGGCTGAGGTCCGGGCTCTGTGTGGCCGGTCATGGTCTTCCACCAAACTCACTCAATCATGAATTTATGGATCTTGTGCACTGGGTACAGTTATGGGGAGCACAAAAGGGCCTTCCTCAAACAGTTCTCACAAAGCTAACTGGAAGCTACAGTTGTCCACAATATCTTGTGCTAAAGCATTAATTAAGATTTCCCATTATTGAAAGCAAGAAGCCTTGGTCGATCCCTGAAAAACAAGTCCAGAGCATTATCCTCCTCCACCATCTGTACAGTGGGCACAATGCAGTCCGGGGGTAGCGTTCTCCTGGAATTACCAAACCCAGACTCCTCCATCAGACGCAGAGAGAGCAGTGTGATCCATCACTGCACAGAACACGTCTCCTCCAGAGTCAAGTGGTGGCAGCTTTATATTTACACCACCCCATCTGACACTCGGCATTGTGCCTGGTGATGTATGGCTTGGCATTGTGCCTGGTGATGTACGGCTCGGCATTGTGCTTGGTGATGTACAGCTCAGCATTGTGCTTGGTGATGTATAGCTCAGCATTGTGCTTGGTGAGGTACGGCTCGGCATTGTGCTTGGTGATGTACGGTTCGGCATTGTGCTTGGTGATGTATGGCTTGGCATTGTGCTTGGTGATGTACGGCTCGGCATTGTGCTTGGTGATGTATGTCTCGGCATTGTGCTTGGTGATGTACGGCTCAGCATTGAGCTTGGTGATGTACGGCTCGGCATTGTGCTTGGTGATGTACAGCTCGGCATTGTGCTTGGTGATGTATGGCTCGGCATTGTGCTTGGTGATGTACGTCTCCGCATTGTGCTTGTTGATGTACGGCTCAGCATTGCGCTTGGTGATGTAAGGCTTGGCATTGTGCTTGGTGATGTACAGCTCGGCATTGTGCTTGGTGATGTACGTCTCGGCATTGTGCTTGTTGATGTACGGCTCAGCATTGAGCTTGGTGATGTAAGGCTTGGCATTGTGCTTGGTGATGTACAGCTCGGCATTGTTCTTGGTGATGTACAGCTCGGCATTGTGCTTGGTGATGTATGGCTCGGCATTGAGCTTGGTGATGTACGGCTGCTGCATCTGCTCGGCTATGAAGCTCCCGGCGGGTGCAGTGTTTGTGCTGATGTTACCAGAGGAGGTCTGGACTCTGCAGTTATGGGGTCAGTAGAGAGGTGGGGACTTATCTGCCCTCTGCTTCTCAGCACTCGGCCCTCCACTCTGTAACATTATGGGGTCTCCACTTCGTGACTGATTTACTGTGATCAATCCCACTTATCAATAATATGGCTCACAGGTGATGGGTGAATATTTAGGAGGGAAGAAATGTAATGAATGAACTTGTTACCCCGGTGGCCCCTATTAGAGGACCCCACTGGTATCAGTGACCTCTGCACCACCAGCCATTCTGTCAGATGTTAGTAAAGGCAGACGGTATGGCGAGGGTAGGAGATTATACAACGGAGGCGAGGGGCAGGATGTTATACCCGGGGGGTGAGGGGCTGGAGGCTATACACTGGGGGCGAGGGCTAGAAGGTTACACACCGGGGGTGAGGGGCTGGAGGTTATATACTGGGGGCGAGGGGCTGGATGTGATACATCGGGGGGTGAGAAGCTGGATGTTATACACCGGGAGTGAGGGGCTGCATGCTATATACTGTGAGGTGAGGGGCCGGATGTTATACACTGGGGGAGAGGGGCCGGATGTTATACACTGGGGGCGAGGGTCCATAAGTTATACACCGGGGGTTAGGGGCAGGATGTTATAAACCGGGGGTGAGAGACCGGAGGTTAAACACTAGGGGTGAGGAGCCGGAGGTTATACACTGGGGGTAAGGGGCTGGATGTTATACACTGGGGGTGAGAAATTGGCTGGAGGTTACACACCGGGGGAGGGGGGGGGCAAGGGACAGATTGTTATACACCAGGGGCGAGGGTATGGACGTTATACACCTTTGATAATTGGACTAAATGAAAAATTTAATATCAGTGATTTCGAGGTGTGCCCCAATACTTTTATCAATATAGTGCAACAAAGCTCCATCTTTCGTCACTTGGCTTAAAGGGAACCTGTCACCAAATTTGTTGACTATAAGCTGTGGCCACCACCAGTGGGCTCTTATATACAGCATTCTAACATGCTGTATATAAGAGCCCAGGCCGCTGTGTAGAACGTAAAAATTACTTTATAATACTCACCTAAGAGGCGGTGCGGTGCAGACTGGTCAAATGGGTGTCTCCGTTCCCCGGACCGCCACCTCCTCTTTCGGCCATTTTTGTCCTCCTTCTTCTGAAGCCTGGATGCATGACGTGTCCTACGTCATCCACAGTAGCTGGCATTGAGGTCCTGCGCAGGCGCACTTTGATCTGCCCTCAGCAGGGCATATTAAAGTATTGTAGTGCACCTGCGCAGGACCTCAATCCTGGCTAGTGAGGATGACGTAGGATGCGTCATGCACCCGGGCTTCAGAAGAAGGAGGACAAAGATAGCCGAAAGAGGAGGCACCGGTACCAGAGAACGGAGACACCCATTCGACCAGTTGCTCCTTAGGCGAGTATTATAAAGGGATTTTTACATTCTACACAGTGGCCTGGGCTCTTATATACAGTATGCTAGAGTGCTGTATATAAGAGCCCACTGGTGGTGGCCGCAGCTTATAGTCGCCAAATCTGGTGACAGGTTCCCTTTAAGAAGTGCCATAGAAATTCAGTGGAGGAGCAATGTATATGCCGACCTCAGCTGCATTCAAACCTCTCTTTGCTACGGTCCTGCAGCTAGGGAAGGGGTCCCGTGTACCTATGTTAGTCATCATGGGTGTCAAGTTGAAAAAAATCTTTAAAAAAAATATTTGGGGTAACTGAATGGTAATTCCCTGATACTGGGTAGTGCAAAGTCATTCTCTACTCAATGGCTGCACCTAGTTTATCCTTAGATGCTGGGTTGTGTAATTACACCTTCCAGAAAGTAAACTTTGTAATTATTGTTCACAAATACTGAGGGGAGAAATAAGATTGAGGCCGAGTCCAATAAAAACAATGCTATGGCGGAGTTAAATGCCGGGGAGAGCGGCCTGCGTCTCCAGTGTGGTTCCAGGTTGTTATCTTTAGTGGACTTGAGATTAGATCATAAAGCTGCTTTCTTTTAGTATTGATTTTCCTGCCCTTCGGGTTGGACCTGTTTAATTCTGCTGTGTATCTCTTTGATTTTCCTGTCCGAGTTCTCACAGGGCCGTCTAGTGCTTGAGATGGGCATATAGCGTAAATATCTGGTGTACGATATACCTGTATAATACAGACAGGGAGCGGGACGGCATACAGTAAAATGACCGGAGGTACCATTATTATGCATTCATTAGATTTCTACTGTCTACCTTATTGAGGCAAGCACTTTAATCCTTTTGACCACTGCCTGGTCGCTTGTCTGGGCAGTCGTGTATGAGACATGATCACTTTAACAATATGGCTGGAGACTGTGGCCAGAGACCAGGCTAGTCCCGCTCCACTCCTGGCCGGCTCTTCACAGCGCCGCTTCCATGTTGAAACGTGTTAATTACCTCTAGCTGGGAAGAGACGGCCATGGGTGCACTGGAACTAGTCAGGTCTCTGGCTATGTGTATATAAAATATTGAGTGTCCAAAGGAATGAAGACCAGAGCATAGGGTAAGCAACAGTTAATTGTTGCGACTAACCCACAATGGGAGGGGTTAGTTGACAGGGTGAGAGACGGTTCATTTTAGAAGAATCAGTCGAGTTTGTAGAGTGAAGATCTAGTGAGTTGCAGTTACGAATAGTCTGTAGGTCACGAAGGTCACATACAGTGGGTGGCTTGTGGCAGAAATGGGAAGAAAGGAGACTGAAGACGAGATAGCATGAACCTTGAGAGTTGACTGAGACACAGATTGCGAACAGCATTGAAATGAGAGACCAATCCTCTAACGGAATGGCCCAAGACAATAACAGCCGGTGGACAGGACTTAGTGGCCAGGCCCATTACGGGTCAAAGTAACTGGTTATCCCAACTGGCGTGTGGCTGAAGTCGGTTTCACCGAGTGGATTCTTCCCAAGTATCTTGGAGCGCAAGGCTCTTCTCCAACTATGGTGATGGGACCCCTGATTCTCACCCCTTAAGGAAACTAGATGTGGAGCCGCTGCAAGCGAAGGTGATCATCACCAGTTGTACGGTAACGCGGAGCTGGGTTGTGCTGGAACTCACAGGACCAGTTACCTCTGAACCAACTCAGGTGGAACTAGGATCGGGTCTGAATACACCTTGTAGAATAGTACCGTGCTGGAAGATATGTACCTGCTATCTGGAGTGTGAAGTTGATGCAGAGAATCAACCGTTGAGTAAAGAATTGTTTGAAATGAACTGTTGATCTCCTTGTGAGAATGAGTGTCCATCAGGTCCTGGCCAGCCGACGTCATCGGCAACATTTGGCCTGAACAGGTCCACAGCACACACGACAGAGATCCAAACACCCAGCCAAGACCGAGTTTTCCATGTACCGTGCTGGAGCATTCGGAATCAATCCCTCACCCACGACTACCGCCCCATGCCACACTACACTGGGACGATAAAGAAGGAGGTGGAGGTACAAGGTATTCAAATTGTGATCCTGTGTAATTAGCCTTCAGATTTTAATAATTCATTCATACGTTACAGTTTTTATTTTTTTTGTTTGCTATAATTGTGGTAAAAAAAAAATCATAGTTTTCGAATTGATGTCACTAGAGTTCAAGTCCTCCTCCTCTCTAGGGAGCATTACCAGGCTTATCAGCCTCCTTACACTCCTTACGAGAAACATTATCTAAAGGCCGCTTTACACGCTGCGATATCGTGACCGATATCGCCAGCGTGCGTACCCGCCCCCATCGGTTGTGTGAAACGGGAAAATCGCTGCCCGTGTCGCACAACATCGCCCGGACCTGTCACACTACTTACCTGTCCTGCGACGTCGCTGTGACCAGCAAACCGCCTCCTTTCTAAGGGGGCGGTTTGTTCAGCGTCACAGCGACGTCACAGCAGCGTCACTGAACCGCCGCCCAATAGAAGCGGAGGGGCGGAGTTGAGCGGGACGTAACATCCCACCCACCTCCTTCCTTCCGCATTGTGGCCGGGAGGCAGGTAAGGAGATGTTCCTCGTTCCTGCGGTGTCACACGGAGCGATGTGTGCTGATTTGAGAATGGACCCCCATGTCACCGATGAGCGATTTTGCATGTTTTTGCGACAATGCAAAATCGCTCATAGGTGTCACACGCAACGGCATCGCTAAAGCGACCGGATGTGCGTCACAAACTCTGTGACCCCAACGAGATCACTGGAGCGATGTCGTAGCGTGTAAAGCTCGCTTAAGATCCATTAACCACTTAGAAAGTTTTGCAGTGGAACCACAATGAATTTGCTACAGGGTCCGTTACGGAAACTTTTCACTGAGCCTGAACTTAACCTTAGCCGCTTAAACAAAATAGGCAACAAAAAAAATAGACAGTTCTCCAACCACGGTGATATATACATTATTTATGGAGGCAAGCACACATCCAGCTAGAGGCATCAGGTAATTGTGTGTTATCACTCATTACAAAAACTAACCTCCGGAGAACTGTGTGTATCTAATGCTGATTACAGCACCGCTAATATAAACTATAGTTAAAGGGAATGTATCACTGTTTCTCACTAATTAACAATGTACACTGAAACATCTTATTTTCTAAGCTGGTTTTTTTTTTCTCCAATAGTTTAGTTTTCATTCTATTTTATGTACGTTAGTGTTTACATCTTTCCTGAGCTGTCAAAACAATCAGAGATTTGCTGTACAGCCGCTGGCTGAGATTCCAATTAAAAAACAACCTATTGTTATCTAAGGCAAAGTGTTGTGGGCATGCTCTGTGACATGTGCAGAGGTCATTGTGCAGGGAGGATTGAGGAGGAGGGATATATATATATATATATATGTATATATATATATAATATATAAAGCTGAATGTGTGTGTGTATGTGTGTGTGTGTGTGTGTGTGTGTGTGTGTGTGTGTACGTATGTGTGTGTATGTGTGTGTGTGTGCGTGTGTCCGGGATTGGCATCGGCACCGTCGCAGCTACAGCCACAAAATTTTGCACACTCACACTTCTGGACCCCGAGAGCGTCATAGGCTATGTTTTGAGGGGAAATTTTAACCCCGCTCTTTACAGTTATTCGCCAAAAAACCTGCCTCCATTAAAGCGAATGGAGGTGGGAGCCACAGTGCAGCCAGAACTTCAGAAGAATGCGCAGCCACGCCCTTATATGGAATGTTGGCGTGTCACAATGCAGCCAGGGAAAGAGACAGACACAGACAGGGAAAGAGGCAGACACAGACAGGGTAAGAAACAGACATAGACAAGGTAAGAGACAGACACAAAGAGATAGACACAGACAAAGATACAGACCGACAGAGAAAGAGACTGACAGGGAAAGACAGGGAAAGTGACAGACAGGGAAAGTGACAGACAGGGAAAGTGACAGACAGGGAAAGTGACAGACAGGGAAAGTGACAGAGATAGATAGACAGACTGGGAAAGAGATAGATAGACAGACTGGGAAAGAGATAGACAGACTGGGAAAGAGATAGATAGACAGACTGGGAAAGAGATGGATAGACAGACTGGGAAAGAGATAGACAGACTGGGAAAGAGACAGATAGACAGACTGGGAAAGAGACAGACAGACAAAGAGATAGAGAGAGAGAGAGATAGAGACAGAGAGATATATACAGAGGGGGAGACAGACAGAGAATGGGAGAGAAACAGAGAGACAGTTACTATCCCGGGCAGCGCCGGGTGCTATGTTGTGAGGCGAAATTTTAACCCCGCGCGTTCCAATTTACCAATCAATTTTGCCCCTATCTACATAATGGGGAAAACGTGAAACGAAAAGTGTTGGGGGAAAATTGACAGCTGCCAGATGTAAACAAGGGGGACTTAAAGAATGAGGCGATGGCGCCAAAGAGTATGTACCGTACAGTTGATAAGGTGGGGCCCCGACATGGGATACTCACCACACTCGGGGATATGAACACACACACACAATGTGCCACACACTACCACGTGCTTGAACACATACACCACCCTCAGCACAGATCTGTAACGTCCGGGTGGTGGAACCTCTGGACCGTACACCGGTTTCTCTTGAGGAGGCAGCCAGGCAGGTCACCCCGCCAGAGGGTCTGGGTGCACGGCAGCCGAAGCACTATTGGTAGCCGGACAGTCCGTAGGGGAGCAGGAAAGGTGGACGGAGTTCTGGAGGGTGGTCCGGGTGACGAGGCTCAGAGTCCGAGGCCAGGTGGTAAGGTCAGGCGGGATCCGGAACTTGCTGAGCGATGGAACGGGTCACCAAACGGAGCCAGGGACTGGAGACTGGCGGAGCTGCAGAGATGGTGGAACATCCGCCGAAGTCACCGTCAGGGTACGGGAATGAGCGTGGTTCGGAGCGGCTGGCGTGGCAGGACAGGCTCTACGAGACAGGACAGGGTTAATGCAGGCAAAGCACAAGGCAAAGCAATAGGGGACCTGAACACTAGCTTGCTAAACACGTAGAACAGGCCCCGCCCACCAGGAAAGTGATTCTTAATATACCCTGTACCTGTCTATGCAATTTCCTGTTTCTAGGTGCTGGCCCTTTAAGAGAGGGTCAATGACCGTGCGCGCGCCCTAATGCGCATGCGCGAGG
This sequence comes from Anomaloglossus baeobatrachus, assembly GCF_048569485.1. Lineage (NCBI taxonomy): Eukaryota > Metazoa > Chordata > Amphibia > Anura > Aromobatidae > Anomaloglossus > Anomaloglossus baeobatrachus. The sequence goes on from NC_134361.1 coordinate 198,994,261, forward strand.
CCCGGGTGCCAGAAGCCAGAGGAGGGAGAGGTGAGTAGGAAGCAGGAGAGCCGGGCTGAGGCAGAGTTGCCGACGGGCGCCGGGAGCGGGGACCGGGGTGCCTGGGGACCGCAGGCGATGGAGCAGGAAGGCTGTGGAGCGGGGGACCGGGAAGCCTGGCACGGGAGCGGCGGAGCGCGACCTGAGAGCGGGGAAGCGTGGCAGGGGAGCCGGTAAACAAGGCAGAGGGGCCGGGGAGCATGGCAGGGGAGCTGGGGAGCCTAGCAGGGGAGCCGGGGAGCGTGACAACATCTCACCACACATTCACCAACCTCACCACATAATCGCCCTAAACACACACAAGTCTGGTATTATCCTTAAAAAATAAAAATGTGATTAATAAGCAGCCAAACTACAAGAACAACAAATGTACCACATATGAAATATGGCAGCTGTCAGTCACATGACATGTGTATGTGTGAGCTAATATATACTGTCAGGGGGAGGGCTTTCTGTTGCCTGGAAATTTATCAGGCTGCCAACAGCAACCAATCACAGCTTAGCTTCTATTTTGCTACAGTTAATTAATCTGAGCTCTGATTGGTTAATATAGGCAACAAAGGACATTCTCAGTATGTGTGAGGTCATAGGATGTTAAATCTGTGTGGAATATCTGTGGTGTTGAAATATATGTTGTGAAATGCTTCTATTAGCTTAGTTTTTGCCTTTTAATAATTACATTTCTATCTATTAGTTTTGTGGTTTTTGTGTGCAGAATACATTTTTGTTAATACATTCTATTTTGTTAACAGCAGCTATTAACCCGGGCAAAGTCGGGTAGTACAGCTAGTCTAATATATAAAGCTGAATGTGTGTGTGGTGTGTGTGTGTGTGTGTGTGTGTGTGTGTGTGTGTGTGTGTGTGTGTGTGTGTGTGTGTGTGTGTGTGTGTGTGTGTGTGTGTGTGTGTGTGTGTGTGTGTGTGTGTGTGTGTGTGTGTGTCCGGGATTGGCATCTGCACCGTCGCAGCTCCAGCCACAAAATTTGTGTGTGTGTGTGTATGTATGTATGTATGTATGTATGTCCGGGATTGGCATCTGCACCGTCGCAGCTACAGCCACAAAATTTTGCACACCCACACTTCTAGACCCAGAGAGCGTCATAGGCTATGTTTTGAGGAGAAATTTTAACCCCGCTCTTTACAGTTATTCACCAAAAAACCTGCCTCCATTAAAACGAACGGAGCTGGGAGCCACAGTGCAGCCAGAACTTCAAAAGAATGCGCAGCCACACCCTTATATGGAATGTTGGCGTGTCACAATGCAGCCAGGGAAAGCGACAGACACAGACAGGGAAAGAGACAGACACAGACAGGGTAAGAAATAGACATAGACAGGGTAAGAGACAGACACAAAGAGACAGACACAGACAAAAAGACAGACTGACAGGGAAAGAGACATACAGGGAAAGAGAGGGAAAGAGATAGACAAAGCGAATGGAGCTGGGAGCCACAGTGCAGCCAGAACTTCAGAAAAATGCGCAGCCACACCCTTATATGGAATGTTGGCGTGTCATGGAATGTTGGCGTGTCACAATGCAGCCAGGGAAAGAGACAGACACGGAAAGAGAGGGAAAGAGAGAGACTGGTTAAGAGACAGACACAGACAGGTAAAGAGACAGACACAGGGAAACAGTCAGACAGGGAAAGAGAGGAAAAGAGACAGACTATAAAGCTGAATGTGTGTGTGACGCCCAGGAGATTGGGGTACCCAGCACCGGATTGGGGGTCTATTTCTTGAGGGGATGTCATGGGTGGCTCGACCCAGGCTGTGGTCTCAGGCGATGCACAGTGCAATGGGGGGTATTTACAGGGGATAAATAAAAGTTTATAAGAGTTTTTCGTGACGCCACCCGGAATAAATGTGGCTATTTATGGCCACCGCTGCCAGTAGCTGGCCGGGGATGACGATGTGGGGCAGCTGAGGTGGAAAGCCCTTTCCGGGTAGGGCTGTGGGTCCCAGGCAGGTGAGGTAAAAGTCAATGGTGGTTATAGATAATGGTTTTGTGAGGAGACTTTAGGGGCGCAGACACTTACTTGATCAGCAATAGGTTTTTTCAGCTTCGATGGTCCCAATCGATAGGTGGCTACTTCCCAAATGAGAGACTGAGGCGCAGGCAACGTTTAACCGGTTTACTTCAACAAAAAACTGCATAACAACAAGTCCCATCACCGGAGTCTGTATAAGGAGGACTAAGTTACTCTGCCCTGCCAGGTCCTTGGCCTCCTTCTTTGCGCTGTCTGTGTGTGGCCCTGCTGCTGTTTGTGAACCGGCTGCCGGCCCAAACTGTCCCTACCGGGTCCTAATTCAACAGGCAACTTGAGTCCTTTTCCTCTGCTTACCCCTTCCGGGAGTACCGCTGAACTCTCTGGATGTCGCTGTGTCTGACCCTGGTGAAGCTTGAATCGCCTTCACTTTTCCTGGTTGCTGTATTGTGTGAAACTAATGCAGCCACGGATCCGGTGTCCGTATCTGCGCCTTTTCAGGGGTAGATATTAATGGCTACCCGGTTCCTAAAATGTTCCTCTTCTCTGTCTCCTCCTCCTCCTCAGACCGATGGCTTGGGCCTGGAAATTGTCAGTCTCTCCTAAGGATCTCAGAGCAATTTCTCTGTAACTACTCCTCTGAGCGTCCCGGCTCCAACAGAAAAACTGTCAATTTTACCTCAGATCAGAATATCTCTAGGGGAGTCTCTTGAGCTCCCCCTTCTGGCCAGAGGTGGTAGTGCGGTGTCTGCTCTAGTGCTTGTATTGAGTAACTAATGATGGTTTTACTGTGGCTAATACCCCTAGGGGTGCCACATGTGTATGTATGTAACAAGGACTGGAGGACAAGGAGTAAAGTGCAAATATGTTTAATAAATAGCAACTGGCACAAAGGAATCAGCGGCAAAAACAGGCCGGCAGATAAATATAGATAAATATAGATGACAATTACATATAGGGCACAAGTAAAATGAATAAATAACAGACTGGGTCAAAAACATGAACAAGGCATCCTGCACATAGAGAGCATGGTGTAACGTTTTGACAATTGTTACACATAGACAGATGGTAAAAACCAGCACTGGATAAGCAGAATGATAAAAGTGTATACTCTGAAATAACAGAGATATATTAAATATATAAAATAGGATCCAAGTCTCACTAATCACTAATAAGCAGTGCTTAGTACAGATGCTGGTGAAACAGCAACTTCTGCGGTGACAGAGTCAAATAGTTAAACAGTCAAAAAGCTATGAACAGATAAACAGGTTTAGCCACCATGTGGTGCTAATTGGATGCCAATGAACAGTCAGATTAAGTACAAAGACATGAATGCATGAATAGAATCCCAGGCGGTTAAGTAAACATACCCATAAGTGCACAAAGCAGGCCTGATAAGCAGCAGAGCAGACCCCCTGGAGAGAGCCCCAACATATATGTTTCACAATCTCAGCTATAAGATTATTTCATCAGGGGGAGGTCTGTGTGTGTGTGTGTGTGTGTATGTCCGGGATTGGCATCTACACCATCGCAGCTACAGCCACAAAATTTTGCACACTCACACTTCTGGACCCCGAGAGCGTCATAGGCTATGTTTTGAGGGGAAATTTTAACCCCGCGCTTTACAGTTATTCACCAAAAAAACCTGCCTCCATTAAAGCGAATAGAGAGGGAAAGAGACAGACAGGGAAAGAGACAGACCAGGAAAGTGACAGAGATAGATAGACAGACAGGAAAAGAGATTGAGACAGATGGAGAAAGAGACAGTCAGAGACAGACAGGGAAAGATACGTACATACAGACAAAGAGATAGAGAGACAGAGAGATGACAGACATTATAATTACATTTATATCTATTTGTTTTGTGGTTTTTGTAGAATACATTTTTGTTAATACATTCTATTTTGTTAACAGCAGTTATTAACCCGGGCGAAGCCGGGTACAGACCAAAAGTTTGGACACACCTTCTCATCTCTAGAACAACTGTTAAGAGGAGACTTTGTGCAGCAGCCTTCATGGTAAAATAGCTGCTAGGAAACCACTGCTAAGGACAGGCAACAAGCAGAAGAGACTTGTTTGGGCTAAAGAACACAAGGAATGGACATTAGAGCAGTGGAAATCTGTGCTTTGGTCTGATGAGTCTAAATTTGAGATCTTTGGATCCAACCACCGTGTCTTTGCAGAAAAGGTGAACGGATGGACTCTACATGGCTGGTTCCCACCGTGAAGCATGGAGGAGGAGGTGTGATGGTGTGGGGGGGCTTTGCTGGTGACACTGTTGGGGATTTATTCAAAATTGAAGGCATACAGAACCAGCATGGCTACCACAGCATCTTGCAGAGGCGTGCTATTCCATCCGGTTTGCGTTTAGTTGGACCATAATTTATTTTTCAACAGGACATTGACCCCAAACCCACCTCCAGGCTGTGTAAGGGCTATTTGACTAAGAAGGAGAGTGATGGGGTGCTAGGCCAGATGACCTGGTCTCCACAGTCACCAGACCTGAACACAATTGAGATGGTTTGGGCTGAGCTGGACCGCAGAGTGAAGGCAAAAGGGCCAACAAGTGCTAAGCATCTCTGGGAACTCCTTCAAGACTGAAGACTTGAAGCTCATCAAGAGAATGCCAAGAGTGTGCAAAGTAGTAATGAAAGCAAAAGGTGGCTACTTTGAAGAACCTAGAATATAAGACATATTTTCAGTTGTTTCACACTTTTTTGTTAAGTATTTCATTCCACATGTTTTAATTCATAGTTTTGATGCCTTCAATGTGAATCTACAATTTTTAGAGTCCTGAAAATAAAGAAAACACTTTGAATGAGGAGGTGTGTCCAAATCTTTGGTCTGTACTGTAATATGTATATATATATATATATATATATATATATATATATTAGCTGTACTACCCGGCTTCGCCCGGGTTAATAACTGCTGTTAACAAAATAGAATGTATTATATATTCTACAAAAACCACAAAACAAATAGATATAAATGTAATTATAATGTCTGTCATCTCTCTGTCTCTCTCTATCTCTGTCTGTCTGTCTCTTTCCCGGTCTGTCTCAATCTCTTTTCCTAGCAAATACAAAATGGATACAGCCGCACACTAAATGCCATCAATGTATAAGGGAACTCTGGTACTGCATTACTGCTATATGAAAAAATGAGATTTTTAGTTTATGAATTGGCCAATGCATGTAAGCCCGGAAACCAATCGGCAAGGTAAATCTCAATATTCCGGGTTCCTAACTAAAATGCCACTATATAGGTTAAAAACATCCTTGTCTGGGCAGCTAGACTAAAAATCTAACTTGAAATGCCACTATCTGGACTAACCTCCATGTCTGGGCAGCTAGGACTCCTGGTATAAGGATTGTGAACACAGCCTGGTTTATAGGGCGGAGTGCTCAGTCAGAAAAAACTCACTGTAAATATTTCAAAAGACTGACCTGCACATCCTACAAGTGTGTATAGGTGCCAGCTGAAAAAACCTAGCAAATACAAAATGGATACAGCCGCACACTAAATGCCATCAATGTATAAGGGAACTCTGGTACTGCATTACTGCTATATGAAAAAATGAGATTTTTAGTTTATGAATTGGCCAATGCATGTAAGCCCGGAAACCAATCGGCAAGGTAAATCTCAATATTCCGGGTCCCTAACTAAAATGCCACTATATAGGTTAAAAACATCCTTGTCTGGGCAGCTAGACTAAAAATCTAACTTGAAATGCCACTATCTGGACTAACCTCCATGTCTGGGCAGCTAGGACTCCTGGTATAAGGATTGTGAACACAGCCTGGTTTATAGGGCGGAGTGCTCAGTCAGAAAAAACCCGGAATATTGAGATTTACCTTGCCGATTGGTTTCCGGGCTTACATGCATTGGCCAATTCATAAACTAAAAATCTCATTTTTTCATATAGCAGTAATGCAGTACCAGAGTTCCCTTATACATTGATGGCATTTAGTGTGCGGCTGTATCCATTTTGTATTTGCTAGGTTTTTTCAGCTGGCACCTATACACACTTGTAGGATGTGCAGGTCAGTCTTTTGAAATATTTTCAATCTCTTTTCCTGTCTGTCTATCTATCTCTATCACTTTCCTGGTCTGTCACTTTCTCAGTCTGTCTCTTTCCCTCTCTATTCGCTTTAATGGAGGCAGGTTTTTTGGTGAATAACTGTAAAGCGCGGGGTTAAAATTTCCCCTCAAAACATAGCTTATGACGCTCTCGGGGTCCAGAAGTGTGAGTGTGCAAAATTTTGTGGCTGTAGCTGCGACGGTGCAGATGCTAATCCCGGACATACACACACACACACACATACACACACACATACATACACACACACACATTCAGCTTTATAGTCTGTCTCTTTTCCTCTCTTTCCCTGTCTGACTGTTTCCCTGTGTCTGTCTCTTTACCTGTCTGTGTCTGTCTCTTAACCTGTCTCTCTCTTTCCCTCTTTCTCCGTGTCTGTCTCTTTCCCTGGCTGCATTGTGACACGCCAACATTCCATGACACGCCAACATTCCATTTAAGGGCATGGCTGCGCATTTTTCTGAAGTTCTGGCTCCACTGTGGCTCCCAGCTCCGTTCGCTTTAATGGAGGCAGGTTTTTTGGTGAATAACTGTAAAGAGCGGGGTTAAAATTTCCCCTCAAAATATAGCCTATGACGCTCTCGGGGTCTAGAAGTGTGGGTGTGCAAAATTTTGTGGCTGTAGCTGCGACGGTGCAGATGCCAATCCCGGACACGGACACATACATCGTATTATTATTTATCAAATGATTGCATGATGACTAGAGAATATCGTCCAGACAGTGACGAGGTTAGAAATAATGATTTTTACTTGAAATAATAATTTTCTCCTTCACACTTTGCTTTCGGCACAGAATGCTCCTTTGCATCAATTCCATCTTTGCAGACCTCTGGCATTCTAGCTGGTAATTTGCGGAGGTAATTTGGAGATATTTCCCCCCCATGCTTCCAGAAGCCCCCCCACAAGTTGGATTGTCTTGATGGGCACTTTTTGCACCATACAGTCAAGCTTCTCCCACAACAGCTCTATAGGGGTTGAGATCTGGTGACTGGGCTTGCCACTCCATTACAGATAGAATACCAGCTGTCTGCTTTTTCCCTAAATAGTTCATGCATAATTTGGAGGTGTGTTTTGGGTCATTGTCCTGTTGTAGGATGAAATTGGCTCCAATCAAGCGCTGTCCACAGGGTATGGCATGGCGTTGTAAAATGGAGTGATAGCCTTCCTTATTCAAAGTCCCTTTTACCTTGTACAAATCTTCCACTTTACCAGCACCAAAGCAACCCCAGACCATCAGATTACCTCCGCCATGCTTGACAGATGGCGTCAGACACTCTTCCAGCATCTTTTCAGTTGTTCTGTGTTTCACAAATGTTCTTCTGTGTGATCCAAACACCTCAAACTTTGATTCTTCTGTCCATAACACTTTTTTCCAATCTTCCTCTGTCCAATGTATGTGTTATTTTGCCCATATTAATCTTTTCCTTTTATTAGCCAGTCTCAGATATGGCTTTTTCTTTGCCACTCTGCCCTGAAGGCGGCATCCCGGAGTCGCCTCTTCACTGTAGACGTTGACACTGGCATTTTGCGGGTACTATTTAATGAAGCTGCCAGTTGAGGACCTGTGAGGCGTCGATTTCTCAAACTAGAGACTCTAATGTACTTGTCTTGTTGCTCAGTTGTGCAGCGCGGCCTCACACTTCTCTTTCTACTCTGGTTACAGCCTGTTTGTGCTCTCCTCTGAAGGGAGTAGTACACACCGTTGTAGGAAATCTTCAGTTTCTTGGCAATTTCTCGCATGGAATATCCTTCATTTCTAAGAACAAGAATAGCCTGTCGAGTTTCACATGAAAGTTCTCTTTTTCTGGTCATTTTGAGAGTTTAATGGAACGAACTAATGTAATGCTCCAGATTCTATGTAAAGCGCTGTGGAATTAACAGCACTATATAAATGAATAAATATTATATTATTATTCTCAACTAGCTCAAAGGAAGGTCAGTTTTAGAGCTTCTCTAATCAGCAAAACTGTTTTTAGCTGTGCTAACATACTTGTACAAGGGTTTTCGAGGGATTTCTAAACATCCATTAGCCTTCTAACACAGTTAGCAAACACAATGTACCATTAGAACACTGGAGTGGTGGTTGTTGGAAATGGACCTCTATACACCTATGTAGATATTGCATTAAAAAACAGATGTTTGACGCTAGAATAGTCATTTACCACATTAACAATGTATAGAGTGTATTTCTGTTTAATGTAATGTTAGCCTTAATGAAAAAAAATGTGCTTTTCTTTAAAAAATAAGGAAATATCTAAGTGACCCTAAACTTGAACTGTAGTGTGTATATATATATATATATATATATATATATATATATATATATATATACACACAGTATACTAGCTGTACTACCCGGCTTCGCCCGGGTTAATAACTGCTGTTAACAAAATAGAATGTATTAACAAAAATGTATTCTGCACACAAAAACCACAAAACAAATAGATATAAATGTAATTATGTCTGTCTCCCCGTCTGTATATATCTGTCTGTCTCTTTGTCTGTTTCTTACCCTGTCTGTCTCTTTCCCTTTCTTTCCCTGTCTCTGTCTCTTTGTCTGTGTCTGTCTCTTAACCTGTCTCTCTCTTTCCCTCTCTTTCCTTGTCTGTCTCTTTCCCTGTCAGTCTGTCTCTTTGTCTGTCTCTTTGTGTCTGTCTCTTACCCTATCTATGTCTGTTTCTTTCCCTGTCTGTGTCTGCCTCTTTCCCTGTCTATGTCTGTCTCTTTCCCTGGCTGCATTGTGACACGCCAACATTCCATATAAGGGCGTGGCTGCGCATTCTTCTGAAGTTCTGGCTGCACTGTGGCTCCCAGCTCTATTCGCTTTAATGGAGGCAGTTTTTTTGGCGAATAACTGTAAAGAGCGTGGTTAAAAGTTCCCCTCAAAACATAGCCTATGACGCTCTCGGGGTCCAGAAGTGTGAGTGTGCAAAATGTTGTAGCTGTAGCTGCGACGGTGCGGATACCAATCCCGGACATACACACACACATACACACACACACACACACACATTCAGCTTTATATATTGTAGTGTGTATATATATATATATATATATATATATATATATATATATATATATATATATATATATATATATATATATACTAGCTGTACTACCCGGCTTCGCCCGGGTTAATAGCTGCTGTTAACAAAATAGAATGTATTAACAAAAATGTATTCTGCACACAAAAACCACAAAACAGATAGATATAAATGTAATTATGTCTGTCTCCCCGTCTGTATATATCTCTGTCTCTCTCTTTGTCTGTATGTCTCTTTCCCTGTCTGTCTCTGTCTGTCGCTTTCTCCATCTGTCTCAATCTCTTTCCCTGTCTGTCTCTTTCCCTGTCTGTCTCTTTCCCTGTCTGTCTCTTTCCCTCTCTTTCCCTGTCTGTCTCTTTCCCTCTTTCCCTCTGTCTCTTTCCCAGTGTCTGTCTCTTTGTCTGTCTCTTACCCTGTCTGTCTCTTTCCCTTTCTTTCCCTGTCTGTCTCTTTCCCTGTGTCTGTCTATGTCTCTTTGTCTGTGTCTGTCTCTTAACCTGTCTCTCTCTTTCCCTGTCTGTCTCTTTCCCTGTCAGTCTGTCTCTTTGTCTGTGTCTGTCTCTTTGTGTCTGTCTCTTACCCTGTCTATGTCTGTTTCTTTCCCTGTCTGTGTCTGCCTCTTTCCCTGTCTATGTCTGTCTCTTTCCCTGGCTGCATTGTGATACGCCAACACTCCATATAAGGGCGTGGCTGCGCATTCTTCTGAAGTTCTGGCTGCACTGTGGCTCCCAGCTCCATTCGCTTTAATGGAGGCAGGTTTTTTGGCGAATAACTGTAAAGAGCGGGGTTAAAATTTCCCCTCAAAACATAGCCTATGACGCTCTCGGGGTCCAGAAGTGTGAGTGTGCAAAATTTTGTGGCTGTAGCTGCGACGGTGCGGATGCCAATCCCGGACATACACACACACACACACACACACACACACACACACACACACACACACACACACACACATTCAGCTTTATATAATATATATATATACTGTATATATATAGGATTGAGGATGGGGGATATATATATGTGACCAGAAGGGGCGGGGCCTCAGCCAACAAAGCTGATAACAGGAAGCAACATTTTTCTGTTGGCTGAGGCCCCGCCCCTTTTGGTCACATGGGTATGACCTCAGCACAGGTCCTGCTAGTGAAAAAGTAAATCGATCGTATAATATTTATACTAATTCTAACAGGAGGTGGGGATAACTCTGAATACCCCCCAGCTATTATCTGAACCTTAGCTGCTGTCACTCAAGAAGCTGATGATTTTATAAACTTTACTTTCTTGGATTTCAAAACCTATACATCTGAGCTGACCACTAAAGGCATGTAGAGAATCAGCATGATAGTGCCAGTATAGCATTGGCTTTAGGTTATATACGAAAATCCTGGTGATTGTTTCCCTTTAAAGAGGAAACTGTGCTTGGTTTTGTAGTGACATAAAAAAAACTGATGCCATACGAATTGCAAACTGACCAACCATATGAATGAAAAATGGAACGTTTTTTCTGCATCAAACTTGAGCAGATTTTTAAGGGGAAGGTGCCTTAAATACCTGAAACCTCTCAGCTGACCTGAGAGGCACTTCTGGGTCAGGGAGCACTGGCCCTTTAAGAAAGGGGTCTTGGCCATGCCCGTGTGCACACCCTTCGGACAGAACCAAGAAGCCTGTGAGGTGTACACGAACTCTGGGAGACAGCAACATGGACCGAGGGCGGGGTAGCTACCACAAGACGGCCGGGTAGGTGATAGTGTAAAGGTTGGGAATTTCGGGGAGACCACAAATGGGGTCCCTCGTTCGGGTCATAGAGGCGGATTTCAAATTGGTCTGCGCAGATATAAATTAATCAGACAATGAGACGTGTTCACTGCTTGAGCAGAAGCTAGCTTCTGGCTTATGTATTGAAAGTCATGATTATACAATACAACATATGACCTTGGAGCAAGAACAAGGAGTCAACATCTCACATCCCACATCCCAGCTGGTGTGAACCAACAGATTATGAATTCTATCAGTATGTTATGAATACTTCTTTGTTCATTGTTCATTTTGGCTTCATCATCTTTCTTAACACACTGCGGAATACACATCTTAGAATCCTATTATGAAGCTTCTAAGCCATTGTCATATAGACACACAGATAATTATGCAACGATATCTATGCTTTGATTGTTTACACACACAGATTATCTTATTACATCTGGACAAATGGCCTATAGCCCAGGCCTACCCTCACAATAGAACTGAGGTCCCCACCGGGGAAAGGAATTTGGACAGCGCAAGGACATTGGTATGGGCGCGACAATCTTGGATCTTAATCAGCCCTAAGAATTAATGAACTACACCCACTAGTACCCTACTTTTCTCTGCACGCCAGTGCCCTGGCCACAAGGCTTCGCAGGTCAAACTGGATCAGTGCTGTGGCCGCTTTATTCTCAGGATAAGTGGGGTTCAAGAGGTCAGACCTCTCTCAATCACATCCTAGCAATAATATACTATCACTTATTGAGGTGGGAATACTGCTGTAATGATTGTTGTCTGAGTTTTGCAAGCTTCTAATAAATTGACAAGGATTCAACATTTTTTTTGCTAGCTGAAGAAAACAAAACAAATCCCTACTTATTAATAACTAACGTATGTTTTCCGTCATTGATTTATGCTGTTGTTTTTCCAGTGTCTGAAATTTGTATAATTGATGGCGCCCGTTCCCTGAACGTGTACATTTATTAGAAAAGTGATGTGACATAGCAGCTCTTCAAATGTCAGCATAACCTGCTATTCCAGAAATAGAACAAGCTAAGTGCGATGAGCGGTGCTTCATGTATGAAAATATCAGCTTTGATAAAAAACAACAAAAAAAAAAGCTGTCGGGGTTCAATATAATCTGATAGGGAATAGGACCTCCTCCTATCAGCCTGAGCGCACTGTCACAGAGGCTCCAATGGTTGATGTACATGTGGAGATAAACCCATGCGGTGATTTGTCAGCAGGTTTTTACTATGCAAGCTGAAGACAGTGTGCTGCAAGGGTTAAGACAAAGAATTCAGGAATGCCTGCCTTGTCACAGTCCGATCTGTTGTTTATTTGCTATGTTTGTTTAAGGAGCAGGACTTCTGACAATGTTACGTGCACGGCAGTCCGGCACCTCACTGTCAATGTACAATCTCTATAGAGAGCTTAGTGTGGGCAGGGGAAGCTCTCTCAGCTCTACTACATGGCTAAATCTACGAATTATGATTGTGTCAGAACAGCTGCACCCAGTAATCTAAGTGATACATTGCTGGATTCAGGATCTATTTGCAGCTCTTAGATGAGGTAGCAAAAACCTGAATTATATATATATATACATATACACACGCATATACACACTACAGACCAAAAGTTTGGACACACCTTCTCATTTAAAGAGTTTTCTTTATTTTCATGACTCTGAAAATTGTAGATTCACATTGAAGGCATCAAAACTATGAATTAAAACATGTGGAATGAAATACTTAACAAAAAAGTGTGAAACAACTGAAAACATGTATTATATTCTAGGTTCTTCAAAGTAGCCACCTTTTGCTGTGATTACTGCTTTGCACACTCTTGGCATTCTCTTGATGAGCTTCTAGAGGTAGTCACCGGAAATGGTTTTCCCTTCACAGGTGCGCCCTGTCAGGTTTAATAAGTGGGATTTCTTGCCTTATACATGGGGTTGGGATCATCAGTTGTGTTGTGCAGAAGTCTGGTGGATACACAGCTGATAGTCCTACTGAATAGACTGTTAGAATTTGTATTATGGCAAGAAAAAAGCAGCTAAGTAAAGAAAAACGAGTGGCCATAATTACTTTAAGAAATGGTCAGTCAGTCTGAAAAATTGGGAAAACTTTGAAAGTGTCCCCAAGTGCAGTGGCAAAAACCATCAAACGCTACAAAGAAACTGGCTCACATGAGGACCGCCCCAGGAAAGGAAGACCAAGAGTCACCTCTGCTGCGGAGGATAAGTTTATCCGAGTCACCAGCCTCAGAAATCGCAGGTTAACAGCAGCTCAGATTAGAGACCAGGTCACTGCCACACAGAGTTCTAGCAGCAGACACATCTCTAGAACAACTGTTAAGAGGAGACTTTGTGAAGCAGGCCTTCATGGTAAAATAGCTGCTAGGAAACCACTGCTAAGGACAGGCAACAAGCAGAAGAGACTTGTTTGGGCTAAAGAACACAAGGAATGGACATTAGACCAGTGGAAATCTGTGCTTTGGTCTGATGAGTCCAAATTTGAGATCTTTGGCTCCAACCACCGTGTCTTTGTGCAACACAGAAAAGGTGAATGGATGGACGCTACATGCTTGGTTCCCACTGTGAAGCATGGATGAGGAGGTGTGATGGTGTGGGGGGGCTTTGCTGGTGACACTGTTAGGGATTTATTCAAAATTGAAGGCATACTGAACCAGCATGGCTTCCACAGCATCTTGCAGCGGCATGCTATTCCATCCGGTTTACGTTTAGTTGGACCATCATTTATTTTTCAACAGGACAATGACCCCAAACACACCTCCAGGCTGTGTAAGGGCTATTTGACTAAGAAGGAGAGTGATGGGGTGCTACGCCAGATGACCTGGCCTCCACAGTCACCAGACCTGAACCCAATCAAGATGGTTTGGGGTAAGCTGGACCGCAGAGTGAAGGCAAAAGGGCCAACAAGTGCTAAGCATCTCTGGGAACTGCTTCAAGACTCTTGGAAAACCATTTCCGGTGACTACCTCTTGAAGCTCATCAAGAGAATGCCAAGAGTGTGCAAAGCAGTAATCAAAGCAAAAGGTGGCTACTTTGAAGAACCTAGAATATAAGACATATTTTCAGTTGTTTCACACTTTTTTGTTAAGTATTTCATTCCACATGTTTTAATTCATAGTTTTGATGCCTTCAATGTGAATCTACAAATTTCAGAGTCATGAAAATAAAGAAAACACTTTGAATGAGAAGGTGTGTCCAAACTTTTGGTCTGTACTGTATGTATATATAATACTAGCTGTACTACCCGGCTTCGCTCGGGTTAATAACCGCTGTTAACAAATTAGAATGTATTAACAAAAATGTATTCTGCACACAAAAACCACAAAACAAATAGATAGAAATGTAATTATTAAATTGTTGCCTATATTAAGCAATCAGAGCTCAGATTAATTAACTGTAGCAAAATAGAAGCTAAGCTGTGATTGGTTGCTATTGGCAGCCTGATAAATCTCCAGGCAACAGAAAGCCCTCCCCCTGACAGTATATATTAGCTCACACATACACATATAGACAGGTCATGTGACTGACAGCTGCCGTATTTCCTATGTGGTACATTTGTTGTTCTTGTAGTTTGGCTGCTTATTAATCAGATTTTTATTTTTGAAGGATAATACCAGACTTGTGTGTGTTTAGGGCGATTATGTGGTGAGGTTGGTGTATGTGTGGTGAGATGTGTGCTGAGGGTGGTATATGTGTTCAAGCACGTGGTAGTGTGTGGCGCATTGTGTGTGTGTGTTCATATCCCCGAGTGTGGTGAGTATCCCATGTCGGGGCCCCACCTTAGCAACGGTTACCCAACCCAGCACCCATAACACTGCTCCTTAGCAGCTCATGCTGCCCTTACCCTATTTGGCCATATAAGCATGGACCATATACTTACCATAATATATAAGTAACCCAGCTCTTCCAATACAGATATCCTTGACAAAGACCTTGAACAGGTCGAAACGTTGGATTGCTTTCTGTTCTCTCGGTGCTGGTTCGGAACAAAATTTCACTTTTTGCAGCAATGCTGAACTAATTTTGTCTAATTTTGTGGTGAGCTTCTAGTTCTCCAAGGTGTTTGGACCAAACTCCTTGACAAGTTCCTTCAAAAACAGTCTACAAGTGACTGAGAAGAATTGGCTCTTTGATGCTGTTTTGAAGGCAAAGGATAGTCACACCAAATATTGGTTTAGATTTCAATTTTTGTTAATTCACTTTATATTTAATTAGCTGTACTACCCGGCTTCGCCCGGGTTAATAACTGCTATTAACAAAATAGAATGTATTAACACAAATGTAATCTGCACACAAAAACCACAAAACAAGTAGAAATGTAATTATTAAAAGGCAAAAACTAAGCTAATAGAAGCATTTCACAACATATATTTCAACACCACAGATATTCCACACAGATTTAACATCCTATGACCTCACACATACTGAGAATATCCTTTCTTGCCTATATTAACCAATCAGAGCTCAGATTAATTAACTGTAGCAAAATAGAAGCTAAGCTGTGATTGGTTGCTATTGGCAGCCTGATAAATCTCCAGGCAACAGAAAGCCCTCCCCCTGACAGTATATATTAGCTCACACATACACATATAGACAGGTCATGTGACTGACAGCTCCGTATTTCCTATGTGGTACATTTGTTGTTCTTGTAGTTTGGCTGCTTATTAATCAGATTTTTATTTTTGAAGGATAATCCCAGACTTGTGTGTGTTTAGGGCGATTATGTGGTGAGGTTGGTGTATGTGTGGTGAGATGTGTGCTGAGGGTGGTATATGTGTTCAAGCACGTGGTAGTGTGTGGCGCATTGTGTGTGTGTGTTCATATCCCCGAGTGTGGTGAGTATCCCATGTCGGGGCCCCACCTTAGACACTGGACGGTATATACTCTTTGGCGCCATCGCTCTCATTCTTTAAGTCCCCCTTGTTCACATCTGGAGCTGTCAATTTGCCCCCAACACTTTTCGTTTCACTTTTTCCCCATTATGTAGATAGGGGCAAAATTGATTGGTAAATTGGAACGCGCGGGGTTTAAATTTTGCCTCACAACATAGCACCCGGCGCTGCCCGGGATAGTAACTGTCTCTCTGTTTCTCTCCCGTTCTCTGTCTGTCTCCCCCTCTGTATATATCTCTCTGTCTCTCTCTCACTCTCTTTGTCTGTCTCTTTCTCCGTCTGTCTCAATCTCTTTCCCTGTCTGTCACTCCCTGTCTGTCACTTTCCCTGTCTGTCTCTTTCCCTCTCTTTCCCTGTCAGTCTGTCTCTTTGTCTGTGTCTGTCTCTTTGTGTCTGTTTCTTACTCTGTCTGTGTCTGCCTCTTTCCCTGTCTGTGTCTGTCTCTTTCCCTGGCTGCATTGTGACACGCCAACATTCCATATAAGGGCGTGGCTGCACATTCTTCTGAAGTTCTGGCTGCACTGTGGCTCCCAGCTCCATTCGCTTTAATGGAGGCAGGTTTTTTGGCGAATAACTGTAAAGAGTGGGGTTAAAATTTCCCCCTCGAAATATAGCCTATGACGCTCTCGGGGTCCAGAAGTTTGAGTGTGCAAACTTTTGTGGCTGTAGCTGCGACAGTGCAGATGCCAATCCCGGACATACACACACACATACACACACACATTCAGCTTTATATATTAGATTGATAAAAAAAGGAGCTTTTAATACTTCCATTTTGGAACACATTCTTACTTTGCATTTTTTCCAAAATCTGCCCCCCAAAATTTGCACAAAATAGATATGGCTGCACTTTGGCTCAGTGGTTAGCACTGTTGCTTTGCAGGGCTGGGGTCCTGGGTTCAAATCCTACCAAGGACGACAACTGCAAGGAGTTTGTATGTTCTCCTCATGTTTTTGTGGGTTTCCTCCGGGTTCTCCGGTTTCCTCCCACACTCCAAAGACATACTGATAGGGAATTTAGATTGTGAGCCCCAATGGGGACAGCAAAGAACACATCTGTAAAGCGCTGTGGAATTTATGGCATATACTGTGATGTGACTATAGGTGTGTAGCTATAAATATATATACTATGTAAAATATGGTTGTTAACAACAGCATATATAGAATTATTTTCATCTGCAGAAATTTCTGCAGCAGTCATCTTTTGTCAATAATATTGATACAAGTAAAATATATCTTTGTACCGTGTTAGGCTGGTTTCACACTACGTCTTTTTAACATCCGTTGAAAACGTTTTTTTAACGGAAGTACGGATCCTGCTTTTACAGCAAATAACGTATGCAAACGCATATGTTATTTTGCAGGATCCTGCAGTGGATGTTTCGGGGCGGGCATTGTAGTCATGTGATCGGGAGTGAGGGTAAATAGAGTGGGAGGAGGCTTCTGACAGCTGAAGACGCTGGTAACCAAGGTAAACATCGGCCTTGGATACCCGATATTTATCTTGGTTACGAGTCAGCTGCTCGGAGCCGAGAGGGAGAGGGAGAGGGAGAGGGAGAGGGAGAGGGAGAGGGAGAGGGAGAGGGAGAGGGGGAGGGAGAGGGGGAGAGGGAGAGGGAGAGGGAGAGAGATATAGATATATATATATATATTCTGGGCATGCTCAGTCCAAAAGCAGGATCCTGTCTATCAGCATGCAACGTTCACCTGCGTTTGCGTGCGTTATAGTCAGGATCCAGCAATTTGCAGTATTTGGACGGAGCTCAAAAACGCTACATGTTGCGTTTTTGAAACATGTTAAAATAACGCAAAAGGACGGATCCTGCGTCTAACGGACGCAAACGCACGCAAACGCAGGTGGACGCGAGTCCATTGAAAATGCATTGACATGAAAACGGATTTGCACAGGATCCGTACTTCCGTTAAAAAAACGTTTTTGACGGATGTTAAAAAGACGTAGTGTGAAACCAGCCTTAGCCAGTAGAGATAATAATAATATTGACACTCTTGCTTGTTATATAAAAGCCAATATGGTGTAAATGCTTTGAAAAGTTGCAAAAAATATTCGGCACAACGGGAGTTGTGCACAAATCTTGCAACTTTCGTTATTTTCATGCCATTTTGGATCAGCTTCACTAAAATATGCAAAGCTGGGAAGGAGACGTGGCACTGTCACACTGGTGACTATGGAGTGACTGGATATGGACCCCTGCACTGGCCCTGAGACTATGTAGGACCTTGAGCTGACCCTCAACCCAGAGGTACACTCGATGGTAGTGAGGTCTGAGCCACCAGCGTGTCCCTATCTCCTGTCCAGGACCCTGATGTAACACTCTCCACACCCACCACCCAAGGGTCGGGCTGAGACAGTAGTCACAAAACCACACCAACAAACAACACAGACGGAGGGATAAAACTATGTAGGACCCTGAGCTGACCCTCAACCCAGAGGTACACTGGATGGTAGTGAGGTCTGGGCCCCCAGCGTGTCCCTGTCTCCTGTCCAGGACCCTGATGTAACACTCTCCACACCCACCACCCAAGGGTCGGGCTGAGACAGTAGTCACAAAACCAAACCAACAAACAACACAGACGGAGGGATAAAACTATGTAGGACCCTGAGCTGACCCTCAACCCAGAGGTACACTGGATGGTAGTGAGGTCTGGGCCCCCAGCGTGTCCCTGTCTCCTGTCCACGATCCTGATGTAACACTCTCCACACCCACCACCCAAGGGTTGGTCTGGGACAGTAGTCAAAAAACCACACCGAAAAACAACACAGACGGGGGAATAAACTATGTAGGACCCTGAGCTGACCCTCAACCTAGGAGGTACACTGGATGGTAGTGAGGTCTGGGCTCCCAGCATGTCCCGGTCTCCTGTCCTCGACCCTGATATAACACTCTCTACACCTACCACCCAAAGGTCGGGCTGGGACAGTAGTCACAAACTTCTCAGACAAACAACCCAGACGGGGGGACAAAACTCCACACACCCCAAAAACATATACCAGGGGGACTAAAAGAAGGTGTGTTGGGGGTAAATAAGGTAAGTGGAACGAAACTAAGCAACGGGGTAACTTCCACACCAAAACAAAAAAGTTGACGACAGCAGCAGCAGCAAACACCTCCTTCCTGCTCCAGACCAAACTCCAGAATGAAATAATGAATAACCGGCACTCCAGGTTGGGAGTGGTTATCAGAGGAAACACCTTATTACCTGAGCATGGGTAATAAGCTTGCTGCTAGCAAGAAAATTGCTAGCAGCTTGATAATTGATGTTGACCATGACTCTAATAGGGAAATAATAATGGCAGGCCGATGTATGGGATATCATTGTGAGCCAGTCGTTGTGTTCACTGCAATCTGTTCCATTCAGCATCAAATGAATGACAGTTTCCAATTTTGAGGAGATAGAACATTTTTTGCTGCATAAACTAGACCGGTTTTCCATCGGTGCATGATCTGATCCGATGACACTTCCAATATAGAAAACATTGTGCCATGCTCGTATGATCCGGGCTCGTAGTTTATCTTTTATTTATAAAGAGTGCAGTGTTCTCCAGGGTTGGACGTAACATGTGAAAAGCCACTGAATATTGTAAATGTCTCTTTCGTGCCTGAAGAAGTGACAATATTCTGTAAGTGATGTCCCCGATAGCTTCATAAGAAATCCTTAAAATAGAAATTCGGCAGTGATTGCCTTACTAGCCTAGAAAATGTATTGTAACCACAGCTGGAGCTCTTGAGATTGAGAACGCCGATGACAGGACATCTCTTCGAAAAGGCTTATTTAGAAAGATTTTTTCTTCCTCCTTTTTTTCCCATAATTGCAGAAACAGCAAAAATGTGAAATAATTGTCTCTCTTCCACTGCAGCAAAGAAAGAATACTATGGATGGATTTCTATCTTCCAGATAGGGGTCTGAGATCAATAGAAAGAGGTAGACAGTGCTGATGCTATGGAGCCCTTGACGGGGCTCAGATCTAGGTATTCTCACTTTGATAGTCTCGGACCACTCACGGGATAACAATCCATACCCAAGGCAATATGACGAGGTATGTAATGACAGGACAGGGGCCCCTAGGCTGGCCCTCAGACTCGAGACCCTGAGCTGTCCCTCATCTCCAAGGTAGGCTTGATGGTAGCCAGGTCCGAGCCGCCAGCATGACCCTTACTCGTGTCTGCGCTCTGATCTAAAGCCCCCATTTACACACTAACATCGCTAACGAGATGTCGTTGGGGTCACGGAATTCGTGATGCACATCCGGCCTCGTTAGCGATGTCGTTGCGTGTGACACATACGAGCGATCGCTAACAATCAAAAATACTCAACTTATCGTTGATCATTGACATGTCGTTCATTTCCATAAAATCGTTGCTCGTTTGGTACGCAGGTTGTTCGTCTTTCCTGAGGCAGCACACATCACTACGTGCGACACCCCAGGAATGACGAACAACACCGTACCTGCGTCCTCCGGCAACGAGGTGGACGTGACTTTCTGTAACACCGCACGAACTGCCCCCTTAGAAAGAAGGGAATTTTGTTTACTTACCGTAAATTCCTTTTCTTCTAGCTCCAATTGGGAGACCCAGACAGTGGGTGTATAGCTACTGCCTCTGGAGGCCGCACAAAGAACTACACTTAAAAGTGTAAGGCCCCTCCCCTTCTGGCTATACACCCTCCCGTAGGAGTACGGATTCCTCAGTTTTAGTACCAAAGCAAGAAGGAGGAAAGCCAATAACAGTTTCAAAAACAAATTCAAGCCGATAATTAGATCGGAGAACTTAAGAAACAACGTGAACAACATGTGCACCCGAAAAAACGAAACCCTAAGAACAGATAGGGCGGGTGCTGGGTCTCCCAATTGGAGCTAGAAGAAAAGGAATTTACGGTAAGTAAACAAAATTCCCTTCTTCTTTTTCGCTCCTAATTGGGAGACCCAGACAGTGGGACGTCCAAAAGCAGTCCCTGGGTGGGTAAAAAGATACCACATGAACGGGCTGTGATACAGCCTCTTCCTACAGGTGGGCCACCGCCGCCTGAAGGACCTGTCTACCTAGGCTGGCGTCTGCCGCAGCATAGGTATGCACTTGATAGTGTTTGGTAAACGTGTGCAGACTCGACCAGGTAGCCGCCTGGCACACTTGCTGAGCCGTAGCCTGATGCCGCAACGCCCAGGACGCACCAACGGCTCTGGTAGAATGGGCCTTCAGTCCAGATGGAATCTGAAGCCCAGCAGAACGGTATGTGTGAAGAATTGGTTCCTTGATCCACCGCGCCAGGGTGGATTTGGAAGCTTGCGATCCCTTATGCTGACCAGCGACTAGGACAAAGAGCGCATCCGAACGGCGTAGAGGCGCCGTGCGAGAAATGTAAATCCTGAGTGCTCTCACCAGGTCCAACAGATGTAAACCCTTTTCAAATTGGTGAACTGGATGCGGACACAAAGATGGCAAAGTGATATCCTGATTGAGATGAAAGGAAGAAACCACCTTGGGAGAAAACTCTGGAATTGGACGCAGTACTACCTTGTCTTGGTGAAACACCAGGAAGGGAGATTTGCAAGATAACGCCGCCAGCTCGGACACTCTTCGAAGAGACGTGACCGCTACAAGAAAAACTACCTTTTGTGAAAGCCGAGAAAGGGGAACCTCTTTCAAAGGCTCGAAAGGCGGCTTTTGAAGAGCAAGGAGAACCTTGTTCAGATCCCAGGGTTCCAATGGCCGTTTGTAAGGAGGAACGATATGACAAACTCCTTGGAGAAACGTGCGTACTTTAGAAAGCCGTGCCAAGCGCTTCTGAAAGAATACGGATAGCGCGGAGACTTGACCCTTAAGCGAGCTAAGGGACAAACCTTTTTCCAACCCAGACTGCAGGAAGGAAAGAAAAATTGGCAATGCAAATGGCCAGGGAGAAAACCCTTGAGCCAAGCACCACGCTAAGAATATCTTCCACGTCCTGTGATAGATCTTAGCTGAGGATGGTTTTCTAGCCTGTCTCATTGTGGCAACAACTCCCTGAGATAAACCTGAGGCCGCTAGGATCCAGGACTCAATGGCCACACAGTCAGGTTCAGGGCCGCAGAATTCAGATGGAAAAACGGCCCTTGAGACAGCAAATCTGGACGGTCTGGTAGTGCCCACGGTTGGCCTACTGTGAGATGCCACAGATCCGGGTACCACGACCTTCTTGGCCAATTTGGAGCGACGAGTATGGCTCGCTGGCAGTCGGACTTGATTTTCCGGAGAACTCTGGGTAACAATGCTAGAGGTGGGAACACATAGGGGAGTCGGAATTGCGACCAATCCTGAACCAAGGCGTCTGCCGCCAGCGCTCGGTGATCGTGAGACCGTGCCATGAAAACTGGGACCTTGTTGTTGTGCCGTGACGCCATCAGATCGACGTCCGGCGTCCCCCAGCGGCAACAGATCTGTTGAAACACGTCCGGGTGAAGGGACCATTCTCCTGCGTCCATGCCCTGGCGACTGAGAAAGTCTGCTTCCCAGTTTTCCACGCCTGGGATGTGAACTGCAGATATGGTGGACGCTCTGCTTTCCACCCACGTCAAAATTCGCTGGACTTCTTGAAAAGCTTGGCGACTGCGTGTTCCCCCTTGGTGGTTGATGTACGCCACCGCCGTGGAATTGTCCGACTGAATCCGAATCTGCTTGCCTTCCAGCCATTGTTGGAAGGCTCGCAGGGCAAGATAGATTGCTCTGATTTCCAGAACATTGATCTGCAGGGTGGACTCTTCCTGAGTCCACGTCCCCTGAGCTCTGTGGTGGAGAAACACCGCTCCCCACCCTGATAGGCTCGCATCTGTCGTGACCACTGCCCAGGACGGGGGAAGGAACGACTTTCCCTGTGACAATGAGTTGGGGAGAAGCAACCAACGTAGAGAGTCCTTGGCAGTCTGAGAGAGGGAGACAGTCCTGTCGAGGGACGTCGATTTCCCATCCCATTGGCGCAGAATGTCCCATTGGAGAGGGCGCAGATGAAACTGCGCGAACGGGACTGCGTCCATTGCTGCTACCATCTTTCCTAGGAAATGCATGAGGCGCCTCAGTGAGTGCGACTGGCTCTGAAGGAGAGATTGCACTCCAGTCCGTAGCGAGCACTGCTTGTCCAGTGGAAGCCTCACTATCGCTGATAGAGTATGAAACTCCATGCCAAGATAAGTCAGAGATTGGGTCGGGGTTAGATGAGACTTTGGAAAGTTGATAATCCACCCGAAAGTCTGGAGAGTGTCTAGCGCCACCTTCAGACTGTGTTGGCATGCTTCTTGAGAGGATGCCTTTATAAGCAGGTCGTCTAGATACGGGATGACCGAGTGACCCTGCGAGTGCAGAACAGCTACTACTGCTGCCATGACTTTGGTGAAGACCCGGGGGGCTGTTGCCAGACCGAAGGGTAACGCTACGAACTGTAGGTGCTCGTCGTGTATGACGAAACGTAGGAAACGCTGATGCTCTGGTGCAATCGGCACGTGGAGATACGCATCTTTGATGTCTATTGATGCTAGAAAATCTCCCTGAGACATTGAGGCTATGACGGAGCGTAGGGATTCCATCCGGAACCTCCTGACTTTTACGTGTCTGTTGAGCAACTTCAGATCCAGGACGGGACGATACGATCCGTCCTTTTTTGGGACCACAAACAGATTGGAGTAAAAACCGTGACCTTGTTCCTGAAGAGGGACGGAGGTCACCACTCCTTCCGCCTTTAGAGCGGCCACCGCCTGCAACAGAGCATCGGCTCGGTCTGGTGGTGGAGAAGTTCGGAAGAAACGAGTTGGCGGACGAGAACTGAACTCTATCCTGTACCCGTGAGACAGAATATCTCTCACCCAACGGTCTTTGACGCTTGCTAGCCAAATGTCGCCAAAGTGGGACAGCCTCCCACCGACCGCGGGTGTGGGAATCGGAGACCGCAAGTCAGGAGGACGTCGTTTTGGCAACGGTTCCTCCGGCTGGTCTTTTTGGGCGTGACTGAGACCTCCAAGAATTTGAACGTCTCTGGTCCTTTTGAGTCTTTTTTGACGGGGCGAATTGGGACCTGCCCTGTCCACGAAAGGACCGATAAGCAGACTGACCCCTCCTCTGTTGGGGCTTGTTTTGTCTGTGTTGCGGTAAGGAAGAGTCCTTACCCTTGGAGTGTTTGATGATCTCATCCAAACGCTCTCCAAACAATCGGTCACGAGAAAAAGGCAAATTGGTTAAGCACTTCTTGGAATGAGAATCTGCTTTCCAATGTCTCAACCACAGAGCCCTACGCAAAACAACTGAGTTGGCTGACGCCACTGCCGTGCGGCTTGTAGCGTCAAGAACAGCATTAATCGCGTACGACGCGAATGCTGCCATTTGCGAGGTCAATGGTGCTACCTGCGGGGCAAATGCATGTGTGACTGAGTCGACTCGCGCAAGCCCGGCCGTGATAGCTTGGAGTGCCCATACGGCCGCAAAAGAAGGCGCTAATGACGCTCCAATCGCTTCATAGATGGATTTCAGCCAGAGCTCCATCTGCCTGTCAGTGGCATCTTTAAGTGCCGCTCCATCTTCAACAGCAACCAAGGATCTAGCTGCAAGCCTTGAAATTGGAGGATCCACTTTTGGACACTGGGTCCAACCCTTGACCACTTCAGTGGGAAAAGGGTAGCGTGTATCTTTAAGTCGTTTAGGAAAACGCCTTTCAGGATAAGCGTGGGGTTTCTGGATTGCGTCTCTGAAGTCAGCGTGGTCCAGAAAAGTGCTTAATGTACGCTTAGGGTATCTGAAATGGATTCTCTCGTGCTGCGAAGCTGACTCCTCTACAGGAGGAGCTGGTGGGGAAATATTCAACATCTTATTGATGTTAAATATAAGATCATTAACTATGGCGTCACCATCTGGTGTATCTAGATTGAGAGCGGTCCCAGGATCAGAATCCTGATCAGTTACGTCCGCCTCATCACCCATAGATTCATCCCGCTGGGATCCAGACCATTGAGATGAATGGGAAGGCCCGTCATAACGAGCCCGCTTAGGCTGCCCGGGGCCATCGTCCGAGTCAGAGTCTTCACCCTGAGGTGTAGATGCCCGTCCCGGAGCTAGGAGCTGAGGGGGACCAGGGGGCAATGATTGCACAGTGTCCGTGGTCTGAAGTACAGGCCTAGCTCGCAATGTGTCAAGAATTTGTGACATAGTGAGAGACATTCTGTCAGCAAAAGCTGCAAACTCAGTTCCTGTCACCTGGACAGCATTCACAGGTGGTACACCCTGGGACACGTCCAGCAGAGGTCCCGACTGTGCAAGCGCCGCAGGGGCCGAGCACTGCACACAATGGGGGTCCGTGGAGCCTGCCGGTAGAAAAGTCCCACATGCGGTGCAGGAAGCATATAATGTCTGTGCCTTGGCACCCTTGCGTTTTACGGGCGACATGCTGCTGGCTCTCTGCATGTGAGAGAGTCTATAGCCAAAGGGCGACCAGCGCTGTGTAATACCAAGTATTTGTAGCAACAAAATACTAAGGATACTACGAGCACAAGAGGGGGTGAGCCCTGAGGGCTGCTTACCGCCCGCTGAACAGCGGGTAAGAGGCTGCAGAATGCCTTGTCTGGGTCTCCCCGGCTCCCCTCTGCAGCTCAGCGTGTCAGCAAGAATGGCTGCCGGCTTCTGTGGAGAGGGGCGGTCCGTGGGAGTTCCCAAACAAAAGTGCGGGAACAGTGTCCCCTCTGTGCTGACTGTGAGGGCTGGAGTATGTAAAAACGACTCCAGCCCTCAGCGCTGATGCACTGGCCAGCGTCCCGCCCCTCTCCTGACTGGCAGGTCTGGGGGCGGGAACGAACGAAAGCAGGCCGCAAAAGCCGGGGACTCGAGTTATCAGCGCGGCCGCCGTAAAAGCGCGGGCCGCGCTGAAGTCCCCGGCGCACCACAAGTGCCAGCCGCGCCGCTGTTCCAGCGGCCGGCGCGACCGAGTCCTAGACGTGGGCAGCGTCCCGCCCCTCTCCTGACTGGCAGGTCTGGGGGCGGGAACGAACGGAAGCAGGCCGCAAAAAGCCGGGGACTGTAGTTATCAGCGCGGCCGCCGTAAAAGCGCAGGCCACGCTGAAGTCCCCGGCGCACTACAAGTGCTAGCCGCGCCGCAGCCCCAGCGGCCGGCGCGACCGATTCCCAGAAGTGTGCCTGCTTCAGCTAAGCTGAATGAGGCCATGGCACAGGCGCCGCAGCGCTGATGTCCCCCGGCGCACTACAACACCCAGCATGCTGCGGTGTGAGCGCCAGATACACGGGGACACAGAGTACCTTGAGGATGCAGGGCCATGTCCCTGATGTACTCCGCTCCATCCAGCATCTTCTCCAGGGGCTGTAGATGGAGCACGGTCTCAGTGCCTGGAGACCGGTAAATCCCACTTCACCCAGAGCCCTGTAAAAAGGGATGGGGAAGGAATCAGCATGTGGGCTCCTGCCGCCGTACCCGCCATGGGTACCTCAACCTTACAAACACCTCCGACATAAGTGGGGTGAGAAGGGAGCATACTGGGAGTCTGTATAGACCCTCTTTTCTTCCATCCGACATAGTCAGCAGCTGCTGCTGACTAAAAACAATGGAGCTATGCGTGCGTGTCTGACCTCCTTGCGCACAAAGCTAAAACTGAGGAATCCGTACTCCTACGGGAGGGTGTATAGCCAGAAGGGGAGGGGCCTTACACTTTTAAGTGTAGTTCTTTGTGCGGCCTCCAGAGGCAGTAGCTATACACCCACTGTCTGGGTCTCCCAATTAGGAGCGAAAAAGAAAGAGGTTGTTCGCCGGCCACAGCGACGTTGCTAGGAAGGTAAGTACGTGTGATGGGTACTAGCGATATTGTGCGCCACGGGCAGCGATTTGCCCGTGACGCAAAAACGACGGGGGCGGGTGCTTTCACAAGCAACATCGCTAGTGATGTCGCTACGTGTAAAGCAGCCTTTACTCCCCCTCTCTCTCACCCTTGGGACGGGCCGGAAAACCAATAACGAAACCCCACAAAATGACACAGACAAGGGAGGACAGAAAATTGTACACACTGCACTCCAAACTCACAGGAGAGAAAATATGTGTACAGAGGAACAGCAAAAAAGGGAATTAGTAATGCACAACCCTAACACCACTCAATATCACAACAGAGATCACCATAAACAGGTTCACCAACAAGACCGGTATCACTGGAGCTTATGCTGAAGCTATAATCGGCACTGAGTAATAAGATACAAGATCTTATATAGGAAGTAGATGACTTTGATTGGCAATTGGCAACCTGAGTTCCTACGGTAGTAGAGTTCCTCAGGACAGCAGGAATTAACCCCCGAAGGACTGAGGAACAGAGGACATTAAACAGCCGACGCCTGGCTCTGGCTGAACAACTAGGGGACATCAGGTTGCCTCTCAGGCTCTGCAGTGTAAACAGAGCCTGATGCCATTGTGACACCTAATGAGTCTGGACCTGAACACCGCATGACAGGCAAAACCAAAATCTAGCACCATAATAGAGGCCACCACTTGTCCTTTCCTCTGTATTCAATAGACATCACTAATCAATACAAGGCTAGGAATTAAGTACCCAGCAGACTGGACATTGCAGGCTGAAATGTGGTCCACTACTGGGATCTGAGTCCCTGTGTCCGACAATGGAGGAAAAGCAGGTCACTTTTATCTCTTCTGCAAATGGAAGAACGTTTCCCCCCCCCAAAAAAAAAGTATAGTCTGCACAGTGATTTATTGTAACGTTGAAGAATAATTGTTGTCCTCCGTTATTTTGCACGCTTGGCATCATTTGCCAATTACTGCTTTCCTCTGGGAATATCTATTGCATATGATCAGAAATCTCCGGGGTGCTGCTATCCATATAACAGCAGGAATCGGCACCGGGAAAAATACTGCACTAAACGAAATGAGATCCAATAAATCTGATGACACCATTTTAAAAAAAAACCTGCTTGGGGAAAGTCACATTAGCCGTATATTTTATTTTATATTAGCGTGAGAGGCTGACAGCTTTTGTGCTGCGAGAGGAGGATTTGTGATTTTGCATAATGTTTCTTTAGACTCTTAACCTGTCATTTCATTGGGAAGAAGTGGAACCCCTGGGGTGCGAGGTATAAAGTGTCATGGCAGCATTACTCACTCCTAATGAATTGTGAGACCGAGGTTTTTATCTATATTCACTCTTCTGGATCTTCAAGAGCAGTGACGTAAGTTGAAGCACGTAGGTCCCGGTGCAAAATCAACAACAGGGCCCCCTATTATCACAGGTTTTTAGTACTAATGGTCCTTTATATGGGTGAAAGGCACGTTTTAGGCCCCTTAAAGGAGTTGTCCGACATTAGCTTAACAAAAATTTTTGAGTTTATCTGTGCTGTATTGTCATATAAATCACACCTACATTGTTATTTTCTGTTTTCTAACTTTTGTTACTCTTGAATTATACCTTTATTCTCTGCAGCTTCTTGTTTACATTCAGATCCAGCAAACATGACCACTTCCTGTGCAAAACCTCAGTCAGAGCTGTCACCGCCCAGCCTCAGTGTCCAGCCCCTCCCCAGTGTACAGCCTCGCCCCCTGCACACACAGTCCCTGTCAGTATATTCTTCCCCAGCACCTGACCTGGTATCACTACAGCATTGCAAATAACAGCCTCACATCGGGGTCTGCACCGCACACATATGTCTCTGCACACGCACACACATGGCTGTGCACCGTACACATGGCTCTGCACACACATGGCTCTGCACCGTACACATGGCTCTGCACACGCATGGCTCTGCACTGTACACGCACACACATGGCTCTGCACACGCACACACATGGCTCTGCACACGCACACACATGGCTCTGCACACGCACACACATGGCTTTGCACCGTACACATGGCTCTGCACACGCATGGCTCTGCACTGTACACGCACACACATGGCTCTGCACACGCACACACATGGCTTTGCACCGTACACATGGCTCTGCACACGCATGGCTCTGCACCGTACACATGGCTCTGCACACGCATGGCTCTGCACTGTACACGCACACACATGGCTCTGCACACGCACACACATGGCTTTGCACCGTACACATGGCTCTGCACACGCATGGCTCTGCACTGTACACGCACACACATGGCTCTGCACACGCACACACATGGCTTTGCACCGTACACATGGCTCTGCACACGCATGGCTCTGCACTGTACACGCACACACATGGCTCTGCACACGCACACACATGGCTTTGCACCGTACACATGGCTCTGCACACACATGGCTCTGCACTGTACATGCACACACATGGCTCTGCACACGCACACACATGGCTTTGCACCGTACACATGGCTCTGCACACGCATGGCTCTGCACTGTACACGCACACACATGGCTCTGCACACGCACACACATGGCTTTGCACCGTACACATGGCTCTGCACACGCATGGCTCTGCACTGTACACGCACACACATGGCTCTGCACACGCACACACATGACTTTGCACCGTACACATGGCTCTGCACACGCATGGCTCTGCACTGTACACGCACACACATGGCTCTGCACACGCACACACATGGCTTTGCACCGTACACGCATGGCTCTGCACTGTACACGCACACACATGGCTCTGCACACGCACACACATGGCTTTGCACCGTACACATGGCTCTGCACACGCATGGCTCTGCACTGTACACGCACACACATGGCTCTGCACACGCACACACATGGCTCTGCACACGCATGGCTCTGCACCGTACACATGGCTCTGCACACGCATGGCTCTGCACTGTACACGCACACACATGGCTCTGCACACGCACACACATGGCTTTGCACCGTACACATGGCTCTGCACACGCATGGCTCTGCACTGTACACGCACACACATGGCTCTGCACACGCACACGCATGGCTCTGCACCGTACACATGGCTCTGCACACGCATGGCTCTGCACTGTACACGCACACACATGGCTCTGCACACGCACACACATGGCTTTGCACCGTACACATGGCTCTGCACACGCATGGCTCTGCACTGTACACGCACACACATGGCTCTGCACACGCACACACATGGCTTTGCACCGTACACATGGCTCTGCACACGCATGGCTCTGCACTGTACACGCACACACATGGCTCTGCACACGCACACACATGGCTTTGCACCGTACACATGGCTCTGCACACGCATGGCTCTGCACTGTACACGCACACACATGGCTCTGCACACGCACACACATGGCTCTGCAACCCCCCCATCCCCATCGGGAACACATGTGGAGTACATACTCACCCGTCCTCGGTCCCCGCCGCTCCTGCACGTTCGTCCGCTGTCTGTGCTCTCTTCAGCACAGTAGTGACGTCACCGCTGTGCTGCAGAGCGCACAGACAGCGGGAGGGACAGTGACTTCTCATCAGCACATTCAAATGTACCGGCATCGGTGATCTGTGATGCCGGTACATTTGAATGTGCGATCCTGGGCAGGGGGCCCGGTGCTGGAGCTGACACTACGGCAGCTGCCGCCAGGCCCCGCCCCCAAATCACGGACCCCACAGCAGTGCAGGGGGAGGTTTCTGGAGGTGCAGGGGAATGTGTGGGAGGGTGCAGGGAAGGGGGGCGGTGACTCCTCGCACTGTAGTCGCCCAGCAGGGAGGTGACATGCTGCTCCACATTTGCATGTCAACATGGCCCTGCCCATGTAGACGTGCAAAGACCGGAAGCAGCAAAATCGCGGCAGGAGCGGTCACATGACCGCTCTGAGCCGGGGGAGAGGGGGCTGACAGCGGGGCAGGTAAGTGGTCTCTATCTACTTACCTGCCCCAATGTAGCCCAATAGGGAAATAAAAAAAAAAAGTCAAAGAAGCCGGATAACCCCTTTAAGCTCCAGGGCCTGTGTGCGATTGCAGCCTATGCATTCATTATAGTTTAACCTATGTTTGTTTGTATCTTTTGCTTGCCACATACAGTATATACCCTGTTACCTTTGTTACTTGGTTGCATTGGAGCTGTGTGCCTAAAAGGGTGCCAGGCCCAGTCAGCTCAAGAGCCATTTCTATTCAAGGTTTATGACCGTATTTTATTTTTTTTTACTTATTTAGACATGCCTTACAATTTTCTTGGGTCAAACATATAAAGGCCTAAAAGGAGGAACGAAGTGTTAAGAAGAAGTGGAAGGAAAGATTTTATACTCAGGCATTGTAATGCTCACGGCCGGTGTAGAGGCAGTGAGCGGGATTAGTGGACCCACTGGATCACAGGCGGGACCCGGGCTTAACCCTTAGTGGGAGGGACTTAACTAAGCGCTCACCGCGAGGCGGTGGTACCTGGCGTCTGCCTCGTGGTGGCCGCTTAGCTAAGCCCCTCCCACTAAGGGGTAAGCCCGGGTCCCGCCTGTGATCCAGTGGGTCCACTAATCCTACTCACTGCCTCTACACCAGCCGTGAGCATTAGAGCTTGTGTAGGCCATGGACTCCGCTGACTCCACCATTCCTGTCCATACCCGCCTGCATCAGTCACCCTGTCTGTACCCGTCTATACCTGAGTCCGTCACCTGTCCTGGGGGTTAACTGCCACATTCCCGGTCACTGCCCTGGGAGTGGTACTTGGCGTTTGCCTCGCAGTAGGCGATTAGTTAAGCCCCTCCCACTAAAAGGTAAGCCTGGGTCACCCTGTAATCCAGTCGGTCCACTAATCCTGCTCACTACCCTTACACTGGCCGTGAGCGTTACAGGCATAAATTGATGGTTAGAGATTAGACCTTCCAACTTAATCCAAATGTCATGTGTGGGATGGAAATCTTGCTAGCGATGTCGCGAGCGATAGCACCCGCCCCCGTCGTTGGTGCGATATGTGGCGATCCCTGCCGTAGCCAACATTATCGATACGGCAGCGTTACACGCACATACCTGTTTAGCGACATCGCTGTTGCTGCCGAACAATCCCTCCTTCAAGGGGGAGGTGCGTTCAGCGTCACAGCGATGTCACAAAACGGCCGTCCAATAGAAGAGGAGGGGCGGAGATGAGTCGCCAGAACATGCCGCCCACCTCCTTCCTTCCTCATTGCCGGTGGATGCAGGTAAGGAGATGTTCGTCGTTCCTGCGGTGTCACACATAGCGATGTGTGATGCTGCAGGAACGAGGAACAACCAGCGGTATGCACCACCAACGATATTATGAAAAGGAGCGACGTGTCAACGATCAACGATTTTTGACGTTTTTGCGATCGTTGATCTTCGCTCCTTGGTGTCACACGCTGCGATGTCGCTAACGACGCTGGATGTGCGTCACTAAGGACGTGACCCCGATGAAATATATCGTTAGCGATATCACAGCGTGTAAAGCACCCTTTAGACAGAGTGGTCTGAGGAAGAAAATCACAGCACGCATGATTTGCCTTGAAGAAGTTTACAGGTCCATGAAATAAGTCAGACCACACTTGGATGACATCTGAGTGTGTTGCGATTTTCACGGACTGACACAATAGAGAAAGTGGAGAAACCATTATTCTTTACTCCTTTATTCTACACATCTAAGAAAAACTGATCCCACTCTGATCAGTGTCTGATTAGCATAATTAAACTGCTGTTCTTGGATGGAGAAAATATGGTCTTGTGAATCTACAATAATATGATTGGATAATTCCTCCCTTAGCATGGGATATATACGCTCGATCCATCAACAGCGGGCCTTTCTACATGACATATTTCTCCTACGAAGGGTTGAGCTACCATTCTTGATGGAAAAGTCATTATAAGCCCCCTGTAGAGCCCAACTCTTTCCCATTCGTAGGATATTTTATGGTACGGTACCAGACGATATTGCCTTAGGGAGCGCCCATATTTTTACCTTGTGTTTCATCTCTGCGGAGGGTGGGCTTATTATTACTACTGTTAGGGCTATGAAGGTACAATGAGAGGCCACAGGACATTATGCGATTTCGTCGAGGAAATATATTCCAAGGACAAATGTAAAAATAGCTTCAAACATGAATAATGGACACGTAGCACATGTGATTGCTGGGCCTGGGTGCCAAATGGCAAGAACAATGCATGATAGAAGGAACCGCACTCCAGAATTTATGGCAGCAATGAATGAACTGATATCAAGAGAATTCTTAAAGGGGGGATACAATTAAAAAGTATACTAAAATATGACTAAAATAGTGGGCTAATTAGCTTACTCATATGTGTACATTATCACAGGTGATCTAAGCAACAAATATTCCCACGGATCCAGGGTACGACTTCGGCAACTCCGTTCCTGACCTGGTGCTCAACAAATATCGGCATCCCATTAGGGGACTGGCTAACTAGCTTAATTTCAATAGCCAGCCTCCTTCTCTATCAAGGCTGAAGTGCAGACATAGAAGTGGGCTGGCTGAGTGTCACGGTCGTCTATCTTTGAAGACTAGAGACAGGGTCAGAGCTAGAGTCGTTCATTACCATCTAAGGCTCTATATTTAAATGTAGTTTCATTTACTTTGGGACCTAAGGAGTTAATGTCAGTTTTATTGCCAGCAGCTCCCAGCAGAGAATGCCCCTTTAGGTTTAAGTAGTGGTGTTTTCCCAGCAATCCTCGCTGAAGATACAAATCTATTGTATTCTGGCCACCTTGGTGGAAGGTCCTGTCTGGTAGTGTTCCAGGAGTCAGATGTTATCCTTTTTTTGTTGCTGTTTCCCCGTTTGTCTTACCTTATCTTGTGTCGTATTACTGCAGCGGTGCTTCTAGTGAACCTCACCTGCCTCTCACTAGCTAGGGCATCTACAAGGTGTCTCAGGGTCTAAGGTTCTAAGTGCAGTGATGGGTCTAGTGAACCTCACCTGCCTCTCACTAGCCAAGGGCATCTACAGGATTTTTCAGGGTCTCAAGTTCCAAGTGCAGTGGTGGATCTAGTGAACCTCACCTGCCTTTCAATAGCCAGGGCATCTACAGGATTTCTCAGGGTCTCAGGTTTCAAGTGCAGCAGTGGGTCTAGTGAATCTCACCTGCCTCTCACTAGCCAAGGCATCTACAGGGTTTCTCAGGGTCTCAGGTTCCTACTCAGTCACAGTTGAGGAGACTGTATAGGGCCTGGCTAGGAGAGTAGGGACAGCTGCAGGTGAGTTTAGGAGGTGTCCCATCTACCCCTCTCACTAGTGCCAGGGCCCATTGTTGTTATAGTGTCCCCTGTGTTCCCCCTTACTCATAGTATTGTTTGTTGCATTTTTGTTGTGTGTCAGGCTCCCTGTTGGTCTGAACGCATGTGCCATGCTTGTTATTCCTGGCAAGCATGACATTTAGCTACTGAAATGAGCCGTTAGCCAGCCCCCTTCACCAGTGGTCTAGGTTGAAACTCTTGGGTATCAATGCAAAATCTTCAATAGGGCCACAACTAACACAAGTCTTTTACAGAGCTGGTCTTTTTATATGGGCCAAGGGGATTCTCAAGGGCCCGAGTGCGACTACAACCTCTGCATTCATTATAGTTAGGCCTCTGCCATGCATCCTGGTAATGTGTGGACAAACGAAGCTCTCTCCTCTGTAGAGCACGGGTCCAAAAACTGAGCTGCCCAAACCTAGGACCGAATGGGCTCTAAAGGTCAAGGAACCTTTGATAAGATAATAGTAAGTTACATAACGTATTATTTTTAATTGGAAATCTCTGTTAAAGGGTTAATCCCATCTTTGCCTTTCATGGACAAGACCGGAATATCTAATATTTGTTCCCGACCACCAAGCAGAGCTATTCTATGCTGTTTGAGTAACTCTCATCTCATAGATATGAAAGTATTACGAGAACGGAGTAGCAAGGCGACCTACAATATTGACGTAACTCCCAATATTTGAAAGCAGCGTAGCTCGGTATGCTACCGTACATCATCATTTTATCAGCAGGAGACTATCACTAGAGGACTAGAATTGAAAGCAAAGCCACCAAAAAGAAATAAAGTTCCCACAAAAATTGTAAATATTACATAGCAAAAAAAGGGCAACAGTATCTACCTGCCCAGGTCACAGAAACAAATGCACTAGTAGGGTGCAGCAGCCCTCCGTGATACTGATAAGACAACGTGGGTTGCAAGCTTGTGTATTTTGGCCAAAATATTGACCAATAGCTCATATATATTATATTTTTTCCACATTATTTTTTTATGCAGGATGCAGCCAAGCCTATCTATGTTGGCCTTATAAACTAGGGTTTCTGTCCCAGTGTGATGCATTTATATAGTGCTGGGCAGCCCGCCTGATCTAATAGTATGGGTGTCATCAATAGGCTGCAAGACTGGCACTATGCACTTATATTTGTGTGACCAGCACCCTATACAAGCCCTATTTGTGTCCAATTCCATGAATTTGTAGGCTATGATTTGTTATCTCATCAGTATTTTGTATTTATGTTGCTTCCACCTTTATCAAGCTGGTCTGCTGTATCCTTGGGGTGTGCTGTACCCACCTTACCACTGATTGTCAGTTTTCTGCCTATGCACAGTGTATAGAGAAAGCGACCAATCAGTGGTGTGGGCGGGGTTATACAGAGTTCAGCTGTCACGATTCCTCCTACCGGTGTGTCTAGACATTGTGAGTGACAGTTCAGCCATCTAATATTGGACAGGGGCGTGCTGAGCTGTCAGTTTTCAATGATTATAGTAAGAGCAGCCATACAGAGTCCATAGGCTTTCCCTGAGATTCAAACTCACAACCTCTCATATCTCAAGCGATAAGCCTACCACTAGACCAATGATAGGCAGTACTTCCCATCATTGGTCTAGTGGTAGGCTTATTGCTTGGGATACGAGAGGTTGTGAGTTCGAATCTCAGGGACTATGGAATCCGTATGGCTGCAAAAGATTATAGTAAGGTTTGTTAAAAAAATATCAGTCCAAAGAGATAACAAAACTTTGGAACACTTATTCAACTCTTCAACAATAAGTGTGCCTAAAGGGCCCGTCACATGCAGCGATATCGCTAGCGAGCGTACCCGCCCCCATCGTTTGTGCGTCACAGGCAAATCGCTGCCCGTGGCGCACAATATCGTTAGGAGCCGTCACACGGACTTACCTGCCTAGTGACGTCGCTGTGTCCGGCGAACCGCCTCCTTTCTAAGGGGGCGGTTCGTGCGGCGTCACTAAATGGCCGCCCAATAGAAGTGGAGTGGCAGAGATGAGTGGCCGTAACATCCCGCCCGCCTCCTTCCTTCTGCATTGCCGGCGGCCGCAGGTAAGTTGTAGCTCGTCGCTCCCGAGGTGTCACACGTAGGGATGTGTGCTGCCACGGGAACGACGAACAACCTGCGTCCTCAACAATCAATGATTTTTTGAAAATGAACGACGTGTCAACGATGGACGATTTGGTGAGTATTTTCCATCGTTAACAGTCGCTCGTTGGTGTCACAAGCAACAACGTCGCTAACGATGCCAGATGTGCATCACGGAATCCGTGACCCCGGCGATATATCGTTAGATACGTCGTTGCGTGTAACGGGGCCTTTAGTCTTGTTATCTCTTTGAGCTGTCAGTATGGTGATGGACTGTTCAGCCGTCCAATAGTGATAGACAGCTCATCCAGGGCTGTAGCCTGCAAGGTTTCCTCCAATTGTCTCCTGTTTGGACAGATTACTCTGCTATTTAGCTGCATCTCTGTCTTCAACTACTGCCAGTTGTAGTTTTAGCTCGGTGGTGTCTGTGACAGACAGCTCAGCCAGGGCTGGAGCGTGCAGGCTTTCCTCCGAGTGTCTTCTTGTTGGACTGATTACCCTACTATTTAGCTGCCTCTTTGCCTTCAATTACTGCCAGTTGTAGCTTTAGCTCAGTGGTGTCTTTGTGCCTATTGTTTCTGTGCCCATTCCTGTCTATTGTTGGACATTGCTTCTGATTATCCAATTGCCTAGCCCCATTGTCTTGATCCACTACCTTCCTGGAACCTTGGACCATGACCTGATTACACTTTTGTCTCATTCCTTTGTTTATATGACCCTGGTCTTCTTGACTTCCCAGCCTGTAATTAGTGCCTATCATTATTGAGAGCACTTCTATATCTGCAGCAGAGAAAAGTAACTGCAGCAAGCAGCCCAATAAGTGACACATAACTGTAATCAGGGTCTCTGTCCCTACATCATGCTGCTCTCAGATTACACAGCAAAAACCTGCTGACAAATTCCCTTTAAGTATAAAATGGAGCAATCTTTTCGACTTCTTCAGGCTTCTGGAGCTGAGAGGAATCCTTTATATGGCCATATTCACAGAGAACCGAATAATCTGACTGGTTGTGCAGAAGTTAGGAAGAATACGGATGATGCAAATAAACATTCACTCGGGCCCTATGTGAGAGAATACAAGCCATTTTGTATTGTATAGAAACCATCTTGCCTTATAACTGAATGATATCACAGGGCTCTGCTAACACTGATGGGCGGGGAAGGTTCACATTTCTACACACACCCCTGCGGTTCTTATTGGTGCATGGTTATTTCTTTGTTTGAGGTACTATATAAGCTGGTCACATGATGTAATAAAGCAGCAACTCTCAGTACAGCATACTAGGCTGTGCTGTATTGATTTCTCCAAGCGCTTGTAAAACAAATCTTATTAATTTGGCGTTCCAAGGGCATAGAAGGAGTGAATTTCGCTAACATCCTTGTATGATGTCTTTGTCACGCTTGTATATGAACATACTATATACTAATATTGTAGTGTTTGTTTTATATGTACCATGATAGAGTGCTATTACAACGTGATGGATTTTTCTATTAAAAATGATATATTTTTGACCAATTGCACTTTTGAGCTTGACCCACAGAACTGTAAAAGCAGTCAATGTCATTTTCCAAATTCAGCTCCTAAAAACAGGTTGCGCGGTCGCAAGCACCAGATGGCCTAATGGACACGCTAGTGGAAAATCTCTGCATGCCCGCACATCTTGTGCCTCCCGTAAATTACCCTTGTATGTCTCGAGTCACATAGTGTTTTGAGATTAAAGTCGCCTTATATTATATGTCTTTCTGTGGTATTATTTCATGCGGTGTATCTGTACCTTAACTAGAATGGAGCTGACCCCGAGGGAAGTGCGGATTCTGGAAGCCTTACCAGGACAACTCTGCCTGACGTCTCGCTGGTAAGTGTCAATGTTTGGAGATTGATAATAATGGGGATCCATGCTGGTGATAGACTCAAATTGACAGGCTGTGTCATCCATTTCCAAGGACAAGCATACCTCGCGGGTATCGTGAACATGGTTTATACCGCTGATACAATCTGCAGCTGCTGTTAGAATGGACAGTTCTGAAAATAGGAGCGGAGAATCCAAAATGAACCTTTCCACCCCCCAAGGGCGAACTGCACAATCCTGCAGATTAAAAGCAATGTTTTATGCATGATCTGGCCATTAATCTGGGCTGCTCGCGGACAGGTCAATAGTCTTTTTTTTTTTTTACAAGGAGCTAATATAATAGACCTATTTAAGGAGAGAAACGATTATATATGCGAAGACTGGCGAGGAGTCAATGCTGGATAACTGCTGACTTACAGGAGAACGAACGGGTCAATACCTGCTGTAATGTGAATGAACTCGCAGCATTCGTCCTAATAATGAGCGGATTTCATAGAATGGCAGAGCTGGAAGGGATATTAAGGGCTATTGGCTCCAACCCCCTGCGAGAGCAGGATTTCCTAAATCATCTCAGCTATAGAATCCGCATAGAATGATACGATATGATAGAGTTGGAAGGGACCTCAAGGGAGTTTGAAGGGACCCCAAAGGGTTGGAAGGGACCTCAAGCAGTTGGAAGGAACCTCAAGGGAGTTGAAAGGGACGTCAAGAGGTTGGAAGGGACCTCGAGGGAGCTGGAAGGGACGTCAAGAGGTTGGAAGGGACCTCAAGGGAGCTGGAAGGGACGTCAAGAGGTTGGAAGGGACCTCGAGGGAGCTGGAAGGGACGTCAAGGGGGTTGAAGGTACCTCAAAGGGTTATAAGGGACCTCAAAGGGTTATAAGATGCCTCAAAGAGTTTGAAGGAACCTCAAGGGGGTTGGAAGGGACCTCAAAAGGTTGGAAGGGACCTCAAGGGAGTTGGAAGGGACGTGAAGGGGTTTGAAGGGGTTATAAGGGACCTCAAAAGGGTTATAAGACACCTCAAAGGGTTTGAAGCAACCTCAAGGGATTGGAAGAGACCTCTAAGTAGTTGAAAGGGACCTCTAGGGAGTTGGAAGAGACTTCTAGGTAGTTGAAAGGGACCTCTAGGGAGTTGAAAGGGACCTCTAGGGAGTTGGAAGGGACCTCTAGGGAGTTGGAAGGGACCTCTAGGGAGTTGGAAGGGACCTCTAGGGAGTTGGAAGGGACCTCAAGTGAGTTGGAACGAAACTTAAGAGAGTTAGAAGGGACCTCAAGGGTTTGGAATGAACCTCAAGGGAGTTGGAAGGGACCTCTAGGGTGTTGGACGGGACCTCAAGGGAGTTGGAAAGAACTTCAAGTGGTTGGAAAGGACCTCAAGGGGTTAGAAAGGAGATCAAGGGAGTTAGAATGAACCTCAAGGGAGTTGGAAGGGACCTCAAACGAGTTGGAAGGGTCCTCAATGGAGTTGGAAAGGACCTCAAGGGAGTTGGAAGGGACCTCAAGAGAGTTGAAAGGGACTTCAATTTAATTCACTGTCATTAGGATTCTGCTACAATAACATCGCGTGAAATATAAAGGAGAACGCCGCTGAAAATGCTTAGACCCTCTATCAGTTTTTACTGTAGTCTAGACTGATATGTAGAAGTGGTGAGAATGACAGGGATGTGTTAGGCCAGGTTTAGAAAGGCAAAATTCACAGTCTGAAACCTGGAGTTTTATTTAATTCAATACGTTTCGGAGTATAAACACTCCTTCATCAGGACTTTCATATTGATGAAGAATAAAGACGATGATATACAGATAGGGACTATATATATATTGTGAGCCCCAATGGGGACAGTGTTGCCATTGTATGTAAAGCGCTGTGGAATTAACAGCGCCATATAAATGAATAAATATTATTATTATTATTATTATTATAGATAAGTTGATCCTGGAGTGTGATTTAAAGTCAACGTGTTTTAGAGTATAAACACTCCTTCATCAGAACGATCACTTTGATGAAGAATGAAGACGGAGATAAGATGATCCTGGAGTGTGATTTAATGTCAACCCATTTTGGAGTATAAACACTCCATCAGGACAATCAAATTGATGAAGAATGAAGACCAAGATAAGTTGATCCTGGAGTGTGATTTAATGTCAACGCGTTTTGGAACACCTTCATCTGGACAATCAAATTGATGAAGAAAGTGATTGTCCTGATGGAGTGTTTATACTCCGAAACGCGTTGACATCACACTACAGGATTAACTTATCTCCGTCTTCATTCTTCATCGGCAGCGCAGATTAGACCCTTTCTTCCAGTTTTCAGATTCTTTTGCTGCTGTAGCCTATTTATGCCTATACCGTAGTTGTGACAATCACAACCACATCACATGAGCAAGATTCCTACACTTTACAATCGTTTTTACCTGGATAAAACCGTATTTGCGTTTATTGTTTTTCCACTTTCTTTACCACAATGCCCAGTCTGAGAGTGTGACTCCTGGCCTGAACTTTGTCTCATAGGCATATATGTGTTACGCCGGGGTGAGGGAATGCCCGGCATGCGCCGCAACACAGAGGGAAAACCAGGGAAGATGCAAAGGAAGGCCCTGGCGATAGAGAGAGGTGAGAGAGGTCATCACCTCACACTCACCTGTGGCTGAGCCCCGCACTCCCTAATGTCTCTAGACGGATCCTTCCTCCCATGCGCCGTCACGTGCCTAAGCCCTCCCTGCCCCTGAACTTACCTTAACTAGGGTGTCAGCCAGTGGGACACTAGTCCCAATACTACAATAAAGCCTCAAATGGAAGGTAAGACAATCGGATGAGGAAATACACAACAAAAAGCACTCCTTGGTTTACTCAGCAGGCAACTTCGCAGCTGCAACTTAAACAACACCCCAGCTTCTCCAGATACAGGCTCCTTCAAAGTGGTCAGTATGAAAGATCTATCACCGGCATGGAGTAAAGTCAGGAGTGGGTATATATAGCGGAAGGCGTGATGACAAAATGCTGCATTTGTGATTAAGGCTATGAGTAATCTCAGCCAGAATGCAGAGTCCTTAACCCTTTCAGCATCAAATGAATGTTTGCTAAAAGTTTAAAGGGAACCTGTAACGTTATATATGCAGTTCGATCTGTGGACATCATCAGTATTAACCCATAAAAAGAGACCGGTGATCAACTGATGTGTTATAATAATGGCATTTTTTTGGGTAGGAGAGGTCTTTTTGGCCCCCCTCAGGCTTTACCTATATAAGTCAATAGCACCAAACAATTATATAAGGGGTTATCCCAGCTTGTAAAATTGATGGCCTCTCATTAGAATAGATCATGGCATTAAAACCAGTAGGGATCCGACTCCTACTTGGTGTCATTGCAGGTTTCAACATTGTGTATTCTGTGTCCCCAGTTTCGTCCTTTTGGAATAGGACTGGGCTGTAATAATAGGCTCAACAGTTACTGAAAGCATGGAGCTAGGCTTGCAAAATAATAAAATAGACTCTGCACTCGTTGGAGTGTCCTGTTTAGATCAGCGGGGGGTGTTCATTGTCGTACTCCCACTGATGACCTATCATTTCAGTCAAAGCCCTGGACGACCCCTTTAATAAATTCAATAACGAAGAACTGACGCGGCAGCTTGGTAGCTTCATAAACCTTTTTTGGGTGTGTAACCAGTATCTGCACAGATTTTTTCTATATGTATGGCCCAGGTGTATGCTACATAGTTGCGTATGTCATTGTGAAAAAATGTATTAACATGAGTCCAAAATAGCTAAGAATTGTGTATGTACTTGTTGAAGGGAATTAGTAGGTCTTTGATATGTAATCTGAGAGCAGCGTGATGTAGGGGCTGAGAGACTGATTCCAGTGATGTATCACTAAAATAAGAGAGTTCCAGCGATGTATCATTTTATTGTGCTGTGTTTTGCTGTTTCAATAAAATCAGTATTTTATCAGCAGGAGATTATCATTACAGAACTAGGTATCTGGTGCTTCCTAGTCCTCCTCTATAACCCTGGCACCAACACTGATTGGCAGCTTTTTGTGTACACTGTGCACTTGTGATGGTCGGGGATAGAAGCTATACAAATCAGTGTTTTAGCAGCAGGAAATTATCATTACAGGACTAGGCGTCTGGTGCCTCCTAAACCTCCTATATAACTCTGCCTCCAACACTGATTGACAGCTTTTTGTGTGTGTACCCTGTACACATGTCTCGGCCGGGGATAGAAGCTATACTGGCCGTGTATTACAATACAAAGGGGAGGGGAATGGAATGCCCTATCGGTAGGGAAAGGGGGAAGTGGTGCACCCCTGACATCAACCTGCAGCTCACCCTCACTGCCCTCACTGACAATATACAGGCTCTGCACCTATCGCTGAGCTGGATAGCTCACCCTAAGCAAACCCTGATCTGGGCCCTAAGTAAGGATGGCGGGTATGAGCACTTGTCAACATCACTAACACTAAGGGAGACAAAAGGAAACAATACAGCGGAAACACAAATGCTACCTCCTGAGCCTACGTAGATAGCAAAATACAAACACTTATCTGAGGAGTAGCTACTACAGAAGTCTCTGGAGCAACATGAGACAAACTCTGCACAACACAGCCAGGAACAACTATAAACCGCACCCAAATCACCCTAGGGTGAGGTTTATAAAGGAAGTCAGAGGCTGGCAACTGCGAGGAAAAAGTGACAGTTTCCCAGGGTCATAAAGTCCACTGCTGCAGAAATAGGAAATTGTCAGATAACAATAAGTGTTGCCAATCTCTGGGATTTTCTAGCACTCTCTGCCACTGGATGTCAGCCGGCAGTGACACCTCCGTGACAGCACCGTCAGCAAGTTGCCAATCAGTGGTTGAGGCGGGGTTATACAGGAGGAGGAGGAGGACTAGGAGGAAAGAGACACCAAGTCCTGTAATGATAATCTCCTAATGATAAAACACTTATTTTATTGAAATAACAACACAGCCTAATAAGTGACACATCACTGGAATGAGGCTCTCAGCCCCTATATCATGCTGCTCTCAGATTACATAGCAAAACCATACTCACAGATTTCCTTTAATGTGAATGCCATGTATCGTACAGAGATGTATCACAATCAAAATAGATTTTGGCTAGAAAAGGAGCTTGAGTTTTACCAAGGCTTTTAGTAGACATATATAGCCACATAATTTACTAATATATTAAAGGGGTCTTGCTCATATGTCCTTAATTTGTGGGGGTCTGCTGGAATCTATATAAAAGATCTTAGCTTTTATAACTTTTTTTTTTTGTTTTTTTTTTATATTTGCAGGATGATGTCAATTCGTTTTTAGATGAGCCCCCGGCATATAGACCACCGCCCCCTATACCTACAGAGGAACCTGCTACAGTTCTACGAAGGCAGAGCGGGGAACGAGCTCAACGCCCTTCTTCTGGGTCATCTCAGTCTGGGCTCTTCTTCACTGCCCCAACAAGTCCTCCCCCACCATCTTTTATCTCCCCCCCAAACCCAAGTCCACCTCTACCCCCTCTAACTACACCCCCAACCTCTCCCCAATCACAGAATCCAAACCAAGCGATCTATGCTACAATTTTACCTAAAAAACAGACTCCGACATGTCCTGCAACCCAGCTGGCTCTGGTCACGCAGCTACCTCTAACCCCCTTCCCAAGAGTTCAGTCACCGA
The DNA here is from genome assembly GCF_048569485.1 of Anomaloglossus baeobatrachus. Lineage (NCBI taxonomy): Eukaryota > Metazoa > Chordata > Amphibia > Anura > Aromobatidae > Anomaloglossus > Anomaloglossus baeobatrachus. Next base: position 199,037,852 of record NC_134361.1, read on the forward strand.
CTAGATTAAAGCCTGTGGTAGAAAGCCCCCCGCAACCATCTTCCCCTTCGCATACGGATGGATTAGACCCTCACACAAGTCAACATTTTGTAATGGTGGAAGTCCATCGACCCAATAGTGAACCTGACGTGAATGAAATCCGAGCTGTTCCACAAACTCGAGGTGAGATATTTGCAAATGACAGAAGTGTGGATATTCGTAGTGCCGCCCTATGGTTAATATGGAATGGTACGTCATAATGTGGTGGCTTCATGTGGTCGGGCATGGCTGCATTTGTGACTTTTTGGGTGGTTGGACAATAATAGCACAAATACATAATGGCTCTATCCCGGCAGTTTATACTGTAAAGATAGGTTTAAGCAAATATATGCGAGAAATAAGTCGAAATTTACGGAACGTTCGGCAAATTCCAAAATGTAACTTCAACCTAAAGTCAAAAATATTTACAAAATGTTACAAATTAAAGGTAATACAAGACACAATCCAAAACATCCACAGAGAGCCCAGTGATGAAGGCTAATAAAGATAATTGACTTAAAGGGAACCTGTCACCTCCCGCCGGCTTTCAGTCCCATGACTGAAAGCCGTGGTGTGACTAGACCAAGGTGTATAGAGCGGCTACAATCACCGTTTACAATACTGGAATAAGCTCAATCCAAAACATCCACAGAGAGCCCAGTGATGAAGGCTAATATAGATAATTGACTTAAAGGGATCCTGTCACCTCCTGCCAGCTTTCAATCCCATGACTGAAAGCCATGGTGTGACTAGAGTAGGGTGTGCATAGAGCGGCTGCAATCACCGTTCACTATACTGTAATAAGTCCAATCCAAAACATCTACAGAGAGCCCAATGATGAAGGCTAACAAAGATAATTGACTTAAAGGGAACCTGTTACCTCCCACCGGCTTTCAGTCCCACGACTGAAAGCCATGGTGTGACTAGAACAGGGTGTGCATAGAGCGGCTGCAATCACCGTTCACTATACTGTAATAAACCCAATCCAAAACATCTACAGAGATCCCAGTGATGAAGGCTAATAAAGATAATTGAATTTAAGGGAACCTGTCACCTCCTGCCAGCTTTCAATCCCATGACTGAAAGCCGTGGTGTGAATAGAGCAGAGTGTGCATAGAGTGGCTGCAATCACTAATCAAAAACATCCAGAGAGAGCCCAGTGATAATGGCTAATAAAGATAATTGACTTAAAAGTAATCTGTCACCTCCCGGCAGCTTTCAGTCCCATGACTGAAAGCCCTGGTGTGAATAGAGCAGAGTGTGCATAGAGCGGCTGCAATTTCCACTCACTATACTGTAGAGCTTCGATAAAGGACAAGAACTGTCTGAAACGCGTTGCTGGTTTCCATGATTATTTGCCCGCCTTGAGCTTTTTTTTTACTACCTTTGTAAGTCTGACTTTTGGATTTTATTGAATTTTGTAATAAAGCCTTGGAAATTTTACTGAGCCCATGGAGCTGGATCTTTTCTACTTTTTCTAATAAAGATAATTGACTTAAAGGGAATCTGTCACCTCCCGGCCGCTTTCAGTCCCATGACTGAAAGCAGTGGTGTGAATAAAGCAGTGTGTGCATAGACCGGCTGCAATTTCCACTCACTATACTGTATAAAGCCCTGACATTTTGATTGACAGCTCACTCAGTACACTTGCGCTGCAAAGGTGCCTGTCAAAGTCCCAGGGCCTGCTTATTGCTGCCCCATGACTGAAAACTAGCTTAATCTTTTTTAAAGGGTTATTCCCATCTTCATCAATGAATATTGCTAGATGATGTGGTTCCAAATACAAGCACTTTTGCAATTTACTGCTTGTTAAAATTTTTAGCCGTTCTTGAGATTATAATAATTTTTTTTTTTGTTTTGTTTACAGCTGGTTACCTAGGAGACCGACCACCGCTGCTGCCTAGCTTGTAAGCACTGCTCTGAAGCTGGCCCAGATTAGGAGGTAATATTGCAACTCCAGCGATCATGCCCAGCTTCACAACAGCTCTTACATTAATAGAAAAGAGCTTATAAGTGCGTCACTTGTTCTGTTGTCTATCAGCGGTGGTCGGTCTCCAAGGCAACAAGCTGTAAACAAAAGAAAAGTGTTAATATCTTAAAAACGGCTGAAAATTTTAACAAACAGTAAATTGCAAAAGTGCTTCTATTTACAAGAGCTATCCGACAATACCCATTTATGAAGATGGGGAATAACCCTTTAATGTTCATAATGTTTTGGTTGTGTCTTGTCTTTACTCAGAAACCTCAGCCTTGGGCTGTTAATCTTTATTTAGTTCCAATAGAAAAAAAAAATGATTGGTATTAGTACTAGATGTAAATGTAAATGAATTATTATCATGTTGGTTTGACTGGAACATAAAAAAAATCCAATGCCTCATCAATAAAGGAAAAGATGGAAAATATCGCCCCCTGGTGGTTGCAGTGAATAATTACATGAAGAGCACTATCTGCTGATCTAGTACATGACTCCTTGTCTGACGAACACTGCACCTGCTGAAATTGCAATTTCGTCTTTTCAGCTCACATCGAATATTATGCTAAAATGTTTTTTTTAGATATGGAGGAAGGGTCTGTAAATCTGCTGCTGGTGCGAACGTATGGCGACTAGCCGCCTAATATGTATTCACTGTACGATGCGGAATTATATCATAGTTACTTTTCAAATATATCTCCAACAGTGCCCTCTAAATAACTCAATACACAGGCATTAATGTCTAAACTGGTCAAAAAAGTGAGTACACCCCCTAAGTGAAAATGGCCAAATTGTGCCCAAAGTGTCAATATTTTGTGTGGCCGCCATTATTTTCCAGCACGGCCTTAACTCTCTTGGGCATGGAGGTCACTAGAGCTTCACAGGAGCCGCTGGATCTTCTTCCATCCTCCATGAAGACATCACGGAGTTGGTTTGAGGAGGCCCCACAGAAGCTCCATAGGGTTTAGGTCTGGAGACACTTGGCCAGTCCAGCACCTTTACCCTCAGGTTTTTTTTAGCAAGACTGTGGTTGTCTTGGAGGTGTTTGGGCTCTTTATGTTGGAATATGAAGGGACTGGATCATGCTCTGCTTCTGTATGTCACAGTACATGTTGGCATTCATGGTTCCCTCAATGATCTGTAGCCCACCACATCCAATAGCACTCATGCAGCCCCAAACCATGACACCCCACCACTATGCCTGACTGTAGGCAGGAAACACATGTCTTTGTCCTCCTCACCTTCTTGCCGCCACACACGCTGACACCATCTGAACCAAATAAGTTTATGTTGCTCTCATCAGACCACAGGATTGTTCCAGTAATCCAAGTCCTTAGTCTGTTTCCTTCAGCAAACTGTTTGCGGGCTTTCTTGTGGATAATATTTAGAACAGGCTTCCTTCTGGGACAGCAGCCATGCAGAGCAATGTGAGGCAGTTTGCAACGTATGGTCTGAGCACTGATAGATGAACCCCCCACCCCTGTAATCTCTGCAGCAATGCTGGCAGCACCGATATGTCTATTCTGAAAAGACAACCTCTGAATATGATGCTAAGCACGTGCGCTCAGCTTCTGTTGTCGTCCTTGGCGAGGCCTGTTCTGAGTGGATCCTGTCTTGTTAAACCACTGTATAGTCTTGGCCACCGTGCTGCAGCTCAGTGTCAGGGTGATGGCAATCTTCTTTTAGCCTCGGCCATCTTTATGTAGATCAACAATTCTTTTTTTTTCAGATCCTCCGTTAATTCTTTGCCATGAGGAGCCATGTTCAGCTTCCAGTGACCAGTATGAGAGAGTGTGTGAGAGATAACACCAAATGTAACACCCCTGCCCCCCATTCCCACCTGAGACTTTGTAATACTAATTTGACCATTTTGACTTAGGGGTGTACTAACTTTTGTTGCCTGCGGTTTAGACATTAATGGCTGTGTGTTGAGTTATTTAGACGACACACAAAATATACCCTGCCATACAAGCTGCACACTGACACTGCACATTGTATCACAGGGTCAGATGTTCAGCATTGCCCCATGAAAAGATATCATAAGATATTTACAAAAATCTGAGGGGTGTACTCACTTTTGTGATTTTTTTTTATATATATATATATATATATATATATATATATATATGTATATACACACACACATATATACACATTATATATATATATATATTCTAGCTTAATTAAATAAGATGCTTTTTGTGCTTTTGTCTTCTGCAGCCGTCCTTCCTACATCGCCCCCGGCCTCGCTTTCCCAGTTCTCAGACAGCGGGCAAGCACTCAGCGAGGACAGTGGAGTGGACGCAGGAGAGGTGGGTGGGGGCAGCAAGGACAGCAGCCCCCAGCCTCAAAAATCCAAAGGAGCAGAGAACATGGCAAAACCAGTAAGAAGAAAGCTAGAACTCCTTGGGTTGAGCTGACTTCTATAATCTTTCACACACTGTATACATTTGTAAACCGTTTTCTTCGACCTAATGAGGCAGTTGTACTTACTTTGAAAATCCATGGCAAAATGGCTGTATAATCTTTTATGAAAACGAGCATATTTAGCTAAAGACTGAGAAAGAAGCTGAGTCCATGTGTATCCTGTCTCCACCCACGCTGCCTGACTGACAGCTGCGGCTTGTAACGAGCAGCGTGAGACCTCAGCAGCGGGAGGAGGCGCTGAGGAACAGTCAGGCTGGGAGGGCGGGCAGAGAATAAAATTAAACTTCCTAAAAACAAGGAAACAGCCATTCTGAGATTGATTTTTATAGTAAGTACAACAGCCCCATCTGCTATAAGATCTACAGTGGCATGCAAAAGTTTGGGCACCCCTGGTCAAAATTACTGTTATTGTGAACAGGTAAGCAAGTTGAAGATGAAATTATCTCTAAAAGGTATAAAGTTAAAGATGACACATTTCTTTTGTATTTTAGGCAAAAAAATATTTTCATCTTTTACATTTTAAAATTAACAAAAATGGACAATGGGTCGATGCAAAAGTTTGGGCACCCTGCATGGTTAGTACCTAGTAGCACCCTCCTTGACAAGTATCATAGCTTGTAAACTATTTTTGTATTCAGCCAAGGGTCCTTCACTTATTGTTTGAGGGATCCTCATCAATTCTTCCTTGGAAAAGTCTTCCAGTTCTGTGAGATTCCTGGCAAGTCTTCCAGTTCTGTGAGATTCCTGGCTCGTCTTCCAGTTCTGGGAGATTCCTGGCTCGTCTTTCAGTTCTGGGAGATTCCTGGCTCGTCTTCCAGTTCTGGGAGATTCCTGGCTCGTCTTCCAGTTCTGGGAGATTCCTGGCTCGTCTTCCAGTTCTGGGAGATTCCTGGCTCATCTTCCAGTTCTGGGAGATTCCTGGCTCGTCTTCCAGTTCTGGGAGATTCCTGGCTCGTCTTTCAGTTCTGGGAGATTCCTGGCTCGTCTTCCAGTTCTGGGAGATTCCTGGCTCGTCTTCCAGTTCTGGGAGATTCCTGGCTCGTCTTCCAGTTCTGGGAGATTCCTGGCTCGTCTTACAGTTCTGTGAGATTCCTGGCTCGTCTTCCAGTTCTGTGAGATTCCTGGCTCGTCTTCCAGTTCTGTGAGATTCCTGGCTCGTCTTCCAGTTGTGTGAGATTCCTGGCTCGTCTTCCAGTTCTGAGAGATTCCTGGCTCATCTTACAGTTCTGTGAGATTCCTGGCTCGTCTTCTAGTTCTGTGAGATTCCTGGCTCGTCTTCCAGTTCTGAGAGATTCCTGGCTCATCTTACAGTTCTGTGAGATTCCTGGCTCGTCTTCCAGTTCTGTGAGATTCCTGGCTCGTCTTCCAGTTCTGTGAGATTCCTGGCTCGTCTTCCAGTTCTGGGAGATTCCTGGCTCGTCTTCCAGTTCTGGGAGATTCCTGGCTCGTCTTCCAATTCTGGGAGATTCCTGGCTCGTCTTCCAGTTCTGTGAGATCCCTGGCTCGTCTTCCAGTTCTGTGAGATTCCTGGCTCGTCTTTCAGTTCTGTGAGATTCCTGGCTCGTCTTTCAGTTCTGTGAGATTCCTGGCTCGTCTTCCAGCTTCTTGAGATTCCTGGCTCGTTATGCATGCACTGCTCTTTTGAGGTCTAGCCACAGATTATCAATGATATTCAGATCAGGGGACTGTGATGGCAATTGTAAAACCTTCAACTTTTGCCTTTTGAGGTCATCTATTGTGGATTTTGATGTGTGTTTAGGATCATTAACCATTTGTAGAAGCCATCCTCTTTTCTCCTCTTTTCAACTTCAGCTTTTTACAGATGGTGTTATGTTTGCATCAAGAATTTGTTGACATTTTTGGTATCTATTCTCTCTACCAGTGAAATGTTTCCCCTGTCATTGGCTGCAACACAGCTACAAAGCATGATTGATCCATCCAGATGCTTAATGGTTGGCAACATATTATTTTCCTGAAATTATGTGCTCTTTTTATTCTCCTCCCATCTCTTTGGCCACAATGATCAAATGTTTCTATTTTAAACTCATCGGTCCACAGGACTTGTTTGCAAAATGCATCAGTGTTGTTTAGATGTTCCTTTGCAAACTTCTGATGCTGAATTTTATGGTGAGGACGCAGCAGGGGTTTTCTTCTGATGACTCTTCCCTGAAGGCCATATTTGTTCAGGTATTTCTGAACAGTAGAACAATGTACCACAACTACAGAATCTACTAAATCTTCCTGAAGGTCTTTTGCAGTCACGCAGGAATTCTGATTTGCCTCTCTAGCAGTCTTTCAAGTAATTTTTCTTGGTCTTCAGGATCTTATCTTGACCTCCACTCTTCCTGGTAACTGCCATTTCTTAATTACATTTCAGACTGATCAACATGAAAATGCTTTGCTATCTTCTTATAGACTTCTCCAGCATTCTGGGCCTCCACCATTTTTATTTTCAGAGTGCTAGGCAGCTGCTTGGAAGAGCCCATGGCTGCTGTTTTTTTGGCACAAGGTTAGAGGAGGCTGGGTTTTTATAAAGCTATGAAATTTGCATCACCTGCCCTTTCCTAACAATGATAGTGAACAAGCCACAAACCTAACAGGCTAATTAAGGTCTGAAGCCTTGGTCAAAGTTATTGGAGCAAACAAGTCTTCAAGGGTGTCCAAACTTCTGCATTGGCCCATTTTACTTTTTGTACTTTTTAAAATGTAAAAGATGAAAATACTTTTTATTTGCCTAGAATACAAAAGAAATGTGTCGTCTTTAACGTTATGCTTTTTAGGTATAATTTAATCTTCAGCTTGCTTAACTTTTCACAATAACAGTAATTTTGACCAGGGGTGCCCAAACTTTTGCATACCACTGTATTTAATAAAGGTTTATACTTTATATTGGATTTGTCACCAGATTTCAGAATGTAAGCCACATGTTCTATTAAATAAATCTCTTATACCTGATTAGGCTGATGTACTTACTTTGAAAATATGTCAGAATATTTGTCTAAGGGTGCAGTCACACTGCACGAGGATCACACTGCATCGGTCGGACAGGCTGGTGGCTTTGCTGTCAGAAACTGGTCAGCTACATAGAAATACATGAAGCTGCCATGCTCCTGTCAGGAGAGCCGCTGGCTGGTTCAGGCGATGCTATGCGATCCTCACGCGAGTCACATGCAAGTGTGATTCCAGCCTAATCCTGATTGTGAGGCAAATCCCGGGATATGAAGATGAATTATGACTTCCAGTCATAATCGCTCATCACTCCCTGGCAGTGCCCCCCTCCCTTCTTGTTCTCAATGTCCAGCATCTGTGAAGGTGTTACACCTCCATGGCCATCTCCTGTGATATGGAGATGAGATGATGTGGGAACAATGGACACAGGAGGACTCCCTGCCGTGACCCTGTGGTAGGAGCTGCTATCTAATTAGCAAGCTTGGAAGTATCCAGACAGAACGACTCCAGTAAAAAATGGTTCATATCTCGCAAGCCATATTTCCGATAAATATGGCAACCATAAAAATGGTGTCTCCGCATGCGGACGATGCTGGCACACCCTTTTTATGGGAGCGGGAGCTTGGGAAATACCCCAGGCGTGATATCAGCCAATGGGGAACTAGTAGACAAGTCATGAGTCCTCTCATTCTGTAGCTAAATTCATAACTGTCACAATGAGAGCATTGGCGTCCGCCTACGACGCTCCCAGGCCAAGTTATGGCCATATTCCATGTTGTGGATTTTGTCCATAACTCCAGCCAGGGGTGGAGCAGTGCTCCCTCTGAGGTCACTAAGGTAGGAGGGGACCTGGATTTGCCCAGGTTGATAACCCTACTTCGGCCATTTTCCAGTGTTCTTTCGCTGGGGGTCACGTGCAGGAAACATCTGTGGGAGTTCCTAGAAACCTGGTCTACAGCGCCCCCCTGTGGCCAGACGCACAAGGTAACTGATTGAATTGCATACCTGTTTGTAAACCATGCTTTATCTGTAACTGTACTCTGACCTATGTATATTCTGTAGATTCCCTATTGTATATATTGTAGTTTCTAGTGTGCTTTAGGCTGATTAAATTATATAATTAATCTTGGGCTGTTCTGTTATCTCGATCTTGAATCCCACGTCTGTGTGTTCGGCTAATAGTTACCGTGAAGCGGTTGGTGGCAGCGAGTTGTGCCAAGGATTATTGTGGGGAGGCCAGTGAGATTCGGGGAGGTTTTATATATTCCGCCCGCGGAGGTCGGGGGAATATATACCCTACTCTCACTGGGGACCCTTCAATAATCGGCATAAGTAGTATAGCGGCCTCCTTGCTTATTGTCGGGCAATTCCATAATTGGCCTGACTATAAGAGGGGCGCTAGAGAGCGCGTCACGTGCTCTGTCTGTCGGTCGGGAGGTGTAAAGGAGGGGTGACCCCCACTTGTTACCCCCCGATTGTGACGTACTGGTAGCCAGCGCGGGGGATTTCTGAGTGACCCCCCCCCGGTGGTTCGTGACATATTGGTGGCATAGCGGTGGGATCGAGATAATAGTGTGTGTGAGTGTGAGACCCATACTCCCAGACACTAAAGACTGCCTGCAGCAGCTGTGGCTGCTGGGGTCTTCAGACTAGCTCAACACTAGAGTGTCAGAGTGCAGATACTGTAAGGTGTGTGGAGGCATCAGGTGTCAGTTCTGTGTCAGTGACCAAAAGTCTGCAAGAATGGCTGATGGCACCAGGAGCAGAGCTAGGCAACTGGCCAATGCTAAAGCAGGAGCCGAAGAGAGGGAGGACGGTGCTGTGGACAGTAATGAGGAGGTTGTCCACGAGCCCTCCAAGAGCCCGACGCCAGAGAACCGCTCTGCAGAGGACATTGCACAACCTGGCACTGCTGGACAAGATGAGGAGCAGCTCACCCAAGGGTCCTCAACGAGCCAGATGCCAGCCCTCCGCTCTGCAATGGACAGTGAAGCACCAGGCTCCGCAGCGGGCCGCAGATCACCACGTGCCATTCCACCGAGCCTGGGAGGCTCGGATAGCCTTCTTCAAATGGCTATGGCCCTTCTCCAGGCTGGAGACCGGGATACCTACGAGATACTCATGGCCGAGCGTGAGCGGCAAGCAGTGCGTGAGGCTGCGGAGCGGCAAGCAGCACGTGAAGAGCGCCAGGCAGAGCGTGACTACCAGCTGCAGCTAGCTCAGCTCCGGCCCTCATCAGCCACACGTGACCTTCAAGACACCAAACTTCCAAAGGTCCGTGTTGAGGACTTCCCAGTGCTGGAGAAGGATGGAGACTTGGACTCTTTCTTGACTGCTTTTGAACGGACTTGCCTGCAGCACCATCTGGACAAGGACCAGTGGGCCAAATACCTGACCCCCCGTTTAAGGGGTAAGGCCCTGGATATCCTTGGGGACTTGCCTGCTGAGGCAGATCAGGGCTACGACACCATCAAGCGGGCCCTGATCCAACAGTACAACCTCACTCCAGAGTCCTACCGCAAGAAGTTCCGGAGCCTACAGAAGGGACCAAAGGACTCCTGGGCTGACCACCGGCGGGCACTTGCCCGAGCTGCCGACCACTGGACCCAAGGCCTGCAGCTTTCCACCGGACCGGAGATCCTGGACTTGTTCATCACGGAGCAACTCTTGTGGAACTGCCCTGAGGATCTCCGCCAGTTCATCCGAGACCAGAAGCCAAAGGGGTCCACGGCTACAGCTGCCCTGGCCGATGACTACACCAACAATCGGGCTCCTGAGGCCAGGAGAGCAGCCACCAGCAGCACCTGGAGAGGGGGTAAGATGAACTCTGCGACTGCCCCACCTGCCCCTAGACTGCAGGGGGTGTCCCCCTCAACTCCCCTCTCCAGGCCCGTGGCAGAACCAAGACGGTGCCACCAGTGCAACCTACCTGGACACTTCAAGGCCATGTGCCCTCAGCGTCCCAAGGCCCCGGCTCCGTCCCCGTCCCAAGGGCCGCCCAAGGTGTATTGTGTGGGTGGGGGTGGTGGTAGGTCCCTGGACAGCTTCCAACCTGTCACCGTCGGCCGGTCTGTGACCATAGGACTGCGAGACAGCGCCTCGGAGGTGACTCTGGTGCGGCCTGAGATGGTGTCCCCCCAAGACTTGATCCCTGGAAAAACCCTCGCTGTCTCCGGGATTGGAGGCATTGACCCGGCATTGCCTGTTGCTGACATTTATGTGGACTGGGGCGCAGGGCGAGGGAGGTGGGGGTAACTGATCGGATCCCCGCAAACGTGCTACTTGGGACAGATTTGGGGCAGATAACCTCCCAGTTTGGGCCCCAACCAAGGGCTGAACCTTCAGCCCGTACTGACATGACTCCTAACAATGTTAATGTGTTATCTATGAATGATGTAAGGGAGGAGGGAGTGAACTCTGATATTTCTGCTTGCATAGACACCATAGACACACACTCAGCTGCAGCTGTGACAGGGGAGGGGGTCAGAGAAAGGTGTGACAATGCCTCTACAAGTAATCAGCCTGTGAGCTGGGATCTGTTGCCCTCTGCAGGGATAAGCAGAGAGCAGGGTGCTGCAGGGGGAGGACCAGTGTGTGGGGTGGGGGCTACCACAGCAAATGTGGGGTCCCCAGAGATTTCACAGCGGGGTTCTGTTGCTGCAGGAGGGGAACAGGCAGGTGAGATTGGGGCCGGTCCAGGAGCGGAAGTGCTCCCAGGTAAGATCTCGGTGCATGGTTCCCCCACAACCGGGGTGTCAGGAAGCCAGGTAGGTCTGCCTGAACCGGCGACTTGGTCAGGAACGGAGGAGGAGCAGGCACGACCCACGGTCGCAGCGGCTGTGGCCGCTGTCACCCGCAGTGGGAGTGCTGGAAGCCAAGGGGCCTCCCGGAGGTCCGATAGCTCTTCCCCTTCTGACCAAGTGGCAGCCGAGTCAGGTGGAGGCCAGGACACAGGTCCCGGGGTACTGACTGAAGATGTGACAGTCTCGTCGATTCTGGCCACATCTAGTCAGGGGTTTCAGGCAGCGTTAGAAGCTGACGACAGCCTGAAAGCTCTTAAGGAGCAGGCGGCACAGCCTCCCTCGGACTCGGACCCGGAGCGAGTGGTCTGGGACCAAGGACGGCTGTACCGGGCCACGGTCCAGCAGGGTTCACCGGAGGCGTGGCCCAGGGACCGACAGTTGGTGGTACCCTATCCGTTCCGGACGGAGTTGTTGCGGATCGCACATGAGATTCCGATGGCCGGACACCTAGGGATCGCTAAGACCAAGGCCAGGTTAAACCAGCATTTCTACTGGCCAAAAATGGGGGCCGATGTGGTTGCCTACTGCCGTTCGTGTGAAACCTGTCAGAGAGTGGGGAAGGCGGGGCCACACCCCAAAGCCCCACTGGTATCTCTGCCAATCATCGATGAGCCTTTCAGGAGGGTGGCTGTGGATCTGGTCGGCCCGCTGGCCATCCCCAGCAGCTCCGGGAAACGCTTCATACTAACGGTAGTGGACTATGCCACCCGGTACCCAGAAGCAGTGGCCTTGTCGTCCATTCGGGCTGACAAGGTGGCCACCGCATTGCTGGAGATTTTCTCCCGAGTGGGTTTCCCCCAGGAAATGCTCACTGACCGGGGGACCCAATTCATGTCCCAGCTGATGGAGGCCCTCTGTAAGCAAGTCCAGGTGCGACATCTGGTGGCCAGCCCGTACCATCCACAGACTAATGGCCTGTGCGAGCGGTTTAATGGCACCTTAAAGCAGATGCTTAAGATGTTGGTCGACTCCCACGGGCGTGACTGGGAGCGGTATCTCCCACACCTGTTATTTGCTTACCGGGAGGTTCCACAGGCCTCAACAGGATTCTCACCGTTTGAGCTCCTGTACGGGCGACGTGTGCGGGGCCCCCTGGCTCTGGTGAAAGAGGCTTGGGAAGGGGATTTGGCCACCCCTGGAGTGTCGGTTATCGAGTATGTCATGCGCTTCCGGGACAAAATGCAGGCCTTGACGCAACTGGTACACGACAATATGGCTCAAGCCCAGGCCGATCAGAAGCGTTGGTACGACCAGAACGCTTGTGAGAGGACCTACCAAGTGGGTCAAAAGGTGTGGGTACTGGTCCCCGTACCACAGGACAAGCTTCAGGCAGCCTGGGAAGGCCCATACCTCGTGTACCAGCAGCTCAACCCTGCGACGTACCTGGTCACCCTGGACCCTGCCCGTGGAAGGCGGAAGCCCTTCCATGTGAACATGATGAAGGCACATCATGAGCGGGAGGCATGTGCGCTCCCCGTGTGCAACCTGCCCGAGGAGGGAGAAGCGGAAACCCTCTTGGATATGCTAGCCCAGGTTAGGGCAGGCGGATCCATTGAGGATGTGGAGGTTGGCCACCAGCTCTTGGAGGACCAACGGTCCCAGCTGTGGGCCACCCTACACCCCTTCCGGGGGTTGTTTACCAACCAGCCCGGAAGGACTGACTTGGCTGTCCATCACGTGGACACTGGGGATCATCCCCCGATCCGGCGTTCAGCATATCGGGTTTCCCTGGAGGTGCAGCAACACATGCGCCAGGAGATTGACGAGATGCTGAAGCTGGGGGTGATCCAGGCATCCAACAGCGCTTGGGCCTCGCCTGTAGTCCTCGTCCCTAAGAAGGACCGAACCACTCGGTTCTGCGTGGACTACAGGGGGCTCAATGCTGTCACGGTCGCCGATGCGTACCCAATGCCACGCATCGATGACCTGCTCGATCAGTTGGCCGGGGCTCAGTACCTGACCATCATGGATCTGAGCCGGGGATATTGGCAGATCCCCCTGACTCGCAAGGCCAGGGAACGCTCTGCCTTTATTACCCCATTTGGACTGTACGAGTCCACGGTGATGCCATTCGGGATGAGGAATGCCCCTGCCACTTTCCAGCGGATGGTCAACACCCTGCTCAAGGGACTTGAAGGGTACGCGGCCGCGTACCTGGATGACATTGCCGTCTTCAGTCCCACCTGGGAGGACCACCTAGAGCATCTAGCACAGGTGCTCAGGCGGATCCACCAGGCAGGTTTGACCATCAAGCCGGGAAAGTGTCAGCTGGCCATGAGCGAGGTCCAGTACCTCGGTCACCGGGTAGGCGGGAGAACACTGAAGCCCGAGCCTGAGAAAGTGGAAGCCATCGCATCCTGGCCCACCCCCAGGACCAAGAAGCAGGTGATGTCCTTCTTGGGGACCGCTGGGTACTATAGGAGGTTTGTTCCATGCTATAGTAGCCTGGCAAAGCCCTTGACGGACCTCACCAAGAAGAAGCTGCCCTCTGCAGTCGATTGGACAGTGGACTGCGAGACAGCCTTCCGGGCCCTAAAGGACGCCCTGTCCAGCCCGCCCGTGCTACAGGCAGCCGACTTCACGCGGCCGTTTGTAGTACAGACCGACGCCAGTGACTTCGGCCTCGGTGCGGTACTCAGCCAGGTGGACTCTGCGAGCCAAGAGCACCCAGTCTTGTACCTGAGCAGGAAGCTGTTACCAAGGGAAGTGGCCTATTCCACGATGGAGAAGGAGTGCCTGGCCATAGTGTGGGCCCTGCAGCGTCTGCAACCCTATCTATACGGGCGCCACTTCATCGTGGAGACGGACCACAATCCCCTCAGCTGGTTGCACACCGTCTCTGGGACGAATGGGCGATTGTTGCGATGGAGCCTTGCGCTCCAGCAATACAACTTCACCATTCGCCACAAAAGGGGCCGTGACCACGGTAACGCAGACGGGCTGTCCCGACAAGGAGAGGTCGCGGACGGGCGCACGGGGGAACACCGGAGTGTGCTGCCCCCTAGCGCCCTCAAAAGGGGGGAGGTGTGAGGCAAATCCCGGGATATGAAGATGAATTATGACTTCCAGTCATAATCGCTCATCACTCCCTGGCAGTGCCCCCCTCCCTTCTTGTTCTCAATGTCCAGCATCTGTGAAGGTGTTACACCTCCATGGCCATCTCCTGTGATATGGAGATGAGATGATGTGGGAACAATGGACACAGGAGGACTCCCTGCCGTGACCCTGTGGTAGGAGCTGCTATCTAATTAGCAAGCTTGGAAGTATCCAGACAGAACGACTCCAGTAAAAAATGGTTCATATCTCGCAAGCCATATTTCCGATAAATATGGCAACCATAAAAATGGTGTCTCCGCATGCGGACGATGCTGGCACACCCTTTTTATGGGAGCGGGAGCTTGGGAAATACCCCAGGCGTGATATCAGCCAATGGGGAACTAGTAGACAAGTCATGAGTCCTCTCATTCTGTAGCTAAATTCATAACTGTCACAATGAGAGCATTGGCGTCCGCCTACGACGCTCCCAGGCCAAGTTATGGCCATATTCCATGTTGTGGATTTTGTCCATAACTCCAGCCAGGGGTGGAGCAGTGCTCCCTCTGAGGTCACTAAGGTAGGAGGGGACCTGGATTTGCCCAGGTTGATAACCCTACTTCGGCCATTTTCCAGTGTTCTTTCGCTGGGGGTCACGTGCAGGAAACATCTGTGGGAGTTCCTAGAAACCTGGTCTACAGCGCCCCCCTGTGGCCAGACGCACAAGGTAACTGATTGAATTGCATACCTGTTTGTAAACCATGCTTTATCTGTAACTGTACTCTGACCTATGTATATTCTGTAGATTCCCTATTGTATATATTGTAGTTTCTAGTGTGCTTTAGGCTGATTAAATTATATAATTAATCTTGGGCTGTTCTGTTATCTCGATCTTGAATCCCACGTCTGTGTGTTCGGCTAATAGTTACCGTGAAGCGGTTGGTGGCAGCGAGTTGTGCCAAGGATTATTGTGGGGAGGCCAGTGAGATTCGGGGAGGTTTTATATATTCCGCCCGCGGAGGTCGGGGGAATATATACCCTACTCTCACTGGGGACCCTTCAATAATCGGCATAAGTAGTATAGCGGCCTCCTTGCTTATTGTCGGGCAATTCCATAATTGGCCTGACTATAAGAGGGGCGCTAGAGAGCGCGTCACGTGCTCTGTCTGTCGGTCGGGAGGTGTAAAGGAGGGGTGACCCCCACTTGTTACCCCCCGATTGTGACGTACTGGTAGCCAGCGCGGGGGATTTCTGAGTGACCCCTCCCGGTGGTTCGTGACACTGATACATCCTGGAAAAGAGGGGGTTAATAAAAAAGGGTATTTTGAGATATACACCGTGTGCAGAATTATTAGGCAAATGAGTATTTTGATCACATGATCCTTTTTATACATGTTGTCCTACTCCAAGCTGTATAGGCTGAGAGCCAACTAACAATGAAGTAAATCAGGTGATGTGCATCTCTGTAATGAGGAGGGGTGCGGTGTAATGACATCAACACCCTATATAAGGGGTGCTTAATTATTAGGCAACTTCCTTTCCTTTAGCAAAATGAGTTAGAAGAGAGATTTGACGGGCTCTGAAAAGTCCACATTGTGCGATGTCTTGCAGAGGGATGCAGCAGTCTTGAAATTGCCAAACTTTTGAAGCGCAATCACCGAACAATCAAGCGTTTCATGGCAAATAGCCAACAGGGTCGCAAGAAGCGTGCTGGACAAAAAAGGCGCAAAATAACTGCCCATGAATTGAGGAAAATCAAGCGTGAAGCTGCCAAGATGCCATTTGCCACCAGTTTGTCCATATTTCAGAGCTGCAACGTTACTGGAGTATCAAAGAGCACAAGGTGTGCCATACTCAGGGACATGGCCAAGGTAAGGAAGGCTGAAAAACCACCACCTCTGACCAAGAAACATAAGATAAAACGTCAAGACTGGGCCAAGAAATATCTTAAGACTGATTTTTCAAAGGTTTTATGGACTGATGAAATGAGAGTGACTCTTGATGGGCAGATGGATGGGTCAGAGGCTGGATCAGTAAAGGGCAGAGAGATCCACTCCGACTCAGACGCCAGCAAGGTGGAGGTGGGCACTGGTATGGGCTGGGATCATCAAAGATCAACTTGTGGGGCCTTTTCGGGTTGAGGATGGAGTGAAGCTCAACTCCCAGACCTACTGCCAGTTTCTGGAAGAGAACTTCTTCAAGCAGTGGTACAGGAAGAAGTCGCTATCGTTCAAGGAAAACATGATTTTCATGCAGGACAATGCTCCATCACATGCATCCAACTACTCCACAGCGTGGCTGGCCAGTAAAGGTCTAAAAGATGAAAAAATAATGACATGGCCCCCTTGTTCACCTGATCTGAACCCCATAGAGAACTTTTGGTCCCTCATAAAATGTGAGATCTACAGGGAGGGAAAACAGTACACCTCTGGGAGCAGTGTCTGGAGGCTGTGGTGGCTGCTGCACGCAATGTTGACCGTAAACAGATCAAGCAATGACAGAATCTATGGATGGTCGGCTGCTGAGTGTCATCAGAAAGAAAGGTGGCTAGATTGGTCACTAATTTTTTGGGGGTTTGGTTTTTGCATGTCAGAAATGTTTATTTCTAAATTTTGTGCAGTTATATTGGTTTACCTGGTGAAAATAAACAAGTGAGATGGGAATATATTTGGTTTTTATTAAGTTGCCTAATAATTCTGCACAGTATTAGTTACCTACACAAACAGATACCCTCCCAAGATACCAAATCTAAAAAACCCCACTCCAACTGCCAAAAATATTAAGCTTTGATATTTATGAGTCTTTTGGGTTGATTGAGAACATAGTTGTTGATCAATAATAAAAAAAATCCTCTAAAATGCAACTTGCCTAATAATTCTGCACACGGTGTATATATTATATACAATACTAAGGACCAGGGGGCACTCACTGCGAGTGGAGGAAAGGAGATTCTGGTTGCTAAATAGGAAAGGGTTCTTTACAGTTAGAGTAGTCAGACTGTGGAATGCCGACCACAAGAGGTAGTAATGTCTGACACTATAAGAACTTTTAATAAAGGGCTGGAGGATTTCTTCAGTACACAACATTGTCGATTATAAATGATTTAATGACAAAATATATAATTGGTGGAGGAAGGTTGAACTAGATGGACCTAGGTCTTTTTTCAACCTATGTAACTATGTAAATATACCAGCTGGCGCACAAGGCGACACACGACACAACAAGGGGTACACTGTTGCACAGCTTCTAGTTTCCCAGTTGCAGAAGAAAGTTCACAGAGCACATTACATGGGATAACAAACTCTTTACTTCTGAGAACACATGAGGTAAAAAATTGCACAGTCATTCAGCATTGCATCAGAAAGAGAAAGCGAAACCAGAAAGAACAAGAGACTTTTTACAATAGAGTGAGTAAGGAAACTTTACACAACATTGTCGTCTACTGTTAGATCAGCATAAAGTCCTCCTTCGCACAGTCAAAGAAGTCCTCATCTGTTGCATATACCAACATATACCAGGGACATTTTAACAACAGTGGGCCCTAGCGCTAGTGAGTGGGAAGATAGCACAGCTCCTGCTCTCACCTGCAGCTGTACCCTAAACTCCTAGCCAGTCTCTATACAGGTTCCGCACCTGTTGCGAACAGGATACCTGAGACTCTGGCAGACCCTTAACACTAAAAGTCCCAGGAAGTTAGAGCTCCATAGGGTTTCAATGGTAGAAATGTTAAATGACCCCTCTCTGGGACTTCTAGTGTTAATAGCCCTGGCTAGTGAGCTGGCAGGTGAGGAACACTAGCCCACCACTGCACGAATAACACACCAAGGAGAAGAAAAACAGACAGGGGAAACACACCAGCAGACAGCAGTCTACACAGAGAGGGCTTCACCAGCGCCTTCCACCTCCAGGCCAAGTATCCAAATGAATGTGAGAATAACTGGCACCCTCTACTGGGAGCAGAGGTTATATATAGGGTCTGGAAATGGGAAGGTAATGTGAATGCTTGCTGGCAAGGAATACTGACATTAACCCTCTCCTCCCCAAAGGAAAGGGAATACTGAACCTGTCACTAGTCTCTACAACAGAGAGACGACCGTGACACCAGCCTCTATCCCCTGTGTTGTAGTCTGTTCCCTTTTTTGCAGACTGATGTCTACAGACAGGCAATGATAAATGTTTTCGGGGCCGGTTGTGACAAGTATGGCAGACGTTACTCTGCTCAGCTCCTTCTGTTGGTGCCGCCGTATTCCCATCTGTATTGTGTGCTCGGCGTTAAGCTCCTTGATCCGCTCATGTCACTAATCCTTGCACCTATTTCATGATGCTGACTGACAGGACGTCTTCTCTTTTGTAGCCGGGCCTTCTCGAACCTTCTGCCACCTTAGTCCGTGTACTGAAAACGGCCCCTACCTTGGGAATAGCTATTGAAGGGGGAGCCAAGACGCGACAACCTCTGCCTCGTATTGTTACTATACAGGTAAAACCATAACGTTCACTATTTATCACTAAACTGCAAATTCCCTGCAAAACTCAAATACAAAAATAACTAATTCTGAAACGTTTTATGAATCTATAGTGATATCGGATTATGACACACACACACAATAAGACTTTTCAGCAGTCTCATTATCATAACAGGCAGAAAAACAATGACAGATGCCCGTATAAACAGGGGATCATTCAGGATCCGCCATTCACAATAGGTGATGTTGCAGCCCTCAAAATGACATCTGCACATGCTCATTAGATGCTTCGATGTAAAAGAGAGAGCCATAAGTCAATCTATTGCTGCTGGTATCACAAAGGACCAGTGGTGCTGCCAGGTCTCCAAAATGGCTCAGGAGCTTTTTGTCAATGTCACTCGTTTTTGTCACGGGTGACAGTCATGTGGTTTCTGGCCATAGAAGGTCACAGTGTTTGGCTGCGCAAAATGCTACGACTTTCTATTGTTCCTGCTGTCAGTATTCATTGGTATAGGTAGCTTACCTCCTGGATTTTGCGCTCTCCCCTTTTAGACCCAGCAGAGCCCTTCTTCCACCCAGCTGCTGATCAGTATTCTCCTTTTGATTAAATATTCCTATCTTCCCTGGACTGGTGCTGGTAATATTATTCAGTTCATTCTCGCTCTGATTGCAAGCAGGTGGCTTGCTCTTATCTGTAGTATCATTGCTGAACTTCTACCTGAGTCATCTGTGTGGATAAGTAGTTCATGCATTTTCCCCATGTGCCCTTCTTGTGCCTTCTCTAGTGTTTACTGGGGTTGACCAAGAGCTCATCCAATCCGTTCCATATTTAGGGTCCAGCACTAGGGATACTTAGGGTCAGGTATCTGGCTCGGCGCATAAGTGGGGAACCTATCTAGAGTGGTGAGGAACCCCAGGAACCAGCAGTAGGAATACCTAGGGTCAGGTATCCAGCTCGGCACATAGGTGCAGAACCTATCTAGGGTGGTGAGGAACCCCAGGGACCAGCAGTAGGGATACCAAGGGTCAGGTATCCGACTCTGCGCATAGGTGCGGGACCTATCTAGGGTGGTGAGGGACCCCAGGGCCCAGCACTAGGGATACCTAGTGTCAGGTATCCAGCTCAGGGCATGGGTGCGGAACCTATCTAGGGTGGTGAGGAACCCCAGGGACCAGCAGTGGATTTGGAAAGGGGTCACCATCTCCCTCTTTCCTAGACACAGGGTTTCCCTTTCCTTTCGTCATTTACTGTTTTACTGTCAGCAATTTGTGTGGCCTAAAGGTGCTATCATGGCTGCAGCATCTTTGGACTTCCCATCAAGCACATCTGGGATGTTATTATTTAGCAATGGCAAGGGCAGCTGCCAGCAGTGGATCTTGATGATTTGCCCAAGTGCTTTCAGATCAATCCTCAGACAACCCCATTTAGATTACCTCCTTGATAGCAGCCAAGGCTGTAAGTGCGGAGATTTCAGTGAGTGACGCTCATACTCAATTTTTTATTAATTAGAGATAGTTTGAAAACGTTATTTCCACTTTTTCGTTATTTGCATAACCCTAACATGTTTATTTTCTGTGATTTCCAGAATTCCACCACTTTTCCTTTGTGGTCAATGTTATGATGTGAATTTTATTTTTTTTTTACCAAAGATTAAAATAAAAATACATTTAACAAAAACTTATAAGTAATTTCTGAATACAGATTCCCCTCATTCTTTACTTTCTCCCTTATTTTGCAGAGAGGAGGCTCCGCTCATAACTGCAGCAAGCTCCACGTGGGCCAGGTCATCTTAGAAGTGAATGGGGTCTCCTTACAAGATAAAGAGCACCGTGAGGCTGCCAGGATCATCGCGGAAGCTTTCAAGACCAAAGAAAAGAATTATATGGACTTTCTGGTCACAGAGTTCAATGTCTCACTATAGTGGCCACGTGTGATATCAAGAGTCTAAGCGTGTAACCCAGCCAGGGGCCAGTGCCACGAGAAACACGTCCTACATGCTAATGTGTATACTGAGTAGCTGCCATTTGTGTGCCCTTGCTACATACGTGGTTCTGCTGTCCAACATGTGGCTTATATACTCCCGTTATACTATAAATGTGCGGTCTGCTTACGGCTGGGGCAGATAGCGGTGGAGGAAAGCAAATGTCTAGGAGAAGATCGATAAAAACCTAACGCAATCCCCTTGTGGAATGACGGTAACAAGGATCTAGCTCCCTATGATAATGAACAAGTGACAGTGACAGTCACTTGCTAATTATCATCAGGAGGAGGAGCAATTTTTACGCCTTGATGCCACAACAACAAGAGTAAATTTGACATGTAGATGTACTGATTCCTCTCTAGACTGATAGACAGCGGTCGGCGGATAGGTGATGGCAGCATACAAACATGGCGGACGTCGTCTCCACAGTGCTGCTCCGTGCCTGTTACTTATTAGCCTTTAATGGAGGAGAGTGACTCCCACTCCCGTCCTGCTACAGTGTGTGAGTGACGTGCCGCCCACGTTGTGACCATTCATGTAATATGTATGTAATTACAGAGCTTGTCACTTTACTTTTTCAATAAATCTCATATTAGAAAAATGCAGTGAGCGTGCGGCCGTATCTGGAGCTGAGCATTACATAGACAATGAAGAGTATATTGTGCTAATGGTTGTATCATTGTTGAGGAATCGGTTTACTCACCTAACGTGCTTTCTCTCTCGTTTCATTGGGGGACACAGAACCGTAGGAACTTATCAACATCTAGCGCACAATAGGGCGACACCTTATGGAGGGAGAGTGAGTATGTGATGGTTACGTTCACCTGGTGGACAGGCACAACTCCTATGTAGGCATCAAGAAAAACAGCTGTGGGTCCCCCGATGATGGTGGAGGAATTCCTCCAGGAAAAATTGGATCTCGTTGGATAAAAGAAGGATTTTTGTGTACTCACCGTAAAATCTTTCTCTGAGTCTTCATTGAAGGACACAGATCCGTATGAACTCATCAACATCTCAATGCAGATCACACTCACAGGTGAGTACCTCATCAATGTCACCCTGGCCTCAGAAAACTGTGCAGCCCACGTGGCTAGCAACACCGTGGCCATCCGCCGCGCCCTTTTGGCTCAGAGTCTGGAATGCGTGCGTTTCCCACCCGTCGCCTCAGAAATCATCTGGTCCAGTCTGTTGCCAAAGAGACGTCTGCCTAAGAAGAGGAAAACGGTGAGAGACTTTTTAGAAGCCGCGTCCGCATCCCAGACTCTGAGCCAAAGGGCTCGGCGGATGGTCACAATGTTGCTAGCTGCGTGGGCTGCACAGTTTGCTGAGGGCAGGGTGGCAATGATGAGGTACTCACCCGTGAGTGCGATCTGCGTTGAGATGTTGATGAGTTCATACGGATCTGTGTCCCCCAATGAAGACTCAGAGAAAGAGATTTTACGGTGAGTACACAAAAATCCTTCTTTTATCCAACGAGATCCAATGTTTCCTGGAGGAATTCATCCACCATCCACGGGGCACCCACAGCTGTTTTTCTTGATGCCTACATAGGAGTTGTGCCTGTCCACCAGGTGAGCGCAACCATCACACTCAGTCTCCCTCCATAAGGTATTGCCCTATTGTGCGCTATGTTCCCCAAGTCTAGATTTCTTCCTACTAATTAGACTTGAGACAGGAAAAAAGTATTGAACACGCTTACTAAAATATATTTAATACTTCACACAAAAAAACTTAGTTGGTGATCAAGATGTCTCCTGTTTGTAGAAACTAGCCGCCCGCATTGCTCAGGTGGGATTTTTGCCCATTCTTGCACACAAACACTCCACATACTGAAAGTGCTGTGAGCTCCTTCTATGAACTCTGGTAAGCGGTGGATATTTAGTGACAAGCAAAAGGGTAACAATGTTTTGAACTTTTGAATTTTAGGCTCCATATCTCACCATGCACTAGATCTTTGAAAGTGAGACGACCTTCATTTTATAGACAATCATCTTGGCTATCTCATACATAAATTCGACTTGCAATTATTTACAATATGATTAGTTATACACATTCTTGTCAGGTCACTGCATTGTTACTGTTTTTCTCATGGTTGTGGATAAGTCTTTTTTCTTCCCGTATACTACAAATTACAACCTGTTTTCACATTCCCTAATAACTCAGTGTGTTGTTAGGTTGATTCCCACAAAGTCACTGGTTCGAATAGAGGAGCCGCCATGAAGAAGATTTCCCAAGAAAAGAGAAACAGCATCATCCAGCTCATCGAGAGCGGTCTGTTGGCCAAGTAAATTGCCAAACTGCATCATGTGAGGCCGTGACAGATGGAAGAATACGGAATGAAGTCCGTCCATCCATTCATTCAAAAATCAAGAGGTGCCGTCCAGGCAAAATATCAGAGTCAACAGGTTAGCTCATCACAAGGTCTATCAGTTCTGGGGTGACAAACCCAACATGATTGTCTTGCTGAAATGTCCACCCTCATCTCATCTTCATCAACCTGTTAGATGGCAGATTTTTAGCAAGAAAGTCTCAGTAAATTTGTCCATTCATCCTTCAAAAATATGAAGTTTGCCAGTGCCTTATGCTGATAAACAGCCCCACACCATGATGTTCCCACCTCCACAATTCTCTGTTGGTGTTTTTGGAGTGATTTGCCTTTTGGCCTCCAAACATGGTGTATTACGGCATCCAAATAGATCAATTTTGATCTCATCTGACCAGACTATATTCTCCCAGTATTTCACCTACTTACATACATTTTGTTGAATAATCTTTAAACGCTCTTTAACCAGCTTTTTGTTCAGTAATGGAGTCTTGTGTGGTGAGCGTGCATAAAGGAGCGTGCATACAGGCCATGGAGAATGTGTGTATTACTTATTGTTTTCTTTGAAATAATTGTCCCGGCTGATTTCAGGTCTTTCTGTAGCTCTCCACAGTCCATAGCTCTTGGACAACTCTTCTAATTATTTTCACTCCTCTGTCTGAAATCTTGCAGGGAGCACATGGTCGTGGCCAGTTTATGGTGTAATTATGTTCTTTCCACTTCCGGATTATGGCCTCAACAGTGCTCACTGGAGCCTTCAGTAGTTTACAAATTCTTCTCTAACCAATGCCATCAGTATGTTCTCCAACAGTAAGGTTGTGAAGGTCTTGAGACAGCTCACTGGTCTTACCCATCATGACATGTTTCTTGTGTGGCACCTTGGTAATGAGACAAATTTTTATAGCCAGTCAGTTGAACCAGCTGATATTATTTTTCTCTAAGTGGAAGGATTGCGTTCTAATTACTGATAGATTTCAGTAGCCTCCATAACTTTTTGCATCTCTCTTTCTTCATGTTTTCGAAAGTTAATATTCCCTGTGACATTTCTCATTATTACACATCACTAAATTTATGGACATCTATGGTTTGATTTATTTGCCTGTATGGATTGGAGAAGCTGTTACCGACATGTGGTGAGAAATTCATGTTCATAGCACTGATAGAAATGTATTTATTTAGAAAACTGATGTGTTCCATACTTATATAACCCACAAAAAAATTAAATAAATAAGTAATTTTATATATATATATATATATATATATATATATATATATATATATATATAAAATTACCTATTTATTTAATTTTTTTGTGGGTTATATAAGTATGGAACACATCAGTTTTTTAAATAAATACATTTCTAACAGTGCTATGAACATGAATTTCTCACTATATATATATATATATATATATGTATATATTATAATATATATATATATATGTATATATTATAATATATATATATATATGTATATATTATAATATATATATATATATATGTATGTATATATTATAATATATATATATATATATATATATAATTATATATATATTATAATATATACATATATATATATATTATAATATATACATATATATATATATATATATATATATATATATATATATATATATAGTGAGAAATTCATGTTCATAGCACTGTTAGAAATGTATTTATTTAAAAAACTGATTTGTTCCATACTTATATAACCCACAAAAAATTAAATAAATAGGTAATTTTATATATATATATATATATATATATATATATATATATATATATATATATATATATATATATATATATATTATTCGGCCCCTTTAAGTTAATACTTTGTAGCGCCCCTTTTGCTGCGATTACAGCACAAGTCGCTTGGGGTATGTGTCTATCAGTTTTGCACATCGAGAGACTGAAATTCTCGCCCATTCTTCCTTTGCAAACAGCTGGAGCTGAGTAAGGTTGGATGGAAGCTTTTGTGAACAGCAGTTCTCAGCTCTTTCCACAGATTCTCGATTGGGTTCAGGTCTGGACTGTGACTTGGCCATTCTAACACCTGGATACGTTTATTTGTGAACCGTTCCATTGTAGATTTTGCTTTCTGTTTGGGATCATTGTCTTGTTGGAAGACAAATCTCCGTCCCAGTCTCAGGTCTTTTGCAGACTCCAACAGGTTTTCTTCAAGAATGGTCCTGTATTTGGCTCCATCCATCTTCCCATCAATTTTAACCATCTTCCCTGTCCCTGCTGAAGAAAAGCAGGCCCAAACCATGATGCAGCCACCACCATGTTTGACAGTGGGGATGGTGTGTTCAGGGTGATGAGTTGTGTTGCTTTTACGCCAAACATATCCATATCCATATATCCATATCCATATCCAAAAAGTTGGATTTTGGTTTCATCGGACCAGAGCACCTTCTTCCACATGTTTGGTGTCTCCCAGGTGGCTTGTGGCAAACTTTAAATGACACTTTTTATGGATATCTTTGAGAAATGGCTTTCTTCTTGCCACTCTTCCATAAAAACCAGATTTGTGCAGTGTACGACTGATTGTTGTCCTATGGACAGACTCTCCCAACTCAGCTGTAGATCTCTGCAGTTCATCCAGAGTGATCATGGGCCTCTTGGCTGCATCTCTGATCAGTCTTCTCCTTGTTTGAGATGATAGTTTGGATGGACGGCCGGGTCTTGGTAGATTTGCAGTGGTATGATACTCCATCCATTTCAATATGATCGCTTGCACAGTGCTCCTTGGGATGTATAAAGTTGTGGAAATCTTTTTGTAACCAAATCTAGCTTTAAAACTTCTCCACAACAGTATCACGGACTTGACTGTTGTGTTCCTTGGTCTCCATGATGCTCTCTGCACTTTACACAGAACACTGAGACTATCACAGAGCAGGGGCATTTATACGGAGACTTGATTACACACAGGGGCTTATATTTATCATCATCAGTCATTTAGGACAACATTGGATCATTCAGAGATCCTCAATGAACTTCTGGAGTGAGTTTGCTGCACTGAAAGTAAAGGGGATGAATAATATTGCACGCCCCAATTTTCTGTTTATTCTTTTTTACAAAAGTTTAAAATTAGCAATAAATTTCGTTCAACTTCACAATTGTGTCCACTTGTTGATTCTTCACCATAAAATGTAAATTTTTTATCTTTGTGTTTAAAGCCTGAAATGTGGGAATAGGTTGAAAAATTCAAGAGGGCCGAATACGTTCGCAAGGCATATTATATATAAATAAATATATATATATATAACATTCTTCTAATTAACGGGAATTTGTCAGTAGGTTTTGCTACTTTATTTGAGAACAAATGTATGAGGAAGAGACCCTGATTCCAGTGATGTGTCACTTACTGGGCTGCTTGCTGGAGGTTCATTAAAATGAGTGTTTTATCAGCAGGAGATGATCACTAGCTGACTAGTTGTCCCCTGTCAAGTAGTCCTCCTGCTCTGTATAACCACGCCCACACCACTGATTGACAGTTTTCTGTGTATACTATGCATAAGTAGAAAGCTGCTAATCAGTGGTGTGGGTGGGGTTATACAGAGCTCAGCGTTCATAACACTGCTGAACTTGCGGCAGAGAAAACAGAAAACAGTGATTTTATTAAAACACTGTTGGAATTAGGATCTCTGTCCTTATGTCATGCTGCTCTCAGATTACATAGGAAAACCCTGGTTAAAGCAGATAATAAAGTCCTGTCCTCTATAAATATTTGTTCTTACATATAATACCCTGCAGCCTAATATTTTGGGGTATTTTTTACATGACATGCAATGCTATTTTTATGGATAGTCAATGACTGTTTGTGAAAATAATCAGTTGTGTGTATCTGACATCTGTCTTTCTGCATGAAGGTCTTGAGACAGCTCCTTTGTTACGCTGTTCTGTAAGGGCATTGTTCTTAACCTGGCTGCAATCCCCGAAATACAGTGCCCTGTCACACCATTACGAGACCCTGATCTGTCCACATAGCATCAGAACGTCCTTCTTTACTCTCTATAGTTATCTTTCCTAATATCGGACCGTTCATGTTGGGGTGTGGCGCGGTGCGGTGCGGTGCACCAGCCATTTGTATACGTCGCTACAACTTAGCTGCTGACATCAATGACTTCCCAGTAGCACAATCAATTAGATCCATGATAAATGATGGCTTTACTGTTTATTGATGATCTTTCCACCGGATAATCATTGATACGATCATTAGAGAGTAATTGTAGAGATAATTACTCAGTGTAAAAAGAATCCGATGCTACAAGCAGCTTTACAGAGACATATTTCTGCCCATATCGGGCACCAAAAGACGTGATATATCCATCCATTTATGAAAAAACCTTATTTGAAGCTTCAACGCTAAAGGTGCCATTAATTTTAATGATGCAGACCGAGTCACTTTATGCTCTTTCGGACATCATTTTCGGTATTATCCGCCTATTTGACGCGGGCACCAAAGCACAATTCACCACAATTTGGTGCCCGACTCAAATCTAATATACATTGGGATAGTTTTGGGATTTTTGTTCATTGTTCTTGTGATCATTTTGACCCCACGGGGTGAGATCTTGCGTGGAGCACCAGATTGAGGGAGATTATCAGTGGTCTTGTGTTGTGAACGTTGTCTGTGTGGGTGCTGTTCTGATGCTCCCTCTGGTGGCCAGGAATGGTAGTGGAGCTAAATCTGAGCCATTGACTCAGACAGGTGTTGGTGTTGATTGGGAATTGGGGAAGTCCTATTGCAAACAAGTCTGGTCAATATAGGAGAGCACTTTCAGCCCGCCTGTCGCCAGCAATAATTGTATATTCCCTGTCTCTGTTCCTGGCCTGGAGACTTGTCCTTCCCTGTATCCCTGAGCAAGACTTCTGCAGATAATATTAATCAAAATTTCCGTATTAAGATCACCATTAAATTTCAATAAATATCAAAAAACCTTTAGATAAAAATCCGTGAAGATTTCATAAATAAAGGAAATGATGATGTAATTGATATTAAAATTAATATTTTTATTCAATGATTAAAATAAATATTTATTACAAATCCATAGAAATACAAGGCAGGAAAAAGTCCCATAAATTATAGCAGCGGTTTACCAGGAAAATAAAGTGCTTAGTGCAAAGACCACTATTATTTGAATAAATATCTATTTATCATATATAACAAAGTGCACAATGCAAAATTAAATATCCAAGTGATATGGTATATATAAAAAAAGATTATGGTATAATTATCCTGTATATAAAAAAAAAATAGACTTATAAGAATGTATTAATTTGCAAGGGAAATTATACTTTCAAAGTGGTCTGTAAATGATCCAAAGTATGCCGCTATGTCCTGACGCGCGTTTCAGCGATCCTTTCCTCAGGGGGTGCTTCAGTTTTTGCCTTGCTTTCTGGCTTACACCTTAGGGTGTTGTTTTTCTTTGTTTTGCTTTGTATCTGTTTTCTGGCAGGGGAAATTTTGTTTCTATTGTGTTGTGAGCATGGGGGTTCCCCCTGTGCTGGCTCTCCTGCAATAAAAGGGATTTTTATCCCTGTCTGATTTGATGATTTGCTTTTTTGTATTTTGTGTTCTTTTGGTATTTTGTTCTCCCATTATTTACAGGAGTACCTGATATAGTGGGGGTGAGGTCATATGACCTCAAGGACCTTTTTACTATCAGGAGTTTGGTATTTTTCTATAGGGATTTTGCACTGACCACAATCAGTTCCTTTCCTTTGCTTTGTATCAAGTTAGTTGGCCTCGCCTTTGCTAATTCTATTTTTCATATTTGAGTATTGTGTTTTTCTATATCACTGTAATTTTTATATGTGGGGGGGCTACCTACTCCTTTGGGGACTGCTCTGAGGCAAGGTAGATTTGCTCATTTCATTCTGTGAGGCATCTCTAGTTTCTCAGGCTGTGACTTTGCGTCTGATTTTAGGAACGCTCCACGGCTACTTCTAGTGTGGTCTGATAGTCAGGGGATTGTGGTTAGCCTAGGTTCCAACTACTCCTGTTTCTTGGCGTTTTTTCACCTATTGGAGTTTTTTTGCAATCTTCCACGGTTACCAGATCATAACATTCTTGTATTTCTTCCATTTTCTTATTATTGCTCCCACTGTTGATTTCATCACACCAAGCTGCTTGCCTATTGCAGATTCATTCTTCCCAGCCTGGTGCAGGGCAACAATTTTGTTTCTGGTGTCCGTCAAAACGACAGCGCTTTGGTCTTCACCATAGTGGAGTTTGGAGTGTGACTGTTTGAGGTTGTGGACAAGTGTCTTTTATACTGATAACAAGTTCATACAGGTGCCATTACTACAGGTAATGAGTGGAGGACAGAGGAGCCTCTTAAAGAAGACGTTACAGGTCTGTGAGAGACAGAAATCTTGCATGTTTTTAGGTGACCAAATACTTATTTTCCACCATAATTTGCAAACAACATCTTGCCAAATCAGACACGGTGATTTTCTGGATTTTCTTTCTCATTTTGTCTCTCATAGTTGTGGTCACCTATGATGTCAATCACAGGCCTCTCTCATCTTTACAAGTGGGAGAACTTGCACAGTTGGTGACTGACTAAATACTTTTTTTCCCACTGTATAAAGCTGAGTATGTAAAGTAATCCATACTATCGTATTTACAATCACGAAATTTTGCACAGCCGCCTCATTTGAGTCAGGGAACGTCACAGACTCTGTTTTGAGGGGAAAATTTAACTCTGCGCTTTACAGTTATTTGCCAAACAACCTGCTTACATTAAAGTAAATGGAGCTGGAAACGGATCTGTTATTATAGACTCCTATTATGGACAAAGAAAGATACACACACAGAAAGAGACACGCACACAGAGACACACAGAGAAAGAGACACACACAAAGAGAAAGAGACACACACACACACACAGAAAGAGACACACACAGAAAGAGAAACACACACAGAAAGAGAGACACACACAGAAAGAGAGACACACACAGAAAGAGAGACACACACAGAAAGGGAGACACACACAGAAAGAGAGACACACACACAGAAAGGGACACACACACATAGAGACATACACAGAGATAGAGACACACACACACAGAAAGAGACACACACAGAAAGAGAGACACACAGAAAGAGAGACACACAGAAAGAGAGACACACACACAGAAAACGACACAAACACACAGAAAGGGAAACACATACAGAGACACACACACAGAAAGAGACACACACAGAAAGAGACACACACAGAAACTGTTTGGATGTTTCAGGTAATATAGTGGCTGTTTTAACAGTTACTCAGGATATTTAGCTCTGATTGGTTGCTATGGGCAATGCAGGACATTCTTAGTATAGGACAGGTTATGTGTCAGTTAATACGATTTCGGGGGTGACGCCTGCTTAGTTTGTGTGACTTTTATGAACAAAATATTTTTTTGTTAGCGCATTTTATTTTGTTAATAGTGAAGAATAGTTACTTACTATCCCGGGCATCACCGGGTAATACAGCTAGTAGGCAGATAATGCCGAAAGTGATGGCGGACAGAGAAAAACGATGATGAGGAAGCGCCACAAGAACTTGCAGTGCTCACCCTCAGTGGCCATTGGGGCAATAATCTTTTTATCAGTCCTTATTCTGGATTAGCATCTTGTTCATTTGTGATACATATAGCTGTGATACCTCATATTTTCGACATTTCACTGAATCCTTAAGGCTGCAATTCTATTTTACAACATCGGAAATGGACATAAAGACAAAAGCACCGAGAATTGACCACGTTATTAACCTTAACTCTAGTCTACAAGGTTTACTGTGCCCCGATCGGTGAGGTGCAGGTTATGGCAGCAGTAAAGTCAGACCAACGTTGTATGGCCAGAAAAAGAAAGAAAGCGCTTATTGAAGGCTATATTAAGTGGAAATTACTGGAGGCAAAAGGACCACTCATCTCAGCTACAAAATACTGCTCCATTTATCCACAGTGTCCTGAAATTAGATCACAGCCTTTGTACTGCAAGTACATCTCCTTCTGCCCTAAATAGTATATTCACATGACCTACTTGGAGCAAAACCACAATATTTCTATAGGCCCTGATGATAGGGAGCGAGAGTCGGGACATCTCCTGACAATAACTTGTGTCGGAATCATGAGCTTCCCTAACGTCCCTATATGAGTCCTTCCCCTCGTCGCCATCACATGTGTGGCGACCCTGAGGCTTCAGTCGCCACAGAGTACTGCACCTGATTTAAGGTGTAGTGCTTAATCAGGATCCTGACGAGGTCACTACTGGTTTCACTACTTACACACTCAAATACACCACCAGGTTGCCCTCCCCAATGGGGACCTTGCTAGGGTAGGGTCTTAAAGTTGCCTTCAAACATGGGGGGCACCACCCACTTATGACAGGGACCCGGGGGAGGGGCAGCCACTCAGGGGGAGTGAAGAGCCAACACAACAGTTAGGGGGAGTTCTCCAGCAGGAGAGGACGAGAGCAGATGTGTCTTGCCGGTGCTCTGGTGGGACACAGGAGTTGTTCTTGCGGTTGCCGAGGGGAGGACTTCATTGCTGCCTCGGAACCAGCACCACGCAGGGTGCAGAACCCTGGGGTAGATCATTCTTCAAGTTGGTTTTTCAGAATCTGCCGGGATGGGGAGGTTTCAAGCTTTGCTGGCCACACAGAGCCCGAAAGCACAGTATCAGATAGGATCCGGGGCCTAGGACACAGCCAGGCTTCAAATAGGGACAAGAGTACTACCGAGACGGACTGGAGTCCCCAAGTAGCTTTAAGCAAAGGGGATCCAACACACAAGGCGCTAGGAGGAAGGCGCCCACCGAGCATCACACCGGACTGACCTCCTAAGGAATCCGGGTTCGACGGAGCCCATCACAGTGAGTGACTAGTACTACCCGGGCGAGCGGCACAAAAAGTGAGTAAAGACACCTGGAACCGCAGCATTTGACTTGGACTCTAATTACCGGCGCCGCTGTCCTGCGCCTCGGCGCCAAAGGCCTTTGCCATCACTACTCCCCTCATCATCATTCCTGGGGCCCGCTCTGCCTGTGGGGAGCAATACCATCATCGGCTGCTATAACCATCCGCCCCGGAGGACAGCGACAGCAGTTTCGTCTAATCTCTGGCCAAGTACCACAGGTGGCGTCACGACAGTCTTCCTACTACTATCCCCATCATCCTCTCTCCTTATTGGTGTACACCTCGGGGCACAAAGCTGGGCAGGCCACCGCGACATCCCAGACTACCACACCAGCCCGGTGACGAGTAACTCAGGTACGAGGCCCCATGCCTGATTCCCCCTGCCCCCCAGGTGCTACATATGCCAAGTCCCTATCTGTCTCTCCACTTATCCTAGCTAGTGCAAAGGCCACTGAGGGCACTAGACTTCACTTCTACAATATTCCAACACAGAGGAAGGTAAACAGACAAGGGACCATAGACAACAAGGATATACTGCAACTTCAAAGCTGCAGCTAGACACCAGGGCTGCAGACAACAGGACTCCAACAGCTACAAGACACTTCCTTCCTCCAAGGTGGTCAGTTCAGAATGAATCTCTATAACCGGCAACAGGTGATGGAACATGTGACTATTTAATGTGGAGGGGAGTGGTCAGAAACTGGCTGCACCTGAGATTGGAGTAACAAGGTACTACTAGCAAGGAAAGAGTCATTAACCCTTGCTGCACCAAAAGAAAGCAACTTAAGACCTATAGTCTCACAAGGCAATTTGGGACTCCGATCCCAAACCTGTCACAAGTCTCCCAAGGACAGGAGACCATCATGATATATATTAAAATGGCTACTCCCAATTTAGGAAGTTATGACCTTTCATCTAGTGTTAAGTGAGTAGTTAACTCTTTGTACTCGCTATGCTGTTAGCCAGTACTGTCCGCTACTCGCATATTCGTTACGAGTAGCGGGCGCCATGCAAGTCAATGGGAAATACTCGCTAAGTAGCGAGTAACCTGAAAACCGTACTATTTGCTACTCGCACAAAAAGTACGACTTTCGGGTTACTCGCTACTTAGCAAGTATTTCCCATTGACTTACATTGCGCCCGCTACTTGAAATGAATATGCGAGTAGCAGACAGTACTCGCTAACAGCATAGCAAGTACGAATAGTTAACTACTCGCTCAACACTACTTTTATCAAATAGGTTATAACTAGCGGAACACTTGGGGACCCACCATTGGGATCCCCACCGTTTCCAAAAACAGAGCTTATTTTCAGGAGTCTACACTTACTGGAGGCGGACATCCAGATGCTGTCTAATTCGTCGGGGAGTCCACCTCCAAAAGGTGTATACTCGGGAAGATGGTGCACGACAGAGCACACGGTGACTCCGTTTGCACCATTATAGTCAATGGAACCATCGGCACATTCGTCCAACACCTGTTTTGTGGGGGGTTCGGACGGAGCCCCGATGGGACCACTGAACGGAGAGAGGAACACAGTGTGAAAGCGACCTTATTCTTGCACTGATAGGCAGACAGGAGCACTATTATACTCATGCTCGACCAGCACTCCATTCATTTTCTATGGGGCTGCAAAACGCTGAATTTGGCTTTTTTTGGCAGCCCCATAAAGCATAAATTGAGCAACCATTTCATTCTAATGGGGATAGAAGTGCGGCCTAAAGCGGGCTTTACACGCAGCGACATTGCTAGCGATGTCGCTGGTGAAAGCAGCCGCCCCTGTCGGTTGTGCGTCACGGGCAAATTGCTGTCCGTGGCGCACAACATCGCTAGGACCCGTCACACGGACTTACCTGCCTAGCGATGTCGGTGAGGCCGGCGACCCGCCTCCTTTCTAAGGGGGCAGTTTGTGCGGCGTCACAGTGACATCACACGGCAGCCGTCCAATAGAAGCGGAGGGGCGGAGAGCAGCCGAAGGTAAGACACGCCCACCTCATTGCCGGAGGACGCAGGTACGGTGTTTTTCCGTCGGTGTCACACATAGCGATGTGTGCTGCCTCAGGAACGACAAACAACCTGCGTCCTGCAACAGCAACGATATTTGGGATTTGAACGACGTGTCAATGATCAACGATAAGGTGAGTAATTTTGATCGTTAACGGTCGTTCGTAGCCGTCACACGCAACGACGTAGCTAACGAGGCCGAATGTGCGTCACGAATTCCGTGACCCCAACGACATCTCGTTAGCGATGTCGCAGCGTGTGAAGCCCGCTGGTTTTCCCCAGACAACCCCTTTAACAATGGCAAAACGTCATATTTATCCAATCATTTTTTATTTTTGCTTCATACAGTCACTACCTTTGGTTTCGTTCCGTCTTCTAATATTTCTTCTTGATGTTCCTCTAGGTCATTGATGAATCTGGGAACTAATGGAATCGAGAGAACATTGTGAGCTATTTTAATTCCCACATTAATATATTATTACTACTTTATATTTCACAATTACAGTCTTACTTTCCTTCTGACGGCAACCCACCGTAGTGCGTGCGACCATTATAGCTTTCCGGGT
Source organism: Anomaloglossus baeobatrachus (assembly GCF_048569485.1). Classification (NCBI taxonomy): domain Eukaryota; kingdom Metazoa; phylum Chordata; class Amphibia; order Anura; family Aromobatidae; genus Anomaloglossus; species Anomaloglossus baeobatrachus. The sequence continues at coordinate 199,072,305 of NC_134361.1, forward strand.
AGATGCTATTCCACTGTAAGAGACATGAAGCCCTGAAGCTACAACACGATTTATGGATAATGACACCACAATGGACTGGGCTGGGATCTGCTGCCAGTCAATCAAACAAGGTGAAAAGTCCTAAAATGTATTCGTAAAATAAAAGCACCTGATTGAAAAAACAGGAATGTAGAAATTTTTGCAAATTTATTAAACAACAAAAACTGAAATATCACATGGTCATAAGTATTCAGCCCCTTTGCTCAGTATTGAGTAGAGGCACCCTCCCTTTTGAGCTAGTACAGCCATGAGTCTTCTTGGGATCCTGGATTTGGGGATCCCCTGACATTCTTCCTTGCAGATCCTCTCCAGTTCCGTCAGGTTGGATGGTGAACGTTGGTGGACGCCATTTTCAGGTCTCTCCAGAGATGCTCAATTGGGTTTAGGTCTGGGCTCTGGCTGGGCCGGTCAAGAATGGTCACAGAGTTGTTCTGAAGCCGCTCCTTTGTTATTTTAGCTGTGTGCTTAGGGTCATTGTCTTGTTGGAAGGTGAACCTTCGGTCAAGAGCACTCTGGAAGAGGTTTTCTTCCAGGATATCTCTGTACTTGGCCGCATTCATCTTTCCTTCAATTGCAACCAGTTGTCCTGTCCCTGCCTCCATAGCATGATGCTGCTACCACCATGTTTCACTGTTGGGATTGTATTGGGTAGGTGATGAGCAGTGCCTGGTTTTCTCCACACATACCGCTTACAATTATCACCAAAAAGTTCTATCTTTGTCTCATCAGACCAGAGAATCTTATTTCTCATAGTTTGGGAGCCTTCATGTGTTTTCTTGCAAACTCTATGCAGGCTTTCATATGTCTTGCACTGAGGGGAGGCTTCCGTCAGGCCACTCTGCCATAAAGGCCCGACTGGTGGAAAGCTGCAGTGATAGTTGTCTTTGTGGAGCTTTCTCCCATCTCCCTACTGCATCTCTGGAGCTCAGCCACAGTGATTTTGGGGTTCTTCTTTACCATACTCACCAAGGCTCTTCTTCCATGATTGCTCAGTTTGACTGGACGGCCAGGACTAGGAAGATTTCTGGTGTTTCCTAAAAGTCTTCCATTTAAGGATTATGGAGGCCACTGTGCTCTTAGGAACCTTGCGTACTGCAGAAATTCTTTTGTAACCTTGGCCAGATCTGTGCCTTGCCCCAATTCTGTCTCTGAGCGCCTTGGGCAGTTCCTTTGACCTCATGATTCTCATTTGGAGTGACATGCACTGTGAGCAGTGAGGTCTTATATAGACAGGTGTGCGCCTTTCCAAATCAAGTCCTATCAGTTTAATTACACACAGCTGGACTCCAATGAAGAAGTAGAACCATCTCAAGGAGGATCACAAGAAAATAGCATGTGACTTAAATATGAGTGTCTGAGCAAAGGGTCTGAATACAAAGGGTCTTGTTTAAAAAATGTGCAAATATTTCTACATTTTAGTTTTTTCTGTCAAAATGAGGTGCAGAGTGTACATTGAGAAAAAAATGAACTTTTTTGAAGTTACCAAATGGCTGCAATGAATCAAAGAGTGAAAAATTTAAAAGGGGTCTGAATACTTTCCGTACCCACTGTATATACACATTACAGGGGTCCTAAATGGTGGTCGTCACATTAGTGTGATCTTGTTGGACTAAATTTGTGCTGCACCATGTTATCAGTTATAATATAATACCGCCATACTGTGCTCTGCTTATTCTGTCTCACCCCGTCGACACTCCATAGGTGTGAAAGGAGGAGACAATGATAGGCACAATCCTGAAACACTGGAAGACAAGATCCCCCAAGAAGACATGGTCCACTTTACCGCACATAGTATGAAATGAATCCTATTTCTCGGTGGCTGACACATGATAGTCTACAAAAAACAGCTTTAGGGTATGTGTTCCTCATATATGAGAGGGAGCAACGTGCTCTATAGAGCTCATGACCTAAACCTTCTCGATTTATGATAACCTTGACCTGACGTATCTACAATCCTCAACAGTTTTCCTACTGCCTTGATCCTTATCTCACAACTTTGACCCTGTGCCTTCTTGAACTCGTGTTAGTGACCTAAACCTCCTTATGTCTCAACCTTAATTCTGTGCCTATGTCCGTGACCCTTAACTCACAGGCCTGACCCTGTACCTTCTTCACCTTAACCATCCGCTTATTTCCCAAACTTGACACTGAAAGTATTCACCTAACCCTTATCACAGAACTTTGACCTTAGTCTCACAATCTTGGCCGAATTTCTACCACTTTGACCCTTATCTCACAAACCTCTCCCTGTACCTACTGCCCTGACTTTTACCTCAGCATCTTGACTCTGTACCGACTACCCTATTATCTCACAATCTTACATAGTTCCCTGGGCCTTACCTCACAACCTTGACCATGTACCTACTGCCCTGACCTTTATCTCACCACTTTGACCCTGTACCTACTACCTGACCCTGTACCTACTGCCCTGACCATTATCTCACCACCTTGACTTTGTACCTATTGCCCTGACGCTTATCTCACCACCTTATTCCTGTACCTACCGCCCTGACCCTTATATCATAAAACTTGACCTTGTACCTACTGCCCTAACCCTTATCTCACCACATTGATCCTGTACCTATTGCTTTGACCCTTATCTTACCACCTTGACCCTTACCTCACCACCTTGACCCTGTAACTACTATCCTGACCCTTAAATCATCACCTTGACCCTGTACCTACTACCCTAACCCTTATCTCACCACCTTGACCCTGTAACTACTGCCCTGACCCTTATCTCAACACCTTGACCCTGTACCTACTGCCCTGAACATTATCTCACAACCTTGACCATGTACGTACTACCCTAACCCTTACCTCACCACCTTGACCCTGTAACTACTATCCTGACCCTTAAATCATCACCTTGACCCTGTACCTACTACCCTAACCCTTATCTCACAACCTTGACCCTGTAACTACTATCCTGGCCCATAAATCATCACCTTGACCCTGTACCTACTACCCTAACCCTTATATCACCACCTTCTTGATCCTGAACCAACTGTCCTGACCTTATCTCACCAGATTGACTCTGTACCTACTGCCCTGACCATTATCTCACCACCTTTACCCTGTACCTACCGCCCTGACCCTTACATCATAAAACTTGACCTTGTACCTACTGCCCTAACCCTTATCTCACCACATTGACACTCTACCTATTGCCTTGACCCTTATCTTACCACCTTGACTCTGTAACTACTGTCCTGACCCTTATCTCACAAACTTGACCCAGTAACTACTGCCCTGACCCTTATCTCACCACTTTGACCCTACACCTACTGTCCTGACCATTATCTCACCACCTCGACCCTATAACTACTCTCTTGAACTTTATCTCACTACTTTGACCCTGTACTTACTGCCCTCACCCTTATCTCACCACCTTAACCCTGTACCTACTGCCCTCGCCACGTTGACCATGTTCCTGCTGCCCTCACCATTATATCATAAAACTTGACCCTGTAACTACTACCCTGACCCTTAGCTCACCACCTTGACCCTACACCCCTGAACCGTAACTCCCCATACTGACCCTGTACCTACTACTCTAACCCTTATTGCACCACGTTGACCCTGTAGCTACTATCCTGACCATTATCTGCAGCTTCACCCTGTACCTACCACTGTGACCCATACCTCACCTCCTCGACCCTGTACCTTCTGCTGTGACCCTTATCTTACCTCCTTGACCCTGTACCTACCACCGTGACCCTTATCTCAGCTCCTTAACCCTGTACCTAGTGACCCTTATCTCACCTCCTTGACCCTGTACTTACTGCTGTGACCCTTATTTCATCTCATTGACCCTGTACCTATTCTCCTGACGCTTAACTCACCACCTTGACTTAACATTTGGTTGTCATGAACTATCAAAGAAAAAGATTTAATTTTGAGACAGCCGAATGTTGGGGATAATGGAACCTGTAGTTGGCATTTGCTTAGAAAAGCTGAAGACATGATGCTCCCTGCACAGAAACCAAGAAATAAATATGCTGTCTCTGCAGGTAATTGATATTTTTAGCCTGAATCAAATGCATTTTGTCTCCTGAGAACTACATAAATGATTTTTATGCTATTCATTGTAAAACCCTCCCATGTCATAAACCAACAATAGGAAACCAGCAGCATAAGACATTTAGGATAATAGCGGTGGGTACAGAGGGCTGAGGAGTGCTTTACCTTAGAGGCTGTAAGAAACACATTACAAGAGAGAGAGGGAGTGAAAAAGGTGAACAAGAAGGTGGAAATGAAAGAGAAGGGGCAGGAGGCACATGTTCTTCTGCATAGACGAAGCCTCCTGGGAACACGATCGAGGCGAGACGTCTCCAGACCAGAATGTATGCAGATTACCACAATGATGCCAACCCTAAAAGGGAGAATATATATTTCCGCAACGCTCGGTAAAAATGCCAGTATGTATTGCACATGGGAAGACGCAGGGCTGAATTATTGTGTCTATTATCCAGGAACTTGAAGATCCTGAGTCCCAATACACAATCTCCAGCAGGGCAGCCAAATATCATCACGGGTCTTACTCATAGTCTTCTCTAATGGGACACTAGGACCTCTACTGTGTGTACTATATGTGGCCAGCTCTTTCCTGTGGTCTCTCCTGTGTGCTCCCTGCTGTGTGCTCCCTCCCGTGTGCTCCCTCCAGTGTGCTCCCTCCTGTGGTCTCTCCTGTGTGCTCCCTCCTGTGTGCACTTGTGGCGCCCTGGACAAGCCAGGGGCCACAGGTAACACCACCACCACACCCCACACTCCCTGTAGGCACACCAAGGTCAAAACACAAAATCCTTGTTGCCTTCCCAGGGGCTGATGTCCACACCAGGGGGTGGAGCCAGGCGGTTGGTCTCCACCCACCAAGGAGTTCACAGTCCTTGAGGCGGGAAAAGGAGCAGTTAGAACAGTTTGAACAGTGAAAGTGTGAGGAGCAACGTGTAGTAGTGGAGCAACTGACTGAGTCCGGGTGTGTGGCCCGGGCTGGAGTTGCCGTAAGGACCGTGGACGGGCGGTGGCCCGGCGGTACCGAACCGGTACACAAGGAGAAGCCAGCACCATTGGCAGGGGCCTTTCGGATCCCGGCAAGGCTAGGAGTCGCCGTGAATTTGCCAAATCCGTCAGTGAAGGGGACCTCCTGGGTCTCCAAACATCCAAGTCCCGATAGAAGGCAACCGTCCAACCGTGAAGGGGAGACACCGCCACCGCCAGGGCACCAGTTTCCCAGGGCCAGCGCCTGCGGGCAAGAAGGGGCTCCTCCGGCCCATATCCAAGTCGGGGAGCGGGTTACCGGTGGGAACCCATCGCTACCAACCAGAAACTTAGGTGCAGGGAAGAGACAGTCACCATCACCTACAGGGAGACAACAACCGCAGCCGTCTGGGGGACCCGTCCATCCAGCCGAGTGTTTTACCAAGAACTGTGTCCTGATTACTGGCTGAGTGAGTACCCCGTGCCGTGCGGCACAGCGCTGCCCCTGCGACCCTGCACCTCGCCAGGCCCCGCAACCCGCCTGCCATCCATCCCTACCCCATCACCGGGCCCCGGGACAACCAACCCCCTACCCACGGAGGGGAGAACTACCATCAAAGCTGCTCCCTGTCACCGCTCCCGGGATCCCCGTATAGAGCAGCGGTGGTGTCACCAAAATCACCACAACCGTGGGTGGCGTCACGGACAATATATCCAAATCCCCACAAACCAACCCCTTTTCACTCACGGGCGAGGAACGCCGCTCGAGTCCCCGGGATCCGGCCCACCGCTCGAGCCACCACCGAGCAGCAGTAGCAGCAGCAGCCGGACCCGAGCAGTGGGAGAGCGTAGCGTTCCCTCCTCCGCCCGTGACACACTCTCCTGTGTGCTCCCTCCTGTGTGCTCCCTCCTGTGTGCTCCCTCCTCTGTGCACTCTCCTGTGTGCTCCCTCCTGTGTGCACTCTCCTGTGTGCTCCCTCCTGTGTGCTCCCTCCTGTGTGCTCCCTCCTCTGTGCACTCTCCTGTGTGCTCCCTCCTGTGTGCACTCTACTGTGTGCACTCTCCTGTGTGCTCCCTCCTGTGTGCACTCTCCTGTGTGCTCCCTCCTGTGTGCACTCTCCTGTGTGCTCCCTCCTGTGTGCTCCCTCCTGTGTGCACTCTCCTGTGTGCTCCCTCCTCTGTGCTCCCTCCTCTGTGCTCCCTCCTCTGTGCTCCCTCCTCTGTGCTCCCTCCTGTGTGCTCCCTCCTGTGTGCTCCCTCCTGTGTGCACTCTCCTGTGTGCTCCCTCCTATATGCACTCTCCTGTGTGCTCCCTCCTGTGTGCTCCCTCCTGTGCGCTCCCTCCTCTGCTCTCTCCCTTGTGCACTATCCTGTGTGCTCCCTCCTCTGCTCTCTCCCTTGTGCACTCTCCTGTGTGCTCCCTCCTCTGCTCTCTCCCTTGTGCACTCTCCTGTGTGCTCCCTCCTCTGCTCTCTCCCTTGTGCACTCTCCTGTGTGCTCCCTCCTGTGTGCTCCCTCCTGTGCTCTCTCCCTTGTGCACTCTCCTGTGTGCTCCCTCCTGTGTGCTCCCTCCTCTGCTCTCTCCCTGGTACACTCTCCTGTGTGCTCCCTCCTCTGCTCTCTCCCTTGTGCACTCTCCTGTGTGCTCCCTCCTGTGTGCTCCCTCCTCTGCTCTCTCCCTTGTGCACTCTCCTGTGTGCTCCCTCCTGTGTGCTCCCTCCTGTGTGCTCCCTCCTCTGCTCTCTCCCTTGTGCACTCTCCTGTGTGCTCCCTCCTGTGTGCTCCCTCCTGTGTGCTCCCTCCTCTGCTCTCTCCCTTGTGCACTCTCCTGTGTGCTCCCTCCTCTGCTCTCTCCCTTGTGCACTCTCCTGTGTGCTCCCTCCTGTGTGCTCCCTCCTGTGTGCTCCCTCCTGTGTGCTCCCTCCTCTGCTCTCTCCCTTGTGCACTCTCCTGTGTGCTCCCTCCTGTGTGCTCCCTCCTCTGCTCTCTCCCTTGTGCACTCTCCTGTGTGCTCCCTCCTCTGCTCTCTCCCTTGTGCACTCTCCTGTGTGCGCCCTCCTGTGTGCTCCCTCCTGTGTGCACTCTCCTATGTGCTCCCTCCTCTGCTCTCTCCCTTGTGCACTGTGTGCACCGTCCTGTGTACTCTTATGTGCTCTCTCCTCTCTCCCTTCTGTGTGCACTGTGTGCTGTCTCCTCTATGCTCTCTCCCGTGTACTCTGTGTGCTCTCTCCTCTGTGCTCTCTCCTGGGTGCACTGTTCTCTCTCCTCTCTCCCGTGTACTCTGTGTGCTCTCTCCTCTGTGCTCTCCCCTGTGTGCACTGTCATCTCTCCTCTCTGCTCTGTGCTCTCTCCCGTGTACTCTGTGTGCTCTCTCCTCTGTGCTCTCCCCTGTGTGCACTGTGTCATCTCTCCTCTATGCTCTCTCCCGTGTACTGTGTGCTCTCTCCCGTGTACTCTGTGTGCTCTCTCCTCTGTGCACTCTCCTGTGTACTCTGTATGCTCTCCCCTGGGTGCACTGTTCTCTCTCCTCTCTCCCGTGTACTCTGTGCACTCTCCTGTGTACTCTGTATGCTCTCCCCTGGGTGCACTGTTCTCTCTCCTCTCTCCCGTGTACTCTGTGCACTCTCCTGTGTACTCTGTATGCTCTCCCCTGTGTGCACTGTGTGCTCTCTCTGCTATGCTCTCCCGTGTACTCTGTGTGCTCTCTCTCCCTTGTGCACTGTGTCATCTCTCCCGTGTACTCTGTGTGCTCTCTCCTCTGTGCTCTCCCCTGGGTGCACTGTTCTCTCTGCTCTCTCCCTTCTGTGTACTCTATGTGCTCTCTCCTCTGTGTGCACTGTCATCTCTCCCCTGGGTGCACTGTTCTCTCCCTTCTGTGTACTCTATGTGCTCTCTCCCCTGTGTGCACTGTGTCATCTCTCCTTTATGCTCTATGCTCTCTCCCGTGTACTCTATGTGCTCTCTCCTCTGTGCACTCCCCTGGGTGCACTGTTCTCTCTGCTCTCTCCCTTCTGTGTACTCTATGTGCTCTCTCTCCCTTGTGCACTGTGTCATCTCTCCCTTCTGTGTACTCTATGTGCTCTCCCCTGTGTGCAGTCATCTCTCCCTTGTGCACTGTGTCATCTCTCCCGTGTACTCTGTGTGCTCTCTCTCCCTTGTGCACTGTGTCATCTCTCCCGTGTACTCTGTGTGTTCTCTCCTCTATGCTCTCTCCCGTGTACTCTGTGTGCTCTCTCTCCCTTGTGCACTGTGTCATCTCTCCCGTGTACTCTGTGTGCTCGCTCCTCTCTGTTCTCTCCCTTCTGTGTACTCTATGTGCTCTCTCCTCTGTGCTCTCCCCTGGGTGCACTGTTCTCTCTGCTCTCTCCCTTCTGTGTACTGTGTGCTCTCTCCTCTCTGCTCTCTCCCTTCTGTGTACTCTATGTGCTCTCTCCTCTGTGCTCTCCCCTGGGTGCACTGTTCTCTCTGCTCTCTCCCTTCTGTGTACTGTGTGCTCTCTCCTCTCTCCCTTCTGTGTACTCTATGTGCTCTCTCCTCTGTGCTCTCCCCTGGGTGCACTGTTCTCTCTGCTCTCTCCCTTCTGTGTACTGTGTGCTCTCTCCTCTCTGCTCTCTCCCTTCTGTGTACTCTATGTGCTCTCTCCTCTGTGCTCTCCCCTGGGTGCACTGTTCTCTCTGCTCTCTCCCTTCTGTGTACTGTGTGCTCTCTCCTCTCTCCCTTCTGTGTACTCTATGTGCTCTCTCCTCTCTGCTCTCCCCTGGGTGCACTGTTCTCTCTGCTCTCTCCCTTCTGTGTACTGTGTGCTCTCTCCTCTCTGCTCTCTCCCTTCTGTGTACTCTATGTGCTCTCTCCTCTGTGCTCTCCCCTGGGTGCACTGTTCTCTCTGCTCTCTCCCTTCTGTGTACTGTGTGCTCTCTCCTCTCTCCCTTCTGTGTACTCTATGTGCTCTCTCCTCTGTGCTCTCCCCTGGGTGCACTGTTCTCTCTGCTCTCTCCCTTCTGTGTACTGTGTGCTCTCTCCTCTCTGCTCTCTCCCTTCTGTGTACTCTATGTGCTCTCTCCTCTGTGCTCTCCCCTGGGTGCACTGTTCTCTCTGCTCTCTCCCTTCTGTGTACTGTGTGCTCTCTCCTCTCTCCCTTCTGTGTACTCTATGTGCTCTCTCCTCTCTGCTCTCCCCTGGGTGCACTGTTCTCTCTGCTCTCTCCCTTCTGTGTACTGTGTGCTCTCTCCTCTCTGCTCTCTCCCTTCTGTGTACTCTATGTGCTCTCTCCTCTGTGCTCTCCCCTGGGTGCACTGTTCTCTCTGCTCTCTCCCTTCTGTGTACTGTGTGCTCTCTCCTCTCTCCCTTCTGTGTACTCTATGTGCTCTCTCCTCTGTGCTCTCCCCTGGGTGCACTGTTCTCTCTGCTCTCTCCCTTCTGTGTACTGTGTGCTCTCTCCTCTCTGCTCTCTCCCTTCTGTGTACTCTATGTGCTCTCTCCTCTGTGCTCTCCCCTGGGTGCACTGTTCTCTCTGCTCTCTCCCTTCTGTGTACTGTGTGCTCTCTCCTCTCTCCCTTCTGTGTACTCTATGTGCTCTCTCCTCTGTGCTCTCCCCTGGGTGCACTGTTCTCTCTGCTCTCTCCCTTCTGTGTACTGTGTGCTCTCTCCTCTCTGCTCTCTCCCTTCTGTGTACTCTCTCCTCTGTGCTCTCCCCTGGGTGCACTGTTCTCTCTGCTCTCTCCCTTCTGTGTACTGTGTGCTCTCTCCTCTCTCCCTTCTGTGTACTCTATGTGCTCTCTCCTCTGTGCTCTCCCCTGGGTGCACTGTTCTCTCTGCTCTCTCCCTTCTGTGTACTGTGTGCTCTCTCCTCTCTCCCTTCTGTGTACTCTATGTGCTCTCTCCTCTGTGTACTCTATGTGCTCTCTCCTCTCTGCTCTCTCCCGTGTACTCTGTGTGCTCTCTCCTCTGTGCTCTCCCGTGGGTAGCGCCGCGCACGCCCGGTTGCCATGGTTACACACAATCACTGAGCGCCTCTAGTTTGTACAGCGCTGCTCCTGACAACCTGAGCGGACACACAGCGGTGACGGTGGCGGTGGCGGCGGAGCCTCAGCCCGGGAGTATCCTCCATGTCCCCCGCACTGTATGTACTTTCCGCCGTTTCCTCTTTACTTCTGTTACTTTCTCCTCTCTCCTCCATGTCCCCTCCCCCCTCCTTCACCCCTCATTATCCCGCGCCTCACGTCTATCCCTGAGCTCAGACCCCCCTGTGCCCCCCGCCATCTGCTCTCCCCGCCCCCACCTTCTTACTCCTGTATGACTGTGTACAGCGCCGCCGGTACTAACGGGCTCCGGCTCTGACTGAGGCTCTCGGGAAGTCTCAGTGCAGCAGCTGTGAATAGTAACCAATCAGATTCCAGCTGTGATTTTGCCAGTGCAGGTTATAAAACGAAAGACGAGCTCTGATTGGTTGCTAAGCACAGCTGCCTCACTACACTAGACTCTATATAGGAAAAGCTGTAATATACAATATATATACTGTATATATAATAGTAATAATGGGGTGGGGGAGAGGTGGGCACAAACGGGGGTCACCGCTGCCATTATTCAAAAGGGCTTGGACTGAAATCTGACTGGTTACTATGGGCAACTCCGACAGTGAATGGATCAGTGGTCACCGAGCTCATAGAGGGTCACTGGGGACCCCATCAATCAGATACTTAAAGGGGTGTCCCTGGTGATTACAATTACCACCTCACAAAGGGTTGGTGATAACTGATAGATTGGTGGGGGTCCCACCGCTGGGACCACTATCAATCGGGAGAAAGTGGCACTTTTCTTCTTGCAGTGCGTAGGCCGGGAGTCCCACCTGTCCTCCATATTGTGTCAGTGATGACAATGCCCGCTTCTACCGATCTGTGTGGGTCTCAGGGGTCGTATCTCCATTGAATACGTGCTAACTTGTTTTCTCTGGTGACCCCCTTTAAGCACTATCCTGGGTAGGTGATACCCTCCTTTAAGGCTAGAGCTCAAAATCTGCAATAAAATATGTGTTAAAGGGGTTGTCCACCGCTTTTAAAAGGAAGTAGTCCCCATTGTAAAATTAAAATCACAGACGCTCCGCCTCCACATTGGCAAAGACCCCGCAGCCCCATACGACTGACGGACAAGCAGAAAAGGCGAGAGCGCCGCAGCCCACTAGTCACCACTGATTGGCTGCAGCATTACCAGTCAGCCGCCGCCAACATAGCTGGAACGGCGCTGATGTGGCAGGTGTCTGTTATTTTTATTTTCCGTTGATGAATATATTTAACAAATTGTATAGGAAAATGGACAACTCCTTTAAGAAAGATGCAAACAGCATCACTGTCAAGCCTTAGCCGAAACGTAACATGCTTTATCCAATCGGTCCAGTAATGCTAGCCAACACCAGTGTTGAGTACAACCCCATAAAGAGGTCAATGTCTCATAACTTGTCATGTGGTCTTGAGCATCAATTCCAGCTGACAACGACGCCTCCTGTTGGTCACAAGTGGAGTTATTGACTGCTGGGGCATGGCATCCCACTTCTTGAAGGGTGGCCCTCAGGTTATTGAGGTTCTGCGGTACAGAGTTACAGCCTCTACACAGCTACTCAGCTGATCCCATAGGTTTTCTATGGGATTCAGGTCTGGAGAAAGTGTTCGATGCTCCATTTGAGGTCCCCCAGTCTCCAGCAGCTGTTCCCTAATGATGTGACCCTGATGAGCTGGAGCATTGTCCTCAATGAAGATGACATTAGGCTGGCGTTGGTCATGCAGAGGCACAATGACTGGATTAATGATGTTGTTCCAGAAGTAGGGGCTGTCAATGCACCATTCCCAGTGTGTAGGGCCGTTCTGTACTAACTAGACACACCGGCCCACACTAAGACCACCACCACCAAAGGCTCGTCTGTGACAGCAGTGGCTGATGCATAACACTCTCCTTGACATCACCAACATTGTTGGTGGTCATCATTTCTGCTCAGCGTGAATCGACTTTCATCAGTGAACAGCACTGAGGCCAGCGAAGATGACTCCTGTGCCTGGTGGTTCGGTCAGGTACATTGCAGGTCATGTCGTATGCAGACCACGCGTTGTGACGTGACACTTGGTGCCTTTCACCTCCCTTAAATGTGCCTGGAATTGTGTGGCATTCATCATCCAGTTCTTCAAGTCATTGTTCACAATCATCAGTGTGGGATTTGTCCAAGGGAGCGCCACTTCTCTGCCTTTCTGTGACTCTTTCAGTCTCTCTGTGTCTCTGTACAACCTGCTGGTGACACTCTAAGCTTAGTGGCCACTTCCATCTGAGAATATCCTACTTGAAGCCTCACAATGGTGCCATCCTGCTGATCAATTATTAGGGGACATCTTGGTCTCATGATGAGGAGGACTGTAAATACCAATTGAAATTGAACCCCAACTTTAATTGGGCAATTCATGGATCAAACACTTGTAGTGATTTTTGCCATTAATTTCCGTGTTAGAGAACAGCAAGTTGTGCAAAAAGTTCTGAAACATCGAACAGTTGGACGTGAGCATCCAAAAGGTTAGAGAAGGTCACATTAATGTGACCTTGGAAGGTCAAAGGGCATTATAGGGTCATTCTGAAATTTCACCCCAAAACCAAATGGTTTAAAAGAACTGAAGTCCTCAGTGGTTGATACCTTTTAATGGCTTAACTGAAAAGATGGTAATAATAGTAGCTTTCGAGACTGCTCAGGTCTCTTCATCAGGCTCAATATATTTCACCCCAAAACCAAATAAGGGTACTTTCACACTTGCGTTGTTTTCCTTCCATTACAATCCGCCCTTTTGGAAAACAGCGGCATCCGTTAACGGATTCCGCTGTTTCCCATAGACTTGTATGGGTGACGGATTGTGCCAAAAGGACCTGCGTTGCTTCCGCTGGGCGACGCTCCGTTGCTTCCGCCCAGCGGGAGGAACGCAGCATGTAATGTTGTTTTGAGCAGCGGAATCCTCAGGATTTCACTGCGCATGCTCTTTTTTTTTTTTTTAAATCACAAACTCTATTTTGTCTCGCGGTGGCCGAACGTTCAGCTGAGCGCCCGCCCGCCGGCATGCCCGGCCGCCGGCAAGTGACAGTGCTCAACTGAGCGCCCGCCGGCATGCCCGGCCGCCGGCAAGTGAGAGTACTCAGCTGAGCGCCCGCCGGCATGCCCAGCCGCCGGCAAGTGACAGCGCTCAGCTGAGCGCCTGCCGGCATGTCCGACCGCCGGCAAGTGAGAGCACTCAGCTGAGCGCCCGCCCACCGGCATGCCAGGCCACCGGCAAGTGACAGTGCTCAACTGAGCGCCCGCCGGCATGCCCAGCCGCCGGCAAGTGAGAGCGCTCAGCTGAGCGCCCGCCGGCATGCCCGGCCGCCGGCAAGTGAGAGCACTCAGCTGAGCGCCCGCTGGCATGCCCGACCGCCGGCAAGTGAGAGCACTCAGCTGAGGGCCCGCCCGCCGGCATGCCAGGCCACTGGCAAGTGACAGTGCTCAACTGAGCGCCCGCCGGCATGCCCAGCCGCCGGCAAGTGAGAGCGCTCAACTGAGCGCCCGCCGGCATGCCCGGCCGCCGGCAAGTGAGCGCTCAGCTGAGCGCCCGCTGGCATGCCCGGCCGCCGGCAAGTGACAGCGCTCAGCTGAGCACCCGCCCGCTGGCATGCCCGGCTGCCAGCAAGTGACAGTGCTCAACTGAGAGCCCACCCGCCGGCATGCCCAGCCACTGGCAAGTGACAGCGCTCAGCTGAGCGACCGGCTGCCGGCTATTGAGAGCGATCAGCTGATCGTTCACAATAGTCTGCTGCCGGTAAAACTGTAAAAAAAAAAAAAGCTTTCCGTTGTTTTGTACGATCCGTAGCATCCGTTGTGCCACTATATGCAACACATCCGTAACACAACGCAATGCAACGGATCCCATCCAACGCAAGTGTGAAACTAGCCTAACCCAAACTTTTTTGTGAGTTTGCTATAGTAAACAGGGAAGGTTCCCACGTAACATAAATGGTGCATTTTGTTCCTGCTTTTATACTAATCTGTGAACATGGACAAAGGCAATAAATCAGATATTTGCCAAGAGGCTCCAATGCATCCTCCAAGCGTATAGGGCACACAATGAACCGAAAAGTATGAAGGCATATTCAGTTATTTATCTTTAACTTTACACTTTTATTAACTCTATTTTTGAAGGAATATATATATATATATATATATATATATATATATACAGTATATATTTAGCAGCTTAGCCAAATGCAATGCGCTGCTATTGTGTGAGTGGCGGCACAATACACGCCGCAGCTCGTGCCCGCATCGGATTGCTATAACTGGGCATGTGGTTTAATAGGTCACTGGCATCTAAGTGGAATTGATCTACTAATGCGTCTATTGTGTGTCTGACCCACATGGCAGCATTGCAGGGACTGGCACAAGCAAATCATATTGAACCCGATAATAACATGACACGAGTGGCAGCCACTGGTCCATTTATAAATCATGTGCAGCCGGGTTTTCCTGGTCACTGGCAAATGGCATAAAGCATAGGCATCTCTATGGTCGTATTCACACATCTGGATTCAATTTGCATTGGGAATAAAAAAAAAATCCTCGTCACTAGTGATGAGCGGGCACTACCATGCTCAGGTGATCAGTACTCGTAACTAGTGATGAGTGGGCACTACCATGCTCAGGTGATCAGTACTCGTAACTAGTGATGAGTGGGCACTACCATGCTCAGGTGCTCAGTACTTGTAACTAGTGATGAGTGGGCACTACCATGCTCAGGTGCTCAGTACTAGTAACTAGTGATGAGCGGGCACTACCATGCTCAGGTGATCAGTACTCGTAACTAGTGATGAGCGGGCACTACCATGCTCAGGTGCTCAGTACTTGTAACTAGTGATGAGTGGGCACTACCATGCTCGGGTGCTCAGTACTCGTAACTAGTGATGAGTGGGCACTACCATGCTCGGGTGCTCTGTACTGGTAACTAGTGATGAGCGGGCACTACCATGCTCAGGTGCTCAGTACTCGTAACTAGTGATGAGCGGGCACTACCATGCTCGGGTGCTCAGTACTCGTAACTAGTGATGAGTGGGCACTACCATGCTCAGGTGCTCAGTACTCGTAACTAGTGATGAGCGGGCACTACCATGCTCGGGTGCTCAGTACTCGTAACTAGTGATGAGTGGGCACTACCATGCTCAGGTGCTCAGTACTCGTAACTAGTGATGAGCGGGCACTACCATGCTCGGGTGCTCAGTACTCGTAACTAGTGATGAGTGGGCACTACCATGCTCAGGTGCTCAGTACTCGTAACTAGTGATGAGCGGGCACTACCATGCTCGGGTGCTCGATACTTGTAGCTAGTGATGAGCGGGCACTACCATGCTCAGGTACTCGGTACTCGTAACTAGTGATGAGCGGGCTCTACCATGCTCGGGTGCTCTGTACTTGTAACTAGTGATGAGTGGGCACTACCATGCTTAGGTGCTCAGTAGTCGTACCTAGTGATGAGCGGGCACTACCATGCTTAGGTGCTCAGTAGTCGTACCTAGTGATGAGCGGGCACTACCATGTTTGGGTGCTCAATATCGTAACTAGTGATGAGTGAGCACTACCATGCTCAGGTGCATGGTAGTGCCTGCTCATCACTAGTTACGAGTACTGAGCACCTGAGCATATGGTAGTGCCCGCTCATCACTAGTTACGAGTACAGAGCACCCGAGCATGGTAGTGCCCGCTCATCACTAGTTACGAGTACTGAGCACCTGAGCATGGTAGTGCCCGCTCATCACTAGTTACGAGTACAGAGCACCCGAGCATGGTAGTGCCCACTCATCACTAGTTACGAGTACTGAGCACCTGAGCATGGTAGTGCCCGCTCATCACTAGTTACGAGTACCGAGCACCCGAGCATGGTAGTGCCCGCTCATCACTAGTTACGAGTACTGAACACCCGAGCATGGTAGTGCCCGCTCATCACTAGTTACGAGTACAGAGCACCCGAGCATGGCAGTGCCTGCTCATCACTAGTTACGAGTACTGAGCACCCGAGCATGGTAGTGCCCCCTCATCACTAGTTACAAGCACCGAGCACCCGAGCATGGTAGTGCCCACTCATCACTAGTTACGAGTACTGAGCACCTGAGCATGGTAGTGCCCGCTCATCACTAGTTACCAGTACAGAGCACCCGAGGATGGTAGTGCCCGCTCATCACTAGTTACGAGTACTGAGCACCCGAGCATGGTAGTGCCCGCTCATGACTAGTTACGAGTACTGAGCACCCGAGCATGGTAGTGCCCGCTCATCACTAGTTACGAGTACAGAGCACCCGAGCATGGTAGTGCCCGCTCATCACTATTTACCAGTACAGAGCACCCGAGCATGGTAGTGCCCGCTCATCACTAGTTACGAGTACTGAGCACCTGAGCATGGTAGTGCCCGCTCATCACTAGTTACGAGTACAGAGCACCCGAGCATGGTAGTGCCCCCTCATCACTAGTTACAAGCACCGAGCACCCGAGCATGGTAGTGCCCACTCATCACTAGCTACGAGTACTGAGCACCTGAGCATGGTAGTGCCCGCTCATCACTAGTTACCAGTACAGAGCACCCGAGGATGGTAGTGCCCGCTCATCACTAGTTACGAGTACTGAGCACCCGAGCATGGTAGTGCCCGCTCATCACTAGTTACGAGTACTGAGCACCCGAGCATGGTAGTGCCCGCTCATCACTAGTTACGAGTACAGAGCACCCGAGCATGGTAGTGCCCGCTCATCACTAGTTACCAGTACAGAGCACCTGAGCATGGTAGTGCCCGCTCATCACTAGTTACGAGTACTGAGCACCCAAGCATTGTAGTGCCCGCTCATCACTAGTTACGAGTACTGAGCACCCGAGCATGGTAGTGCCCACTCATCACTAGTTACCAGTACTGAGCACCTGAGCATGGTAGTGCCCGCTCATCACTAGTTACGAGTACAGAGCACCCGAGCATGGTAGTGCCCGCTCATCACTAGTTACAAGCACCGAGCACCCGAGCATGGTAGTGCCCACTCATCACTAGTTACGAGTACTGAGCACCTGAGCATGGTAGTGCCCCCTCATCACTAGTTACAAGCACCGAGCACCCGAGCATGGTAGTGCCCACTCATCACTAGTTACGAGTACTGAGCACCTGAGCATGGTAGTGCCCGCTCATCACTAGTTACCAGTACAGAGCACCCGAGCATGGTAGTGCCCACTCATCACTAGTTACAAGTACTGAGCACCCGAGCATGGTAGTGCCCGCTCATCACTAGTTACGAGTACTGAGCACCTGAGCATGGTAGTGCCCGCTCATCACTAGTTACGAGTACTGAGCACCCGAGCATGGTAGTGCCCGCTCATCACTAGTTACGAGTACTGAGCACCCGAGCATGGTAGTGCCCGCTCATCACTAGTTACGAGTACTGAGCACCCGAGCATGGTAGTGCCCGCTCATCACTAGTTACGAGTACTGAGCACCCGAGCATATGGTAGTGCCCGCTCATCACTAGTTACGAGTACTGAGCACCCGAGCATGGTAGTGCCCGCTCATCACTAGTTACGAGTACAGAGCACCCGAGCATGGTAGTGCCCGCTCATCACTAGTTACGAGTACTGAGCACCCGAGCATGGTAGTGCCCGCTCATCACTAGTTACGAGTACTGAGCACCCGAGCATGGTAGTGCCCGCTCATCACTAGTTACGAGTACTGAGCACCCGAGCATATGGTAGTGCCCGCTCATCACTAGTTACGAGTACTGAGCACCCGAGCATGGTAGTGCCCGCTCATCACTAGTTACGAGTACAGAGCACCCGAGCATGGTAGTGCCCGCTCATCACTAGTTACGAGTACTGAGCACCTGAGCATGGTAGAGCCCGCTCATCACTAGTTACGAGTACTGAGCACCTGAGCATGGTAGTGCCCGCTCATCACTAGTTACGAGTACTGAGCACCTGAGCATGGTAGTGCCCGCTCATCACTAGTTACGAGTACTGAGCACCCGAGCATGGTAGAGCCCGCTCATCACTAGTTACGAGTACTGAGCACCCGAGCATGGTAGTGCCCGCTCATCACTAGTTACGAGTACTGAGCACCTGAGCATGGTAGAGCCCGCTCATCACTAGTTACGAGTACTGAGCACCCGAGCATGGTAGTGCCCGCTCATCACTAGTTACGAGTACTGAGCACCTGAGCATGGTAGTGCCCGCTCATCACTAGTTACGAGTACTGAGCACCCGAGCATGGTAGTGCCCGCTCATCACTAGTTACGAGTACTGAGCACCCGAGCATATGGTAGTGCCCGCTCATCACTAGTTACGAGTACTGAGCACCCGAGCATGGTAGTGCCCGCTCATCACTAGTTACGAGTACTGAGCACCCGAGCATATGGTAGTGCCCGCTCATCACTAGTTACGAGTACTGAGCACCCGAGCATGGTAGTGCCCACTCATCACTAGTTACAAGTACAGAGCACCCGAGCATGGTAGTGCTCACTCATCACTAGTTACGAGTACTGAGCACCCGAGCATGGTAGTGCCCGCTCATCACTAGTTACGAGTACTGAGCACCTGAGCATGGTAGTGCCCGCTCATCACTAGTTACGAGTACTGAGCACCCGAGCATGGTAGTGCCCGCTCATCACTAGTTATGAGTACTGAGCACCCGAGCATGGTAGTGCCCGCTCATCACTAGTTACGAGTACTGAGCACCCGAGCATGGTAGTGCCCGCTCATCACTAGTCAGCACACATATGACAAACACTGGCCATACGCCTGAGATCGCTGTTGACAGTTATTTCCCCCCATACCAAAGAACTCGTCTCAGCCAGGCTTTCATGTGTTCTGTATAAAAAAAAATCTGCTGCCAGAATTTCATGACAACAGCTTATCTTCTCTCCGAATATAAAAAGATCATCTAATCTGTCGGGGGACAGTCAGCCGTCCTCCATATTCATTAATAGAGTGTGCGGTCGGGGTTTGACCAAATTATCTAATGTAAATGAGGATCGTAAAAGGAATCTGTCTACAGATTTTCACTATGTAAACTGAGAGCTGCCTGATATAGGGGCTAAAGGCCCAGTCACACACAACGACTTACCAGCGATCCCGAAAACGATGCGACCTGATAGGGATCGCAGGTAAGTCGCGGGGAGGTCGCAGGTGAGATGTCACACAGGACATCGCCATTGAAGAAAATGGCCTGGACCATTCTGCAACAACTAGAGATCTCACAGCAGGGGCCTGATCGCTGGTAAGTGTCACACATAACGAGATCGCTAACGGGATCGCTACTGCGTCACAGAAACCGTGACTCAGCAGCGATCTCGCTAGCAATCTCGTTATGTGTGACGGTACCTTAAGAGTCTGAGTCCAATGATGTGTCACTTATCAGACTGTGTGGTGGTGGTGGTGTTTAAATAAAATCAGTATTTTATCAGCAGTAGATGATCATGACACAACTAGGTGACTCATGCTCTATATAAGCTCGCCCATCACTGATTAACAGCCTTCTGTCTATGCACAGTGTACACACAAAGCATAATGTAAGTTTTCAATAAAATCAGTGTTTTATAAGGGATGGGGGGTGTTCTAGGAGGCTCTCCCAGTTTTGTTGATTTACAAAATGTACCGTTTGAGTTCTTTTTGGATTGTCTTATTATTGAAATACTGTATTTTCCTTTGTCTCTTTTGTATTCTATCCAAGATATGAATGTCTATTTTATTTCTTTTCATTAAAAATGGTTTAAAAAAAAATTACAGTTGATAGGTTTATAAGATGTTTTGACCTTTGGTAACAACTGGATTCAATACTGTTCAAACGACATTACTTATATTGTATGTTAACTTTTTGGATTTTTCTATTCTCTCAATAAAAATAGATTAAACATAAAAAAAAAATATAAAAAAAAAATAAATCAGTGTTTTATCAGCAGGAGATTATCATCACATACCTCCTAGTCCTCCTGCAATGTGTAACCCTGCCCCCACCAATGATTGGTATTCATTATATATTCATTTATATAGCGCTATTAATTCCGCAGCGCTTTACACACATTGGCAACACTGTCCCCATTGGGGCTCACAATCTAGAGTCCCTATCTGTATGTTTTTCAAGTGTGGGAGGAAACCGGAGAACCCGGAGGAAACCCACACAAACACGAGGAGAACATACAAACTCCTTGCAGATGGTGTCCTTGGCGGGATTTGAACCCAGGACCCCAGCGCTGCAAGACTGCAGTGCTAACCACTGAACCACCACAAGACTGCAGTGCTATCCACTGAGCCACCACGAGACTGCAGTGCTAGCCACTGAGCCACTACAAGACTGCAGTGCTAACCACTGAGCCACCACAAGACTGCAATGCTAACCACTGAGCCACCACAAGACTACAGTGCTAACCACTGAGCCACCACAAGACTGCAGTGCTAACCACTGAGCCACCACAAGACTGCAGTGCTAACCACTGAGCCACCACAAGACTGCAGTGCTAACCACTGAGCCACCGTGCCGCCCTATTGACTGCCAATTAGTGGTGTGGGCGGGGTTATACAGAGCTCAGCATTCTGAGCACTGCCAGATCTGCAGCAGAGAAAATTATAATTGTCTCAAAATGACAGCATCGCTGGAATCAGGGTCTCAGCCCCTACATCATGCTGCTCTCAGATTACATAGCAAAAACCTGCAAGAGATTGTAGACGTCTTAGAGACACCCCATCCCCTAATCTCTGGTGGTTTATTCAGTAAGCACCATGCTAAAAGTGCATAGAGTCCCCGCTAATGATAACAGAGGACCCCTAACCAGAGGGCTTCCCAAATCTTGTCCTGTTCCTTTAAATCGGAATCGGTTTTAACCCTTACTACAATGTATCCTTGGATTCTTAAGACTTTTATTTTCCTTTTAAGAATGGAAGAAAACAATGTCAGTAAAGATTAAGTGATACTTTGCAAGCGCGGGAAACTCCGAGCCCACGTAACATCCCTGTAAGAATAGAGCTGAAGGGCTGCCAGTAATCTGATGGTTATTATATGGGAGGGCATGCTCTCAAGTCTGCACATAACCGAACACGTCTCAGGATGTGGATATTGCGATCTGCGCAGGTCAGCCGTAAGGTTTGTGGGTATAGTCGTCTTACATCACTTTGTGGAGGGGAAGTGAAGGGGGGGGGGGGCTGGGGATGTGGTGAAAAAGGAGGGGGGAGGGATGCTAAGAAGAAGAAGCTTTTATTTTGGTCAGCTGACTTAGCCGGGAGAATCAACAGAAATGGCTGTAAGCTGGACGGAGCGATGGAAAAACACGCAGAGGTATGTGAAATCAAAAAGAGAGAAAAAATTGGGTAGAGAGGAAGATAAAAAATGAGAGTCGCACATTATCCGGTGCAAGGAAAACTCTTTCTCGAGAGGAAGTTGCAGGCAAGTGCATGGGAAAAGCAGAAGAGAGTAGAGAGGTGTAAGAAGAAAACGAGTGCAAAGTAGACCAGACGTAGAGAAGGCGAGAAACAGGAAGACGAAAAGGAAAAGGGGAGTGAAAAGTGCCCCCAACTCATTTTTAGCTGATGATGTTGTACATGATTGTGTTCCAGCAGGTGATGTGACATTGGGGGAGGCCGTGGGGGGCTCTCGCTGACCATGGACAGTCATAACCGTCAGCAGCCGAGCGACAGCAGCGATGACGAGGAGAACAATTTTGCCCGGTACATGGATGAGAACGGGGTCATCGGAATGGACGAAGAAGGCTTCTTGGAGGTGGAGAGTCAAGGAGACCTAGACCTGGAAGACGACGGGGAGCAGGTGCTGGCCTTTGACGAAGAATGGATGGAGGAACTGTACAAAGAGGGTGTTCTCCAAAAAGGGACGCCTTCGGGGGACGACAGATCTGGGGGGCACAGCTGGCAACAAGAGTTCGGGGTGGCAAATGAAAGAGCTCATCATTTTGCCGAAACTGAAAAAGTGGGTCAAGGTACAGGTAAGAAAATATTAACCTAAATTCCCCATTTTGAGAAGAACTTAAACTTTTGCAGCTTCCGGGGCCTATTTTAGAGCAGAAATCCTATTCCTATGCAGATATGACCAGATGTCACAAATGTGATGCTAGCCACTACTTACGGGGAGTGTGGGCAGGAGCGTAGTCAGGGTCTGTTAACAGGAGGACATGTATGAGCACAAGGAGAAAACAGAGGTGTAGTCAGGTCAATATCGGAGGGTCAGAAATCCAGAAGAGCACGTAATAAGTTCAGGGAGAAAGCAGAGACGTGGTCAGGCAACGGTCCGAGGTCAAAAGGCAGGAGGACACTACAGGATATTAATATTGGGGAATTAATAAATATAGTATGTGTGGGTGCAAATTACTTAACATGTACATGAAATTGAGAAACTCATTATCAAACTTGCAGAAAAGTAATCTCCGGCAGCTATTTTTCATCTCTTATTATTAGTAGAGCTAATTTACAGAACATTTCCCCATTAAACATCACTCATACATCAATCAGTATTTTCCCCACCTCTATGTTAGTTGACCTTTTTCATATTTTTCACCGTGCAGTTGCAACCAGAAGTTTCCATCAACTATTTAAAAAGACACATCTGCAGGTTTTTCCCTCTGCTCTCTATAAAGACATATCTGCAGGTTTTTCCGTGTGCTCTCTATACAGACACATCTGCAGGTTTTCCCCTCGGCTCTCTATAAAGACACATCTGCAGGTTTTTCCCTCTGCTCTCTATACAGACACTTCTGCAGGTTTTTTCCTCCGCTCTCTATACAGACACATCTACAGGTTTTCCCCTCTGCTCTCTATAAAGATACATCTGCAGGTTTTTCCCTCTGCTCTCTATAGAGACACATCTGCAGGTTTTTTCCCTCCGCTCTCTAAAAAGACACATCTGCAGGTTTTTTCCTCCTCTCTCTATACACACACATCTGCAGGTTTTTCCCTCTGCTCTCTATAGAGACACATCTGCAGGTTTTTTCCCTCCGCTCTCTAAAAAGACACATCTGCAGGTTTTTCCCTCCTCTCTCTATACACACACATCTGCAGGTTTTTCCCTCCGCTCTCTATACAGACACATCTGCAGGTTTTTCCCTCCGCTCTCTATACAGACATATTTGCAGGTTTTTCCCTTCGCTCTCTATACAGACACATCTGCAGGTTTTTCCCTCCGCTCTCTATACAAACACATCTGCAAGTTTTTCCCTCCGCTCTCTATAAAGACACATCTGCAGGTTTTCCCTCCTCTCTTTATAAAGACATATCTGCAGGTTTTTCCCTCCGCTCTCTATACAGACACATCTGGAGGCTTTTCCCTCCGCTCTCTATACAGACACATCTGAAGGTCTTCCCCTCCACTCTCTATAATGAGACATCTGCAGGTTTTCCACCCACTCTCTATACAGACACATCTGCAGGTTTTTCCCTCCCCTCTCTATACAGACACATCTGCAGGTTTTTCCCTCCGCTCTCTATACAAACACATCTGCAAGTTTTTCCCTCCGCTCTCTATAAAGACACATCTGCAGGTTTTTCCCCTCCGCTCTCTATAAAGACACATCTGCAAGTTTTTCCCTCCGCTCTCTATACAGACACATCTGCAGGTTTTTCTCCGTTTCTGACATGAAATCAGAATAAACCTTTCCCATTTTCAGTCAATTAGAAACCAAAATTATTTCTATTTGCCAAATGCCAGAATAATGAGAGAGAGAATGTTTTCAGGCATTTTTATTACTTTTGGCAAAGTCAGAAGTTTTCCTCCATGTCATTAGTATTTGGTGGCATTGCCCTTACACTGTGTGACTTGGGGGAAATATTTGGATCCTTCCACAAGCTTCTCACAATAGTTGGTAGGAATTTGGGCAGATTCCTCCTGACAGAACTGGTGTAGCTGAGCCATGTTTGGAGGTCGCCGCTCGCACCAGTCTCTTCAGCTTTGCCCATAAATTTTCAATAGGATTGAAATCAGGGCTTTGTGATGGCCACTCCAAAACATTGACTTTATTATCCTTAAGCCACTGTGTAACCAGTTTGGCAGTAGCTTCTGGTCATTGTCTATTTGGGAGACCCATTTCTGCCCAAGCTTTAAGTTCCTGGCTGATGTCTTGAGATGTTGCTTCAGTATTGCCACATCATCTTCTTTCCTCATGATGCCATCTATTTTGTGAAGTGCACCAGGCCCTCCTGCAGCAAAACAACCCCACAACATGATGCTGCCCTTCCCCCCCATGTGTCATAGTTGGGTTGGTGTTCTTAAGCTTCAAAGCTTCTCCCTTTTTCCTCCAAGCTTAATGATGGTCATTATGGCCACACACTTCAATTTTAGTTCGTCAGACCACAAGACATGTCTTAAAACATTAAGGTCCTTGTTCCTGTGTGTATTTGCAAATATTAATCTGGCTTTTTTATGTTTCTTTTGGAGTAATGGCTTCTTTCTTGCAGAGTGGCCTTTCAGCCCATGTTGATATTGTACTCGTTTCCCTCTGGATAATGGCACAATCTTACTAGCTTCCGCCAGCATCTTCACAAGGTCTTTTGCTCTTGTTCTTGGCTTGATATCCACATGTCTGACCAAAGCACATTCATCTCTGGTACACAGAATCTGTCTCCTTCCTGAGTGGTATGATGGCTGGACATTCCCATCTTGTTTGTACTTGCGTATATTTATTTGTACAGATGAACGAGGCACCTTCAGGTATCTGGAAATTGCACCCGAGGATGAACCAGACTTGTGCAAGTCCACAATTCTCCTCCTGAGATATTGGCTGATTTCTTTAGACTTTCCCCATGATGCTACACAAAGAAGCCGTGTGTTTCAGGTGTGCATTACAATACATCCACAGGTGTGTCTCTAATTAACTGAGATGTTGCCAATAAACCTATCAAAAGCTTCCAAAGACATGACATCATCATATGGGCGGTTCCATATTGTTTAAAGGCATAGTATATATTAGTGTATGTAAACTTTTGTAATAAAAATGCCTTAAAACATTCTCTCTCATTATTCTGGCATTTGGCAAATAGAAATAATTTTGGTTCTCAATTGTCCTAACACGGGAAAGGTTTATTCTGATTTCATGTCAGATAGTGAGAAAAACCTGCAGATGTGTCTTTATAGAGAGCGGAGGGAAAAACCTGCAGATGTGTCTTTATAGAGAGCGGAGGGAAGAACCTGCAGATGTGCCTGTATAAAGAGCGGAGGGAAAAACCTGGAGATTTGTCTGTATAGAGAACGGAGGGAAGAATCTGCAGATGTGTCTGTATAGAGAGCAGAGGGAAGAACCTGCAGATGTCTCTGTATAGAGAGCGGAGGGAAAAACCTGCAGATGTGTCTTTATAGAGAGCGAAGGGAAAACCTGCAGATGCGTCTTTTTAGAGAGAGGAGGGAAAAACCTGCAGATGTGTCTGTATAGAGAGCGGAGGGAAAAACCTGCAGATGTGTCTTTATAGAGAGTGGTGGGAAGAACCTGCAGATGTGCCTGTATAAAGAGCGGAGGGAAAAACCTGGAGATTTGTCTGTATAGAGAACGGAGGGAAGAACCTGCAGATGTGTCTGTATAGAGAGCAGAGGGAAGAACCTGCAGATGTCTCTGTATAGAGAGTGGAGGGAAAAACCTGCAGATGTGTCTGTATAGAGAGCAGAGGGAAGAACCTGCAGATGTCTCTGTATAGAGAGCGGAGGGAAAAACCTGCAGATGTGTCTTTATAGAGAGTAGATGTAAACTTCTAGTTTCAACTGTATGTGGTCAAGCTAATAATTGATCCCACCTAAAACTGTGATTTGGCAGGAATAGATTATTAATGGCCTCCTTAATACAAGATCTGATTGATCATTTATGTCTTCTTCTTGTTTTAGGAAATCACAGCTCATTGGGACACCACCCCAGTAAATCATTGCCTTCTGCATTAGATCGACATCCCCCAAGTAGGGACCAACAGCTGGATATGACAGAAGATGATGAAATGGACCGGGGGAGTTCCCCAGGAGCGTGGGATGAAGATGATAGTTGGAAGCAAGGTCAGTCACAACTTCTTGATGGAAATGAAGAATATGGCCGAACATCAAGAGAAGAGGAATGGGCCAAAAGGGAGATTGATGGAAATGAAGAATATGGCCGAACATCAAGAGAAGAGGAATGGGCCAAAAGGGAGATTGATGGAAATGAAGAATATGGCCGAACATCAAGAGAAGAGGAATGGGCCAAAAGGGAGATTGATGGAAATGAAGAATATGGCCGAACATCAAGAGAAGAGGAATGGGCCAAAAGGGAGATTGATGGAAATGAAGAATATGGCCGAACATCAAGAGAAGAAGAATGGGCCAAAAGTGAGGTTGAATTTTCCAAAAACCCAAGAAATCAAGGAGATCAAGACGTCTCCGAATCCCTCTCTCCATCACCCGCTCCCATCCCTAGCACTTGGGACACAAAACTCACAAGCCGTTTTGGTAGGTTAAGCATTGTGCCTCAGATAGAAGATGAAACCCTTCCTGAATCTTCATGTACTGAAAGTGCAGAAAACCCAGAAGTCATCCTTGGACAAATCCCCTCAAACATCTCCAACCATAGCAGGGACTCAAAACAGGCCAGGACTATAAGATCGAAGCCCGTTTTAGCTCCTACCCGGACACACCAAGCAGAACTCCCAACAGTTAAGAAAAGCAAACTTTCGACCACACCTCTGTACGGCAGAGGACAACTAAACTACCCTCTGCCTGATTTTTCCAAAGTTGGCCCCAAAGTCCGATTTCCAAAGGATGAAGAGGGATATCGTCCTCCTCAGCCACGAAGACCAGAAATACAAAGCCAAGGAGCTCCTATTATCTTCAAGTCTCCAGCAGAGATAGTGAGGGAAGTCCTTCTTAGCAGCACCGAAAAGCCTCTTCAAGAGCCAGTTGGACCACCTATGGTACCACAAGAATTCAAGACCCCGCAAGAAGCTACTGAGCTGGTCCATCAGCTGCAGGTCTGTAGAATTGGTGACCTTACAAGTTCAGTTCTTGCATATTTACGGATCATACTAAAAACCTTACTACAACCTTCATTTTAGGTGATCCCAAGCCTTCCGATTTGTTTTTGCATATGACTTAGCTTACAGTATTCTATATATTTTTTTGTTTTTTTTAATCTATGGGTTTTAATGAGTAAATTTTTCTGTACTCACAATTCTATTGTTTTTTAACTAATTGTCTTGTACTCTAAATACATAATCACCTTCTGTCACCTCCCCATGTCTCTTACTTCTTTAAAGGAGGATTATCACAAGCTGCTCACTAAGTATGCCGAGGCTGAAAATACCATTGACCGTCTGAGACTAGGTGCTAAAGTAAGAAACGTGGCACATTCTCGTAAATGATATCCACCCAACACTGTGGGAAATGTATTTGTAGGGGTTAGGTACTGGCCCTAGTGCGTCCTACGGGCTATCTGGTGACCCTATGCCAAACCTGAGTTCCTCACTCCCACCCCAGTGGAACAGACTGTTTCCTCCTCTGTCTTCGTTTAGTTCGAAGGGCATGGCCGGCACCGGAAAAGTACCGGAGCCACTGGCACCTGTGTCCAGGTTTTAATTTGCGACATCCAACGTACATGTATCAGTACCACAGATGTATACACTGCATGTAAGGCCAGAGTCACACTGCGTTGTGACCTCCGTTGAGTGGTCCCATCGGGGCTTCTGTCCGAAACCCCTCTCGAAACTGGTTCCGGACGCATGCACCAATGAGGCCATTGGCTATAATGGTGCAGACGAAGTCACCATTTGCTGTCGTGCACCATTTTTGGGGGTATACGCTTTCTACAGGTGGATACCCAGACGCAGTCCACTACATCTGGGTGTCCGCCTGCAGAAAGTGTATACTCCTGAAAATGGTGCACGACAGAGCACACAGTGACTCCATTTGCATCATTATAGTCAATGGCCCCGTCGGCGCATGCGTCCAAAACCCGTTTTGAGGGGGGTTCAAACAAATGCTCTGACGTGACCACTGAGCAGAGGTCAGAATACAATGTGAAAGAGGCCTAAGGCTGCGTGACTCGTGCGAGAATTGAGTCACATCACCTGGCCTGGCATGCTGCTCTCCGGACAGGAGCGTGCAGCTGCATAGAATACATGCAATCGCACGCTCCTGTCCGGAGAGTGTTAGGCTTTGCTGGGTGATGCAATTTGATTCTCGCGCGAGTCACTCGCATGTGTCACGCCGGCCTATGGAGCAGGCTCATGAGGTTATCCCACTCCAAACAGTAAGGATACCGGCTGTGGTATACAGCTGCCACCTAAGACCTATCTTTGATTTCATGCCACTGTCATAACAGTGGCGTTTAAGACGTTAGAAATGGAGGAAGATGTCTCTTCCAACCCCTAAAGGCCAACCCTATAAATGCGGTGTATCGATGATATTATTATAGCATCAAAGGCCAAATTTGTCCACTTATGAAGCGCAGCCTGTGGCCAAGCTTCATAGGAGATCATTAATTACACAATACGCTACAATATTACAGTATGGCAGAGTATTGTGCAAGCGAGCAAAGAAAAAAATGTTAAAATAATATATTTATTTAAAACAAATTTAAAGGAAACCTGTCACCAGATTTGGTGACAATAAGCTGCAGCCACCACCACCATTGGGCTCTTATATACAGCATTCTAGCATGCTGTATATAAGAGCCCAGGCCGCTGTGTAGAACGTAAAAATCACTTTCTTTGTCGCTCCATTGGGAGACCCAGACAATTGGGTGTATAGCTCATGCCTCCGGAGGCCACACAAAGTATTACACTAAAAGTGTAAAGCCCCTCCCCTTCTGCCTATACACCCCCCGTGCATCACGGGTTCCTCAGTTTACATGCTTTGTGCGAAGGAGGTCAGACATCCACGCATTAGCTCCACAGCTTGGTCAGCAGCAGCTGCTGACTATGTCGGATGGAAGAAAAGAGGGCCCATAACAGGGCCCCCAGCATGCTCCCTTCTCACCCCACTCTTGTCGGCGGTGTTGTTAAGGTTGAGGTACCCATTGCGGGTACGGAGGCTGGAGCCCACATGCTGTTTTCCTTCCCCATCCCTTGATGGGCTCTGGGGAAGTGGGATCCTAATTCGGTCTCCAGACACTGAGACCGTGCTCCATCCACAGCACCTGGGGTATCTGCTGGACAAGGAGCCGAGTATCGTCAGGGACACTGCTGCTTTGAGGTACTCTGTGTCCCCGTGGGGACCGCGCACAGAATCACTCCAGCATTGCTGGGTGTGTTAGTGCACCGGGGACCGCGGCGCTGACCGCGTTTGTGTCATCACACACTACAGCGTGCTGGTGTGCTTGGTTTACTAGAGACTACCGCCTGACCGCGCGCTGCCATTGCAGCACGGCAGCGCGCCTGGGATTGTTTGTACGCCGAGGACTTCCGCGCAGACCGAGCTTATACGCCGGCCGCGCTTATAACTTGAGTCCCCGGCTTTTCAGGCCTAGTCTCGGTCTTTTCCCGCCCCCAGGCCTGTCAGTCAGGGGAAGGGAGAGATGTTGTGCAGAACGTCAGCACTGAGGGCTGGAGCGTGCTTTGCATACTCCACCCCCCTCACTGTGCACAGTGGGGCACCAGACTCCCGCACTTTTTCGGGCACGCCCACGGCCTCCTCCTCTCCTCAGGACGCCGGCAGCCATTCCTGTCAGCTCTTCCGACGCTGGAGAGGGGAGACAAGCTCTGGGAGACCCAGGCAGCGTTTCTGGTGACCACACAACCGCTTGAGCGGTCGGTAAGCAGCACCTATGGTGCTGGCCCCACTAGTGCAGTAGTGTACATATAGATTATATCCTTATATGCTATACTTTACACTGTATGGTGCACGATTGATTTTTGGCTATATACCCTCCGGGATTGCTCAGAGGACACAACAGCATGTCGTCCACAAGAAGCAATGGTGCCAAAGCACAGATTTACTATGCTGCCTGCGCTGCATGTACGGCTATACTACCGGCAGGTTCCACTGACCCTCATTGTGTGCAATGCTCGGCCCCTGTGGCACTTGCTCAGCCGGAGCCTCTGCGAAGGGGGGCCCAGGGGGAACCACCAGCTAACACTGTCCATGTGACGGGGACAGAGTTTGCAGTTTTTACTGATAGACTTTCTGAGACTATGGCTAAGATATTAGAAGCTTTGCAGTCCAGACCGGTATCTCAAACCATGGGCACTGTGGAATCACTGCACCATGGTCCACCTCAGTTGGAGCAACAATGTCCTCCCGGGGTGTCTCATAGGTCCCAGGGTGAGGTCTCTGACACGGACCGCAGTCCCAGACCACCTAAGCGAGCTCGCTGCGAAACTCCCTCGACATCATCACATTGTTCACGGTCTCAGCAGGACTCTCTGTATGATGAAGCGGAGGTAGCTGATCAGGATTCTGATCCTGAGGCCGCTCTCAACCTAGATACACCTGATGGGGACGCCATAGTGAATGATCTTATCGCGTCCATCAATCAAATGTTGGATATTTCTCCCTCAGGTCCTCCAGTGGAGGAGTCAGTTTCTCAGCAGGAGAAATTCCGTTTTAGGTTTCCCAAGCGTACCACGAGTATGTTTCTGGACCACTCTGACTTCAGAGACGCAGTCCAGAAACACCGAGCTTGTCCTGATAAGCGTTTTTCCAAGCGCCTTAAGGATACACGTTATCCATTTCCCCCTGACGTGGTCAAGGGCTGGACTCAGTGTCCCAAGGTGGATCCCCCAATCTCCAGACTGGCGGCTAGATCCATAGTCGCAGTGGAAGATGGGGCTTCCCTCAAGGATGCTACTGACAGGCAGATGGAGCTCTGGTTGAAATTCATCTTTGAAGCCATCGGCGCATCTTTTGCCCCAGCATTTGCAGCAGTATGGGCACTCCAGGCTATCTCAGCGGGTCAAGCGCAGATTGACGCAATCACACGTACGTCTGCGCCGCAAGTGGCGTCCATAACCACTCAGACGACGGCATTTGCGTCCTACGCTATTAATGCCATCCTAGACTCTGCGAGCCGTACGGCGGTTGCAGCCGACAATTCGGTGGCAATACGCAGGGCATTGTGGCTACGGGAATGGAAGGCAGATTCGGCTTCCAAAAAGTGCTTAACCAGTTTGCCATTTTCTGGTGACCGTTTGTTTGGTGAGCGATTGGATGAAATAATCAAGCAATCCAAGGGAAAGGATACATCCTTACCCCAGGCCAAACCAAACATACCCCAACAGAGGAGGGGACAGTCGAGGTTTCGGTCCTTTCGGGGCGCGGGCAGGTCCCAATTCTCCTCGTCCAAAAGGCCTCAGAAGGATCAGACAAAATCCGATTCATGGCGGTCTAAGTCACGTCCTAAAAAGACCGCTGGAGGTGCCGCTACCAAAGCGGCCTCCTCATGACTTTCAGTCTCCTCACACCGCATCCTCGGTCGGTGGCAGGCTCTCCCGCTTTTGCGACACCTGGCTGCCACAGGTAAAAGACCGTTGGGTGAGAGACATTCTGTCTCACGGTTACAGGATAGAGTTCAGCTCTCGTCCTCCGACTCGATTCTTCAGAACATCTCCGCCTCCCGAGCGAGCCGATGCTCTTCTGCAGGCGGTGGACACTCTAAAGGCGGAAGGAGTGGTGATCCCGGTTCCTCTTCAGCAACAGGGTCACGGTTTTTACTCAAACCTGTTTGTGGTTCCAAAGAAAGACGGGTCCTTCCGTCCTGTCCTGGACCTAAAACTGCTCAACAAACACGTAAAGACCAGGCGGTTCCGGATGGAATCTCTTCGCTCCGTCATCGCCTCAATGTCCCAGGGAGACTTCCTTGCATCGGTCGATATCAAAGATGCGTATCTTCACGTACCGATTGCTCCAGAGCATCAGCGCTTCCTGCGTTTCGCCATAGCAGACGAACACCTTCAGTTCGTGGCACTGCCGTTCGGCCTGGCGACAGCCCCACGGGTTTTCACCAAGGTCATGGCTACAGTAGTGGCGGTCCTTCACTCTCAGGGACACTCGGTGATTCCTTACTTAGACGATCTCCTAGTCAAGGCACCCTCTCAAGAGGCATGCCAACACAGCCTCAATGCTACTCTAGAGACTCTCCAGAGTTTCGGTTGGATCATCAATATTCCAAAGTCAAATCTGACTCCGGCCCAATCACTGACATATCTTGGCATGGAGTTTCATACTCTCTCAGCGATAGTGAAGCTTCCGCTGAACAAACAGCGTTCACTGCAGACAGGGGTGCAATCTCTCCTTCTAGGTCAGTCACACCCCCTGAGACGCCTCATGCACTTCCTAGGGAAGATGGTAGCAGCAATGGAGGCAGTTCCTTTTGCGCAGTTTCATCTGCGCCCACTTCAATGGGACATTCTCCGCAAATGGGACAGGAAGTCGACGTCCCTCGACAGGAACGTCTCCCTCTCCCAAGCAGCCAAAGCTTCCCTTCGGTGGTGGCTTCTTCCCACTTCATTGTCGAAGGGGAAATCCTTCCTACCCCCATCCTGGGCGGTGGTCACGACGGACGCGAGTCTGTCAGGGTGGGGAGCAGTCTTTCTCCACCACAGGGCTCAGGGTACGTGGACTCAGCAGGAGTCCTCCCTTCAGATCAATGTTCTGGAGATCAGGGCAGTGTATCTTGCCCTAAAAGCGTTCCAGCAGTGGCTGGAAGGCAAGCAGATCCGAATTCAGTCGGACAACTCCACAGCGGTGGCTTACATCAACCACCAAGGCGGCACACGCAGTCGTCAGGCTTTCCAGGAAGTTCAGCGGATTCTGATGTGGGTGGAAGCCACGGCCTCCACCATATCCGCAGTTCACATCCCGGGCGTAGAAAACTGGGAAGCAGATTTTCTCAGTCGCCAGGGCATGGACGCAGGGGAATGGTCTCTTCACCCGGACGTGTTTCAGGAGATCTGTTGCCGCTGGGGGATGCCGGACGTCGACCTAATGGCGTCCCGGCACAACAACAAGGTCACGGCATTCATGGCACGATCTCACGATCACAGAGCTCTGGCGGCAGACGCCTTAGTTCAAGATTGGTCGCAGTTTCAACTCCCTTATGTGTTCCCACCTCTGGCACTGTTGCCCAGAGTGATACGCAAGATCAGGTCAGACTGCCGCCATGCCATTCTCGTCGCTCCAGACTAGCCGAGGAGGTCGTGGTACCCGGATCTGTGGCATCTCACGGTGGGCCAACCGTGGGCACTGCCAGACCGTCCAGACTTGCTGTCTCAAGGGCCGTTTTTCCATCTGAATTCTGCGGCCCTCAACCTGACTGTGTGGCCATTGAGTCCTGGATCCTAGCGTCTTCAGGGTTGTCTCAAGAGGTCATTGCCACTATGAGACAGGCCAGGAAACCAACGTCTGCCAAGATCTACCACAGGACGTGGAAGATATTCCTTTCTTGGTGCTCTGATCAGGGATTTTCTCCCTGGCCATTTGCATTGCCCACGTTTCTTTCCTTTCTTCAATCAGGATTGGAAAAAGGTTTGTCGCTCGGCTCCCTTAAGGGACAAGTCTCAGCGCTCTCTGTGTTCTTTCAGAAGCGTCTTGCCAGGCTTTCTCAGGTACGCACGTTCCTGCAAGGGGTTTGTCACATTGTTCCTCCTTACAGGCGGCCGTTAGAACCCTGGGATCTGAACAGGGTTCTGCTGGCCCTTCAGAAGGCACCCTTTGAACCTTTGAAAGATATTTCTCTTTCTCGCCTTTCGCAGAAAGTGGTCTTCCTAGTAGCAGTCACCTCACTTCGGAGAGTGTCTGAGCTAGCAGCGCTGTCATGCAAAGCCCCTTTCCTGGTGTTTCACCAGGACAAGGTGGTGCTGCGCCCGGTTCCGGAATTCCTTCCTAAGGTGGTATCCACCTTTCATCTCAATCAGGATATCTCCTTGCCTTCTTTTTGTCCTCATCCAGTTCATCAATGTGAAAGGGATTTGCATTTGTTAGATCTGGTGAGAGCACTCAGAATCTACATTTCCCGTACGGCGCCTCTGCGCCGCTCGGATGCACTCTTTGTCCTTGTCGCTGGTCAGCGTAAGGGGTTACAGGCTTCCAAATCCACCCTGGCTCGGTGGATCAAGGAACCAATTCTTGAAGCCTACCGTTCTTCTGGGCTTCCGGTTCCCTCAGGGCTAAAGGCCCATTCTAC
Source organism: Anomaloglossus baeobatrachus (assembly GCF_048569485.1). Classification (NCBI taxonomy): domain Eukaryota; kingdom Metazoa; phylum Chordata; class Amphibia; order Anura; family Aromobatidae; genus Anomaloglossus; species Anomaloglossus baeobatrachus. The sequence continues at coordinate 199,106,452 of NC_134361.1, forward strand.
CAGAGCCGTCGGTGCGTCCTGGGCTTTACGACACCAGGCGACGGCTCAGCAGGTGTGCCAGGCGGCTACCTGGTCGAGCCTGCACACTTTCACCAAACACTATCAGGTGCATGCCTATGCTTCGGCGGATGCCAGCCTAGGTAGACGAGTCCTTCAGTCGGCGGTTGCCCACCTGTAGGACGGAGCCGTTTTACGGCTCTATTATGAGGTATTATTTTACCCACCCAGGGACTGCTTTGGGACGTCCCAATTGTCTGGGTCTCCCAATGGAGCGACAAAGAAGAAGGGAATTTTGTTTACTTACCGTAAATTCCTTTTCTTCTAGCTCCAATTGGGAGACCCAGCACCCGCCCTGTTGTTTTTTCGTGTACACATGTTGTTCATGTTGAATGGTTTCAGTTCTCCGAGATTCTTCGGATTGAAGTTACTTTAAACCAATTTATTTGCTTTCCTCCTTCTTGCTTTTGCACTAAAACTGAGGAACCCGTGATGCACGGGGGGTGTATAGGCAGAAGGGGAGGGGCTTTACACTTTTAGTGTAATACTTTGTGTGGCCTCCGGAGGCATGAGCTATACACCCAATTGTCTGGGTCTCCCAATTGGAGCTAGAAGAAAAGGAATTTACGGTAAGTAAACAAAATTCCCTTCTTTATAATACTCACCTTCAGGAGAGCTCCAGTCCAATGGGTGTCCCTGCTCTTCGGTCCAATGGGTGTCCCTGCTCTCTGGTCCAATGGGTGTCCCTGCTCTTCGGTCCTATGGGCGTCTCTGCTCTTCAGTCCGATAGGTGTCCCTGCTCTCCGGTCCGATGGGTGTCCCTGCTCTCCGGTCCAATGGGTGTCCCTGCTCTCCGGTCCGATGGGTGTCCCTGCTCTCCGGTCTGATGGGTGTCCCTGCTCTCCGGTCCGATGGGTGTCCCTGCTCTCCGGTCCAATGGGTGTCCCTGCTCTCCGGTCCGATGGGTGTCCCTGCTCTCCGGTCCGATGGGTGTCCCTGCTCTCCGGTCCTATGGGCGTCTCTGCTCTTCAGTCCGATAGGTGTCCCTGCTCTCCGGTCCGATGGGTGTCCCTGCTCTCCGGTCCAATGGGTGTCCCTGCTCTCCGGTCCGATGGGTGTCCCTGCTCTCCGGTCTGATGGGTGTCCCTGCTCTCCGGTCCGATGGGTGTCCCTGTTCTCCGGTCTGATGGGTGTCCCTGCTCTCCGGTCTGGTGGGTGTCCCTGCTCTCCGGTCTGATGGGTGTCCCTGCTCTCCAGTCCGATGGGTGTCCCTGCTCTCCGGTCTGATGGGTGTCCCTGCTCTCCGGTCTGATGGGTGTCCCTGCTCTCCAGTGTGATGGGTTTCCCTGCTCTCCGGTCCGATAGGTGTCCCTGCTCTCCGGTCTGATGGGTTTCCCTGCTCTCCAGTGTGATGGGTTTCCCTGCTCTCCAGTCCGATGGGTGTCCCTGCTCTCCGGTCCAATGTGTGTCCCTGCTCTCCGGTCCGATGGGTGTCCCTGCTCTCCGGTCTGATGGGTGTCCCTGCTCTCCAGTCTGATGGGTGTCCCTGCTCTCCGGTCTGATGGGTGTCCCTGCTCTCCAGTGTGATGGGTGTCCCTGCTCTCCGGTCTGATGGGTGTCCCTGCTCTCCAGTCTGATGGGTGTCCCTGCTCTCCGGTCCGATTGGTGTCCCTGCTCTCCAGTGTGATGGGTGTCACTGTTCTCCCGTCCTATGGATGTTGCTGCTCTCCAGTCCGGCGCCTCTTCTCTGCTGCGATTGCCGTCCTCCTTCGACCCAGCTCAGTATGGATGCAGCGACACCCATTGGACTGGACCGCTCCCTAAGTGAGTATTATAAATGTTTTTTTACGTTCTATACGGCGACCTGAGCTCTTATATACAGTATTCTGGAATGCCATATATAAGACCGCGGCTTATAGTCACCAAATCTGGTGACAGGTTCCCTTTAAAAAATATTTAAAATTTAATTTCGCCCCCATTTCCCCTGAACGTAAATAAGATCTAAAAAAATAAAATATTTGTTATAAAGAGCCAATATGTGTGTGTTCCATTTAATAAAATGTTAAAATATTTATCAACAAAATAAAAAATAAATTGAAATGGCAGAAACTCTGTTTTTTTTTGGTCAAGTAATTGTATGAATAGGAATCAAAGTCGCACAAAGCCCAAATAGTAGTGATAAAAAACAAGCCCTGATGCAATTATTTTGCCTGAAAAATATGTTATAGCTCTTGGAGAAGGGAGAAAAATCAGAAGCGAAGAGACGTCCACTATGACTTCCTGGTACTGGACCTACCATGGTGGTGTTGGCCTTGGTGCGCCTCATAGAAAATGAGATCTCTACATTCACCAATTGTTTTTTTTTTTTTTTCAGGTGAATCTCTACTCGGACCCTCCACAACCGAGCCACGGTATTCAGATGGGAACGGTCCACCAGGGGAAAAAAGTTATGGAGTTTTCCATACCTCATCTTCAGGCAGCAACTTTCAGCTCAGTAGATGATCATCATGGGGCAAATGAGGTGGACACAGGTAAATAAATTGATTTTTTATTAAATAAAGGCTATGATTTTTCTTAATAGTATGACTGAATTACCTTCTTTGCTATATTGGATCCCTTTATGGTTGATGTATGCAAAGCAAAAGGATATATATATATATATGTACTGTATATACTGTATGTATGTATATATATATATATATATATTTATATATTTATATCTTATATATATATGTAAAATATAAATAAATATACATATATATATATACATATATATATATATATATATCCTTTCGCTTTGCATACATCAACCCTAAGGTGATCCAATATAGCAAAGAAGGTAATTCAGTATATATATATATATATATATATATATATATATACATTTTATATATATTTTTTTATATATATATTTTTTTTATTTTTTTTTTTTTTTGGCTTTGGCTCAAGAAAACTACATAACAAACTGCAGTTAAAAAAAACCAAAATATTGTATGGTGCCAGATCCCCCCTTAAAGTGGATCCGTCACCAGATTTCACAATAGATCTTAGACCTGATGGGGCTGGTTTATTTACTATGATAATTCCTGTTAGAGTGGCTGTCCGTTTTCACACGTACCAGAGACATTGTCACACAAAGACCCATTAAAATCAATGGACTTGCTCACATGTCTGTGTTTTGACACAGACTGTGTATCCATGTGCTCCATATGGCGACATGTCCGTTTTCTGCCGGCAGCACAGATGTCACACGGACCGCACACTGATGTGATCCGTTTGACATCAGTGTGACATGTACCTGTGTCCAGCTTTGCTTTCACACTTGCTTCCGAGTCCGCTCATTATGCTCATGTATATTCACTGTACTGACTACGGACCCAGAAGCAAGTGTGACAGCAGCACCAGAGACAGATAAGTATACAAGTTTGTGCTTTCCATATCCGGATGCCATATGGATAAAACATGAACAGAGCAGGGAACACACATGGATGGACATATGCACCTACACCACAGACCGTGCAAAACGTTAATGTTTTGCATCGACGTGTGAAGGAGGCCTAAGTCAGTGTAATAATTCTCAATAGTGCTGTTGTCAAATATTATGGTGTCAAAAAGGTCTTTTCTTGGTCTAAAATGAAATTCCTGCAGTTCCTTTATCACACTGCAAATAGCTGAATCTTAACAATGTACATTGTGCACACTGTCAGGATTCCCTTCTGTTGCCTGACCACAAAGATGTGATTTGCACTCACAACCTTCTCTAACTAAAACAGAGAGAAGCAGGAAACGTTTCTTGTCGGCATGTGATTGCCCCTATGCAAATCGCATACTTGCATCCACATTACCACAGCTCCAGCAAGCAACATAGGTGAATCCTGACAGTGTGCACATTGCACACTGTCAGTATTTGGCTATCTGCAGCGTGATAGAGGCACTAGACAAATTTATTTCTATCCCGTAAAACCATTTTAACTAAACACAGCGGTGAGCACAGGTCTTCTTTAGGCTGGTAGAAGATTTGCAGTTTTCGGTGCCATTTTTTGAGCCAAAGCCCAAAATGAATCCAAAAGGATCCTTAATTTTGCCCATTCATTTTGTATTTACTCCTGACTTGGACGAATTGCCAGCTCTACTAATATTAGATGATGGTAAATATAGGTGTTAAAACTAGCTGCATGTTAGTAATCAAAAAACATAATAATTTTATTTATTATTTTTATTTTTTTATTATTTTTTTATTTTTATTTTATTTTTTTTTAATTTTTAGTATATTATTTATTATTTTTAATATTAGATGATGCCTAGTCATACTTGCCAATTCTTTCAAAACATCTGGGAGAATCCCAAAAAAAAGGGAAGACCTCTCAGCCTTCTGGAGGAATTGGCAAGTCTTCCCGGGGAGGAATCTTCCAGGGAACCAGCTTGTACCCCGACATCCAGTAACAGGAAGACCGGTATAGTGGATGCATATAGCCTATGGCTAAAAAATGTTTCCGGTGGCTCCTGTTTATGTGCCACAAAGTATTTCTCTGCTGGAAAAGCCGTCACGTATGTGCCAAATTATGTTTGGGCGAGTCAAGAGCAGAGAGGAAGTCTCAGAGTCACTTGTTTGCACATTAGCCGCCTCTTTCACATCTCAAAACCTTTGCTAACTTTTTGCTCAACTTCCTTTTCCGGAGTGCACATATTAATTCACAGCTGCAGCCCAGGCTAATCCTGCTGCCCGAGCATATCAGTGTTACAATATGTAGGTCATTGTATCACATGTTTATCAAAAACTCTTGTGTTGTTTTTCAGTGTGGTCAAATGTATGACCAACTTATAGGATCAGATAATGATTGCTGTCCGTCGGGATCATTTATGATATCCTGCTGCAGATTATTACTTGTGTGTGGGGACATCATGCTGTGTAATGGGCTGTGGGGACAGCACACTGTGTGTGGGGGGCTGTGGGGGCATCATACTCTGTGTGTGGGGATGTGGGGGCATCATACTGTGTGTGGGGGGGCTGTGGGGACATCATGCTGTGTGTGTGGGGCTGTAGGGACATCATACTGTGTGTGTGGGGGGGGGGGCTCTGGGGACATCATCCTCTGTGTGCAGGGCTGTGGGAACATCACACTGTGTGTTGTGGACTGTGGGGACATCATGATGTTTGTGGAGGGCTGTATGAGCAGTGTGTGTTTGGGCTGTGGGGACATTATACTGTTTGTGGGGCCGTGGTGACATCATAGTGTTTGTGGGGACATCATACTGTGGCTGTGTGGATAGCATACTGTTTGTGGAGAGTTATGGAGATATATTACTGTGGTGGGGGTCTGCGGAGGCATAGTGTGCTATGTATTGGTAGCTCTGGAGCCATCATACTGTGTGTGGGGGCATCATCCTTTGTGTGGATTCATCATACTGTGTGTGTGGGGGCATCATGCTGTTAGTGGAGGGCTGTTGGGACATCATGCTCTGTGTGTGGGGGGCTGTGGGGACATCATACTGTGTGTGTGGGGGGTTGTGGGGACATCATGCTCTGTGTGTGGGGGGCTGTGGGGACATCATACTGTGTGTGTGGGGGGCTGTGGGGACATCATGCTCTGTGTGTGGGGGGCTGTGGGGACATCATACTGTGTGTGTGGGGGGTTGTGGGGACATCATGCTCTGTGTGTGGAGGGCTGTAGGGACATCATACTGTGTTTTGGGGGCTGTGAATACATCATACTGTGTGTTGGGGGCTCTGGGGACATCATGATGTGTGATGGGGCTGTTGATCAAGGAACATCTATACTTATGAAATATACTTAAGGCTGAATAACGGGTAAGAATATATGTTGCAATTAATCCTATACCAACATGCATTAAGAGGAGCTGCTGCTCAATATACTTAATTCTTCTCAATATTAAGTGACAAAAATATATAATAATAAGCAGAATTAAGTTCAGCCCTCCACAGCATTAATAATCTCTCATGTGGTCCCTTGGGAAAATGAATCATATACTGTACAGGGGGCAGTGAAGGTCTGTAAATTCTGCTGATAGCAGAACACTCAGGGGCTGACCCATCACTGCCATCAGCTGTACTCCACATGAGCACTTCCTGTGTTTTGTTGTAGGTTCCTCCGGCCATCAGAAACCTTTTGTGTCCTCCGCAGTCCAGACCTTACCAGAAACCTCAGGTTCCTCCTCTCTTCATCCACCTGAAGACGTTTCCTCCACGCTCACGTCTCACTTAGAGGCCCTGTACCGAGAGGTTGGTGTTGTGTCTATCGTTTTATACATTTTTATACATCTATATGGAAACTTCTAAGTATTAATCCTTCTTAATAGGTTGAACTTTTTGAAGAATTGCTGCAGAGCGGGAACTTGACTCCTGGAGAACAACAACAGGTAACATTGCTATCTCCAAATGTATCCGAGGGATCTTACTACTGATTCATTATTTCCGTACTCCTTAGAATTGACTCTTTATTATCCTGTCTCGTTACCCCGTCATTCTATGGGTGCCTGATCTGTTCTCTATTCCTTTCCAGGCAGTGAGGGAGTTGCGAGGTTCCTTGGATTTGCTGGAACAAAGATATTTAAAGGCACAAGAACAGCAACGCACTGGTTCTGGCAACTTGACTGCTGACCTAGACCCACAAAGGTAAAAGCTCGGTTCATACGACCATTCGAACAATCCCTTCTTAAATATTGTATTTCCCATTATACAATAAAAATAACCGTTATTCACCTCCTGCTACGGCGCCGTTCCAGTGATGTCAGTGCTGGAGCTCGCGCAACAATGTTATGCCATGTGAGTGCTGCAGCCAATCAGTAACCACTAATGGGCTCCAGAGCTCACACTTCCCTCAAATATCTGAGTTTTGTCTAATGGCAGTGTGATCGGCTGCAGCGTTCACATGGCATAACAATGTCATGTAAGAGATGGGAGATCCAGCACCATTAGTGCTGGAATGGTGCCAGTGCGGCAGGTGAGTGTCTGTTATTTTTATTGTACACTGGGTATAGAGTATTTATGAAGGGGCTGGACCCCTTTAATGGGAGCCATCAAGGTTCCTAACACAAGTTATGACTTTATTGTCATATGTAATGCAGATCTCTTTACAATTATGTTTCAAAGGGATTATGTTTCTTCTCCCTATTGGCTACCACTATGTTAAAATAATAAACTCAGGTGTTATTTACCATCCTCAGCTCTATGTTACAGCTAGAGTGCACATTACCACTGCAGCCAATCACTGGGCTCAGCGGCTCATGTATTGCACATCATGAGTGGCTGCAGCGGTCACATGAGCTGTAGTCATCATGTCACCACTGCAGCCTGTCAGCATATACCAAATGTCACAAGGGTCTACTGTCCTGGGGAGACTTGTGACAGGTTTGGGATCTGAGTCTCACATTGCTGTGTGAGACTCTGGATATTAAACATGTTTGCTTTCTTTTAGTGCAGCAAGGGTTAAGGACTCTTTTCTTGCTGATAGTTTATCTCAGGTGCAACCGGTTTGTGTCCACTCTCATTCCCTTTAAATAGTCACATGTCCCATCACCTGATGCCGGTTATAGAATTGCATCCCATTCTGAACTGACCACCATTGAAGGAAGAAGTCTGTGGAAGTTCTTGGAGCCATGCTGCTTGCAGCCCTGGTGTTAGGCTGCAGCAGTGAAGTTGCCTTTAAATAGTTTGATTCCCTTTAAATAGTCACATGTCCCATCATCTGATGCCAGTTATAGAATTGCTTCCCTTTTTGAACTGACCACCATTGAAGTAAGAAGTCTGTTGAAGCTCTTAGACCTGTGCCGCTTGCAGCCCTGGTGTTAGGTTGCAGCAGTGAAGTTTCCTTTAAATAGTCCCATTCCCTTTTAATAGTCACATGTCCCATCACCTGATGCCAGTTATAGAATTGCATCCCATTCTGAACTGAACACCATTGAAGGAGAAAGTCTGTGGAAGTTCTTGGAGCCATGCTGCTTGCAGCCCTGGTGTTAGGCTGCAGCAGTGAAGTTGCCTTTAAATAGTTTGATTCCCTTTAAATAGTCACATGTCCCATCACCTGATGCCAGTTATAGAATTGCATCCCATTCTGAACTGAACACCATTGAAGGAGAAAGTCTGTGGAAGTTCTTGGAGCCATGCTGCTTGCAGCCCTGGTGTTAGGCTGCAGCAGTGAAGTTGCCTTTAAATAGTTTGATTCCCTTTAAATAGTCACATGTCCCATCATCTGATGCCAGTTATAGAATTGCTTCCCATTCAGAACTGACCACCGTTGAAGGAGAAAGTCTGTTGAAGCTCTTGGAGCCATGTTGTTTGCAACCCTGGTGTTAGGATGCATCAGTGAAGTTGCTGATCTTTAGTCTCCCGCAGCCCTGGTGTTTGGCTGCAGCAGTTGATGCATATCCTGTCTATGTTCCCCTGTCTTTTATTGCCGTAGTGGTGATATCTACAGCACTCACTGGCCTTGGCACTATACAGGGTGAATGGAGGGACAGATGGGGACAAGGCACGTGACGGCAACGAGGGAAAGGACTCACATATAGGGGTGTTAGGGAGCTCAAGGTCCAGACATAGCTTAGTGTCAGGAGGTCTTCCTCTCCTTTTCCATCCCCATTGTTGACATCCCCTTGTCCGAGTGTGACTCCGGAGTTGTGGTGGAGAGGCAGCCGGGAGGCTGGGTGGAGGGTGACTAAAAGCTAAGCCTTAGGTAACTAAAATGTTACCTCTTTTATGATATTGTGTTGACATCATGAGAAAGATCCAAATTCCAGACAAGTTGCTATGAAGAATATGATCTGCCGCCCTTTCAGACACTCTTGTGGTTGATATACATATATTAAAGCTTTGTGTTGTATAATCTATATACTTTATATACAGGGAACTCGAAGAAGCCATATTCCAACTGGGCGTCCAACTGGAGGAGTTGCAAGAACAAGTCGAAAACTCTCCTTTGTCCTCCCCGAACTCACAATTAAGAAATCACCTAGAAGACAAAGTTACAACCCTTCATTTAGGAATTGCTCCACTTCCATCAGCCTCAGCGCCTGTTCCAGCTCTGCAAACCCCATACCCCCAGGCAAGTATCCAAGACATACACATACTTCATATAATATACTCTTACCTGATTGATGCTGTCAACCAAGACGTCTTACATTGCTGTCTTTTCAGATGTCATCTCCCGAGCCCCCCGGTGTCTCTAAAGGCGATGTGGAGACAATAAGTAAGGAAGATCCTGCCGAATACTTACCTCAACCTCTACTCCACAAGCATAAGCAGGTGGAGCGAGACTATGGCACCTTGCTATCTACGTGAGTCTTTAAATTTTGTCCCAAATAATAGTAGGCTATAGGAACTGCTTTTTTTATTAATGGCCTATCCTTAGGATGGGTGTCACGAGTGTGTCCCGCACGGCCTGATGTGATCTCGGGGGGACCTGGGATCAGAAGGTCACAGCGTGTTTGTTGATCGCAGAACGGCTTTAGTGCACGCTCACCATTTACCCTAAGTTAGAGCGTATTTAATTCTATCTGGTACTGAAGGGGTTAAAGGTTCCTTTCTATCCTGCAGTGATCTAAGAGGTAGTTGTAACCTCAGCTGCAGCCTCTCCCTTCTACTATAAATATGCACTCGTCACTTCTCCCCATGCTGGCTACAGCTCAAACTTATGCTGACCATGTCAGGGAGCTTGTCGCTGCATAGCTGTGGTGTCATTTCTATTGCAGCTGCATAGTTCCTTACTGAAGAAAACTTGGAGTGCTTCTTGTTGTGTCTTTCCCCTCCCGTTTGTCTTGCCTACCTTGTGATGTCTTATTGTATTAACGAGACTAGTGTTTCACTGGCACTCACTTGCCATGGTGAGTTTAGGGTCAACGAGGGCCTAGGCATGTGATTGGGGCATGGTGGGAAGAAGCCATCTAGGGACGTTAGGGAGTGCAGGGTCAACCAATATGTCTTATTGTAGCGAAACTAGTGTCTCTCTGGCTCTCATTAGCCAGGGTTAGTTTAGGGTCAGCAAGGGCCTAGGCACATGATCGGCGAACGGGGGGAAGGACCCGTCTAGGGACGTTAGGGAGTGCAGGGTCAACCAATACGTCTTATTGTAGTAGCAAAACTAGTGTCTCACTGGCCCTCATTAGCTAAGGTGAGTTTAGGGTCAGCGAGGGCCTAGGCACATGATCAGCGCACGGGGCGGGGGGGGGGGTTGGACCCATCTAGGGACATTAGAGAGTGCAGGGTTCGGCCTCAGGTGAGTGCTAGGAGGAAACACCGCTCACCCTGCCTAGCATGAGATCCTAACGTATTGTCTTTCTGGTGTACACTGTATGTCTCGATGCTCGCCAAGGGTCTTCCCCTGGCGTGACACTACCCTGGTATTCCCGATGTGTGTCACCACTCGCCAGGTTTCCTCCTATGACCAGGCGGGACACCTGTAGTCATATTGTGACATTGGGACATGAATATTTGTTTGGTGGACGTGTGATACCTGGCCCCCCCGCCGATCAGCTGTTACCGGCACTTGCCGAAAATACTTGGATCCTGCCGAATCAGAGCAGCTCCGTCAAAACTATAGCAGTCATGGCCGAGAACTTCATATCCACTCCCTAATCATTTGAACAGGGGTGGATCTGCAGTACCCGCCCGCAGCTTGAGGTGATAGCTAAAGATTGGGTGGGGCTTGTGTGATAAACCAATGATTAGTAAGTTGTAGGACATCCCCTTAAAACAATTGCCATCTACCAATAGTAATTTCCACTATTTTTTCATTCTCCAGATACAGTTCCTTCAAGTCTCTTCCCGATGCAATTGGATTAGAGCAAGAAGAGTGGCCTCAGGAGCCTCCTCAGAGCACTAGGCCTCACGACCATCTCCAAGATGCCTCTTCTCAAGGACAATCAAGTGCAATTAGGTCACAAAAAGGAAGACCACCAGTGCAGTCAACATCGCTCAGAACACAAGAAGCTAAACAAGATCCGAGACACCTAGATCCTCTCACATCTGTGATATCACAGGATCATGGGAACCATTTACAGACGGTCAGTCCACATGACCACCATGTTCAAAGGCCGAAATGGCACACACAATTAAGTAGTCATCGAAGCCAACCAATGACTTCTACACCCCATCAACCAAACGAGAGGTCCTTGAACCACCTGCGTGACTCGGCCAGTGGGACCATTGCTGGACACAAATCTTTGCCCACAGAGGAGCGCAAAGGATCTTCTGTGTTAAGTGGCCAGAAAATCTCTCCCGATGAAGGAAAACCATCAGCAGTGAGAAGGTGCCTGTCTAATCAGTGATCAAACATCCAGGGTTACTAGCTAAGATTTGCTGTCTACTACTTTACTAGTGGATGGACAAAATCACATTTAATGGAAACCTTTTTAGATGATTCATGCTGCCCGAACCACTCTCCTCATGAATTGGAGACAAGCACATTTATTGCAAATCATGGAGAATGAGGTGACTAAGATGTTTAGTCATGGATGTAGGTGCCCCCTGTTTCTCCTTCCCCTCTCAGCTAGATTGACAGGTCTCTCCCAATATACACATCTCGAGAGATCTGTATTTCGGGTAGCATGAATCATTTGCCCATACATCTATCATAGTAGCACCTAGTGATGGAGCGTCCCTAGTAGTTAATTTCCAACCTTACAGTGAGCTTTGCAGCATGATCAGCCTTAATAACCAAACTTAAGTACATCAATCTGTTTTGGGGTGATTGTCCTCATCAGCGTAGATGTCACGCTCGGACTAGCGAGTGTCCGAAACACAGCGTGACAGATGTGCACGGACCAACAGAGCATGGCTTAACACATGAGTATCAACAGGTATGGTAAAGGAGAGGAGGAGCCTAACGGTAGGGAGCGGGGGATGGGACAGCTCCTGACACTAATCTGGATCTGGTCCCTAATCCCTCTTAATTTTCCTATACGAGTCCTTCCCCTCATCGCCGTCATGTGCCTAGTCTCTTACTGTCACTCCACTCACCCTCTATAGTGACAAGGCCGATGAGTACACTAGACATCACCACTACAGTAACGACACACAGGGGAAGGAGGACAGACAGGGGAACATAGACAAAAGGATATACCAACAAACTTCATGGCTGCAGCCAGACACCAAGGCTGCAGTCAACACAGCTCCAAACAGTAGCAGTGTAAAAGCTTCACCAGTGGATCACCAGTGAACGTCCTCCCTTCTAAGGTGGTCAGAAACAGAATTAATTCTATTACTGGCATCAGATGATGGCTCATGTGACTATTTAAAGGAGAAGGAAGTGCTCATAAACCAGCTGCACCTGAGGAGAACTAATCAGAGTTGCTAGCAAGGAAAATTACATTTAAAAGAAAGCAAATACATTTAAAATCCACAGTCTCACAAGGCAATGTGAGACTCAGGTTCCAAATCTGTCACAAGTGTCCTAATGACAGGAGACACTCATGATAGTAGTGCAACACATCTCAAAACAGCTGTCTATAGATGATTTTGGCTATGATCCCTTGTCATTTTGCAAGGCTTGATAAAGGGTTGGATATTGACTTATAGTGTAGCTTCCCCCAATAAGTATCATCTATGAGACTAATTTTTTTTGTTCTTCTGGACAGCTAATTTGCATTATTTTTCCGCATAAGACTCCATACTTTCCTGGTATCTTTAAAGGGAGTCTTTAAGCAGGTTTTTGCTATATAATCTGAGAGCAGCATGACGTAGTTGTTGTGACCCTGATTCCAGCTATGTGTCACTTTACTGCATGGGTGAGCACCCGTTACCCATTATTTTTGGCAGTGTGCCCCTCCTTTTTCCCCCATGTGTCACTTACTGAGCTGTGTGTTGCTGTTTTAATAAAATCAGTGTTTTCTCAGCAGATTAGCTCTACATGACTAGGTGTCTTGTGCCTCCTAGTCCTGCTGCTTTGTATAACCCCACCCCATCACTGATTGGCCGCTTTCTGCCTGTGTACACAGAAAGCGGCCAATCAGTGGTGTGGGCAGGGTTATACACAGCTCAGAATTCTGTTCTCTACTAGATCTGCAGCAGAGAAAACAGTGATTGTATCAAAATGACAGCAAGCAGCTCAGAAGTGACACATCGCTGGAATCAGAGTCTCTGCCCCTATATCCTGCTGCTCTCAGATTACATAGCAAAAATCTGCTGACAGATTCCTTTAAGGAGAGCCAGACCCTTCCCTTAGTAGTCTGTGGTGCATGTAGAAGGGCTCCAAGCACAGATTGACGATCTTTTTCACTTCTGGCTAATCTGCAGAGATCAAATAAACCCTAAACCTTTCTCGAATCTTGAAAGTGGATGCCTACTCTTGTTGCCTGGAATTCATACTGAGTATATTGGCACCTAATATATGGCCCCTAATGGCATGTGTGGTGCAAGTATCTGTATATTTAGTATGGATATCAAACAACAAGAGAAGGATTGTGCAGATCCCTTACTCCAGTCCTTCCTTCTCGTTACTCCTAACATCAGCTTCCACATTGGTAGTAAAACATACCCTAGTATGGGAATTAATCTGTACCCTAGCACGCTGATGTCTTCAGTTAGGGATCTGCAGCCGTCTACTTATAAACGTGTCTGTCTTCTATCAGGATGTCACAAGACTCAAAAACATTACCCCAGCGCGTTTCTCTGAGTTCTCCATTGAAAGTGCAACACTCCCGGACCCCGACAGCTGTGCCTTCAGTCAGCGAGGAGAGTGCACGCAGCCCCCAGTCACATAGGAGTAGCAGCAGCAAGAGTGTCAGCCCCTCTGCCGAGAAGAAGCCGCTGAGGACTAAAGGAATTGTTGCTCAGGTAAGATGCTTTATTTCAATCATACCAATTGTGCATTCTTATGGAGGTTTCTGTGTGAGAAGTCATGCATGTAAACCTACCATTGACACAGGCACTAATACTTACAATTCTACAGCACTGTACAATTCAGAGGGTAGATAAATATATAGTATCAGACATTGCAGAGTAACACATTCAACTATTCAAAAAAAAAAAGTGAGGGGCCTGCTCAGCAGAGAGAAGTGAGGGACCTGCTGAGAAGTGAGGGACCTGCTGAGAAGAGAGAAGTGAGGGACCTGCTGACAAGAGAGAAGTGAGGGACCTGCTCAGCAGAGAGAAGTGAGGGACCTGCTCAGAAGAGAGAAGTGAGGGACCTGCTGAGAAGTGAGGGACCTGCTGACAAGAGAGAAGTGAGGGACCTGCATAAAAGAGAGAAGTGAGGGACCTGCTGAGAAGAGAGAGAAGTGAGGGACCTGCTGAGAAGAGAGAAGTGAGGGACCTGCTCAGCAGAGAGAAGTGAGGGACCTGCTCAGCAGAGAGAAGTGAGGGACCTGCTCAGAAGAGAGAAGTGAGGGACCTGCTCAGAAGAAAGAAGTGAGGGACCTGCTCAGAAGAGCGAAGTGAGGGACCTGCTCAGAAGAGAGAAGTGAGGAACCTGCATAAAAGAGAGAAGTGAGGGACCTTCTGAGAAGAGAGAGAAGTGAGGGACCTGCTCAGCAGAGAGAAGTGAGGGACCTGCTTAGAAGAGAGAGGTGAGGGACCTGCTCAGAAGAGAGAAGTGTGGGACCTGCTTAAAAGAGAGAAATGAGGGACCTGCTGAGAAGAGAGAGAAGTGAGGTACCTGCTTAGAAGAGAGAAGTGAGGGACCTGCTCAGAAGAGAGAAGTGAGGGACCTGCTCAGTAGAGAGAAGTGAGGGACCTGCTCAGAAGAGAGAGAAGTGAGGGATCTGCTCAGAAGAGAGAGAAGTGAGGGACCTGCTCAGAAGAGAGACGTTTGGGACCTGTTCAGAAGAGAGAAGTGAGGGACCTGTTCAGAAGAGAGAAGTGAGGGACCTGCTAAGAAGAGAGAAGTGAGGGACCTACTCGGAAGAGAGAAGTGAGGGACCTGCTCAGAAGAGAGAAGTGAGAGACATGCTGAGAAGAGAGAAGTGAGGGACCAGCTCAGCTCAGAAGAGAGAAGTGTAGGACCTGCTGAGAAGAAAGAAGTGAGGGATCTGCTCAGAAGAGAGAGAAGTGAGGTATCTGCTCAGAAGAGAGAGAAGTGAGGGACCTGCTCAGAAGAGAGACGTTTGGGACCTGTTCAGAAGAGAGAAGTGAGGGACCTGTTCAGAAGAGAGAAGTGAGGGACCTGCTCAGAAGAGAGAGAAGTGAGGGACCTACTCGGAAGAGAGAAGTGAGGGACCTGCTCAGAAGAGAGAAGTGAGAGACATGCTGAGAAGAGAGAAGTGAGGGACCAGCTCAGCTCAGAAGAGAGAAGTGTAGGACCTGCTGAGAAGAAAGAAGTGAGGGATCTGCTCAGCAGAGAGAAGTGAGGGGCCTACTCAGAAGAGAGAAGTGAGGGACCTGCTGAGAAGTGAGGGACCTGCTGAGAAGAGAGAAGTGAGGGACCTGCTGAGAAGAGAGAAGTGAGGGACCTGCTGAGAAGAGAGAAGTGAGGGACCTGCTTAGAAGAGAGACGTAAGGGACCTGCTCAGCAGAGAGAAGTAAGGGACCCCCAGCAAGTGTATCTATATTTCCATATACAAGGTGGATGCATGGAGTGTGATAACAGATGATAACAGGAACAAGATATTGAAGAAAAGGTAGGACGAGAGACCCAAGGAAAGTTAGATTAGTGAGGTGATGTGATAAGCCTGCCTAAAGAGATGGGCATACTTAAAACTGAATACTTTGGGAATTAACCAACTTGTCCGGAGTAGCACATTTCAGAGAACTGGCGCAGCACAAGAAAAGTTATGGAGATGGCAGTGGGAGGTTTGGTTTATGGACGATATTAGTCTTTGATCATTAGCAAAACAGAGAGAAAGGAGTAGGGTGGTAAACAGAGATGATATAGGAGAGGTAGGGTAGTGCAGCACTGATGAGAGCTTTTTGGATGAGTGTAAGTTATTCTGTAGTGGCTGGACAACCAGTGTAGTGACTGGCACAGGATAGAGGCACCTGTGTAGCGGCTGGTCAAATATATGATCCTGGCTGTTGCTGTCACACAGTTTTGCTCAAAACTCTCTGAGTGTCATGGCATAAGTCGCTGTTCACACTACAGATTCTGACACTCCACCCTATGGTTTCTCTGGTATTTCTGAGTTACACAGGCAGGCTTGGTCATCGACCAACTGTGTGCTAATTAATGGTTAGGCTAGCAAGAGTTATCCTCTGGGATCACATGTTGTTGGAGACCTATCACATTTACTTCCCACCTTTTTGAGATGGTTGGAATCTGTCTTCTCATGCCGACTATAGTTTATTGCTGTCTTGGTCTGTGTGCTGTTGTGTCCAAGTACTGCTGGTGATTACATTGTGTGGTGCTTGGAGTTGTTGTGGAATTCTCTCGTTGTCTTGTTGTTTCTTCCCTGCTTTTATTTTCCTCCTTCCTCCTATTGTCTTGTACCTTTTGTGTGAGCAGGATGTGAGATAGTTTTGGTTTCTATCTCTGTTAGTTTTATCACACTCCTATCCCAGCCCTCCGCTGGGTTAGAGGGAGGAGGTATAACATTAGGGCTGGTCAGGAAGGTGGCTCAGACATCTCCACCTTCAGAGGTATCTCTGAGATAAGGGATAGCTAGGACTCCCTAGTCTAAGGGCCAGTCTAGGAGCCCTGGTTCCCTGCTCAGTGCCCCGGTCTCGCCGTTCAGTGGTCCTGTCCGTCCAAACTGCCCACAAAACGGGTTTCGGACGTATGCACAGACGGGGCCAGTGACTATAATGGTGCAGACATAGTCACCGTGTGCTCTGTCATGCACCATTTTCGGGAGTATATGTTTACAAGAGGCGGACACCTAGATGCAGTCTACTACATCTGGGTGTCCTCCTCCAGTAGGCGTCTACTTCCAAAAATGGTGCGCGACAGAGCACACGTTGACTCCATCTGCCCATTAGGCTATGTGTCCACGCTGCGGAAAATGCGCGGATTTCTCGCGGAAAAGCCGCGGATTTTCCGAAAATCTGCAGCAGCGGCACTTCCCAGCCATTTCTATGGCATTTTGGAAATGCTGTGCCCACGCTGCGGATTTTTCCGTGGCGGATTTGCCGCGGATTTTGATCCGGAAAAATCTGCAACATGTCAATTATTGTTGCGGATTTTGATCCGCATTTTGGCTATAGAATTGGGGGGAAAAAAAAAAAATCCGCGGCAATTCCGCAGTAAATCCGCGGTAATTCCGCGGCAAATCCGCACCTTTAAAAAGGTGCGAATTTTGCGGGAAAGCCGCGGATTTTGGTGCAGAAAAATCCGCAGCAACATTCTACCGTGGACACATAGCCTAATAGTCAAAGGCCCTCTCAGCGCATACGTCCAAAAGCGGTTTTGCGGGGGGATTCGGACGGGACCACTGAATGGGGAGAGGAACGCAGTGTGAAAGCGGCCTAATAGATGTCCCAGTCCCCACACTCATCAGCAGTTCTTCAGTCTATCTCAAAGAGGGGTTCTTCAATCAGGACCCCCCTCTATGCCATCCTTGGGCCCAGATAGACAAGCCCTTTAACTTACTATTAGTATTTTTCTCTTTTGATGACTTTAAATATTTTTGATTTTGTTATAAAATCATCTTTTTTTCTGTTCTACAGAGGAGAATTCTGTCCCCAGAAACTGACAGTGGATTTCTTGGATCAGAAAGTAGTCGGTCCATCCAAAAGCAGAGAGATCAGCTACGACTTACTCAGTAAGACCCTCTATCTACTTTCTGCTTTACTATATCTTCTGCATTGCTGTACTTAAAGGGGACCTCTCATTTGCTATAAATATGTAATTTGCTTACCTGGTGTAATTGCCGCTGTTTTTCCTGAATCCAGTGTTGTGTTTCTTTTGTTCCTGCTCCTCACCGTTCCTGAGATATGGACCCACTTCTCTGTATATAAAACAAGTCTTTTTAGCCAAATGGGTGTGGTCCCGAAGAAGACGCCTACAGAGAAAAGTTGTGGAACACGCCCACTTGACTAAAAAGAGTAGATTACTTTCTAGGGAATAGAAGGCCATATCTCAGAAACGGAGAGGAGCAGGAACAAAAGAAAAACATCGCCGGATTCAAGAGAAAATCAGCATTAACACAAAAAAAAAATAAAAAATATATTATATATATATATATATATATATATATATATATATATTTATATTTATGACAAGTAACAGGTCATCTTTAAAGTAAAACAATTGATATCTTAAAGGTGTTTCTCGCATTCTTGCATTTTTCAAAAGTTACTGTAAATTAAAAAAATATTTTTTTTAAAGAAAAGGTAGTAAACATTTTATGCAGATATTAACTATGACTTTATATAAGAAGGTGTCTTTTATGGATTTACTTTCCTTTGATGCTGACGGGTTAAGGACCCTTTCCCTTCTGGCTGAGATTACTCAGAGCCTTAATCACAGCTGCAGCATCTTATCGTCACACCCTTCCACTATATTTACCCACTCCTGGCTTCACTCCATGCCATTAACCCATTACTTGCCAAATTTGAAGTTTTGTTTTTTTTTATTTTTATTAAATGACAGATTTTTTATAAAAAAAAAAATAAAAATGAAATTTAAGCAAAATTAATTAATTTAATGAATGAATGAATTGAATTAATTAATTTAATTTAATGAATTTTAAGCAAAAAATTAGGCGTCCCAAAAAAAGGACATTGGTAGATAATAGGTTAATAGATCTTCTATACTGATCACTTTGAAGGAGCTTGTCTCTAAAGAAGCTGAGGTGTTTGTTTCTGTTGCAGTTGAGAAGTTTCCTACTGGAGAAGCCATGGAGTATTGTTTGTTGTGTTTTTCCCCAACCATTGGTCTTACCTTCCTCTTATTCTTTTATTGCAGTAGTGAGACTAGTGTCTTGCTTGCCTTCTCACTAGTCAGGGTGAGTTCAGGGCCAGCAGGGCCTAGGCATGTGATGTCGCACGGGGGAAAGACCCATCTAGGGATATTATGGAGTGCAGGGATAACACTCAGGTTCCCTATCTCTATTGCCATGACCTTCCATTGTACTTCTTCCCTGGTTTACCCTTAGTGTTGCGTTGCTCACTAGGCGTCCTATCGCACCTGGGGTGACATCTATACAGCGCGCGATAGCTACTGTTGTGTGGTTGGTCCAGATGTGGCAAGGGGTCAACCAGCGGACCATTTTATGTGTTTGGGCCTCTCCTGATTTCCGTCTGACAGATGATATTTAGTTAATTCCCTATTAGGAGTTTAAGGCCACAGCTTACTCCACTCTCACTATTGGAAAAACATATGTCCTTAGCCGAGATAAAGTGTATGAGGGAGTCATGAGAGATGACCGTCAGCCGTAAAAGTGTTTGGGCAGCTTAAAGGGGCGAGGACTGTATTAGTGGATTCACTGGACTGAAGGTACCGTTCACTTGCCTGGGGGAGTGAACTGGACCGGCCACCGAGTCTTCACTACGGCTACAGGAGGTGGCAGCAAGTATATATGCTGGTAAGCAGCTGGCAGAGGTCAGCCCCAGGGGCTCTGCGGTACCCTAACAGCTGGCGCCACGGACACAGTACAGTCTCTGGTGGTAATGACAGCAACAGCAGACAGAGTTGTGGATCCGTCCAGGATGATGGATGAATGGTTATGGCACTGGCGACCGGCATGTATCAGCTAGTAGCATAGCAGATGGCCGACGTAGGTAGTCATAACAGCAGCAACAGCAGATAAGGAGCGCACTGAAACAGAAGCAGAAATCAGCAGCAGCATGTAGCACAACAACAGCAGCAGCACACAGGACCTGAGAACTAGCAGCGTAACTAACTTGTTGCCCGGGCACCTCCCTAAAGGGGAATATTCCAAGCAAGAAGGCCTGCGTAGACACCATCACATGTTTCCCAACGCTGGCAGGAAACTAGCCAGGTCTTTCACCGGGAAGGAACAACCACGGGAAGGGCAGTCTCCAGTCAAGGAAACCACCTATGCCAAACATGGTATCCATCCACAGACAGCTGTTTCGGGGTATTTCTTCGGCGCTCCATTGGGAGACCCAGACGATTGGGTGTATAGCTACTGCCTCCGGAGGCCACACAAAGCATTACACTAAAAAGTGTAAGGCCCCTCCCCTTCTGGCTATACACCCCCAGTGGGATCACTGGCTCACCAGTTTTCTGCTTTGTGCGAAGGAGGTCAGACATCCACGCATAGCTCCACTGTTTAGTCAGCAGTAGCTGCTGACTATATCGGATGGAAGAAAAGAGGGCCCATATAGGGCCCCCAGCATGCTCCCTTCTCACCCCGCTGGTGGTTTGTAAGGTTGAGGTACCTATTGCTGGTACGGCGGCTGGAGCCCACATGCTGTTTTTCCTTCCCCATCCCCCTGAGGGGCTCTGAGGAAGTGGGATCTTACCGGCCCCAAAGCCCTGAGGCCGGGCTCCATCCACAGACCCATTGAACCTGCTGGATACGGAGCTGGGTACCGTTCAGGGACATGGCCCTGCACCATTCAGGTACTCTGTGTCCCCGTACACACAGGCACAGCACACTCCAGACTTGCTGGGTGTGCTAGTGCGCCGGGGACAGTAAAGGGTTACAGTCACTGCAGCCTAGCTGAGTGACTTTATGTATGGGGAACTACCGCGCCGGACGCTCCGGGAGCGGCGGCGCGGCTGGGACTTGTAGTGCGCCGGGGACTTAGCGCCGACCGCGCTTTTACGGCGGCGGCGCTTATAAATCCAGTCCCCGGCTTTTGCGGCCTAGCTCCGCTTCGTTCCCGCCCCCACCCTGTCAATCAGGGTAGGGGAGAGACGCTGTACAATCAGCAGCGCCGAGGGCTGGAGCCTTATTTACATGCTCCAGCCCTCTCACTGGACACTGTGGGACGCCGGTTTCCCGCTCTGACTTGGGGGCACGCCCACGGCCCGCCCCTACCCACACGAGCTGGAGAAGGACGCCGGCAGCCATTCCTGCAGTCCGAGCTGAGAGATCGGACTCTGGGCAACCAGGCACAGGACTAGGGCGACCACACACCCGCTTATAGGCGGGCGGTAAGCGGCACCTGAAGTGCTGACCCCACTAAATACCGCAGTTGTCCATTTGTATTTTATGCTTACACTGCATAGGTCGCTATTTTTGGCTATATGCCCTCTTAGATGGCGACACATCAGCAGCAGGAAAGCAGGGGTGCTAAGGCACAGGCTTTCCATGCTGCTTGTATTGCATGTACTGAAGTGTTCATGTGTATTTATGCTTGTATGCTATACACCGCACTGTACGGTCGCTAGTCTGGGCTATTTTCGCCTAGAATGACTAGACTACAGCAGCAGAAAAGCAAGGGTGCTGAGGCACAGGTTTTTTCTATGCTGCTTGTATTGCAGGGGTTGCAGTGTTCATTTGTACTTATGCTTGTATGCTATACATTGCACTGTATGGTCGATATTCTGGGCTATATTCCCCTAGATGGCTAGTCTACAGCAGCAGAAAAGCAGGGGTGCCAAGGCACAGGCTTTCTATGCTGCTTGTATTGCATGTGCTGCAGTGTTCATTTGTACTTTATGTTGCACTGTACGGTCGCCATTCTTGGCTCTATATCCTAGATGGCTAGCCGGCAGCAGCATATAAGCAACACAGGCTTTCGATGCTGTTTTTACTGCATGTGATACTGTTCCACGGCACTGAACCCCATTGTGTGCAATGCTCCCCTGGAGCACTTGGTCAGCCGGGGTCTCTACTAGACGTGGCCAAAGGAGCCACCTGTCAACCCTGTCCAAGGACAGGGATGGAGTTGCAATGGGATAGAGACTTGCAGTCCGGACAGGCCATGGGCAATCTGGATCATTGCTCCCTGGCCACCCTCATTTGGAATAAAATCGGTGCTCCGGGGGGATCCCAGGAAGACTCTCTGTATGATGAGGCAGACGTAGCTCATCAGGACTTTGATCCTGACACCGCTCTCAATCCGGATACACCGGATGGTGACGCCATAAGGAATGATCCTATAGCGTCCATCAATGGAATGTTGGATCTTTCTCCCTCAGCTCCCCCAGCGGAGGAGTCAGCTTCACAGCAGGAGAAGTCCCATTTCAGTAGCTCAAACGTATATTGAGTATTTTTCTGGCCACGCTGACTTCAGAGAAGCAGTCCAGGAACACCACGCTTACCAGATAAGCGTTTTCTCCAAACGTATTAAGGATACACGTTATCCTTTTCCCCCTGACGTGGTCAAGCGCGGGACCCAGGGTCCAAAGCTGGATTCTCCAATCTCCAGGCTTGCGGCTAGAGCATAGTTGCAGTGGAGATGGGACTTCACTTGAAGATGCTAGACAGATGGACTCTGGTTGAAATCTGTCTATGAGGCTATCGGCGTGTCGGTTGCTCCGGCATTTACAGCCGTATGGGCACCCTAAGCTTTTCAGCTGTTCTTGCACAGCTGGTCTTGAGCATATGTACATTTGTGCCGCAGGGGCGTCCGTAACCTCGCAATGTCTGCATTGCGACTTACCCTATTAATGCTGTCCTGGAAGGACAGTCGAGGTTTCGGTCCTTCCCAAGCTCGGGCAGGTCCCAATTGTCCTCGTCCAAAAGAGCTGAAAAGCCTCAGAGGGGCTCAGCTTCCGGGGGCTCAATCACGCCCAAGGAAGGCAGCCGGAGGAACCGCTACCAAGGCGGTCTCCTCATGACTCTCAGCTCTCTCATCTCTCCGCATCCGCGGTTGATGGCAGACTCGCTCGCCTTTGGCGACATTTAGCTGCCACAGGTCACAGACCGGTGGGTGAGGGACATTGTGCCCACGTGCACAGGACAGAGTTCTGTTCTCGTCCTCCGACTCGATTCTTCAGAACGTCCCCACCTCCCCACCGAGCCGATGCTCTTCTGCAGGCAGAAGGAGTGGTAATCCCTGTTCCTCTTCAGGAACAAGACACGGTTTTCCTCCAATCTGGTTGTGGTGCCAAAAAAGGACGGCTCTTTCCGTTCCATTCTGGACCCAAAACTGCTCAACAAGCACGTGGAGGCCAGGCGGTTCCGGATGAAACCCTCCGCTCCGTCATTGCCTCAATGTCTCAAGGAAATTTCCTAGCATCAATAGACATCAAAGATGCTTATCTCCACGTGCCGATTGCTACAGAGCACCAACGTTTTCTACGTTTTGTGATAGGAGACGAACATCTCCAGTTCGTAGCTCTGCCATTTGGTCTGGCGACAGCCCCACGGGTGTTCACCAAGGTCATGGCGGCAGTGGTAGCAGTCTTGCACTCACAGGGACACTCTGTGATCCCTTACTTGGACGATCTACTTGTCAAGGCACCCTCTCAAGAGGCATGCCAACTCAGCCTGAATGTTGCGCTGGAGACTCTCCAGACGTTCGGGTGGATCATCAACTTCTCAAAGTCAAACCTGTCACCGACCCAATCACTAACGTATCTTGGCATGGAGTTTCATACCCTCTCAGCGCTAGTGAAGCTTCCGCTGGACAAGCAGCGGTCACTACAGACCGGGGTGCAGACTCTCCGTCACGGTCAGTCGCACTCCTTAAGACGCCTCATGCACTTCCTCGGGAAGATGGTGGCGGCAATGGAGGCGGTTCCGTTTGCGCAGTTTCATCTGCGTCCTCTTTATTGGGACATTCTCCGCCAATGGGACGGGAAGTCAACATCCCTGAACAGGAAAGTATCCCTTTCACAGACGGCCAAGGACTCTCTGCAATGGTGGCTTCTTCCCACCTCATTATCACAGGGAAGATCCTTCCTACCACCGTCTTGGGCGGTAGTCACGACAGACGCGAGTCTGTCAGGGTGGGGAGCAGTGTTTCTCCACCACAGGGCTCAGGGTACGTGGACTCAGCAGGAGTCCACCCTTCAGATCAATGTTCTGGAAATCAGAGCAGTGTATCTTGCCCTACTAGCCTTCCAACAGTGGCTGGAAGGGAAGCAGATCCGAATTCAATCGGACAACTCCACAGCGGTGGCATACATCAATCACCAAGGGGGGACACGCAGTCGGCAAGCCTTCCAGGAAGTCCGGCGGATTATGATGTGGGTGGAAGCCACGGCCTCCACCGTATCCGCAGTTCACATCCCCGGCGTAGAAAACTGGGAAGCAGACTTCCTCAGCCGCCAGGGCATGGACGCAGGAGAATGGTCCCTTCACCCGGACGTGTTTCAGGAAATCTGTAGCCGCTGGGGAAGGCCGGACGTCGACCTAATGGCGTCCAGGCACAACAACAAGGTCCCAACCTTCATAGCACGGTCCCGCGATCACAGAGCTCTGGCGGCAGACGCCTTAGTGCAAGATTGGTCGCAGTTCCGGCTCCCTTATGTGTTTCCACCTCTGGCACTCTTGCCCAGAGTGCTACGCAAGATCAGATCCGAATGCAGCCGCGTCATACTCGTCGCCCCAGACTGGCCAAGGAGGGCGTGGTATCCGGATCTGTGGCATCTCACGGTCGGCCAACCGTGGGCACTACCAGACCGACCAGACTTACTGTCCCAAGGGCCGTTTTTTCCATCGGAATTCTGCGGCCCTGAACCTGACTGTGTGGCCATTGAGTCCTGGATCCTAGGGTCTTCAGGATTATCCCAAGGGGTCGTTGCCACCATGAGACAGGCTAGGAAGCCCACGTCCGCTAAGATCTACCACAGAACGTGGAGGATATTCTTATCCTGGTGCTCTGCTCAGGGAGTGTCTCCCTGGCCATTTGCATTGCCTACCTTTCTTTCTTTCCTGCAATCTGGGTTAGAAAAAGGTTTGTCGCTCGGCTCCCTTAAAGGGCAAGTCTCGGCGCTATCCGTCTTTTTTCAGAAGCGTCTAGCACGACTTCCTAAGGTGCGCACGTTCCTGCAGGGGGTTTGTCATATTGCACCCCCGTACAAGCGGCCGTTAGATCCATGGGATCTGAACAGGGTACTAGTTGCCCTCCAGAAGCCGCCCTTCGAGCCTCTGAGGGAGGTTTCACTTTCTAGACTATCACAGAAAGTGGCTTTTCTAGTAGCGATCACATCTCTTCGGAGAGTGAGCTAGCAGCGCTGTCTTCCAAGGCTCCCTTCCTGGTCTTCCACCAGGACAAGGTAGTGCTGCGCCCCATTCAGGAGTTTCTCCCGAAGGTGGTATCCTCTTTTCATCTTAATCAGGATATCTCTTTGCCTTCGTTTTGTCCTCATGCAGTTCATCGGTATGAGAAGGATTTACATTTGTTAGATCTGGTGAGAGCACTCAGAATCTACATTTCCCGCACGGCGCCCCTGCGCCGTTCGGATGCACTCTTTGTCCTTGTCGCTGGTAAGCGCAAAGGGTCGCAGGCTTCTAAGGCCACCCTGGCTCGATGGATCAAAGAACCAATTCTTGAAGCCTACCGTTCTGCTGGGCTTCCGGTTCCATCAGGGCTGAAGGCCCATTCTACCAGAGCCGTGGGTGCGTCCTGGGCATTGCGACACCAGGCTACGGCTCAACAGGTGTGCCAGGCAGCTACCTGGTCGAGTCTGCACACTTTCACCAAACATTATCAGGTGCATACCTATGCTTCGGCGGACGCCAGCCTAGGTAGAAGAGTCCTGCAGGCGGCAGTTGCTTCCCCGTAGGGGAGGGCTGTCTTCGCAGCTCTAACATGAGGTATTTCTTTACCCACCCAGGGACAGCTTTTGGACGTCCCAATCGTCTGGGTCTCCCAATGGAGCGCCGAAGAAGAAGGGAATTTTGTTACTTACCGTAAATTCCTTTTCTTCTAGCTCCTATTGGGAGACCCAGCACCCGCCCTGTTGTCCTTCGGGATTTTTGGGTTTTTTCGGGTACACATGTTGTTCATGTTGAACGGTTTTTCAGTTCTCCGATGTTACTCGGAGTGAATTTGTTTAACCAAGTTATTGGCTTTCCTCCTTCTTGCTTTTGCACTAAAACTGGTGAGCCAGTGATCCCACTGGGGGTGTATAGCCAGAAGGGGAGGGGCCTTACACTTTTTAGTGTAATGCTTTGTGTGGCCTCCGGAGGCAGTAGCTATACACCCAATCGTCTGGGTCTCCCAATAGGAGCTAGAAGAAAAGGAATTTACGGTAAGTAACAAAATTCCCTTCTTGCCCCTCATCAGTGTGGAGTAGGAATCTGGCTAGTGGGAGAAATGCCAAGTAAAAGACTATGTCAGCAAGGATGGTTGACCTTAGGGAGATCAACATCCACCACTGCGGAGACACCATCACGTGTTTCTCAACGCAGTGATTCTAGAGCAATGCCCCCTGGGAAGGTGCCTTAAATACCTGAAACTTCTCAGCTGACCTGAGAGGCACTTCCAGGTCAAGGTTCGCTGGCCATTTAAGAAAAGGGATGTGGCCACGTGCAAACTCTTCTTGCAGTACCAGGAGGCCTGTGAGATGTACACAGGCACTGAGTAGACAGCAGCATGGACCGGGGATGAGGCAGCCACTGTGTGATGGCCCGGCAGGTGAGAGAACCGACGTTTCCCCTGGGGGAGGGGGGAAGGACAGTGTGGGGACACCGGTATGGACATTACACTTGCAATCACTGCCTTGATCTCTGGATCCAGCCACCTACAGTCTCAGTTGATGCAAAGCTATTTCGGAGCTCAGTATCGTAGAGCGCATAGTTCAGGCCAGTGGCGTAATGATGCTGCTGGTCCAAACTGTCAATCGAGCGCGTTGCCCCCCAGTAAACAAGAAGTCAGGAGGCTGGGGAACGATACACTCCTGTAGAAGAAGTGGAGAACCTTTGGGCACACTCCGCTCATTTTGATACAGTCTTGATTTGCCGATACTTTTGTTTGTGTTACATTTGAATACACTAATAAGCCATAAGTATAATATCTCCATGTTTTCCACTTCCAGAGAAGATCCAGAAGAAGCACTAGACCCCACCTCCAATTCTACAGTTAAAAGTGAGAGACATTCCTCTAAATCTGGTGGCCCCTTGTCCAGAACAAACAAGGTATTATGGGACAAGAGAAAACCAAATAACCATTGGACGGGCCCCTCAGAAGCTAGCTCGCCTTCCCCGGGTCCCAAGAGTCTCACCGAAAGTGAGAGCAGAGAACACACTGGTGAGTTCTTGTGTTTCAGGAATTTATTTTTTTGTTTTTCAGAAGCCCTCTTGCTATCAAACGCCTGCTTTAAGAACAGCAATAAGACAGTATCACGCTAGGTATGGGGAAATACCAAGCGAACATCGAAAAGGGAGGGAAGAGATAAAGGGAACCCTTTGTCTAGGGAAAGGGGAGATGGTGACCCCTGATCAAGCTTTCCATTGGCCCCTCTAGATAGGTTCCGCAGCTATACGCTGAGCAGGTTATCTGGCCCTAGCTGACCCTGAACTGGGCCCTTGGTAAGGAACTGATGGGATGAGCACTTAGTCAACCCCACTAAGTTCTAAAGAAGACACAGGGAGCACAAACAGGGGAAAGAAAACAAGCAACTTATGTCCATGATGACTCAGAGAGAGGTACAACAAGGTTTCTCGAGATGAATACAAGCCAACTGCTTGCACTCAAGCCCCTATAGAAATGTAACTATATCACCAGCAAACACCAAGGTGAAATGTGTTATGATCTGGTCACCGTGGACGATCACAAAAATCCCATCAGCAGCAAAAACACAAGAGTAGTTGGAACCTGAGCTGACCGCAATCCCCTATCTATCAGACCACACTAGAAGTAGCCGTGGAGCGTTCCTAAACACACTTAGACACCTCGTCACAGCTGGAGAACCTTACTACATCTGACAGATAGAAATGAGGAAACCTATCTTGCCTCAGAGTAGTCCCCAAAGGAATAGCAAGCCCCCAACATATAAAGCCAACGGTGATGTAAGAAAACACAATACACAGATAGGAAAAATAGATTAGCAAAGGCGAGGCCCGACTTCTTAGATAGAACAAAACAGAACAGGACAGAAAACTGATTGCGGTCAGTGCAAAACCCTGCGGAAAAATACCAATCTCCTGATAATAAAAAATACTGAGACCACACGGACTCTCCCCCACTATATCAGGTACTCTTGCAAATAATGGGAGAAACAAAGTACAAATAAAAACACAACAAATACAAAAGTATAAACAATCAAGTAGAATAGGGACAATCTCCCTTTCCTTGCAGTGGGGCCTGCAGAGGGGGAACCCCCATGCTCATCAACACAGAAAGACAATTCCTCTCCTGCAAGAAAACAGACTTTAAGCAAAATGAAATGAAACACAAACACCCTTAGGTGTGGATCAGGCAATAAAGCAAAGAACTTGCAACTTATCTGGAAAAGTTCAGGTACAGGATAAATGGCAGGACAAACGCAAAGCCAATTCAGAGACTGAGGAACAACATCTATCACCGGCCCCAGCCAGCAGACACTGCTCTTCTATATAGCCCAGGCTGATCTGCAATCGGGCTTCCCAAACTCCCAATTAACTCCCAAACCTATTGGGTCACAGTCAGCTTTACCTCCAGTCCTGACCACCAGAAGGGGCTCCAAACCATGACCCCCTCGGATGACATTCACAACAGAAATGCAGGTATTTAAGGACAGAAGGGGTAGTGATGAGGATTAACAGTGAGAGATGAGGATATCAGCTGGGTCCTAAAAAGAAAAAGATAAACCTCAATCAGAGAAGATACATAGGTGTCTATTTACATCACAGCAGGAAGAATGGGGGTCCGACCGCTAGGGGAACTTCCACAGATCTTAAGAACAGGGCTCTGGAGCGAAGGGAGGCCATGCAACCTCCACACCATTTATTCTCTATGAGATTGTTGGAGATAGTGGAGCGCTATACTCAGCTTTTTACAGCAGTCCCATGGAAAATTAATGAGACAGACTAATATCTAGACTGACCGTGTGTCTCCTGACCCAAAATTACAGCCTCATAGGCATTTTTGAGGCTATGTGTTCAGGTCAGAAGACCCACCGTCAGTCTAGGCTTTGTAGTGCATATACAAACCATACATAAATGACATCAATCACTATAAGTATCCACTCCAACATTACCCATCTTTCCCTTTCCACTAGATGAATCGGGCTCTGAGCAGGAGGCATATAATGATGTCAGTGCCGAGCCATCGCCCGGTGCCTCCCAGCTGCTTTCACCGATGGAGGAGCTAACACCTCCTGATGAAGACATCCTGCAGGCCCGTACAGCAAGAGAGTAAGTAGGGACTGAATCCCAATATTTCTGGTTTATCTAATCTTTATATTAATTATATAATTATATTGTCTATCTATCCTACTTTAAAGGGGTGATTCAAGGATATAAGAAAGATATTGTACTTTCTATAAGAACCAGAGCTGAGCTTTTAGGGTATGTGCTCACCTTAAAGAGGACCAGCCACCAGGATTTTCCTATATAAACTAAAGCCAGTGCTATACTGGCACTATCATGCCGATTCTATACATAGCTTTAGTTGTGAGATCGGATGTATAGTTTCTTTGTCGCTCCATTGGGAGACCCAGACAATTGGGTGTATAGCTTCTGCCTCCGGAGGCCACACAAAGTATTACACTTAAAAGTGTAAACCCCTCCCCTCTGCCTATACACCCCCCGTGCATCACGGGCTCCTCAGTTTTTATGCTTTGTGTTGAAGGAGGCACACATGCACGCAAGCTCCACAATTTAGTCAGCAGCAGCTGCTGATTGTATCGGATGGAAGAAAAGAGGGCCCATAACAGGGCCCCCGGCATGCTCCCTTCTCACCCCACTCTGGCTCGGCGGTGCTGTTAAGGTTGAGGTACCCATT
Organism: Anomaloglossus baeobatrachus; assembly: GCF_048569485.1. Classification (NCBI taxonomy): domain Eukaryota; kingdom Metazoa; phylum Chordata; class Amphibia; order Anura; family Aromobatidae; genus Anomaloglossus; species Anomaloglossus baeobatrachus. Next base: position 199,136,066 of record NC_134361.1, read on the forward strand.
GCGGGTACACAGGCAGGAGCCACATGCCGTTTTCCTTCCCCATCCCTTAGGGGCTCTGGGTGAAGTGGGATCCTTACCGGTCACCAGGCACTGGGACCGTGCTCCCTCCGCAGCCCCTGGGGGAATCTGCTGGACAGGAGACCGGGTATCGTCAGGGAAAGGCCCTGCTCCTCTGAGGTACTCTGTGTCCCCTTGGGGACGGCGCATAGAGCGCCTGTGTAATGGACGCTGCAGCAGCTGCTGGTTGTGTTTGTGCGCCGGGACTACCGCGCTGATCGCGCTTGTTTGCCGGCCGCGCTTATAACTTTAGTCCCCGGCTTTTGCGGCCTAGTACCGCATATTCCCGCCCCCAGGCCTGCCAGTCAGGGGTAAGGGCGGGACGCTGCACTGGACGTCAGCGCTGAGGGCTGGAGCATACTTAGTATCCTCCTCCCCCCTCACTGAGCACCGTGGGGCACCAGATTCCCGCACTTTCTAAGGCACGCCCACGGCTCCCTCCTCCTCTCAGAACGCTGGCAGCCATTCCTATCAGCACTTCTGACGCTGGAGAACTTCAGAGACGAGCTCCAACAGCTCTGGGAGGCCCAGGCAGGGAATCTGGTGGTCACACAAACGCTGAGGGCGGTCGGTAAGCAGCACCTGTTACTAGGTGCCTTCCCCCCTGGGTGCCGAAGTGTATATTTATATGCTTATATTGTATACATTTACGCTGTACGGCCGCACTATTGCTTTGGCTATATACCCTCTCTGATTGCTCTAAGAGGAGACAACAGCATGTCGTCCGCAAAAAGCAAGGGTGCCAAGGCAGAGGCTTACTTTGCAACCTGTACCTCATGTGCGGCTATGCTACCTGCAGGTTCCACCTACCCTCATTGTGTGCAATGCTCGGCCCCTGTGACACTCACTCAGCCGGAGCCTCTGCCACTGGTGGGGCCCTCGGCCCAGGTGGAACCACCTGCTGCCACTGTCCAGGTGACAGGGACAGAGTTTGCAGTATTCGCTGACAAACTTTCTGAGTCTATGGATAAATGGTCTGCTAAGATACTAGAAGCTTTGCAGTCCAGACCTGTAACACAAGCCCCGGGCACTGCTGAACCTTTTCATGGCACGGTCTCAAGATCACAGAGCTCTGGCGGCAGACGCATTAGTTCAGGATTGGTCGCAGTTTCGGCTGCCTTATGTATTTCCTCCTCTGGCAATGCTGCCCAGAGTATTACGCAAGATCAGGTCCGAATGCCGCCGCGCCATCCTCATCGCCCCAGACTGGCCGAGGAGGTCGTGGTACCCGGATCTGTGGCATCTCACGGTGGGTCAACCGTGGGCACTACCAGACCGTCCAGACTTACTGTCTCAAGGGCCATTTTTCCATCTGAATTCTGCGGCCCTCAACCTGACTGTGTGGCCATTGAGTCCTGGATCCTAGCATCTTCAGGGTTATCTCAAGAGGTCATTGCCACTATGAGACAGGCCAGGAAACCAACGTCCGCCAAGATCTACCACAGGACGTGGAGGATCTTCTTATCCTGGTGCTCTGATCAGGGTTTTACTCCCTGGCCATTTGCCTTGCCCACTTTTCTGTCCTTCCTTCAATCCGGAATGGAAAAGGGTTTGTCGCTCGGCTCTCTTAAGGGACAAGTCTCGGCGCTCTCTGTGTTTTTTCAAAAGCGTCTAGCCAGGCTTCCGCAGGTACGCACGTTCCTGCAGGGGGTTTGCCACATAGTCCCTCCTTACAAGCGCCCGTTAGAACCCTGGGATCTGAACAGGGTGCTAACGGCTCTTCAGAAACCACCTTTCGAGCCAATGAGAGATATTTCTCTTTCACGCCTTTCACAGAAGGTGGTCTTCCTAGTGGCAGTCACATCACTTCGGAGAGTGTCTGAGCTAGCTGCACTGTCATGCAAAGCCCCCTTCCTGGTTTTTCACCAGGACAAGGTGGTTCTGCGTCCGGTTCCGGAATTTCTCCCTAAGGTGGTATCCCCTTTTCATCTCAATCAGGATATCTCCTTACCTTCTTTTTGCCCTCATCCAGTTCACCAATGTGAAAAGGATTTGCACTTGTTAGATCTTGTGAGAGCACTTAGACTCTACATTTCTCGTACGGCGCCCCTGCGCCGCTCGGATGCGCTCTTTGTCCTTGTCGCTGGCAAGCGTAAAGGGTCGCAGGCTTCCAAGTCAACCTTGGCTCGGTGGATCAAGGAACCAATTCTTGAAGCCTACCGTTCTTCTGGGCTTCCGGTTCCTTCAGGGCTGAAAGCCCATTCTACCAGAGCCGTGGGTGCGTCCTGGGCATTGCGGCACCAGGCTACGGCTCAGCAGGTGTGTCAGGCGGCTACCTGGTCGAGTCTGCACACTTTCACGAAACACTATCAGGTGCATACCTATGCTTCGGCAGATGCCAGCCTAGGTAGGCGAGTCCTTCAGGCGGCGGTAGCCCACCTGTAGGAAGGGGCCGTTTTACGGCTCTATTACCGAGGTATTCTTTTACCCACCCAGGGACTGCTTTTGGACGTCCCAATTGTCTGGGTCTCCCAATGGAGCGACAAAGAAGAAGGGAATTTTGTTTACTTACCGTAAATTCCTTTTCTTCTAGCTCCTATTGGGAGACCCAGCACCCGCCCCTGTTCCCTTCGGGCTGTTGTTCTTTTGTGTACACATGTTGTTCATGTTGAATTGTTCTGGGTTCATGGTTTTCAGTTCTCCGAACATCCTTCAGATTGAATTTACCTTAGACCAATTTATAAGTTTCCTCCTTCCTGCTTTTGCACCAAAACTGAGGAGCCCGTGATGCACGGGGGGGTGTATAGGCAGAGGGGAGGGGTTTACACTTTTAAGTGTAATACTTTGTGTGGCCTCCGGAGGCAGAAGCTATACACCCAATTGTCTGGGTCTCCCAATAGGAGCTAGAAGAAAAGGAATTTACGGTAAGTAAACAAAATTCCCTTCTTCTGAAATACAGGCAAGTAAAGTTTGTGAAATGCACAGTTATTTGATGAGAAGTTCCACGGAATATCTAATAAGTGGGTCGGGCTTTGCTAGTTATTCCCACCCTGTCTGCCTGCCTGTCCTTTCTCCCCCCTGTCTCTGTTATTACAGGGGGAGGAAGGAAGGACAGGGGGAGGAAGGACAGGTAAACATGGGCGGGAATAACTAGCAAAACCCGACCCACCTATTAGATATTCTATTGCACCTCTCATCAAATAACAGAGCATTTCACAAACTTTACTTGCCTGTATTTCAGAAACTATACATCTGATCTCACAACTAAAGGTATGTATAGAATCAGCAGGATAGCGCCGGTATAGCACTGGCTTTAGTTTATATAGGAAAATCCTGTTGGTTGGGACTCTAAGTATTTGGTGCAGAAATTGCTGCATTTCTTGGAATGATAAACACAGCCTAAGGCCCCCTTCACACGCACGTGTCTCCAGTACGTGTTAGGTCCGTGCCCGCATGTACCGGAGACACGAGCACACGTAAACCCATTAAAATCAATGGGTATATGTGCAAGCACGTGTGCAGTCATCGGCCCGTGCCTCCGTGTGGAGCAGACGTGAGCCTGTGTGCTCCACACGGATGTATGTCCGTTTTCCTCCGGCAGCACGGTTGTCACACGGCCCGCACACGTACCACACGGATGTAGTTTGGATGCGGTCCCGTGTGACACGCTCCGGAGAAACACACGTGTCAGAGAAAAAAAAAAATCTTTACTCACTTTCTCCAGCCCTCCTGTCTCTGCCGCTGCTGTCACTTGCTGTCGACCGCCGCTCATTATGCTCATTTAATATTCACTTCACTGCGGCCGGCAGAAGCAGCAGCGGGGAGTCGGCAGGACCAGAGACCGAAGATCAGCACCACGGACCGCAACGCCAGGGACAGGTGAGGAGAAAGTTCCGTTCTCACGGAGAACACATGTAGTGCCATAAACACGGCACACGGAGGGGAAAATGCACCTTTGACATGTCCGTGAAAATCACGCATGTGTTTCACGGACGTGTGAAGGGGGCCTAAAATACACAAGTTTTTGATGCATTTTTGCCACAGTTTTGACATGCGTTTTGGTGCAGATTATTCCACACTCTTTAAGATGGGTGAAATCTGCTGCAAAGGGATGAAAGAATTGACCCGCTGCACCAAATCTGCAAGTCAAAAATACTCAACGTGATGTAAGATGGTCACTGGTAAAATCATGGAGGGGAGATATGTTTCACCAAGGTCGATAGCTTCGGTGATGGGAAACCCGGATGCAGGCTTCAGCATGTTATGTGTTGAGAGGGTTAATCGGCCGTGACAAGGGTCGGGTTTTTTGTGAACAGTCAAAGAGATGGGTGGGATGGCGGTTCACATATCTCAACCCTAGAGTGTGGTTCAGTAGGTACAATTAAGCCCTATGGATTCACGCAGTGTTCTGTGTGTGGAGGTGAGCAGACCTCCATAGTGGTGCTCGTACTGCAAAGAGCTCAACCCATTTATTGCTATGGAGTGCCGAGTGATTGACAGATCTGTTCGCCTATGGCAGTCTATATGCGCACTGAGCGAGTTATTACAGATCACTTTGTGCTGATCATTTGACTGTAAACAGGTATTTACACAAAATAAAAACCAATCCTGTTTATCAGAGGTGCACAAACTTTTTCTAATTTGAGGGCCATATTATCATATTGAACCACAATAAAACTTAAAAGGTGGAATTAACATCTTTGGCATTTAAAGGAGTTGTCTACCACTGGACAACCCCTTCCTAACTGCTAGTGTACCCCACATAATATACAGAAAAGTATACTTACTGTATCTCATGAACAAGTGCCACTCCTGCGATGTGATTCCTGGCGGTTATGTCACATTGTTAGCGGATGTCTGCCTGTTGGAATAGTCAATGCTGCAGCTGAATGTCACTCATGTGACTAGCAAGGGTTTACCTGGTAGCAGGTAAAGCCCCAGAAGATGTAACAACATACAAGAAACCCACCGTTAAGGAGAGGGGTGAGGGGACACCCCCTGAACTCACCTCAAGCTGACTCTTGATCTCCCTAGCATCCCTATTCAGGTTCTTACAACTTGTCGCTGAGCTGGATACCTTAGGCCGTCAGCTAGCCCTGCACTCGCCATGGCTAGTGAGCAGGCTGACAAGTTCACTAGTCTCACCTCTACAATACAGAGCCACAAGGGTAGGAAAACAGACAGGGGAAATAGACATGAAAAGGAAAAGACACTCCAGGAGGCTTCAAAACACCACTGCTGCACACAACATGGCAAACTTCTTCCACAGCAGGCATCTTCCAAAGTGGACCACATAGCATGAGGATTCAGTTTCTATCACCGGCATCATCTGATCAAAGCACATAACTTAAATAGGGAAGGGGAGTGATCCCAAAGAGCCACACCTGAGATTGGCAGCTACAGCCCGCAGCCAGGCAGGAAAGATGCTTAACCCTTCTTCACCACAAGCAAGGAGGTGTTAACAAATAACAGTAGTGACCCTGACCTTCTGACACCAGATTCATCCGAGGTCTCTCCGAAATGAGATACACTCATGGCACTGATCCATGGACGCAGAGGTCACAAGACATGATGTCATGTGATCACCTAAAATCACAGCTCAGACATTGTAGGAGCTGCGCCTGTCCGGAAGGTAATTATACTTTTTTTTTAATCAAATTTTATGTGGTGCACACTAGTAGTTAAGAAATGTTTGTCCAGCACTTAACAATCCCTTTAAGGCATCCTTCACACCTCTGTGCATTAAAGGCACGTGTGTGACAGTCCGGGTTGCAGATCCATATGGCCATCCATGTCTCCCTGTGTGTGTTCTCCATGTGCTGTGCATGTGACATCCGGATAGCACATGGACAGCATGAACTTGTATACTTATCTGTCTCCGATGCTGCTGTCACACTTGCTTCCGGGTCCGCAGTCAGTGCAGTGAATATTCATGAGGCATAATGAGCGGGCCCGGAAGCAACAGCAGCGCCGGAAAATCATGAAATTGCTTGTGAGCAGCCACACGTAAAAAAGCATTCCTGCGTCCACATCTATAGGGGCCATACAGAATGACATCACAGGCGGTATGTGGCCCCCAGGGTGCAGATTGTGCACCCCTGCTCTGTATGGTGCCGTACAGTACTGTGTATAGTCACTAATACTTTCTAGTACAGCACAAATTCGTCCCCGCAGGATTCCTCTGCTTCCTACACGCACCTGTATGTACATTGATTAGTCTAATTATTAAAGCCATTTATCATCTGACAAAGGATTTCACTAAGACTTGATCTAATAAAGACGCCAGAATCAACTATCTAAAAATATCCGTGTTCTCCGCTTTATCAACATTTGCTTAGATGCCGGCCTATAGTTTAATCATTATTATAATGCAGTTTGGATCTCAGTATAGCAGTATACGGAGGGGTGATCGTGCGCCCCAAAAATTGTGCAAGCTCCTAAGGTGTAGGTGCAGTACATCCCGTGAGAGATCATCTGTCGGGCAGATACAGGTACGTAATCCCTATTGACCAATTAGCTGAGATGACCTGGAGAGGGGCACCCGGAGGGTACAAGAGCACCAACAGGATTACTGTTATTAGATTATAGCTAAAAAAGAAGAGGTCATTGAGGAGACTACAGAAATGCACTCAGCTCAACATTTAGGGGGTCATCTAGTGGTCATAATTGCAGGGGATTGACGTCCTCCTGGAATCACCAAACCAAGACTCCTCCATCAGAGGCAGATAGAGCAGTGTGATCCATCACTGCACAGAACACGTCTCCTCCAGAGTCCAGTGGTGGCTTTACAGCTCTCCATCCGATATTCTGCATTGTGCTTGGTGATGGACGGCTCGGCATTGTGCTTGGTGATGTACGGCTCGGCATTGTGCTTGGTGTTGTATGGCTTCGCATTGTGCTTGGTGATGTACGGCTCGGCATTGTGCTTGGTGATGTACGGCTCGGCATTGTGCTTGGTGATGTACGGCTCGGCATTGGGCTTGGTGATGTACGGCTCGGCATTGCGCTCGGTGATGTACGGCACGGCTTTGTGCTCGGTGATGTACGGCTCGGCATTGTGCTTGGTGATGGACGGCTCGGCATTGTGCTTGGTGATGTACGGCTCGGCATTGTGCTTGGTGTTGTATGGCTTCACATTGTGCTCGGTGATGTACGGCACGGCTTTGTGCTCGGTGATGTACGGCTCGGCATTGTGCTTGGTGATGTACGGCTTGGCATTGTGCTTGGTGATGTACAGCTCGGCATTGTGCTCGGTGATGTACGGCTCGGCATTGTGCTCGGTGATGTACGGCTCGGCATTGTGCTTGGTGATGTACGGCTCGGCATTGTGCTTGGTGATGTACGGCTCGGCATTGTGCTTGGTGATGTACGGCTCGGCATTGTGCTTGGTGATGTACGGCTCGGCATTGTGCTTGGCGGTGTACGGCTCAGCATTGTGCTTGGTGATGTATGGCTCGGAATTGTGCTGGTGATGTACGGCTCGGCATTGTGCTTGGTGATGTACGGCTCGGCATTGTGCTTGGTGATGTATGGCTCGGCATTGTGCTTGGTGAGTACGGCTCGGCATTGTGTTCGGTGATGTAGGGCTCGGCATTGTGTTTGGTGATGTACGGCTTGGCATTGTGCTTGGTGATGTACGGCTCAGCATTGTGCTTGGTGATGTACGGCTCGGCATTGTGTTTGGTGATGTACGGCTCGGCATTGTGCTTGGTGATGTACGGCTGGGCATTGTGCTTGGTGAGGTATGGCTCGGCATTGTGCTTGGTGAGTACGGCTCGTCATTGTGCTTGGTGATGTACGGCTCGGCATTGTGTTCGGTGATGTACGGCTCGGCATTGTGCTTGGTGATGTATGGCTCGGCATTGTGCTTGGTGATGTACAGCTCGGCATTGTGCTTGGTGATGTACGGCTCGGCATTGTGTTTGGTGATGTACGGCTCGGCATTGTGCTTGGTGATGTACGGCTGGGCATTGTGCTTGGTGAGGTATGGCTCGGCATTGTGCTTGGTGAGTACGGCTCGTCATTGTGCTTGGTGATGTACGGCTCGGCATTGTGTTCGGTGATGTACGGCTCGGCATTGTGTTCGGTGATGTACGGCTCGGCATTGTGCTTGGTGATGTATGGCTCGGCATTGTGCTTGGTGATGTACAGCTCGGCATTGTGCTTGGTGATGTATGGCTCGGCAGTGTGCTTGGTGATGTACGGCTCGGCATTGTGCTTGGTGATGTACGGCTCGGCATTGTGCTTGGTGATGTACGGCTGCTGCAGCTCTTCCGCCATGAAGCTCCCGGCGGACGCAGTGTTTGTGCTGATGTTACCAGAGAAGGTCTGGACTCTGCAGTTATAGGGTCAGCAGATCATTGACGACTGTTCCATCCTCTGCTCCTCAGCACTCGGCCCCCCGCTCTGTAACATTATGGGGTCTCCACTTCATGGCGGAGTTGCTGCGTTTCCTTCCACTTATCAATATCACTCACAGGGGATGGGGGAGGATTTAGGAGGAAGAAATGTCATGAACGGACTTGTTACACCAGTGTCTCCTATTACAGGACTGCGCTGGTATCAGTGAGCTCTGCACCACCATTAGTAAAGGTAGACGGCATGGGGAGGGTCTGGATGTTATACGCGGGAGTAAGGAGCTAGATGTTATACAACGGGGGCGAGGGGATGAATTTTGTACATGGGGAGGGGGCAGGATGCTATATACTGGGGGGGATAAGGGACCGAATGTTATACACCGGGGTAGGGGGTGGCTGTTATAGATTGGGGAGCGAGGAGCCAAATGGTATACCCCGGGTGTCAATGGGGCTGGATGGTATATACTAGGAGTGAGGGGCCGGATGTTATGCATTGGGACGGGTGAGGGGGAAAAAAAGTCTTCTCTATATCTCCCCCTGTATTTAGACCATGTAACAGTCCAATATTGACTTTTCCACTGAATATACTGTATATTCATCCTCTGGGATTTTATTTGAACCACTTAAATCTTTTCTGCCCAAACAAGGAAAATTCAAGTCACCCAAGTAGTATATCTTGATTGCACAGAAACCTTGTAAATAAAGAAGCAAATCCATCAACCAAGATCCTTAGAATTCTTATTTTATTTCATGTCCATCAAAATCGCATCCATCATATACATAACCGCAGACGCGTTTCAGACTCCGGCCTTATTCATTGCAGCAATGAATAAATACGACTGTTTTTACCACATTTGACAAAAACGGTGCGAATATTCTGATCAGAGTTTGACCGGAGACTGATCAGAGTGGCATCAGTTTTTCTCAGATGTGAAGAAAAAAAAAAGAATATTCATCACCTTCTTTATTTTGACATCTGCACAGCCCCATAGAATATTATAGGTCTGAGTGTTATCCGTGAAAACTGTGTCGTGTGCACAAGTCCTTAAAGAGTAAATTTCTTTTCCATGAATCAATAGTAAACATGAAAGTAAACAGTTTTCTAATATACCTTATTAACGAAATTCACTTCTTTCTTCTCCTGGACTGATCTGGCATTCTCAAAATCCTCAATGGGTAAAATCAGTCATCAGAGAATACATACTTTACCATTAATGAGATTATAGATGTCACTTGGTGCTGATAAAGTTCTGTGGAGAACTGTAACTGTGATTTCAGGAGAACTTGCAGCAGAGTTTCTGTTTCTGCCTCTATTGCCTCACGCTTAGGAGAACTTGCAGCAGAGTTTCTGTTTCCGCTTCTATCTCCTCACGCTTAGGAGAACTGACAGCAGAGTTTCTGTTTCCGCCTCTATCTCCTCACGCTTAGGAAAACTTGCAGCAGAATGTCTGGTTCCGCCTCTATCTCCTTACCCTTAGCAGAACTTGCAGCAGAATGTCTGGGTCCACCTCTATCTCCTCACCCTTAGGAGAACTTGCAGCAGAATGTCTAGTTCCGCCTCTAGCTCCTCACCCTTAGGAGAACTTGCAGCAGAATGTCTGGTTCTGCCTCTAGCTCCTCACCCTTAGAGGAACTTGCAGCAGAATGTCTGGGTCCACCTCTATCTCCTTACCCTTAGAAGAACTTGCAGCAGAATGTCTGGGTCCACCTCTATCTCCTCACCCTTAGGAGAACTTGCAGCAGAATGTCTGGATCCGCCTCTATCTCCTTACCCGTAGAAGAACTTGCAGCAGAATGTCTGGGTCCACCTCTATCTCCTCACCCTTAGGAGAACTTGCAGCAGAATGTCTGGTTCCGCCTCTATTTCCACACCCTTAGGACAACTTACAGCAGAATGTCTGGTTCTGCCTCTAGCTCCTCACCCTTAGGAGAACTTGCAGCAGAATGTCTGGGTCCACCTCTATCTCCTCACCCTTAGGAGAACTTGCAGCAGAATGTCTGGTTCCGCCTCTATCTCCACACCCTTATGACAACTTACAGCAGAATGTCTGGTTCCACCTCTTGCTCCTCCCCCTTAGGAGAACTTGCAGCAGAATATCAGTTTCCGCCTCTAGCTCCTCCCTCTCCATAGAATTTTAAAAGCCCCAACTGTCACCTCCTATCTCAGCAATGGGAAAATCTGTTGTATTCACTGACTGCAGGTCTTACTACGAGTAAACAATCCATTTAGGAGGAGAAAAAGCAAAATTCTCTGATAAGATATATTATAAAGTTGTTTATTTTCACATGCACTATTAATTTACAGAATAAAACTTAAAACAACAGTTTCTTCGGAAATAGTTAATCCTATGCTTAAATACTTTGCGCACATTACATAAATGCAAGTGGTCAGTGTGAGACACCCTGGGCATCCGCTGATAATTTCCCCCAAAAAAATCAAAATTGAGAGTCCTCAAAAGCTGACATCTTTTTAATTCATTTTAATTTATACACTTAGACTTGGTAGTTTTTGTTGTTTTCCTGCTATTTGTACTATAATAAAATGTCTGTCTATGCAAAATTTTTCCATCCTTCCAAAAATCAATGTTTTAGGCCTTAGCAGATCTTTAATAAAGCCATTAATCATTTTCTATATACGTTTTTGTTCTCTCCTTTCAGCCAGGCCATCCACAATCTGCAGAAGGAAGTGAATCGGCTGCGCAGGCATCTTGAAAGCAGTCTGCGTCGCTCTCCAATCCGAGAGAAACTAGGACAGTCAGCAGCAAATCAGTAAGTGATGGGCTTAGGATGCAGAATTTTTATCAGGAGGTTACTACAAACATCGCCGACTGTCATGGCGGTGTCAGGATCTGTGGAGATTACAGATTCTGGCACTCTGCCTGCTAACTTCTCTGATGTCTCTGATCAGTATAGGGAGACGCGGACGTTGACCCACAAATTGGTAATTCATAGTCAGGCTAGCAAGAGTTAATCTCTGCTGCTCTGCTTGTTAGTCTCCTTTGATCACATGATGTGGCAGAGCCAGTCACGTTCACTTCCCTCCTTTATATGCTGGCCAGACCCTTCCTTTAATGCCAGCTATAGCTTATCTATACTGGTCTGTTGAGGTGTTGTGATCCAGACTTTTTTTTTTTTTAACTTCGTTTTATTAACAATTTCAAACATGGTACAACTGACATTTGCCATATAAAGATAGCTCAGTATATAGATAGTAATATTTGAATATAACAATGAACAGTCATATAAAGTCCATAATATCTTTAGCACTTAACATAGAACAATGTTATTATCCATACTTCTTATCGTTTGCATATATATCTAATTTTATATTGAGCATAAGAACAGCTCTAACTATATCAGCATGACCAGATTGTGAAAACAAGATAGTAAAAGGAAGAGAAAAAGGAAGAAAGAAAGAACAACAACAACAGCCACATTGCATTATTATACCTCAATATACCATTGGACAGTGTTTCATATCCCAACATCTAACGGGAACCACCATTATCCGCATAATCTCCCTCAAACCTCCGCAAGTGTGTCTGGAGAAGAATTCCACACACACCAGATTTTGTTACATTTTCCCGGGCACCCCCTATTATAATATACCACCCGCTCATAGACTATGGTTGCATTGACTAGTGTAACCCAGGACCGCACAGTTGGATTCGAATCTCCCATCCACCTCAGAGCTATTAATTTCCTAGCCAGAAACAATGCCTCTCTGAGGAATATTGTCATGTAATGATCCCAGGACTCTTCCTCCACCACCCCAAACAGGCATATCAAAGGGTCACACAAAAGAGGAATCCACACAATCGATGTCAGCAGAGATGTCACTCCCCGCCAGTACGAAGATATATTGGGACAGCTCCAGATCATATGTATGAAATTTGCCCCTGAGAGATGACACCTCGGGCACTCCGATGTACGAGAACGGCCCATACTAAATAATCGAGTTGGAGTAAGGTACGCCTGGTGGACAATGTAGCATTGAATCAACTTATTATTAACCGAAGGGGATACCGCAGTCAGAGATTCCAATATCTCTTCCCATTCCTCTCCCTGTAGAGAGGGAATTAGAGATTTCCATCTATCCTGGTCTGACAAGGGGTCCGACTCCACCCCCACTGACAACAGGTAATATATAGCTGAGATGAGGCCTCGAGGTCCTTGTGATTTTAGAATACCTATCATAGGAAGTGATTATATCAATTTCCTCACTCCAATTTTCTGTATGTGGGATTGAATCGCTGTGCGAATCTGCAGGTATCTAAAGAACTGTGATCTTGGAACATTATATTCAATCTGGACTTGTTCAAAGGACTTGAAGGTTGTGGTTCCCGGGACAAAAAGATCACCTAATGCACTGACGCTGTGAGTGGCCCAGAATTGCGCCGAGGGGTGATCTCTCAGAGTATGGAAGTGGCTATTCCCCCATAATGGGAGTTCCGCCACCACCCCTTCGAAGTGTACCACCCTCTTGGCTTGTCGCCAGACTAATCTTGCCAACCTGAGGAGGGGTAATTGCCGTGGTGTTCTCAGTCCTTCTGATTCCAGAAAACCCACTAAACAATCAGTCCCAGCCGCGTGTGCCAAGTGACTCTCAGAGTTTGGCAGCTGACATCCAGGCATCCAAGTCTCAAGTGCCCTAAGCTGTCCCGCGAGGTAGTAGAGGAAGAACTCCGGTAAAGCCATCCCTCCCAGTCTTTTGGATCTCTGTAAAATGGATAACCGAAGTTTGGGTCTGGATCTCCCCCATATGAAAGAGGTAGTAAGCGAGTTCAACATTGAGAAGAAGGATTTGGGTACTGATACTGCACTATGTTGTAGTGTATAACTAAGCTTTGGAAGTAATATCATTTTGATTAAATTTATTCTGCCAACCACTGACAGGGGTAGCTTGCTCCACAAGTTATATTTAAGTTTAACGTGCTCCAGAAGTGGTGTTATACTCGTCTGCAGGTCTAGTGTATGGTCTTTCTGTATGTGTAGTCCCAGGTATTTAAAGCTAGTTACCACTTGCAGAGGTGACCTACCCTCCATTGAAATTCCAGACCCATGCATTAATGGCATCAAAGCCGACTTATCCCAGTTGATGCGTAGTCCCGAAAACTCCCCAAATGTATCTATAGTGTCTATAACCACCGGTAGAGTCTCTTGCACTCGATCTAAGAAGACAACCATGTCATCCGCATACAATCCTATTTGATCTGTGCGGTCGGCTATAGTGATTCCAGTGATCTGTGGATGAGAGCGGATTCTAATTGCCAAAGCTTCAATAACTAGTGCAAACAATGCTGGAGACAGAGGGCATCCCTGTCTTGTGCCCCGGTTCAATGCGAAGGGTGTAGACATAGCACCATTGACTAGTATCCTGGCTGTCGGGGACCTATGCAACATATGAATCCAATTACTGAATTTAGGTCCAAAGGCGAATCTCTGGAGGCAGGCAAATAAAAATGGCCATTCTACCGAGTCAAATGCCTTGGCCGCGTCCAGCGAGGCCAAGGCCCACTCGTTCTCTTGGACCAGTGTGCTATATTGCACTATGGACTGGACCCGTCTTATATTTATAGAGGTGTTTTTCCCAGGCATAAATCCGGTTTGATCTGGGTGAACTATACTCAATATGACTGAATTAAGCCTGGACGCCAGTATTTTGGTAAAGATCTTGTAATCCACGTTAACTAGGGATATAGGACGGTATGAACCGCAGTCTAGTGGGTCTTTACCCTCCTTCCTCAGCACGACTATATGTGCTTCGTACAAGGAGGCAGGTAGAGAGTCGCCGGCTGAAAAATGTGAGAAAACCTCTAAAACAATCGGGGCCAATACGTCACAATATTTACTATAGAATTCTATGGGAAGGCCATCTGGACCCGGAGATTTCCCCCTAGCCATATCCGAGATGGCAGTAATCACTTCATCCAGTGTGATGTCCGCCTCTAGAGACTCCCGTTGTGATCCACTCAAAGTGGGAAACTCCAAATCCGACAAATATGTCACGCAACTTTGAACTCCATGAGGATTTCTAGATGTGTATAGGGTTTTATAGTATTCACAAAAGCACTCTAAAATATCTTCAGGGGATGTAGCTATTGAGACATCCATCCTCCGTATACCCAATATTGTATTTGAAGTGTTGTGTTGCCTAACCATATATGCCAATAATTTACTGGATTGATTTCCAAGCTCAAAATATGATTGTCGGGTAAAGAACAGTTTGCGTTTGGACTTGGTCTCAGAGTGCTGCATATATACCGTATTTTTCGCTTTATAAGACGCACCGGAATATAAGACGCACCCCAAACTTAGACATAAAAAAAGGTAAAAAAAAGAAAAATGGGGTCCGTCTTATACTCCGATGTTCTCTTACCGGAGGGGGGCAGCAGTGGTGGTGAAGCGGGGTCACAGGAGGCACAGGTTGTGCTGGCAGGCGCGGCAGGTCAGTGGCAGCGGGGTCCGTGGTTGCAGGTGCCGTGGCGTCCGTGGTTGCAGGCGCGGTGGTGTCCGCGGTGGCAGGATCCGTGGGGTCCGTGGTGGCGGCAGCAGCCGTGGCATGAGAGCCGTGCAGCAGGCCGGTGCAGTGAGTGTCCGCGGTCCCGGTTCAGTGGTGGCAGCGGCGGCGGCGGCGGCTCAGTGGTGGGAGCGGCGGCAACTGCTCAGTGGTGGCAGCGGCAGGGACTGCTCAGTGGTGGCGTGTGTCCGCGGTCCCGGTTCAGTGGTGGCAGCGGCGGCGGCGGCGGCTCAGTGGTGGGAGCGGCGGCGACGGCTCAGTGGTGGAGTGTGTCCGCGGTCCCGATTCAAGTAATGGCGCCCGGAGCGACGCATGCGCAGATGGAGCTCTCATCCAAGGGCTCCATCTGCGCACGCGCTGACTCCCGGAGCAGCGCGTGCGCAGATGGAGCTCTCATCCAAGAGCTCCACCGGCGCCATCATTTGAAAGTGGGACCGCGGACAACTGGTAAGCTGCACAGCCGCCCGCCCCGCATGCACAGAGTGGCAGCCAGCAGGCTGCCCGCCCACTCTGCGTACAAGCCGCCGGGTACCTGTGCTTGCGTGCGGTGGCAGCCGGGTACCCATGGCTGTGTGCGGGCGGCAGATGGGTGACTGTGTGAGGGCGGCAGCCGGGTACCTGCACGGTCACCCGACTGCCGCTCGCACACAGCACCCGGCTGCCGCCCGCACACAGCCATGGGTACCCGTCTGCCACCGCATGCAAGCACAGGTACCTGGCTGCCGACCCCACACAGCACCCGCTGCCGCCCGCACACAGCCACGGGTACCCGGCTGCCGCTGCATGCAAGTACAGGTACCCGGCCGCTTGCATGCAGCCACAGGCACCCGCCCGATCGCTTCAGACAGGACCCCCCCCCCCCGCTACCGCTTTATAAGACGCACCCCCCATTTTCCTCCCAAAATTTGGGGAGGAAAAGTGCGTCTTATAAAGCGAAAAATACGGTAACCTATATGATTGCATCCAGGCCGCCCTATTTCCATCGGTTGGGGCCGATATATATATTGCCTCTAAGTCCTTAAGTCTCCCCTCTACTATATCATCCTTAGTTTTAGTCACTCTTTTAAGATATGTTATGGTTGAAGACAAACACCCTCTAAGGTAGGCTTTAAGAGTGTCCCACACCAAGTTAATATTCCAGGATTTAGGGTGGGCTTCCAGGAAATCCTCTATTTGGGTCAGAGTTCTATCACTTTGATCTATTAGTTTCAGCCAAAAGGGGTTTAACCTCCAAAAGGGTTTACCAACACCTTGGTTAGTCTTCATGGTAAGAATCACTGGGCTGTGATCTGATATGCCCCTGACCCCGTGTACCACGTCATCCACCCAGGTTGCGATATTGCTCGACCCAAAAATATAATCTAGTCGGGACAGCGTGCGTCTAGTAGAAGAATGACATGTATATTCTCGGGTGTTAGGATGCTGGAGTCGCCAAAGGTCAATCCACCCACCTCCCTCCGCAAATTGCTGCAAATCAGTCAAGTGTGTGGCCGAATGTTGTCCCCCTCCATCCATCTGAAACCTGTCCTGCTCCTCATTCATCACGTTGTGATCCAGACTTACCGGTGGTTGTTGTACTTTATTGCTCTCAGCAGTTGGGGTGTTAACCCTTGTTGTCCATTTGTTGCTGCCTTCCTTCTCTTGCTTTTTTCCTTAGTTTGTTACTGTTTGCTCCTGTGAATTTACAGTGCATATAAGTTTTGGTTTATCCCTGTCTGTCTTTATCTCTGTTACCATCACACTCCTGCCCTTTTCTTCCCAGGGGAGGAACTGTTTAGTTCTGGTCAGCAGAACAGTAAAACACATAATTCCAGCATCTCAACCATCAGGGGTAATCCAAAGGGTAGGGCTAACCATGGGTCCAGTATAGGAGCCCCTGTTCCTCGCTATGCTATAGTCACATCGTGACACATACACAATAGATAACTGAAGGCGGAGCGATTGTTCGACCTTTCGTTCAGCAGACCGCGATCTCTCCCAACTCCCTATGAAAGAGCCCCTGCCAGACTCCTTTGGCGGTGACCTTATCTCAGGGTGTCTAAAGGAATTAGATGTCTGAAATCGGCTGTGCGATTGATAGGCCGATCGTTCCTCAGAGAGTGATCTCTCCCAACTCCTCTGGACATAGGACCACTCAGCTCAGTCGACTATTCCCTGTGAAAGAGCCCTTGCCAGACTCCCTTGGCGGTGACCTTATCTCAGGGAGTATAAAAGGATGAAATATCTGTAATCGGCCATGGCAGAACCTTAATGGGTTTTCTTTTAGATATTCTTTTGGTTTTTTTACATTTTTAATTCCCTTACGGAACTTGACCTTGCGATTGCTTGATCACCTACTGTATACAGTGCACTGCACTACTATATTATTGCAGTGTATTGAGACAGTGACAATTTTCTACGAAGCCCAGTTACATGGACTACAAAATAGCTCTAACATGGCAGGTAGGGGGTCTTTCTGTAGACCCTAAGATGAAATGGCAATCTAAGGGCACCTCACGTAAAGTGGGGGGGTCTGATGGTCATCTAAACTGGTGGCCTCCATGTTGAAGCCTTTTTAACGGCACTTTTATGCTTTACAGTGGCATTTAAGAGGTTAATCTGTTGCTAGCTCCGATCACATGCATTATCTTTGGATGCCACTATGTGCTGTATGGTATGGGCTCAGCTCCTGAGCCTGCTCCATACAAACAGTGCGCACTGTACATGTATGGTGGGTGTCAGTAAACTAAGTGGTTGACGTCAGGTGCCACTCCTAGGGCAGAGACCAGCTGTGGCAGCTGATTTCTAGGATAAGGACAGGCACAAGGATAAACGGGAACAGTGACATGTGTAGCAGGGGTAGATGAGGCTGGAGGCACGGCTGGAATGGTGAGGCACAGTCTATGGTATAGCAAGGTCCTCCAGGGTAGCTGAGGCTAGAGGCACAGCCGGGATGGATAGCCACAGTCTCTGGTATAGCAAGGGCCTCCAGGGTAGCTGAGGCTGGAGGCACAGCTGGGATGGACAGGCACAGTCTCTGGTATAGCAAGGGCCTCCAGGGTAGCTGAGGCTATAGGTATGGCTGGGATGGACAGGCAGTAACCAAAGCACAGAAGGCAAGGGGACCTGACAACTAGCTGGCTAGGGCAAGGAAACACTAACTAACTAAATGTGTTGATCAGGCACCCCTCCCCTAGCGGGAGAGTGCCTTATGTACCCCTCTCTGAGAGGCACTTCCAGGAAATGGCGCGCTGGTGCTTTAAAAGAAGGCAGCGGCACACGACCCTGGAACACTCTCAGAGGGCCAGCTCCGTGTGCACAGACGGCGGGAAGAGGAGGCAGGAGGCACGCATGTGGGGGAGAACAGGGACGCCGGGACACATGGAGAGGGACCCCCGTGTCGGTGAGAAAGCACGCGTCCCTGCGGAGAGGAGAACGGGGAGCGTAGGACGCCAGTGCTACAGAGGGTCTATCCTGTACACAGACCACCCAGGGACCCTGTGTGATGCCTAATTTTTCCTAGACCACCTATAGAGTTCTACTGCCCAGAGCCTAAGAGCCTGTCGGTGCATACAGAAATGGAGAAGACGGAGGGCATCTACCTCATGTTTGGGGGAAAAATGCCCATTGATTATAACCTAGGGCCTCGATAGTTTATTTATGCACCCTAAATATTTAGGATATCCGCATTGTTAATACTCTGCAGGAATCTACATGACACGAAGACTCCCAACGGCGCCACTGACTTGGGTACTCCTATATCTAAACGTGGGTCTACTGCGAAGGAATCAAAGGAAGGTAAGTGGCATCCCTCCAGGAGCAGAGACGATACGGTTGTAAATTTAATAGTAAATGGAGTAATCAGTGAAATGTCTTTGTTCCGTGCAATTAAACTCTTTTATCTCCTGGCACCAAGGACATTTTGGCAGTTTTGTGCCACGTGGCCACGATCATTACCATTCTCCCACACAAAGTGGACAACGCATTCAAGGAGCTTATACAGGTGACTGCTGGGACATCCCAGGGGAAGTCTATCTACTTGTTCTCTATTATAGCATTAATACAGGGTTTTTTTCTATATTTAGGGACTCAATATCAAGTCTCAAGATCTCCTCCCCTCCCCCGCACTGAACATGTTACTATCCCAACTTGTCAGAGATGTGAAGAAAATGAAAGGACGAATTCAGGTATGGCCAACAACAAAAAACTAGTATTATCACATGTGGGCATCATACATCATACAGACATAACATCATAGTGATAGGTTCTCCTTAAAGGGAACATGTCACCTGTTGTCCCCCTATAAGCTGCGGCCACCACCAGTGGGCTCTTATATACACCTTTCCAGAATACTGTATATAAGAGCCCAGGCCGCTCTGTATAACGTAAAAAACACCTTTATTACACTCACCTAGGGGGCGGTCCGATCCGATGGGTGTCACTGCTCTCGGTCTGGCGTCTCCTCCATTTTGTGCAGTTGCTGTCCTTCTTCCCAGCTCCGTGTGGATGACGCCTCCCACGTCATCCACACAGAGTCCTCCATTGCGCTCCTGTGCATGCGCACTTTGATCTCCCCTGCTGGGGACAGAGCAAAGTACTGTAATGCGCAGGCGACAAGGAGACAAGGAGAGGTCAAAGACCGCCAGCGCATGCGCACTAAAATACTTTGATCTGCCCTCTCTCCATTCTAAAGGCCGCTTTACACGCCGCGATATCGGTACCGATATCGCTAGCGTGGGTACCCGCCCCCATCTGTTGTGCGACACGGGCAAATCGCTGCCCGTGCCGCACAACATCGCCCAGACCCGTCACACTACTTACCTGCCCGGCGACGTCGCTGTGACCGGCGAACCGCCTCCTTTCTAAGGGGGCGGTTCGTTCAGCGTCACAGCGACGTCACAGCTGCGTCACTGAACCGCCACCCAATAGAAGCGGACGGGCGGAGATGAGCGGGACATAACATCCCGCCCACCTCCTTCCTTCCGCATAGCGGCTGGGAGGCAGGTAAGGAGAGCTTCCTTGTTCCTGTGGTGTCACACGGAGCGATGTGTGCTGCCGCAGGAACGAGGAACAACTTCGTTACTGCTGCAGTAACGATTTTTGAGAATGGACCCCCATGTCACCGATGAGCGATTTTGCACGTTTTTGCAACGATGCAAAATCGCTCATAGGTGTCACACGCAACGGCATCGCTAATGCGGCCGGATGTGCGTCACCAATTCCGTGACCCCAACGAGTTTGCATTAGCGATGTCGTAGCGTGTAAAGCCCCCTTAAGTCTGTGGACCTGACAGAGGTGGTTGAGTACCCATCTTGTCTGTTTCCGTCAGCCCCATAAATACAGAATGAGGCCGAAGAAGAACAGGCGAAGACCCCCTGTACAAGTGCATGGTGGGGGTCTCAGAATTACACAGCTGTTGGTTGAATGACAGTTTCGCTGATATCTATCTCTCCCAACTCCCCTATACACAAGAACGCTAGACTCTGAGCTGAGACTTTATGTGTTCTCTATGAAAGAGCAGCTGGCAGAGTCGTTTGGCAGAGGCTTTTGTCCCCAACAAACAAAAGGATTGAGCAATTGATTTCCAACCACCGATCCGTATGTCCCCTAACATAATCTGTTGGGGGAGACTTAGGGGGCCCCATACACATTAGAGGGTTGGACAATCCCACCAAAATTGGCGGTTTGGGCTGACTTTTATCTAATGTGCATGGGCGCCCATTAGGACCCTACAGTGATCAGACAATTATCAGATATCCTGTGCTTTGTAGACAATCCCTTTAAAGGTAAACTGAGACAACCATGCAAATATTGGGGTTTTTTTGCATACTGCAATACAAAACCCAATAGATATGACAATATATTTACAAGTAAAGCTTTATCATCTCTCCATTATGTGTCTTGCAGAGTTCAAGAAAACATCAAAAAAGGAGAAAAGCTTTCCGGTAACGACACCAGACTGTCCGCTCTGCCGCGGGAACAGTGAGTCTGATGACGCCCCAAGAGCCGGTCAGTGTTTAGTAAGAACTAGTAAGGCCTCATTCACATGTCAGTGATTTTTCTTGTAGGACAACATCAGTCCGAGTGTTTTTGATCAGAGCTTAGTCTAAAGGGTACTTTACACACAACGATATCGCTAACAGTATATAGTCGGGGTCATGTCATTACTGACGCACATCCGGCGCCGTTAGCGATATCGTTGTGTGTGACACCAAGGAGCACCGATCAATGATCGCAAAAACGTCACAAATCGTTGATCGTTGACACGTCGCTCCTTTTCATAATATCGTTGGTGGTGCATACCGCTGGTTGTTCATCGTTCCTGCGGCGTCACACATTGCTGTGTGTGACACCGCAGGAACGACCAACATCTCCTTACCTGCCGTCCACCGGAAATGAGGAAGGAAGGAGGTGGGCGGCATGTTCTGGCCGCTCATCTCCGCCCCTCCTCTGCTATTGGGCGGCCGCTTAGTGACGCCGTTGTGACGCCAAACGAACCGCCCCCTTAGAAAGTAGCGATTTGCCGCCCACAGTGACGTCGCTAGGCAGGTAAGTAGTGTGACGGGTGTTAGTGATGTGCGCCACGGGCAGCGATTTGCCCATGACGCACAACCGACGGGGGCGGGTACGCTCGCTAGCGATATCTGTACCGATATCACAGCGTGTAAAGTACCCTTAAGTTTCTCCAATTTTTCTTGAATGGAAAAAGACTGTTCTTCAGCTTTTCCTATCAGTCAGTGAAGATCGGACAGCACATGGATGGTATCACCGACCTATAGACTTGCATTTTCAATTTTGATCTGAGAATTGGATCAGTATCAGACAATTTTCGCAAAGACTGTCATAGGTAAAAGTCCTATCCGTAAGAAAGCCGTATGAGAAAAACTGACTCCTAAATGAGCCCTTAGATACTACGACAAAGCAGAACTGTCTGTGTCCATAGGTAGAAGTCATTTTTGAGGTGGGACATGTCTATTTGTGTACGACTTCTTCTGACGAGACATAGAGACATACAAACCCACAAAACCAATCAGTATCCTGCCGTACCTCAAACAGCTGCCTGTGGATAAGTGATGAAGAATCAGGCTTGGCATATATCCATAGGGGTCATTTAGACGTCGGCGCAACACGGTTCGAGCATGGATCGGCCACAGGTCTCCTGACCCAATCGTGGCAGCTTCATAGCAATATATGAGGTTGTCACTCTTGGGTTGGGAGACCTGTGGCTGGTCCGTTCTCAGACCGTGTTGCACAGACGTCTTAATGATCTCGTAATCAAGTTGCAAACCTTGTAAAGGGTCAGACATTTTCGGTCAATTCCCACGCTGCTGCTTTTGTTGCAGAAATCTCTGCAACTGAAAAATTGATTGCATGCATCAGAATGTGTTTCAGATGAGTGGCACAATTGCAGGACTTTCTTCATGAAATACGTAGCGTGTGAACGTACCTGTCATGGTCGTCTCCCTTTGTCAGGCTCAGGCTCTGAGTCTCTTTTTACCATCTGAGGCTCTACACATTAAACGTGTTTTATCCTTTTGGAATGCACGGGGTTAATGTCAGTTTTCTTGCTAGCAGCAAGTTCATCATTACCCCTGATCAGGTGTTTCCACTGATGACCACTTCCAACCTGGATATATACCCTCTGCTTCCAGCAGAGGGTGCCGGTTATTCAGATTTCATTCTGGAGCTTGGTCTGGAGGTGGAAGGAGGTGTTTGCTGCTGCTGCTACTGTTGCCTTTTGATGTTTGGTTTGGATGTACCCTTTGGTTTCGTTACCTAACCCTTACCTTATTAACCCCCTATATCCCTTTTGTAGTCCCCTTGGTGTTTGTTTTTAGGGCGTGAGTTTTGTTGTTCCCACTCTGTGTTGTTTGTCGGTGGGGTATTGTGACTACTGTCCTAGCCTGACTCCTGCGTGGTGGGGTAGTGTTACATCAGGGTCACGTTGGGGGCCCAGACCTCAACCATCGAGTGTACCTCTGGGTTGAGGGTCTCCTCAGTGTCCTACCTAGTCTGAGGGCCAGCTTAGAGGTCCCTATCTAGTGACATCATAGTCATCAGTGTGACAGTACCCTTATGGTGTATTTACATCTGCCGATCCAGGTCATTAAGCCACTTGGTAACCATTTAGTTGCCTTTTTAGTCGAGCCAACCAGAATTTTGAAACAATTTTTGATATGAATATCATGATATCGGCAGGTTATCACTTGTTTACACACAACGATGTGCTGCCAATAGCCATGATCTTTAAGCCTGCTTCAAAATCATCGCACCTGACAAACGAGTGTTCCTGTTTCCCAATTATCAGCCCATCTAAATGGGCCTACTTATAAATGGGCAGCACTAGAGGTTTAGCTTTCTTTCATTTGCACACAAGATATATTGGAATACCTGTCAGGTCGAGTGAGTATTCCTGTTAGGTCGAGTGAGTATTCCTGTCAGGTCGAGAGAGTATTCCTGTCAGGTCGAGAGAGTATTCCTGTCAGGTCAAGTGAAGATTCCTGTCAGTTCGAGTGAAGATTCCTGTCAGGCCGAGTGAAGATTCCTGTCAGGTCGAGTGAGGTTTCCTGTCAGGTCGAGTGAAGTTTCCTGTCAGGTCGAATGAAGATTCCTGTCAGGTCGAGTGAAGTTTCCCGTCAGGTCGAGTGAAGTTTCCCGTCAGGTCGAGTGAAGTTTCCTGTCAGGTCGAGTGGAGATTTTTTACACGGCTTATTCATACCTCACAAAAATACCGAACTGATTCTAACCATAGACACGACTCCTAATATTTATAGTATTTTTAGTAGACTGATATCTGACCCTTATTTTTAATACAGGAACATGCGCTGGTGAAAATAACCGGCGTTCTCGGAGACATCCACACTGCAATCCTTGGATCATGAGCCATACTCCTCCCGTGAGCTACGTACAGACCCCAGTTGTACATTACAGCCCCCCAATAATGTAAGCAACCATCATACAATTAGGGGTGTAACAAGGCACCAGGCTATACCTTTGCTTTGAGATTGCCGCCTACATGTAGGTCTCCTTTTACAGAAGGTAAAGATCACAAATCAACGATGTCTGAGAACTATTTTCACCAAAAAGATCTGGAAAAGTATTGTTCAAAGGAAGGTTTGTTCGCCCTCCGGTCACTATTGTTAGCAGCACATCCCTGCCTACATGAGAGGATGTGCTGCCGACAATTGAAGATTTTTATGACTGCAGAAAAGATTCCAGCAGCCAACAAATAGTTTTTTTTCTGGCCACGTGTGCATAGGGCTATAATCAGGAAGGAACCTTTCTTATGATGATCCCAAAGAAAGAGTCTCACGGCCCTATAAATCGTATGGGGATTACAGCACAATGTTAAGACTGGCCGGAGGCTCTCCCGACCCCAGCATAAAAGCACATGATGTCACGCTCGGGTTGGGAGAGCTGCCGGCCTGTCCAAGCTTTACATTCCCATCTACATATTGTCACAATGTGAAAGCAGGATAATGAGTAACAGGGGTCTCCTATCCTGTCCCTCACAAAAAGGGATCCTAGGCTATCCCTGACCTCTGGTTTACTCCTGAAGGTGGAGATGTCGGAGTCCCATGCCTTACAGTTCTCCTGAGCAGATCTAATCTGTTAACCCCCTCGCCCAGGGAAGGAAGGGGCAGGATTGTAATGGAAACAGATTAAGATAGACTGGAAAACCTAAATTCAGACACACTGCAAACTCACAGGAACAATCAGTAAGATACAAAGGAGAAAAGCAAGAGCAGGAAGGCAGCAAGAAAAAGACAACAAGGGTTAACAACAAAACCGCTCGCTTCAATATTGCACAACAACAACCACCCCCAGCCCAGGGAAAGAAGGGGCAGGAGTGTAATGGAAATAGATTAAGACAGACAGGAAAACCTAAACTCAGACACACTGCAAACCCACAGGAACAATTAGTATGATACAAAGGAGAAAAGCAAGAGCAGGAAGGCAGCAATAAAAAGACAACAAGGGTTAACAACACAACCGCTCACTTCAATAATGCACAACAATCACCCCTCGCCCAGGGAAGGAAGGGGCAGAATTGTAATGGAAACAGATTAAGACAGATGGGAAAACCTAAACTCAGACACACTGCAACCCAACAGGAACAATCAGTACGATACAAAGGAGAAAAGCAAGAGCAGGAAGGCAGCAATAAAAAGACAACAAGGGTTAACAACAAAACCGCTCGCTTCAATAATGTACAACAACCACCCCTCGCAAAGGGAAGGAAGGGGCAGGAGTGTAATGGAAATAGATTAAGACAGACAGGAATACCTAAACTCATACACATTGCAAACTCACAGGAACAATCAGTACGATACAAAGGAGAAAAGCAAGAGTAGGAAGGCAGCAATAAAAAGCCAACAAGGGTTAACAACACAACCGCTCACTTCAATAATGCACAACAACCACCCCTCGCTCAGGGAAGGAAGGGGCAGGAGTGTAATGGAAATAGATTAAGACAGACGGGAAAACCTAAACTCAGACACACTGCAAACGAACAGGAACAATCAGTACGATACAAAGGATAAAAGTAAGAGCAGGAAGGCAGCAATAAAAAGACAACAAGGGTTAACAATAAAACCACTCACTTCAATAATGCACAACAACCACTAGTATAGCTAGATCATAGCACCTCACCAAACTAGTATAGGTAAGCCATAGCTGGCATTAATGGAAGTGTCTAGCCAGCATATATAAAAGGGGCGTGAATGTGACTGGCTTCCCCCAGCCTAGCAGAGATTAACTCTTGCTAGCCTCCCTAAGTCTGTGGGTCAACACCCGTGTCTCCCTGTGCTGAGCATAGACATTAGAGGAGTTAGCAGACAGAGTGCCATAATCTGCAGTTTCCACACATCCTGACACCACCATGACAATTGGCGATGGCTGCAAAAATCTCTTTGTGACCTATATCCAACATATACATTTTAGGAATGTCCCTGTCTAAAAAGGGTCAGCATTACATAAATACCACCCAAAAGTGGGCACTTACAAAAGGTTTTTTGGTAGGACGTAAAAAACGAACTGATATGTTG
The DNA here is from genome assembly GCF_048569485.1 of Anomaloglossus baeobatrachus. NCBI lineage: Eukaryota > Metazoa > Chordata > Amphibia > Anura > Aromobatidae > Anomaloglossus > Anomaloglossus baeobatrachus. Next base: position 199,161,967 of record NC_134361.1, read on the forward strand.
ATAAGTATGAGTTAGTTTCTCACCGACAATTGGCGTTTTCTCCTATATGTGATGGATATGATCTATTTATGAAATAAGTGAAAACTAAAGATCTTTATATTTATTTTTTTTTAGATATGGCACACCAGCCACTTTCTATAGCCCGGTAGCCTATAACCCGCCTGAGCGACGTCGCCCACGTTCAGTGACCCCTCCACCGAGTTCAGATATCCTACAACTCTCTGATTTAACGTGGCCTCTGAACAAGGCCCTAGAAGCAGCCAAAGAACTAAAAAGCACCAGCCGAAAGATGTGCCGATCGCTCACCATGGATCTCAGCAAACAATCCAACCTCCGAGGTTCATGCCTTTTCTAAATCTGAGAAATCCTGCAACCCTTACCCTAGTGCCTGGAATTGAAGCTAAATCTGCAAATCAGCTTTTTGGCTAAGATTAACTTATTTTTTTTACTTAGTCATTTATGTCCTTGTAAGTGTCTATAGAAAGAAATCTCGTCACAAAGAAACATTCATCTATACTTAGTCCCTAAGGACCCCTTCACTGGTCCATACAAGAAACAGACATTTTGCACGGTCCGTTGTGGAGTTCTTTGGGCCATTCGTGAGTCAGTTTGTGTGTCATTAGTGTGGTCTCCGTGTGACATCCGGATAGCACATGGACAGCACAAACTTGTATACTTACCTGTCTCTGGCGCTGCTGTCACACTTGCTTCCTGGTCCGCAGTCAGTACAGTGAATATTCATGAGGCATAATGAGCGGCCCGGAAGCAACAGCAGCGCCAGAGACAGGTAAGTATAAAAATTCATTTCAGTGAAGTGTCCTTCGGTACATGTCACTCGGATCACATCAGCGTGCGGTCCGTGTGATACACCTGCGGAAAAATGCAAGAAAATGGACATGCCGCCGTATTGAGCCTAAGGCCTCCTTCACATGTTCGTGTTTCCAGTATGTGTGAAAACAGACATCACACGTACCGGAAACACGAACATGTGAAGGAGGCCTTAGGCTCCATACGGCGGCATGTCCATTTTTCGCTGGCTGCAGGTGTATCACACGGACCGCACGCTGATGTGATCCGAGTGACATGTACCGGAGGACACCTCACTGAAATGAAATGGATTTTTATACTTACCTGTCTCCGGCGCTGGTATTGCTTCCGGGCCGCTCATTATGCCTCATGACACAGACACACGTAGGCACATTAAAATCAATGGGTTTGTGCACACATGCGTGTTTTCACATGGACCATGTGTCCTTGTGGCGCATACGTCCATGTGTCCGTGTGGCGCATATGTGTGTCCGTGTGTTCCACACGTAGACATGTCCATTTTTCTCCGGTAGCACGGTTGTCACACGGCCCGCACACTGATGTGATCCGTGTGACATATACCGGAGAAAACACGTGTCTGTGAAATAAAATGCTTTTATATACTGTCTCCACCGCTGATGTCTCCAGCGCTGCTGTCACTTGCTTCTGACCCACACTCATTATGCTCATTGCATATTCTCTGCACCAAGGACCGGAAGCAGCAGCAGCGCCGGAGATAGCAGCACCATGGACAGGTGAGTATAGACGTTCATGCTGTCCGTGTGCTATGCGGATAGCGCACTGACAGCACAGGCTGAACACATACACGGACACACGCACACACATATGCACCTACACCACGGACCAAGCAAAGCGTGTGTTTTGTACGGATGTGTGAAAGAGGCCTAAAGCTGATTCCACACTCCCAAACTCCCCATAAACACGTAGATGGACCAAACAGGCATATTTATTCCAAAGGAGTGATGGAGACGAGTCCTGCGGCAGCTATTACATCTTCCATAAGGTTAAATATCAACAAAATGATGACTCCGCTTGTTACAATATAACCTGGCGGTTTCCCTTTTGAGGACTTTAAGGGAAGATTGACGTCAACGACGTATCGGTGACCTTATTGGTTATCACTCGATATTCCTGGAATGGAAATATCTAGTAAACATCGGAATATTACAAAAACAATATATTTTAATATTACTTCATTTTGGGGTAAATGCTTTTTAAAAATGCAATAATTACTTTTTAGACAGGTACTTTTTCGGTAGTAAAGAGCAATTTGCACATGAAGGTCCCAGAGGTCGGCACCTTCTAAGAACAAACCATTATTGTCTTCTCAATGTTACTTTTTATAGACTTTGTGTGCAGGTTATTAACCAAAAATAAACCAGGTAGGTGTGAAGTAAAGATCTCACTAATGAGGTTGCCATACATAAAGAAGCAGCCGCCTGGCATTGAGCTTACACCCATTTTCAGGCACTTTTCTGCTTGTCTTTGCTATGGGATACAGGATAATACCTAACACATATTTCTCTCTTCCTTTGGAAACCAATATTTAAGCCATATTCAAATTAAACGGGACTTGATCAGCCCTCCTGACATGTCTGTTTTAGTAAATAGTTGTTTTACCCAATCTTGATATACGTTTATATATATATATATATATATATACACGGTGGTCCAAAAGTAGGTGGACAATATGTGTAATAGGGTTATCAAACATGGTGTAAAGTGAAACTGACCCAGTTGCCCTTAGCAACCAATCAGATTCCACTTTTCATTCTTCACAGACTCTTTGGAAAATGAAAGGTGGAATCTGATTGGTTGCTAAGGGCAACTGAGTCAGTTTCACTTTACACCATGTTTGATAACCCTATTACACATACTGTCCACCTACTTTTGGACCACCCTGTATTTTATAACTCTGCATTGTGCTTTTCCTCTGTATTCTTCTTAGTAGGGCTGACAATGATAATGCTACTTTAGGAACTTTCTAAATAGTCGATTCACATGACCAGGTCCATTGGCCACAACGGTAATCTTTGGCCACGGCTCTTCTTTTGGTGTGTTGTCATCATCGCTGTCTTGACAGGTCAACTAATCAAAAGAAGAGCCGTGGATGCCGGAAGTTAAGAGGCGGTTCTCAGGGCTCCCATTCTACGGCCACAGAAAAGTGTAGAGGCCGACCATAGTGGTCATCCTTAAGCAGGGTAAAGATCCCCTCCATCTTGAGTCTTCCAGGCTTATTTCTTTACTCCAGACGGATGTTAAACTTCTCGACAAAATTCTCTTGGTCAGATTGGCTAACATTATTACCGAACTCATTCATAAGTATCATTTGAGGGTTCATGCCGGGGAAATGTACCACCATCAATCTGCGAGGCTGTTCCTAAATAGGCAGTTAAGTTCTACGGAGACGGGGGCCTGAGCTCTGCTATCGCTCGATGCCGCCAAGTCCTTTGACACGGACGGTTCAATAGAGAGGCCGATGGGCTGGGTCCAGGAAATCAATTCTCAACATTTCTTCTACTAACACAATCTAAAGTCCTATTTACATGGGAAGATTTCCGTCCATAAACAAGGAATGATCGACTTTATACAAATTGATCGGCGCTTGTTTTTGATCCAGTTCACACGGGACAACAATAATGTATGGAGACATAGCAATCGTTATTACAAATGTCCTTATACAGCCTCATGTTGTTAGCAGCACGTCCCCAATTTACATCAGTCAATGTGCTGCCGACAACGATTCTATAACCTGCATGAACGATCCGATCAGCTGCCGAAAAGATCCTTACATCAAAGGTCCTTACAGCAAAGGTCCTTACAGCAAAGGTCCTTACAGCAAAGGTCCTTACATCAAAGGTCCTAACATCAAAGGTCCTTACAGCAAAGGTCCTTACATCAAAGGTCCTAACATCAAAGGTCCTTACAGCAAGGGTCCTTACAGCAAAGGTCCTTACATCAAAGGTCCTAACATCAAAGGTCCTTACAGCAAAGGTCCTTACATCAAAGGTCCTAACATCAAAGGTCCTTACAGCAAGGGTCCTTACAGCAAAGGTCCTTACATCAAAGGTCCTTACAGCAAAGGTCCTGACATCAAAGGTCCTTACAGCAAAGGTCCTTACAGCAAAGGTCCTTACATCAAAGGTCCTAACATCAAAGGTCCTTACAGCAAGGGTCCTTACAGCAAAGGTCCTTACAGCAAGCGTCCTTACATTAAAGTTCCTTATAGCAAGGGTCCTTACAGCAAAGGTCCTTATATCAAAGGTCCTTACATCAAAGGTCCTGACATCAAAGGTCCTTACAGCAAGGGTCCTTACATTAAAGTTCCTTACAGCAAGGGTCCTTACAGCAAAGGTCCTTACATCAAAGGTCCTTACAGCAAAGGTCTTTACATCAAAGGTCCTTACATCAAAGGTTCTTAAACATTCTAAATCTCGGAATACAACTGCTGAGGTCCCTAAGTGAGTGGGGACCCTGACAAAATGCCCAATTTGACTCCTGCTAATGCCACCCCTGATTGTAACTAGGGCTTATTTTTTGGAGTAGGGCTTATATTTCAAGCATACTCCAAAAATCCTTTAAAATCATGCTAGGTGTTATTTTCGAGGTAGGTCTTATTTTTGGGCAAACACAGTAGGTTTACATAGGCCAATGATCAGGAACATAGCAGCGTAAATAGGCCACACTTTCTATTTTTTGGCAAAACCACGATTTTGCAACCACAGCAAAAGAAAAACAAAAACGTATTACAGTCGCAATGTGTGAACACAGCCTTATGTAAATGGTAAAAAAAAATACAAATTCCAGTTGGATTAATAGAGGAACAACAGATGTTTAAGAAAAGATGCTATTTTTATGGAGGATTCAATTATATACTAAAACAGACCTGTCCGAAGATCCGATCAATCCTCTTTGAAATATCTATAGGATGTCGGTACCTTTTAACCTTTTAATTATGTCTTCACATACATTCCAATTTTTTTACGGTAGGTTTCGCCCAAGTCCTTATTACTTGGCTTAAGCACTGATTTTGTTTTATACAAATAACTTTGTAGTATTTGTATTTTTTTGGGAATATTTATATATATTTTTTTGTATCTAGAAGTTTGGTACGAATATGATAATATCTATTTATACGTGTGTCAGAGAAAGTGGCCTTAATGTGATAAAGTGAGCAGCGTTATGCTTGTGATAGAATAATGTGAATATCTTCCAAAATTACGATTAAACTGAGCCAAAAAAATCTACAGATTATTTACATCCTAACCCTGCAGTCACAATAATTTATAATTGTATTATTAATTTTTGTCTATTTTCTTGTATTTTTTTTCTCCAATATTTAAAATAAATAAATAAATAATAATTGTATGTGTATATATATGTATATATATATATATATATATATATATATATATATATATATATATATATATATATATATATATATTTATTTATTTTTATTTTTTTTTTTTTTTTTTGTATTTCTTTCCCATTCTTTTAAGTTTTATTTTTAATGCAGGATTGGGAAGGTATATTCATGCGCAGAGCATTTATTGCAGAAATTTCCACAGCGGATATATTCAAACTATACACAGACATGGATTTATCAGATTTCTACAATCCCCCATTGAAATTGAGGGAAATTTCTGCAACTAATCGACCACATGTGATTATACCCGAAAAACTTTTAGGATTCCGTGATTGTATTCACTGTTCTGTGTTAATGTTGACCTTGTTCTTGTGTGATGCATTTGTACTAATCTATTTTTTCATTAAAAAGATCTTTTTTTGCTAAAATTGAAAATTCTTGTCGTTAAACCAGAACCACCACCATCTTCATGCCTTATTAAATGTCCGGCAAATGTTCTATAAAAGCCCCAGTGTGTTTTTAGAACCAAAATCAATTTTTCACTCCGTGACTTGTAAGCAGTCAAGTGGGCGTCGCCACTGTGCTGAAGAGTCAGGTAGTCCTGTGTCCGACCATGCGCCTCTCAGCCCTGATTGACATCCCAGCCAGTTCAGTCACCACCAGCCATCTCTAAATTCAACCCGTAGTTAGATAGGTTGAAAGAAGACTTAGGTCCACCTAGTTCGACCTTCTTCCGCCAATTAACCCATGCGTAATTGGATTGGGACTGGCAAGTATCCGAAACACAGCATGATAGATGACTGTCTGGCGCATGTCGAAATACATGTGTTTCAACAGGGATGGTATAGGAGATGAGGATCTTGAAAATAGGAATCAAGGGAAGGGACATCTCCTGACACTGGCCTGAGTCTGTTTCCTAGGCTCCCCTAAAGTCCCTATACGAGTCCTTCCCCTCGTCGCCGTCACGTGCCTAGTTCCTTACTGTCCCACCACTCACCCTGTATAGTTATAAGCCAGGTGAGTACACTAGAGGTTGCGATTACAGTAATGACACACAGGGGAAGGAGGACAGACATGGGGACATAGACAAAAGGAACAACCAAAGAAATTCACAGCTGCAGCCAGACACCAAGGCTGCAGACAACACGGCTCCAAAGAGTAGCACCACAAAAGCCCCAGCAGCGGATCTCCAGCAGCTCCTAAAGAACTTGCTCCCTCTAAGGTGGTCAGAAACAGAATTAATTCTATTACCGGCATCAGGTGATGGCTCGTGTGACTATTTAAAGGAGCTGAGAAGAACTATCCAGGAGCTAGCAGCAAGTAAAGTGTCAGTATCCCTTGCTGCACAATGCATTTAGAACACCAAGTAATAAGCACAGATCCCAGAGTTGTCAAAAGTCTCTCAAGGACGGCAGACACTCGTAACACTGGCAGAACGATTATGGCGATACTGAAATAGTAAAGTGTTTTTTCCTTTTTTTTTAACAAATTCAGAACTTTGGTATGTGTCAGCATTTTTCTGAGAGCAATAATGTCTTTATTTTTCTGTGCTAGGCCTTTTTTTAGCGTTGCGTCTTTGGTGTACATATGTTGTGCATGTTCCTTTTATTGTTCCTTTTTTCGGCACAAGTGCAGTAACCAAAAAAATGGCAATTGTGAAATTTTGCTTTTTTTTTTTCTTAACGCACTTTACTATATGAGTTAATTAATGTTATGTTTAACTCCTTAAGGACCGGATGATTTTTAATTTTTGCGCTTTTATTTTTTCCTCCTCTTATTCCAAGAGCCATAACCAATTTATTTAAAATTTTATACAGTCGGTGTAGGACTTGTTTTTCGTGGGATTGTACTTTTGAATGGAGTGGAGTTGTACTTTTGAATGGCACCATTCATTTTACCATATGATGTAATTGTAAATGGGAAACAAAATCTAAAATTTGGGGGGAAAAAAAATCTTGCTTGTGTCACAATGTTCCGACAGCCGTAACCTTTTTAATTTTTGAGATACAGAGCTGTGGGAGATCTTGTTTTTTGCCCCTGAGCTGATGTTTCTTATTTTTTTTGTAGGATATATATGATGTTTTGATTGCCTGTTATTACATTTTTTTCTGTTGTTGCGGCGGCCAAAAAAATCTAGTGTTGTTATTATTTTTCTTGTTACGCTGTGTACTGATCGGATAAATTTATTTTATATTTTGATAGATCCGACTTTTAAGAACACAGTGATACCAAATATATGCATTTTTTAATTTGTTTATTAATTTTTAATGTGGTAAAAGGGGTGTGATTTTTTTCATATTTTCTAACATTTTTTCTTTGTCGCTCCATTGGGAGACCCAGACAATTGGGTGTATAGCTTCTGCCTCCGGAGGCCACACAAAGTATTACACTTTAAAAAGTGTAACCCCTCCCCTCTGCCTATACACCCTCCCGTGGATCACGGGCTCCTCAGTTTTATGCTTTGTGTGGAAGGAGGCACACATCCACTCATGCATTCTCAATTTAGTTATGTCGGTTGGAAGAAAAGAGGGCCCCCACGGGGCCCCCGGCATGCTCCCTTCTCACCCCACTACGTCGGCGGTGTTGTTAAGGTTGAGGTACCCATTGCGGGTACAGAGGCTGGAGCCACATGCCGTCTCCTTCACCATCCCTTATGCGGCTCTGGGAGAAGTGGGATCCTAAGCGGTCATCCATTTACTGGGACCGTGCTCCATCCGCAGCCCCTGTGGGACCCTGCCAGACCGGAGCCTCTTCAACCTCAGGAACCGGGCCCTGCAACTCAAAGGTACTCTGTGTCCCCATAGGGGACTGTGCAGGAGAGCACCTTCTTCCCGGAAGCCGCGGCGGCTGCTGAATTCAGGAGGCCGGTGGACTTCCGCGCCGACCGTGCCTGCTTGTCGGGCGCGGTCTCAAATTTAGTCCCCGGCTTCATCGCGGCCTAGTCGCAAAAATCCCGCCCCAGGGCCTGCCTGTCAGGGGTAAGGGCGGGATTACCGACCTGAGGTCGGATGTGAGGGCTGGAGCATCCTGCATGTTTCCTCCCCCCTCACTGATCACTGTGGGGACCCCAGATTCCCGCACTTTTCTGGCGCCGCCCACGGCTCCACTCCTCCCCTGAGAGCTCCGGCAGCCATTTTTTGGCATTCTGCCGGTGGAGGATTCTTAGTGAACAGCTCTGCAGCTCCGGGGGATCCAAGGCAGGGAATCTGGAGGACACACACCGCTCGTTAGCGGTCGGTAAGCCACACCGGTCACCCGGTGCTGGTCCCCCTAGGGTGCCGGATTAGATACGTATATCTCTATATCTATCTGTTCGGTGGGCTGTATACCCCTTCCCATATACCCTCAGTGATCACTCTCCTAGGAGACAACAGCATGTCGTCCACAAGGAGCAAAGCTGCTAAGGCACAGGGTTTTTTTGCGGCCTGTACCTCTTGTGGAGCTATGTTACCTGCGGGTTCCACCTACTCTCACTGTGAGCAATGCTCGACCTCTGTTTCGCTTGCTCAGCCGGAGCCTCGGACACTGGTGGGCCCCTCGGCTCATGTAGACCCCCCTGCTCCCCCTGACCAGGCTGCAGGGACAGAGTTCGCCTCTTTTGCTGAGAAACTCTGAGTCACTCTCTCAATCCATTGCACAGTCTATGGACAAATGGTTTTCTAAGCTGCTAGAGGCTTTGCAGTCCAGACCGGACCTTTCACAGGCCCCGGCCCCAGTTGGCTCGTCGCCTCCAGGCCCCTCTCGGTCCGCGCCACAGCGCGCTCCCAGGTTGGCCCTTCGGTCTCAGGCGGAGGACTCCTGCCCGGACCGTAGTCCTAGACCGGCTAAGCGGGCTCGCTGGGACTCTTCCCCGACTTCCTCTCGCTGCTCGGGATCCCAGCTTGAGGACTCTCTGGAGGACGAGGCGGACGTCGCAGCTCAGGGCTCTGACCCGGACGTCGCCCTTAACCTTGATACACCTGAGGGGGACGCCTTAGTAAATGATCTTATCTCGTCCATCAACCAGGTGTTAGATCTCTCTCCCCCGCCTCCTCCTGTAGAGGAGTCGGCGTCTCAGCAGGAGAAACACCAGTTTCGGTTCCCCAAACGTACACGCAATACGTTTTTTGATCACTTCAGGGACGCTGTCCAGAAGCCCAGAGCGGTACCGGACAAGCGCTTTACTAAGCGCCTCACTGACACACGTTACCCCTTCCCATCTGAAGTAGTTAAGGGTTGGGCTCACTGTCCCAAGGTGGATCCTCCAGTCTCAAGATTGGCGGCTAGATCCGTGGTGTCGGTTGCAGATGGCTCATCGCTAAAGGATGCCACTGACAGACAGATAGAGCTCCTGGTGAAGTCCATCTATGAGGCCACGGGCGCGTCTTTTGCCCCGGCCTTTGCAGCTGTGTGGGCACTCCAAGCTATATCGGCTTGTCTGACTGAGATTAATGCTGTCACACGTAATTCTGCTCCGCAAGTTGCGTCTTTGACCTCTCAGGCGTCAGCCTTTTCATCCTACGCCATGAACGCCGTCCTGGACTCTGCTAGCCGTACAGCTGTAGCATCCGCTAACTCTGTGGCAGTCCGCAGGGCCATGTGGCTACGCGAATGGAAGGCAGACTCGGCTTCCAAGAGGTTCTTAACCGGTTTGCCGTTTTCTGGCGACCGTTTGTTTGGCGAACGATTGGATGAGATTATTAAGGAATCCAAAGGAAAGGATTCCTCCTTACCCCAGGCCAAACCTAAGAGACCTCAACAGAGAAAGGTTCAATCGAGATTTCGGTCCTTTCGTCCCTCCGCCAAGTCCAAATCCTCTTCGTCCAACAGGCCGGAGAAAGGCCAGAGGAACTCCTATGCGTGGCGATCCAAGTCTCGCCCACAAAAGGCCGCAGGAGGCACTGCCTCCAAGGCGGCTTCCTCATGACTCTCGGCCTCCCCTGCCTGCATCCTCGGTCGGTGGCAGGCTCTCCCGCTTTGGCAACGCCTGGTGGCCACATGTTCAAGACCGATGTGTGAGAGACATTCTGTCTCATGGTTACAGGATAGAGTTCAGCTCTCGTCCTGCGGCTCGCTTCTTCAGAACCTCTCCGCCCCCCGCTCAAGCCGACGCACTTTTTCAGGCAGTAGCCGCTCTAAAGATGGAAGGAGTTGTGATCCCCGTTCCCCTTCAGGAACGTGGTCGCGGATTTTACTCCAACTTGTTCGTGGTGCCAAAAAAGGACGGGTCATTCCGTCCCGTTCTGGACCTCAAGCTACTCAACAGACATGTGAGAACCAGACGGTTCCGGATGGAATCCCTCCGCTCGGTCATCGCCTCAATGTCACAAGGAGACTTCCTAGCATCGATCGACATCAAAGATGCTTATCTCCATGTACCGATCGCACCCGAGCATCAACGTTTCCTGTGTTTCGCCATCGGGGACGAACATCTCCAGTTCGTGGCATTGCCTTTCGGCTTGGCGACAGCCCCACGGGTTTTCACCAAAGTCAATGCATCCGTTGTGGCGGTCCTGCATTCTCAGGGCCACTCGGTGATCCCATACTTGGACGATCTCCTAGTCAGGGCCCTGTCTCGGGTGGCGTGTCAACAAAGTCTATCTGTCGCTCTGGCGACTCTCCAGCGGTTCGGGTGGATCATCAACTTCCCGAAATCCAAGTTGACACCGACCCAATCACTGACGTACCTTGGGATGGAGTTTCATACCCAGCAAGAGTTAGTCAAGCTTCCGAGCGACAAACAGCTTTCTCTGCAGGCGGGGGTGCAATCCCTTCTTCGGAGTCAGTCACACCCCTTAAGGCGCCTCATGCACTTCCTGGGGAAGATGGTGGCAGCTATAGAGGCAGTCCCGTTCGCGCAATTCCATCTTCGGCCACTCCAATGGGACATTCTCCGCAAATGGGACAGGAGTTCGGCTTCCCTCGACAGGAACGTCTCTCTTTCCCTTGCAACCAAGACGTCACTTCAGTGGTGGCTCCTTCCCAATTCTCTGTCGCAGGGAAAATCCTTCCTACCCCCAACCTGGGCTGTGGTCACCACGGACGCGAGCCTGTCAGGGTGGGGAGCGGTTTTTCTCCACCACAGGGCTCAGGGAACCTGGACTCCGATAGAGTCATCCCTTCAGATCAATATTCTGGAGATAAGGGCAGTGTATCTAGCCCTATTGGCTTTTCATCGGTGGCTGGAGGGCAGGCAGATCCGTATCCAGTCGGACAACGCCACTGCCGTCGCATACATCAACCACCAAGGCGGCACTCGCAGTCGTCAAGCCTTCCAGGAAGTCCGACGGATTCTGCAGTGGGTGGAAGCCACAGCCTCCACCATCTCCGCAGTTCACATCCCGGGCGTAGAAAACTGGGAAGCAGATTTTCTCAGTCGTCAGGACATGGACGCGGGGGAATGGTCTCTGCACCCAGACGTGTTTCGAGAGATCTGTCGCCGCTGGGGAACGCCGGACGTCGATCTCATGGCGTCACGGCACAACAACAAAGTCCCGGCATTCATGGCACGGTCTCAGGATCACAGAGCTCTGGCGGCGGATGCGTTAGTTCAGGATTGGTCGCAGTTTCGACTGCCTTATGTGTTTCCTCCTCTGGCGATGCTGCCCAGAGTGTTACGCAAGATCAGGTCCAACTGCCATCGCGCCATTCTCGTCGCTCCAGACTGGCCGAGGCGGTCGTGGTACCCGGATCTGTGGCATCTCACGGTGGGTCAACCGTGGGCGCTTCCAGACCGCCCAGACTTGCTGTCACAAGGCCCGTTTTTCCATCTGAATTCTGTGGCCCTCAACCTGACTGTGTGGCCATTGAGTCCTGGCTCCTAGCGTCTTCAGGGTTATCTCAGGATGTCATTGCCACCATGAGACAGGCCAGGAAACCTACGTCCGCCAAGATCTATTATAGGTCTTGGCAAATCTTCCTATCCTGGTGCGCTAATAACGGTTTTATTCCATGGCCGTTTGCCTTACCCACCTTTCTTTCATTCCTTCAATCCGGAATGGACAAGGTTTTGTCACTGGGCTCTCTCAAGGGCCAAGTATCGGCGCTCTCCATGTTTTTTCAAAAGCGTCTAGCCAGGCTTCCGCAGGTCCGCACGTTCCTGCAGGGAGTTTGCCACATAGTCCCACCTTACAAGCGTCCGCTGGAACCCTGGGATCTTAACAGGGTGCTAACGGCTCTTCAGAAACCACCCTTCGAGCCGCTGCGGGATGTCTCTCTATCACATCTTTCGCAGAAGGTGGCCTTCCTAGTGGCAGTCACATCACTTCGGAGAGTGTCTGAGCTAGCAGCGCTGTCATGCAAAGCCCCCTTCCTGGTGTTTCACCAGGATAAGGTGGTTCTGCGTCCGGTCCCGGAATTTCTCCCTAAGGTGGTATCCCCTTTTCATCTCAACCAGGATATCTCCTTACCTTCATTTTGCCCTAATCCAATTCACCAGTGTGAAAGGGATTTGCACTCTTTGGATCTTGTGAGAGCACTCCGGCTCTACGTGTCTCGCACGGCGCCCCTGCGTCGTTCAGATGCGCTCTTTGTCCTTGTCGCTGGCCAGCGTAAGGGCTCGCAGGCTTCCAAGTCAACCTTGGCTCGGTGGATCAAGAAACCGATTCTCGAAGCCTACCGTTCTTCTGGGCTTCCGCTTCCTTCAGGGCTGAAAGCCCATTCTACCAGAGCCGTGGGTGCGTCCTGGGCATTGCGGCACCGGGCTACGGCTCAGCAGGTGTGTCAGGCAGCTACGTGGTCTAGTCTGCACACTTTCACGAAACACTATCAAGTGCATACCTATGCTTCGGCAGACGCCAGTCTAGGTAGGCGAGTCCTTCAGGCGGCGGTTGCCCACCTGTAAGAGGGGGCCATTTTTTCGGCTCTTTTTATTGAGGTATTCTTTTACCCACCCAGGGACTGCTCTTGGACGTCCCAATTGTCTTGGTCTCCCAATGGAGCGACAAAGAAGAAGGGAATTTTGTTTACTTACCGTAAATTCCTTTTCTTCTAGCTCCTATTGGGAGACCCAGCACCCGCCCCTGTGCCCTTCGGGCTGGTTGTTCTTTTGTGTACACATGTTGTTCATGTTGAATTGTTCTTTTGGTTCATGGTCTTCAGTTCTCCGTACATCCTTCGGATTGCATTTACCCTAGACCAATTTATAAGTTTTCTCCTTCCTGCTTTTGCACCAAAACTGAGGAGCCCGTGATCCACGGGAGGGTGTATAGGCAGAGGGGAGGGGTTACACTTTTTAAAGTGTAATACTTTGTGTGGCCTCCGGAGGCAGAAGCTATACACCCAATTGTCTGGGTCTCCCAATAGGAGCTAGAAGAAAAGGAATTTACGGTAAGTAAACAAAATTCCCTTCTTTTCTACACTGTATTGTATTTAATAGTGCCTTTAGGAGACTTGAACGTGGAAATATCTGATCACTTGTTCCATATACAGCAATGCCACAGCACTGCTGTATATAGAAGAAATCACAGTCTCATATGAACGCTGGCCACGGGCTGGTTTTCACAGGAGTACCATGATAACAGACAGAGGGGTCATCAGCTGGTCCCTGGCTGTCATGACCACTCATCAGCATGACACGATCTCATCACGGGAGCACCGATGAGGGGTAAGAACAGGGCGTCCCCCTGACGGCACATGTTAAATGCCCCTGTCAGAGATTGACAGTGGCATTTAATGGGTTAAAGCATTTGCCCGCATTTGCTAGAGGCACGTGTCAGTTAATTAAATGAACAAACGTGCAGGAAAAGATGTAGGCTCGGCGTGCGAGCCTCCATCAAAGGCAGGAAGACAGCCTGTGATGTTTATAGCACGTCATGGGTCATTAAGGAGTTAATTTTCAGTTTATGCTTCCATAGATCAGACACACGAATGGGGAAATACAAAATGTTGTTTTGGGCTTTTTTCATTTTTTTTACATTGGGTAACAGGAATGATTCACGCATATATATAAATATGTGTATATTTTGTCACGCCGGGTGCTAGAGGATACCTTGCAATTGAAACAAAAGAAAGGGAAAACCAAGGTAGAGGTACAACGGAAAGCCATGGCGATAGGGAGAGGGAAGTGGGTTCACCTCCTACCACATGAATCTGATCGTTGCTCTCCCTAATATTCCGAATTGCGTCTTTTCCCCTGTGCACCATCATGTGCCAATGCCCTCACTGGTCCTGAACTCATCCTAACTAGTGTGTAGGTGAGCGAGACACTAGTCTTGCTACTGCAATATAAAAACACAAGGAAGGTAAGACAAATGAGTGAGGAAAGACACAACAAATAGCACTCCATGGCTTCTACACCAGGAAACCTCTCAGCTGCAACACAAACAAGCACCTCAGCTTCTCCAGAGACAGTCTCTTTCAAAGTGGTCAGTATAGAGGATCTATAATCAGCATGGAGTGAAGCCTGGAGTGGATAAATATAGCAGAAGGGAGTGATGATGAGATGCTACAGCGGCAATTAGGGCTATGACTAATGTCATCCAGAAAGAAAAGAGTCCTTAGCCCCTTCAGCATTAAATAAAAGTAAATCCACTCCAATACAGAAAAACACTCAAGTGGGCTCCATAGAAGACTTGCTATCAAGCTTGAGACCTCATGATTTCAGATCCTTCAGAGGTACCCTGCGGATGCGACACACTTGTGACATATATATTTATCTATCTATATATATAATTGCCTTATTCTCTCTGTCTGTCTGTCTTGCTCCAAAATTATGTCATTACAGTGATAACCGTCGCATTGGCCGCCCAGCCCTGCCCCCCGCACGCATTGGCTGCTCGGCCCGGCCACGCCCCCTGCACACTTTGCCTGCTCGGCCACGCCCCCCGCACACTGTGCCCGCTCGGCCACACCCTCCGTACACTGTGCCCGCTCGACCACGCCCCCTGCACACTGTGCCCGCTCAGCCACGCCCCCTGCACACATTGGGTACCCATACACCTCCCCTTGGACTACTCCACCTATTAGACACCTCCGGACTACACCTATTAGACACCTCCCCCCAGGACTACTCCTCCTATTAGACTCCTGCCCCGGACTACTCCTCCTATTATACTCCTCTCCTTCTAGGACTACTCCTCCTATTAGACTCCTCTCTCTCCAGGACTACTTCTATTATACTCCTCTCCCCCAAGGACTACTCCTCCTATTATCCTCCCCTCCCCCCAGGACTACTGCTATTATACTCCTCTGTCCCCAGGACTACTCCTATTATACTCCTGTTCCCCCAGGACTACTCCTCCTATTAGACTCCTCCCCCCAGGACTACTCCTACTATTAGACTCCTCTCCCCCCAGGACTACTCCTCCTATTATCCTCCTCTCTCCCCAGGACTACTCCTCCTATTATCCTCCTCTCCCCCCAGGACTACTCCTCCTATTATACTCCTCTTCCCCCAGGACTACTCCTCCTATTAGACTCCTCCCCCCAGGACTACTCCTACTATTAGACTCCTCTCCCCCCAGGACTACTCCTCCTATTATACTCCTCACCCCCCAGGACTACTCCTCCTATTATCCTCCTCTCCCCCCAGGACTACTCCTCCTAATATACGCCTCTCCTCCTAGGACTACTCCTCCTATTAGACTCCTCTCTCCCCAGCACTACTTCTATTTATACTCCTCTCCCCCAAGGACTACTTCTCCTATTATCCTCCTCTCTCCCCAGGACTACTCCTCCTATTATACTCCTCTCTCCCCAGGACTACTCCTCCTATTATCCTCCTCTCCCCCCAGTACTACTCCTCCTATTATACTCCTCTCTCCCCAGGACTACTCCTCCTATTAGACTCCTCCCACCAGGACTACTCCTCCTATTATACTCCTCACCCCCCAGGACTACTCCTCCTATTATCCTCCTCTCCCCCCAGGACTACTCCTCCTATTAGACTCCTCCCCCCAGGACTACTCCTCCTATTAGACTCCTCCCCTGGACTACTCCTCCTATTAGACTCCTCTCCTCCTAGGACTACTCCTATTAGACTCCTCTCTCTCCAGGACTACTTCTATTATACTCCTCTCCCCCAAGGACTACTCCTATTATCCTCTCCCCCCAGGACTACTCCTCCTATTATACTCCTCTCTCCCCAGGACTACTCCTATTATACTCCTCTTCCCCCAGGACTGCCACTCCTATTAGACTCCTCCCCCCAGGACTACTCCTACTATTAGACTCCTCTCCCCCCAGGACTACTCCTCCTATTATACTCCTCAACCCCAGGACTACTACTCCTATTATCCTCCTCTCCCCCCAGGACTACTCCTCCTATTATACGCCTCTCCTCCTAGGACTACTCCTCCTATTAGACTCCTCTCTCCCCGGCACTACTTCTATTATACTCCTCTCCCCCAAGGACTACTTCTATTATCCTCCTCTCTCCCCAGGACTACTCCTCCTATTATCCTCCTCTCCCCCCAGGACTACTCCTCCTATTATACTCCTCTCTCCCCAGGACTACTCCTCCTATTATACTCCTCTCTCCCCAGGACTACGCCTCCTATTATCCTCCTCTCCCCCCAGGACTACTCCTCCTATTATACTCCTCTCTCCCCAGGACTACTCCTATTATACTCCTCTTCCCCCAGGACTACTCCTCCTATTAGACTCCTCCCCCAGGACTACTCCTACTATTATACTCCTCACCCCCCAGGACTACTCCTCCTATTATCCTCCTCTCCCCCCAGGACTACTCCTCCTATTAGACTCCTCCCCCCAGGACTACTCCTCCTATTAGACTCCTCCCCCCAGGACTACTCCTCCTATTATATGCCTCTCCTCCTAGGACTACTCCTTCTATTAGACTCCTCTCTCCCCAGGACTACTTCTATTATCCTCCTCTCTCCCCAGGACTACTTCTCCTATTATCCTCCTATCTCCCCAGGACTACTCCTCCTATTATACTCCTCTCTCCACAGGACTACTTTTCCTATTATCCTCCTCTCTCCCCAGGACCACTCCTCCTATTATACTCCTCTCTCCTCAGGACTACTCCTCCTATTATCCTCCTCTCCCCCCCAGGACTACTCCTCCTATTATACTCCTCTCTCCACAGGACTACTCCTCCTATTATACTCCTCTCCCCCCAGGACTACTCCTCCTATTATCCTCCTCTCTCCCCAGGACTACTCCTCCTATTATACTCCTCTCTCCCCAGGACTACTCCTCCAACACACACAAACTGCACAAAACATACCTCCCCCAAAACACACACACACCCACACAATCCGCGCAACACACACAGCACCACACACCCACACAACGCTGCAGACACACAGCGCTCCACAAGCAACGTAACACACAAACAACACCGCTCTCACACACCCAGACAACACCCAGAACATTTACAGCGCCCTACACAAACACTTGGCAACTACACACAAGAACATCTATATATATATATATATATATATATATATATATATATATATATATATATATAAAATCATAAATCAAAAATATATAATAAATATAATCAAAAATCATACATTAACTACACAATAAATTCTAAAATACCCGATGCGTTAGAATCGGGCCACGATCTAGTATATATATATATATATATATATAATTGCCCTATTCTGCCTCTCTGTCCAAGAAATGACGTCATACGCTGAAACCGCCTAAACCACGCCCACACAACTCCAACAGGCTAAACACCCCCCCCCACACACCCACCCCTCGCTCCACCTTACCTAATCAGCAGCCCTGCATCACATCCCCCACACCTTACTCTACCTACACCCAATCAGCAGCGACGACTACTCAATTAGGACACGCCCACTTCGCTGAAACCCTGACAGCGCCATGACGCAGCCGGCGGACAGGTACAAGGGACACCGCCATGGAAGCTCCCTACACCCGATGCGATGGAGCACAGTAAGCCCCGACCCACAGGAGGCCCCAAAGAGCAGGTCAGAGACCCAACTACGCCACAGAGACACACAGAGTGACAAGGACCGGAGGAGACGCAGCTGCGGCATTGCAGGGCTTCCCCGCGCCACAGAGACACACAGAGGGACGGGGACAGGAGGAGACGCCGCTGTGGCGCACTAGGAATCCAGCACTCCGGGAGGCAGCTCTCCCACTAAGCAATGATAAATGCAGGGGAAGAACATGGCTACTTAAATATTAACACTACTGTGAATGTTAATGAGCCGCTCATTACTATTCATGAGCCGCTCATTACTATTCATGAGCGGCTACTTAACATTCACTGCAGTTTTAATATTTAAGTAGCCATGTGCTTCCCCTGCATTCATCAGTGGTTAGTGGGAGAGCTGCATCCCTGAGTGCTCATGAGCCAATCATTACTATTCATGGCCAGCGGGAAATAAAGCCACACACACACACACCATGACTCCCACACAGCCCAACACAAACACACACACACACACCGGCACACACAAACCACCACGCACGAACACACATCGTCGCGCACACACACACACACACACACAACCCCGCTCATATCAAACGCACACACACACAACCACCCACACACGGGCACACACACACACAGCCACACACAAACACCTCCGCACACACACATCACCCCACAATCACACGCCCCCACACACACACTGCGGCACACAGACAAATACACACGTTGCGCCCTGGACAAGCCAGGGGCCACAGGTAACAACACACACACACCCCCCACCCCTAGCAGTTCACAGCAGTCCTTCCCAGTGAGACCTGATTTCTTCCTCGGGTTCAGACAGACACACCAGGTGGGCGGAGTCAGGCAGATGGAGACGCCCACCAAGGAGTTTAGCTGGCCTGAGGCAGGAAACAAGTCCAGACAAGTCCAGGCAGAGGAAGAGAGAGGAGGTCTGCAGAGAGGCAGACACAGACTGGGGCCTAGGTTGGAGCCTAGGTCCCTCGTGTAGCCAGTGAGGCAGACTGTAGTGGCCGTCTGCAGGAGCCGGGAAGACAGTCTTGGTGGAACCGTAGGTAGCCGGGACAGGGTAGTGGCCCCGTCCGGTACCGAACCGGGGAGCCAGCTGGAAACTGGAGCACAGGAGGAGCGTACACGAAGGTGAAGGAAAGGACTTACATTACCAACCTGGGGTCAGGGGAAAACACCGCAGCCGTCTGTGGGACCCGTCCATCCAGCCGTTTGTTTGACCAGAGACTCCGTGTAAATTACTGGCTGAGTGAGTACCACCGTGCCGTGCGGCACAGCGCTGCCCCCCGCGACCCTGCACCTCACCAGGCCCCGTAACCTGCGATCCCCGTCCAGAGCAGCGGTGGTGTCACAACCTCACCACAACCGTGGGTGGCGTCACGGACAATATCCCTAAACCAAACCACCCCCTTTTACTCACGGGCGAGGAACGCCGCTCGAGTCCCCGGGATCCGGCCCACCGCTCGAGCCACCACCGAGCAGCAGCAGCAGCCGGACCCGAGCAGTGGGTGAGCGCAGCGTCCCCTCCTCCGCCCGCGACACACACACCGCACAAAACACATACCCCCACAACACACGCACATCGCCCCACATACGCACCACAACACTCACAGAACGCAATACACACATACCGTGCAACACAAACACCGCCCTACACAGACACCCACATACCAGGATGGGGGCCATACAAGGATGAAGACTATACCAGGATGGGACACAGACCAGAATGTTGCATACACAAGGATCCTGCCTATACCACGATGGGGCCACATACCAGGATGGGGCTACATACTAGCATCAACCCACATACCAGGATGGGGGCCATACAGGGATGGAGACTATACCTGGATGGGACACAGACCAAGATGCTGCATACACAATGATCCTACCTATACCACGATGGGGCCACATACCAGGATGGGGCTACATACTAGCATCAACCCACATACCAGGATGGGGGCCATACAGGGATGGAGACTATACTCGGATGGGACACAGACCAAGATGCTGCATACACAAGGATCCTACCTATACCACGATGGGGCCACATACCAGGATGGGGCTACATACTAGCATCAACCCACATACCAGGATGGGGGCCATACAGGGATGGAGACTATACCCGGATGGGACACAGACCAAGATGC
The DNA here is from genome assembly GCF_048569485.1 of Anomaloglossus baeobatrachus. Lineage (NCBI taxonomy): Eukaryota > Metazoa > Chordata > Amphibia > Anura > Aromobatidae > Anomaloglossus > Anomaloglossus baeobatrachus. Next base: position 199,182,194 of record NC_134361.1, read on the forward strand.
TGCATACACAAGGATCCTACCTATACCACGATGGGGCCACATACCAGGATGGGGCCTCATACTAGCATCAACCCACATACCAGGATGGGGGCCATACAGGGATGGAGACTATACCCGGATGGGACACAGACCAGGATGCTGCATACACAAGGATCCTACCTATACCACGATAGGGGCAGATGTCAGGATGGTGGCTATACCACGATGGGGGCACATACCAGCATGGGGCCACATCACAGAATCAGCCCACATACCAGGCCAACCCACACCTCCCAACGCCACAGCCTGCAACTCACCGCCGGCCACAGTGGAAAAGCGGAGCGGACGCCGCCCAGGCGCAGCAGACAACGGACAGCTACAAGGGACACCTTAGGAAACATTCTGGATGGTGCCTATACCGGGAGCCTGCCTACACCAGATTGCATACACAGGATTTTTCTCAAAAATTATACATTAACTACACAATAAATACTAGAATACCCGATGCGTTAGAATCAGGCCACCATCTAGTATATGTATATACACCGCGTGCAGACTTATTAGGCAAGTTGTATTTTAGAGGATTTTTTTTATCATTGATCAACAACTATGTTCTCAATCAACCCAAAAGACTCATAAATATCAAAGCTTAATATTTTTGGCAGTTCGAGTGGGGTTTTTTTTAGATTTGGCTATCTTAGGAGGAGATCTGTTTGTGCAGGTCACTATTACTGTGCAGAATTATTAGGCAACTTAATAAAAACCAAATATATTCCCATCAAGCCTATACAGCTTGGAGTAGGACAACATGTATACAAATTATCATGTGATCAAAATACTCATTTGCCTAATAAGTACACAGTGTATACAGTCATGGCCGAAAGTGTTGGCACCCTAGAAAACGTTCCAGAAAATTATTGCAATTAAACATTTTGTTATACACATGTTTATTTCCTTTGTGTGTATTGGAACAAGACAAAAAAAAAACAAAACAGAAAAAGAGGCAAATTGGACATAATTTCACATAAAATCGTAAAAAATTGTCGGACAAAATTGTTGACACCTTTTCCTTTTTGTGGTTAAACAACTTTGTTTCAAGCAAGTGATGCTCGTTTAAAGTCATGTGTGGCAAGTAACAGGTGTGGGCAATATGAAAATCACACCTGAAATCAGATAAAAAGGGGAGAAGTTGACTAAACTTTTGCATTGTGTGTCTGTGTATGGCCCCACAAGCAGAGGGAGAATAATAGAGGCACATGACACAATGAATGGCCTCTTGCCAAACTGCCAAGGATCCCGAGCTCCACCCTCAGTTGTTGCTTAGTCACCAAGAATTGTAAACTCCACTTAATGTGCGGCTGCCGACCAAGCAGGCTGCAATGTTTTTCCGATACAAAGCCAAAGTTTGCAAGAGATTTCTCAGAAGGCCGATTTTAATTCTTTAAGGTACGGAATTAGAGGATTTTTTTTTACTCATTTTAGGCTTTATTTTAATCTGGTTTTGTTGGCTTAGTTGTATTTTTCATTTGCACCATTTTTGGACAGCTATATCCATGTTGATTAACTTTTTTAGCCATGAATAGAAAAAAAAATTCTGATCCCGATTTTTTTTTTTTTTTTTTTTCAATTTAAAATTATTCCATTCACTATTTTCTAGAAAAAAAACCTGAATAATAATTGTGCAATTAATTTTACTCCAGCCCCCCATTGGACTAATCTGTTTAATTTTATTTTTGTGCAGTTTAGAACATTTTAATTAATTTTTAATTTATTATTTTTTGGGGGGGGGGGTTTAAACTTATTCCATTCACTATTTAAATAAATAAATAAATAAATAATAATAAAAAAAAATTGTGCATTTAATTTTACTCCAGCCCCCCACTGGACTAATATGTCTAATTTTATTTTTGTGCAGTTGAGGACATTTAATTAATTTTTAATTATTTTTTATTTTTTTTATTTTGCATTTTAACCTTATTCCATTCACTATTTTCTTTAAAAAATAAAAAATAAAAAAAATGTGCAATTAATTTTATTCCAGCCCCCCACTGGACTAATCTGTCTAATTTTAATTTTGTGTGGTTGAGGACATGTTAATTAATTTTTTTTTTTTCATTTTACTTTTTTTTTTTGCTTTTTAAACTTATTTCATTTACTATTTTCTTAAAAAAAATAAATGAAAAAAATTGTGCACTTAATTTTACTCCAGCAGCACACTGGACTAATCTGTCTAATTTTATTTTTGCGCTGTTGAAGACATTTTTATTACTTTTGAATTATTTTTTATTTTTTATTTTTTTGCATTTTAAACTTGTTCCATTCACTATTTTCTTAAAAAAAAAGAAAATAATTGTGTAATTAATGTTACTCCAGACCGCTAATGGACTAATCTGTGTAATTTTAGTTTTGCGCGGTTGAGGACATTTTAATTTATTTTTTAATTAATTTTAATTTTTTTTTGCTACAAAAAACTCCCCAAAAAATAAAAAAAAAAACAAAAAACAAAAAAAATAAATTAAATTAGGAGCTTTATTAATCAACCCACATACATCGTTTTTTAAGAATTTGGTTCGAAAAATGGCAACCAATACCCGAAGACAAAAAAAAGACAAATTAGGAATCTTGTTTTATGACTTCACTTATCGGTGGTTTTTTATTTGATTTTTTTTTATTTTTAATTTATAGTACATTATTTATTTTTTTTTTTATTTTGGGAGAAGAGTGATGGGGAAAAACTATTTTACAATTCTACCAAAATAGTTTGTTTTTTTTTTTTTTTGTCATGAAGGATGGCCATGGGGTAAAATCTGATAACAAAATTGTCCAAAGCCTTTCAGATTTTGATCTAAATTGTGCTTTTCTGAGCATTGGAAGGGTCGTACAGAATTAAAAAAAAACAAAAAAAAACATGGCTGCTTTTTGCCAAAAAAAACCCAAAAAAAACAAACATGCAGCGCCACTCCCATCTACTGGTGGTGTGTGGTACTGCAGCTCTCCCCCATTCGACCCATTGACAATTATGGAGCAGTCGTAGTTTAACAACCCCTTTAAGACCCTCCTGATATATCAAATGTTCTTGTTTTTTTACTGTTAAAAGTCTAATCTTTCAAAAAAAAATGTTTTTATTTTTTTTTTTTTATTTTTTTTTATTTTTTTTTTTACTTTTATGGAAAACACCCAAGAAAAAAAAAGTTAATATTGTTTTGAGGACAAAGAAGCCCCCATAAAGCCATGTCAGTGGGAAAATATATGTATATTTTTTTCCGTAGATCCTTTATGGGGGAGGCAATGGCAGAAATGGATAATCCGGCACTGGAAGAGGTAAGGTTGGGTGACAGTCATTGTGTCTTTCTGGTCATTCTGCTCGGTTCATTCAATTTCCAATATTTTCCATTAGATGACGAGGGATCTATTCCCCACAGCAGTGAGTGAAGAAAACCTCCAAGAAGCTCGGAATAAATCCCTAAAGAAGATTTTTGGTTCCAGTAAAGTGTTTTTAGATGTCGGCAGCGAAAACAATCAATGCGCCAAATCCACATATGAAGATATTGTGCAAGGAAAGATGATGGAACAGTAAGACATATCGAAGGTGTTCTCTAATCCATATACTTGGCATATATAACTCAGGCACCATGCACATGGCGGATCTGTGTGCACAGAGCATGTATACAGGCTGCTGAGCGGTAGGATATGTGTGCCGCCATATGGTGCTTATGTATGTGTCATGAGTGTGTTATGGCCTAATTTGATCTCGGGGGGATCTGGTATCAGAAGGTCACAGTGTATTGTTGATCACAGATCTGCTTTAGTGCACGCTCATTGTTCACCCTGAGTTGGAGCATATTTAATTCCATCTGGTATTGAAAGGATTAAGGTTCCTTTCTATCCTGCAGTGATCTAACAACTGCAGGTACTCCCTTCTGCTATAAATATCCGATTTAAACTCCTCCCCATGCTGGCTATAGCTCATACCTATGCTGACCATGTTAAATGAACTTGTCTCTGCATAGCTGTGGTGTTGTTTCTGTTGCAGCTGCAAAGTTTCCTTCTGAAGAAATCAAGGAGTGCTTTTTGTTGTGTTTTCCCCATCTGTTTGCCTTAACTTCCTTGTGTTCTCTTATTGCAGTGGCAAGACTAGCATCTTGCTGGCCTTCTCTTGTCAGGGTGAGTTTAGTGCCAGCAAAGGCCCAGGCTTGTGATGGCTCATGGGGATAAGGTCCCGTTAATTTCTATTCTGCAGTAATCTAACAGGTCATAACCTCAGCTGCGCCCACTCCCTTCCGCTAAACATCTGCTCCTCACACCTCTTTATTCCGGCTATAGCTCATACTTATGCTGTCCACTTTGAAAGAGCCTTTCTCTGGAGAAGCTGAGGTGTTGCTTCTGTTGCAGCTGAGAAGTTCCTGCTAGAGAAGCTAAGGGGAGTTATTTGTTGTGTCTTTCCTCATGTTTGTCTTTCCTTCCTAGTGTTGTTTTATTGTAGTGTCTCGCTGGCCTTCACTAGTTCAGGACCAACGAGTGCCTAGGCACGTGACCTCGCATGGGGAAAGGACTTGTCTAGGGATATTAGGGAGTGTAGGGATCAGCTTTAGGTGAGTGGTAGGAGGTGACCCCACTCCCCTCTCCCTAGCGCCAGGGCCTTCTGTTGTTGTGCTACCTTTGTGTTCCCTCTGTGTTGCGCCGCTCACTGGGAGTCCCCAGGCACCTGGCGTGACACAGATAGTCACATAGAATTTCATTGATCCATACACTGATCCGTGTGTCCGATCCATTAGTCTCAGAGCATGTCCTATTCTCATCATACTCAACCACTAATGTTTATGGGGATCCGGATGGAACACGGAAGGCAGACTTTATACTCCAGAATTCCATTCGAGGTTACAGTCTTTTTTTTTTAACTGATCCATGGCTAAAAGTCAATGGATAAAAAGAGTTCAGACAGTTAAAAAAATGGATCAACCTGAGAAAAAGAATCAGTCTCTTTCTCTTGGATGGTAACACACGGATGTGTGAATGCAGTGGAGTATGCCATGATGGCCTCTGTTGGGTGGTTGCACATACTGCAGCTCGTTTTCTACTTTGCACTATTGGATCCATGCGTGTATAATTTTGTCCTTACAGCTATGATCGTGGTCTGAAATCCTTGGCCCAGAAGGAATGGGAAAGGGCTATAACTGCTTTTTCAAAAGCCATTTACCTGTGTCCAGAGAAGGTACGATGATCCGTCTTTCTGCCAGCACTTCTGGTGGTAACGGGTCTTACTCTATTTTTTAGTGCCTCCTGATGATTGTCTTGTATTATTTCATGATACCATAGGTAGAGTTGTACGCAAAAAGAGCAGAAGCGTTCCTCCAGATCGATGACTTCCAGTCAGCAGCGCTCAACTTGAAGAAGGCTTGTTCCATAGCGTCCCCACAAAAAGAACATGTAGAGCTGCTGGCTCTAACATATTACCTCCAGGTAATTTGGGTCCATAATTGTAGCGGTGGCACCCCTGCATCCCTCACTCTCCTTCCCGCAGGGACACGCATTTACTCTCCACCGTGGCCTGCTCCCTCCACACTGCCCAGCGTCCCTGCGTTCCTCCACGTTGGTGCCTCCTTCTTCCGCCTCTCGGGGCCTGTGCATGTGGCACAGGGCCTCCGGGAGTTCTACTAACGCATGCGTGTGCACTGCTGCCCTTCTCTTATATGGCCAGCGTGTCACTACCAGTAAGTGCCTCTCAACCTATTGCTGAGAGGCACTGGGTACTTAGGGCACTCTCCCATTAGGGAAGGTGCCTGATCAACGCCCTACTTTAGCTAGTTAGCGTTCTGTGCTCGAGCTAGTTAGTTGTCAGGTTCCCTTGCCTGTCCCGTCCGTCCTGCCATGTGTGTATTAGAGACTCTGACTGTCTGTCCTGGCTGTGCCATCTGCCTCAGCCATTCTGGTGGTCCTAGCCTCACTAGACACTCTGCCTGTCTGTCCTGGTTGAGCCATCCGCCTCAGCCATTCCAGTGATCCCAGCCTTGCTAGAGACTCTGCCTGTCTGTCCTGGCCGTGTCATCTGCCTCAGCCATCCCGATGGTCCCAGCCTTGTTAGTGAGTCCGCCTGTCTGTCCTGGCCTGTCCATCTGCCTTTGGTGGTCCCTGTCAACCCTAGTGACTCAGCATGTCGGCACCTGTGTCCATCCTTGTCCTGGGGGTCAGCTGCCATAGTCCCGGACTCTGCCCCATTAAAGGGAACCTGTCAGCAGAAATCTCGCAATTAAACTAAAAGAATCCCCCTCTGCAGCTCCTGGGCTGCGTTCTAGAAAGGTTCCTCTTGCTACTGGCCCCCCTTTCAGACCTAAATAAACACTTTATAAAATCTTACCTTTTTGCTAATGTGGTTTTATGGCCACGGGGGCGGGCAGTTTTTCGTCTGTTATCCCCCCTCCTGCCGCTGTTCACCGTCCCCCATTGCTCATTTACATACATGAGGACGCCGCCCTCATGTAACGCAGTTCTCCCGCAGTCTCACGCATGCCCAGTGGCACTATCGCGGGACTGAGCACTGTGCAAAGCGTGATCGCTGGTGAGGTTATTGCGCAGGTGCGAGATTATGGGCGGCGCTGTGAATGTCATCAGCAGCGTCATCCAAATACCCGCCCATAATCTCGTGCCCGCGGTTCTCCCTCTGACAGCACCGTTATGTGCTAGCGCTGGCCATATCATCCATGGGCACGAGATTATGGGCGGCGCTGTGAATGTCATCAGCAACGTCATCCAAGTACCCGCCCATAATCTCGTGCCCGCGGTTCTCTCTCTGAGAGCACTGTTGTGCGCAAGTGCTGGCCATATCATCCACAGGCACGAGATTATGGGCGGGTACTTGGATGATGCTGCTGATGACATTCGCCCATAATCTTGCGCCTGCGCAATAACCTCACCAGCGATCACGCTTTGCACAGTGCTCAGTCCCACGATAGTGCCACTGGGCATGCGCGAGACTGCGGGAGAACTGCGTTACATGAGAGCGGCGTCCTCATGTATGTAAATGAGCAATGGGGGACGGCGAACAGCGGCAGGAGGGCGAATAACGGACGAAAAACAGCTCGCCCCCGTGGCCATAAAACCACATTAGCATACCAAAAGGTAAGATTTTATAAAGTTGTTATTTAGGTCTGAAAGGGGGCCAGTAGCAAGAGGAACCTTTCTAGAAGGCAGCCCAGGAGTTGCAGAGGGGGAGTCTTTTAGTTTAATTGCGAAATTTCTGCTGACAGGTTCCCTTTAAAGGGTAGGCCCCGGGTCCTCCTGTGGTCCAGTAGGTCCACTTTTGTTCGCCGCAACCCCATCTTTAGCGGCGAGCGTTACAATAATGTAATATCCTATGCCCGGTGATTGGTTGCAGGAAGAATATAAAAATAGATAATAACCAAACCATTGCTTCAATGTAATTAAATGTAGTTACTGTTCCTAAATCACACGTACAGGGGCAGCGGTTACTAGAACAGAACTGTCACATGGACGCCCTGGAGTGTTTTACCCGCGCCGCAGAGGTGCAGCCTCAGAACAGACAATGTCACATGCACAGGTGAGAGGACCCACACATTCACCAAAAAATCTGTCTAAGGCTATGTGTCCACGGTAGAATGTACCTGCGGATTTTTCTGCATGAAAATCCGCGACTTTCGCGGCAAATCCGCACCCGCGGATTTGCCGCGGATTTTGATGCGGATTTCTTTTTTTTTCCCCATTTACACCCAAAATCCGCACCAAAATCCGCAACAAATAATTGACATGCTGCAGATTTTTCCGCATCAAAATCCGCGGCAAATCCGCCGCGGAAAAATCCGCAGCATGGACACAGCATTTCCAAAATGCCATTGAAATGGCTTGGAAGTGCCGCTGCTGCAGATTTTCGGAAAATCCGCGGTAAATCCGCGGCAAAATCCACAGCGTGGGCACATAGCCTAAGGGTATACAGCGAAGGAAATAATTATTGTATTTGATCCCTTGCTGATTTTGTAAGTTTTCCCACTAGCAAAGTTAAACTCAATAGTTAAGACATATCCCTATACTGTCGCCCATATACTGTAAATTTCCATACTGAGTTCGGTCTCTTTAATGAGACTTGGTATCCTCCATTTTTTTTTTTAAATAGCACCTATGCAAATTCATGCATGGTGTGAATGAACCCTTAGGCTATGTGCCCACGCTGCGGAAAATGTGCGGATTTTGCCGCGGATTTCTTGCGGAAAAGCCGCGGATTTCCCGAAAATCTGCAGCAGCGGCACTTCCCAGCCGTTTCTATGGCATTTTGGAAATGCTGTGCCCATGCTGCGGATTTTTCCGCGGCGGATTTGGTGCGGATTTTGATCCGGAAAAATCTGCAACATGTCAATTATTGTTGCGGATTTTGATCCGGATTTTGGCTTTAGAATTGGGGAAAAAAAAAAAATCCGTACCAAAATCCGCGGTAAATCCGCGGCAAATCCGCACCTTTGAAAAGGTGCGGATTTTGCGGGAAAGCCGCGGATTTTCATGCAGAAAAATACGGAGCAACATTCTACCGTGGACACATAGCCTTAGACTGCTTTCACACATCAGTTTTTTGGCACCAAGCACAATCCGGCTAAAAAAACCTGATGCGACGGATCCGGGGAAAAAACGGATCAGTTTTTTTCCATCAGTTCCTTCAGTTTTTTGGCAGATCCGGTGTGATACTGAGCATGCTCAGTTAAAAAAAAACAGATCTGGAGGCCGGATCCGTTTTTTGCCGCATTATGCCAGATCTGGCGTCCATAGGCTTCCATTATAAAACACGCCGTACGGCGCCGGCGCATCCATTTTTGCATCCGTTTTGTCCTTTTTTTTGCTGGATCCGTTTTTTTCAATACTTTGGAGCATGCTCAGTTTACAAAAACGGATCCGCATCCGTTTTTTGCTGCATTACGCTGGATCCGGCATCCATAGGCTTCCATTGTAGATTACGCCGGATCACGCCGGCGCGATGCGTTTTTTTGTCAGAGACAAAAAACGTTACAAGAGACGTTCCATCCGGCCGCCGCATTAGGCTGCTTTCACACATCCGGTTTGAGCACTGCGGCTCAATCCGGCTGTAAAACCTATGCAACGGATGCGGCGAAAAAAACGCATCCTTTGCATAAGTTTTTACATGCGGCCCATCCGTTTTTTTCCGGTTGCGGCACGCTCCCGAGCATGCGCAGTGGCAAAAGCCACATGCGGCGGCCGGATGCGGTTTTTGCCGCATCGCACCGTATCCGGCGTCCATAGACATGCATTGGAAAATGCGCTGCATAGGCCGGATGCAACGTGATGCGTTTTTTTTTTTGCCAGACAAAAAAAACGTGCCAGGCAACGTTCGATCCGGCCACCGCATCGGCTAAATAAGCCGCATCCGGCAAAAAACGGACTGAACGCAAGGCCATGCGGCACAACCCGGCACTAATGAAAGTCTATGCAAAAAAACCACAACCGGCGGCAAAAAAAAAAAACGGTTGCGTTTTTTCTGCAAAGTGCTGGATTGTGCCGCACAGGAAAAACCGGAGATGTGAAAGCAGCCTTAGCCATTTACGCCGGATCTGGCAAAAGCCGGATGCAACGCAAAGCCATCAGGCACAATCCGGCACTAATACAAATCAATGGGGATAAAACTGATCCGGCGCCGGATCCGTTTTATCTGTTTTTTTCCGGATTGTGCCTGATGGAAAAAAACTGATGTGTGAAAGTAGGCTCACTGCAACGTTTCATCCGGCCACCGGACCAGTAAATTTTGCCGGATTCGGCAAAACACAGATGAAATGCAAGGTCATCCGGCACAATCCGGCGCTAATGAAAGACTATGGGGGAAAAAACGGATCTGGCAGCAACAGACACCGGATCCGTTTTTTCATGTTTTTGCCGGATTGTGCCTGATGGCAAAAAACTGATGTGTGAAAGCAGCCTTATTGGGTTTCCAGATTATGCTGCCTGTATGAGCCCTGCTGACCGGTCTACAAATCATCTTTACACGATATTAATCACCATCACTTTGCTGGTTTTCTGACAGTATTTCTTGTCTGGCCGCATTGGGAAGATACGCAGAATGCATCCACCTACTGAATAAACAGCTGGAAGAAGAACAAGGTGATCCGGACATTTACGCAGCACGTGCCAGGCTGTATGATCAGCTCAACAAGGTAACAAAAGGATTTTACGTTCTGACTGAGCACTTGTTTCCACTAGGTTAAGGCGATTTGTAATCTCCTAGTAGCAGGTTCCTGGCCGCCCATAAAATTGTAGGCTGTTCAGCTCTGGTAGAGGCTTTAGGTAGGGAACCAGCATAAGAGATACGCCTTGACGCTGGCTGCTGGGCTTACGTAAACCTGGTCTTTTTGAATGTGTGAAGTGTCAGCCAGCATCTAGACGTATCTCTTTTTGCTGGTTCCATGACTTAGTGTTTCAGAGTGCAGCTGTATATTTGTTAGAGTATGTTTCATGTTTAGTATGCACCTGTTCACATTTGTCTGGTAGGAAGTGTCAGTTTTTTTTATCTGAATCAGAGCAACAGACACTGATTCCAGCGATGTTTCACTTACTAAGTTGCTTGCTGCAGTTTTGATAAAATAACTGGTTTATCTGCTGCAACTTTGCTAGTTTTCTGAGAGCTGAGCTCAGTCTGCCTCTGCCATTGATCGACTGGTTTTTACACTGTGGATAGGCAGAAAACTGCAAGGGGAAATCTAGAACTTATGAATATCTAGGGCTATGCAGCTGGAGCTCATCATTGAATGGACTAGCAGAGCTGCAGCAGATGAATTTGTTAAATTAAAGTTAAAGCAAGAAGCCCAGTAAGTGACACATCTCTTGTGAATGTCGTCTGCATGGGTGCTGTTTTGGAGCTCCCTCTGGTGGCCAGGAATGGTAGTGAAGCTGAGTCTAAGTCTGTGACTCATACAGGTGTCGGTTTTAATTGGGAATTAAGGAAGTCCTATTGCAGACAAGCCTGTTGTATATAGGAGAGCACTTTTTGCCTTGCTGGCGCCGGTGATAGTTGAATTTTCCTCAGTCTCTGAACCTGGCTTGGAGTTCTGTCCTTCCCTGTTTCCCTGTGCAAGACCTCTGCAGATAAGTTTGCAAGCTTTTGCCTTGCTTCCTGGTTTACACCTTAGGGTGTTTGTTTTTCTTTTGTTTTATTTGGAATCTGTTTTCTTGCAGGTGAAGATTTGCTTTTCTAGTTTGGTGAGCATGGGGGTTCCCCCTTTGCTAGTTGTTCTGCAAGAAAAGGGAGATTCTCCCTGTCAAACTTGATTATTTGCACTTGTGTATTTTTTGTGTTCTTTTCGGTATTTTATTTTTCCCATTATTTACAAGACTACCTGATATAGTGGGGGTGAGGTCGTGTGACCTCCAGGGCCATTTTTACTATCAGGAGACTGGTATTTTTCTGCAGGGTTTTTGTACTGACCACAATCAGTTTCCTTTTCTTTCTTTTGTATCCAAGTAGTCGGGCCTCGCCTTTGCTAAACTTATTTTTCCTATCTGTGTATCGTTTTTTTCCCTACATCACCATAATCTCTATATGTCGGGGGCTTGCTATTCCTTTGAGGACTTCTCTGAGGCAAGGTAGATTTCCTCATTTCTATCTGTGAGGCGTAGCTAGTTTCTCAGGCTGTGATGAGGCGTCTAGGTGTTTAGGAATGCTCCACGGATACTTCCAGTGTGGTCTGACAGATAGGGGATTGCGGTCAGCCCAGGTTCCAACTACTCTTTTTTTTTTTTTTTGGTGTTTTTCTACTAATGGGATTTTTTTGTAATTTTCCACGGGTACCGGATCACAACACACATCGCTGGCATCTGGGTTTCTGACCCTACATCATGCTGCTTTAAAATGGGGCAGCATAAAATTGGTGACAGATTCTAACTTAAGGGGTTGTCCAGGACTTAATGATGACCTATCCTAAAGACAGGTTATCATTAATAGTTATCAGATCAATGGAGCTCCTTCACTGCTCACTGATAGAAGGTCCCATTGCCGAGGGGAAGTACACAGTGAAAGAAGTGAAAGCTCCACAGCGCCATACACTGTGTAGTGGCCATTCTTAGGTACTGCAGCTCAGCTCCATTCATTTCTATATGGGCACTGGGCTATATTGTTGTGGCCATGGTACTATATGTTTGGGAGAAAAAAAAAACCCACCAAGAATGCCCTTATAATTAATATAACTTGTTTATGACCTCCAGCCCACGTTGTGCTATCAGGATGTGCACACGGCTCTATCATTGGATCCAGAGCGCCGGGAAGCACTCGGCTTAAGGGACAAAATGATGGCAAAAGCAGAAGAAGCTAAAGATAAAGCTGTGAACTTGGCGGTCCAGGGGCAGCTGCAGGAGGCCTTAAGGAAAATCTGTTTTGCTATAGAGAATAACCCATTATCGGCAGAATATCACATATTCAGGTATCATCATTACTGGTCTCCATTCCTTACAAGCACATGTGGTAATATCTGAGGTCAATGTGACCTAGAAGAAGCATCATCTACCCCTATCCCTAAATCCACATAGGATCATCTACCCCTATCCCTAAATCCAGATAGGATCATCTACCCCTACCCCTAAATCCAGATAGGATCATCTGCCACTACTCCTAAATCTAGATAAGATCTTATACCGCTACCCCTAAATCCAGATAGACTCATCTACCCCTACCCCTAAATCCAGATAGGATCATCTACCCCTACCCCTAAATCCAAATAGGATCATTTACCCCTAAATCCAGATAGGGTCATCTATCCCTACCCCTAAATCCATCAGAAAGCAATAGAGAAGGGTGTTCAATTGCCGCGCCAACAGATCACTCATTCAGATGATGAAGACCAATGTCACTTTATTTTCATACAGGTCTACGCGTTTCAGGAGCATCTGCTCCCTTCCTCAGGACCGTCAAGTTAAAAATAACATCAAATCTCTTTGATGTTATTTTTAACTTGACGGTCCTGAGGAAGGGAGCAGATGCTCCTGAAACGCGTAGACCTGTATGAAAATAAAGTGACATTGGTCTTCATCATCTGAATGAGTGATCTGTTGGCGCGGCAATTGAACACCCTTCTCTATTGCTTTCTGATGTCTGCCACTGGGTGGCTGCAGCCGTGGATCTTATTTTACATGCACATATAGTAGTTGTGACTGTCACAACTACATCAGGTGAGTGAGTTTACTCCCCCTTCCCCACCCCACATATATCGGGGTAAGACCCTATTTTGCGCTTTTCTGTCCACAGCCTCCTTTATACCCCTAAATCCAGATAGGGTCATCTATCCCTACCCCTAAATCCAGATAGGGTCATCTATCCCTACCCCTAAATCCAGATAGGGTCATCTATCCCTACCCCTAAATCCAGATAGGGTCATCTATCCCTACCCCTAAATCCAGATAGGGTCATCTATCCCTACCCCTAAATCCAGATAGGATCATCTAATAAATAATCTAATAAAAAAAACAATGTACATAGTAATTGCTGGGCGGCTGCTTTCTGCGGTGGGAAGCTTTCCCATGACTCTACCTGCAAGGTATTGACACCATTATCAGCTTTGCAAGTGTCGATCGCTATCCAGCTCCATGACAATACACTTTATACTTTTCCAGAGGGACGGTGTACAAGAAGCTGAAGGACTTCAGTCCGGCGGTGGATGATTTTGTACGTGCCATGATGCTTTGCAATGCAGAAGACAACAATGGAGGGGAAGGCAAGGAGCGATATACTGAGGCTGAAGAGCAGCTACTTCTCACCTACAATGACTTCGCTGTGCATTGTTACGTGAAGGGCTTCTACCAGGAGGGGGTGCTGTTACTGAACAAAGCGCTGAGGGGGCAGAGGAGCAAAAAGGAACTTTACATGAACAGGGGAGGTGAGCGATGCCCATAGATCAGGACGATAAATGATTTACTATATACTGAATGTAGCTGGTGCATTCAATCATGTAGGCGTTATCGACTGAGAGCAAGAAACCTGGTGATCACAATACATTGAGGGAAGCACGGTGGCTCAGTGGTTGGCATGGTGGTTCAGTGGTTAACATGGTGGGTCAGTGGTTAGCACGGGGGCTGTGGTTAGCATGATGGCTCAGTGGTTAGCACGGTGGCTCAGTGGTTAGCATGATGGCTCAGTGGTTAGCATGGTGGGTCAGTAATTAACACAGTGGCTCAGTAGTTGGCATGGTGGCTCAGTGGTTAGCAGTGGCTCAATGCTTAGCACGGTGGTTCAGTTGTTAACATGGTGGCTCAGTAGTTAACATGATGGCTTAATGGTTGACAAGGTGGCTCAGTCGTTAGCATGGTAGCTCAGTGGTTTGCACAGTAGCTCAGTTGTGAGCAAAGTGGCTCAGTGGTTGGCATGGTGGCTCAGTGGTTGGCATGGTGGCTCATTGCTTAGCATGGTGGTTAAGGGGTTAACATGGTGGCTCAGTGGTTAGCAGTGTCTCATTGCTTAGCAAGGTGGCTCAGTGGTTAGCACAGTCCTGTGTTCAAATCCCACCAAGGACAACATCTGCAAGGAGTTTGTATGTTCTCCAAAGGTTTGCGTGGGTTTCCCCAACCTCTCCGGTTTCCTTACCCCCTTTGAATGGAAAAGTAGTGATATATTTATTACTCGTCCGGTGGATAGATGATAAATGTTGCTCACAATAACATCTTTAAGGCTAATAATCACATTAACGGAGCGTTCACAATTTGCATTTTCAGTATCATCTTACTGCAATTTCCCAAAATCGTGGCAAAAACATGTTGTGGTGAAAAACATACACGACACAGCTTCAACGTGTGAACGCAAAAAGCTGCCTGATTGGAGCGTTGCCCTAGGTCTAGTCCAGCATTACTGTAATTCTAAGTTTCCTTCTCCTTGTATTGGGACTTTATGAATCATTGGCTAAGCCAGCCCCCTTCTCTGCGTCAGCCAAAACAGAAAAGGAAAGAGCGTCCTTCCCCACCTTGTATTAGCACAGGAGGCTGGCCATATAGATCCATTCATTAGTCAAGCCAGCCTCCTGTGCTAATACAAGGTGGGGGTAGGACGCTCGTTTCCTATTTTAAAACCATTGCAGGAATAGAATTGGCTGTATACCCAGACGAAGGCTGAAATTTGGAAGGAGATATTCGTCCGTCTGTTCTTCTCTCACACTTTTTCTATTTTTTAGATTGTTTCTTCCAGCTGGGGGAGCTCGTCTTCGCTCTGGCCGATTACCAGCAGGCATTTGACCTGGATGAAGAAGATTGGGGTATTAGGCTTCGAATTGCTAAACTCCTAGATGCGCTAGGACTCGAGGCTCAGCATCAGAGGTGAGCAGGGGTACGGGATGCATTTCGGACATTTTAGTCCCATTTCTAAGCTTTCTGACCACCCCTTACAGGCAATACCAGCAAGCTGAGCGCCACTTCTCAGAGGCCATTGGAAAACATCCTCTGCTTCCCCAACTATATCTGCACAGAGCCGGATTCAGGCGCTCACTGCAGAACATCGCGTGTGCCCGAGAGGATGCCCTCATCGCTATCCTGCTCAGCCCAAAAAGTGAGGAGGTAAGAGAGCACTCCTGGGGGGGGGGTACACGTATTATGAAAGGGAGAATATATTTTCCCTATCCATGCATTATCCCACCTGCATTCTTCTTGCGCCCCCCCCCCCGAAAAAAAACAAGAGCAAACTGCTGCAGATTTGTGGAAACAGTTTTTAGGACTTTGAGCGATTGGTCCAACAAAACTCGTCCTCGATGATCACTTTTAAGCTCAATATACAATGAGATTAAAATTGCTCATAAAACAGCTTTGTATATCTATCACGTTGGATCTGTAGGGGGCTCCTATGCTGTTGCTCACGCTAGGGGACCCTAGGCTATCCCTATCCTTCAGATTACCCCTGAAGGTGGAGATGTCCGAGTCCCGTGACTTACTTTTCTCCTGACCAGATCTAATCTGTTACCCCACCGAGGGAAGGAAGGGGCAGAAATGTGATGGAAACATAGATTAAGACAGACAGGGGGAAAACCAAAAAACTCAGACACACTGCAAACTCCCAGAAAGGAGAAAAGCAAGAGCAGGAAGGCAGAAACAAAAAGACATCACAGCAATAACACACAACAACCACCAGTAACTCTGGATCACACCTCACCAGACCAGGATAGAGAAGCTATAGCTGGCACTAATCGACTAGCCCAGCCAGCATATATTGGAGGAGAGCGAAAGAGAGAACGTGAGTGGCTCCCCCACAGCATGTGATCAAAAGAGACAGCCCAGCAGAGATTAACTCTTGCTAGCTCTTTACGTCTGTGGGTCAACGCCCGCGTCTCACTGCACTGATCACAGACATCAAAGAAGTTAGCAGGCAGAGTTTCCACAGATCCTGATGCCGCCATGACAATTAGGGATGCCTGCAAAAATCTCCTTGTGATAATATCACCAGGCAGGACAGGGTATGGGTAACGACCCCCACCGTCACCCTGAGAGAGGGTGGTCGCTCACCTTCTTGTGTTATTTTACACCCTTGTTTAAGGATCTTTATTGGGAAAAGTTAATCGACACGTTTCAAGGTCAGAAGCAATATAAGATGCTGTAAATATCCTGAAGAAGGGCTTGGCCTAAACCTGAAACGCGTTGATAAACTTTTAGAAATAAAGGCTTTTAAAGCACAACTTTTCCACCAGAGCATTTGCTTAAAGAGCAGCAGAACTGACACACAGACCACGCTGATGTAAATGGTTATGAATGGTACAACGAGACACTTGGTGCCTCTCAAATGTGCCTGGAATTGTGTGGCCTTCACCCTCCGGCTCTGTAGGGCATTGATGAAGCGGTCATCAATGTGGGATGTGGCCAAAGGACATCCACTTCTCAGCCTTTTCTTTGACTCTTCCAGTCTCTTTGTATCTCTGTACAACCTGCTGGTGACACTGTAAGCTCAGTGGACACTTGAAAAAATCTGAAATTCTAAAGGATATGATCACTTTCACAGATTGCACCGACCATAATGAATTTCTTCCCTGGAAAGACGTTGGATGACATTATAACCGGCAACCTTGCCAGCAGCGCTCAATGTGCCCTGGCGCGAAATCTGGAGACTCTCCCGGTTGTGTGTAAAGACGGCATGTGAGTTATCCTCCCGTACTACACAGACAACTTGGAATGGGTAATCTTGGAAACGAGAAATTGTTTTCTTTTTATGTATTGCAGTCAGTCCACGCGTGGCCCCATGGATGGAACCGGAACCCTGCCGGGAACCAGAAGAGATCTTGCTGTTTGCATGACCGATCAGCAGCTGGCAGAAATGGTCGGGAGGCGCAGGAAGGTGGGTTATATCAGTAGGGTGGGGGTGGCTGGTAGTCGGACTCTTCTAGTCTTCACCCCAGGTCCACTAACAACTCAGTGTTACATTAATTTGGTGGTGGAACCAGCGGTGCGGCCATTTTTCAAGACGATACCATATTGCTTGTACCACAACGTGGTCTAAACATCCTCCCATGGCTGCAGCGTCTCCAGACTTGTCTCCCATCGAGCACATCAGGGACGTCATTCGTGATTACAAAAGGAGCTGTCAGCAGGGGATATTGATGATTTTCCTCAGAGCATTCCTAAGCCTCTTGGATATCAGCCACAGCTATAAGTGCGGAGATTTCTGCACATGGCGGTCACACTCCAGACTGAATTAATAGAGATGTTTTTAAACTTTTTCTCCATTTATTCATCCTTTACTGTATAAGCAGAGTTTTTCAGACCTTTTTTTATGCTAAAAATGCCCCCCCTTGGCTTATACTAGAGTGAGAGTCCCAAAAAAAAATTATTCTCACCTATCCTCCGTTCCTGCGGTGTCCTCATACCTGCTTCTTGTGGATTGCAGGCACACACACCCCTTAGACAAGGATGGGTCACAATACTAGAGGAGGAGACAAGGATGGGTCACAATACTAGAGGAGGAGACAAGGATGGGTCACAATACTAGAGGAGGAGACAAGGATGGGTCACATTACTAGAGAAGGAGACAAGGATGGGTCACTTTACTAGAGGAGGAGACAAGGATGGGTCACATTACTAGAGAAGGAGACAAGGATGGGTCACTTTACTAGAGGAGACAAGGATGGGTCACATTACTAGAGGAGGAGACAAGGATGGGTCACTTTACTAGAGGAGGAGACAAGGATGGGTCACTTAACCAGTGGAGGAGACAAGGATGGGTCACATTACTAGAGGAGGAGACAAGGATGGGTCACTTTACTAGAGGAGGAGACAAGGATGGGTCACAATACTAGAGGAGGAGACAAGGATGGGTCACATTACTAGAGGAGGAGACAAGGATGGGTCACAATACTAGAGGAGGAGACAAGGATGGGTCACTTAACCAGTGGAGGAGACAAGGATGGGTCACATTACTAGAGGAGGAGACAAGGATGGGTCACATTACTAGAGGAGGGGACAAGGATGGGTCACATTACTAGAGGAGGGGACAAGGATGGGTCACATTACTAGAGGAGGAGACAAGGATGGGTCACATTACTAGAGGAGGAGACAAGGATGGGTCACATTACTAGAGGAGGAGACAAGGATGGGTCACATTACTAGAGGAGGGGACAAGGATGGGTCACATTACTAGAGGAGGGGACAAGGATGGGTCACATTACTAGAGGAGGAGACAAGGATGGGGCACATTACTAGAGGAGGAGACAAGGATGGGTCACATTACTAGAGGAGGGGACAAGGATGGGTCACATTACTAGAGGAGGAGACAAGGATGGGTCACATTACTAGAGGAGGAGACAAGGATGGGTCACATTACTAGAGGAGGAGACAAGGATGGGTCACATTACTAGAGGAGGGGACAAGGATGGGTCACATTACTAGAGGAGGAGACAAGGATGGGGCACATTACTAGAGGAGGAGACAAGGATGGGTCACATTACTAGAGGAGGAGACAAGGATGGGTCACATTACTAGAGGAGGAGACAAGGATGGGTCACATTACTAGAGGATGAGACAAGGATGGGTCACAATACTAGAGGAGGAGACAAGGATGGGTCACATTACTAGAGGAGGAGACAAGGATGGGGCACATTACTAATGAGGAGACTAGATTGGGCACATTACTAATGAGGAGACTAGATTGGGCACATTACTACAGGAGACATGGATGGGGCACAATTTTATTGGTATATATTTTTTGAAATTTTCCAGTAGCTGCTGCATTTCCCGCCCTAGGCTTATACTCAAGTAAATAGTCTTCCCAGTTTTTCGTGGTAAAATTAGGGGCTTCGGCTTATACTCGGGTTGGCTTATACACGAGTATATATGGTACATGTCTATATATCTTGAGGTTTCCATAATTCCACAACTTTTTCTTCTAGGTGTTGCAATTTTAGTGTTTAGGAGTATATACAAAGTGTGTGCAGAAGGCCAAAAATGTGAAAAATACTTAGGAATCTGAAAGTCACTTTACAAAACAGCGAATTAGAAAAAATATATATTTTTTTTGTCCATGCAGATCAAAACTGATATCCAAGCAGAACGCAACAGACGAGGATACCTGAAGTCAACAGTGCCACGTGTCTCCAGACCACCGCCACCTCGGGAGGAAGCGCCTGCCACGTGTGCCCCTTATCACTGGAAGACATTTGGACTTGGGCTGACCAACAGTAGATAAGGGACTCTCCAGCTGTTGTGATACTACATGTCCCAGCAAGCCTTGAGAGCCACAGCAATGCATCAGCAATAAACTGGAGGAAGACGGCTGAGGATTTAAAATGTTTATTGGTTAAAGCCATGATCATCATTTCATCAGGGCAATGAATGACTCTTAAAATACCCGTAAGGCTCAGTCTTTAAGGGAATCCGTTTCCAGTTTCTTGCTACCTCATCTGAGAGAAGCATGATGTAGGAGCATAGACTCTGATTCCGACGATGTGTCACAACTGCTGCACCCAGAGCTTAAAAAGCTGCCCCTGCCCACGCCACAGATCCCTGTATACACTGTATATTGATAGTGAGCTGCTACTCACTGCTGGGGGCTTGAGTGAATCAGATCTCATCAGGACTAATTCGTCAGTGATAATCTCCTGCTGATAAAACACTTGTATTTAAACAGCCTAATAAGTGACATCTCTGAAATCAGTGTCTCAGTCCCAATATCATGCTGCTCTTAGATTACATGACAAAAATCCGCTGACAGATTCCCTTTAAGAGTCACAGTTAGTGCGTAAACGTTTTATAGTAATATAATGAAACCGTCATGTGAAAAAAATTGTTCTAATTTCCCTTCACATAGTGAATATTCTTGTTGACTACTATCTTCCTTTAAGTAAAACCCAGAATCAGAAGGTGATCTACTGTTTAAATCAGGTATCATGCATTTTTAAACATTCTGGAATTTTTGTTCCCCCAAACCTTTTAACTACTGCAAAAAAAAAAAAAAAAAAATCTATATAAATATATAAACCCAAGATTTTATTTTCATACATTTTCTACAAACAAAATATATATTTTTTTCAGTGAATTTTTATAGTACAGGTGTGAAAAATATATAATTTTATCTATCATTTTTTTCATTCCTGTACTACAAAATTGTGATAGATTTTTTTTATAAAAAAAAAGTATGAAAGAAAAATTGTATATATATTTTTTTCATACATTTTCTACAAAAAAAATTTTATAATTTTTTTGTAGTACAGGTTTGAAAAAAAAATATTTTATTTATATATTTTTTCATACTTGCACTACAAAAAAAATGAAAAAATTATTTTTTATAGAAAATGAAAATATTTTTTTTCATACAAAATATTTGATTTTATAACTTTTTGTATTACAGGCATGAAAAAAAAATTGTAATAATAGGTATGAAAAAATTATATATATATATATATATATTTTTATAACTTCATTACGAAAATAAAGTGGGGTTTTTTTTTGTAGTAAAAGGTACTTTTTCAGCAGTCTCATTATCACCAGAGACAGGGTTACAATGCAGTGACAAATAACACTTCTATCCACAGCTGATAATAGAAAATCCACCAATCACAATAGGCAATGTTACAGCTGACCCTGCTCCACCTCCCTTCATAATGACTATTGCACACGCTCATTAGCTGCTTCAGTACAAAAGATAGGGTCTGTTACATTGCTGCTAATGTACATGTGAATCTCCTGATACAACAGGAAGTTAGAGTCTAAATAAACCGCGATGGCTGTTGTGAAAATTGCAAGATTTAATTGAAAAAAAAAAAATATGAAGAAAAAATTACCAAAATGTTAAAAATACATTTAATAATACAAAAGCCTGATTTAAAAAAACAAGTCATTTTCTGATGGCACCTTCCCTTTAAAAAGGGCTGTACAGAACATATGAATAATATTCTTAGGATCGGTGAATCAGCGGTGGTCCGACACCCAGTATTTGTAGTTAATAGGATGTGATCTGCAGTACTCAGAATACAGACCTGCGGCTTTATACACCGTATACAGAGCTATGGCACTCCAGCTTTATACACCGTATACAGAACTGTGGTGCCCGGCTTTATACACCGTATACACAACTGTGGCGCCCGGCTTTATACACCGTATACACAACTGTGGCGCCCGGCTTTATACACCGTATACAGAGCTGTGGCGCTCGGCTTTATACACCGTATACAGAGCTGTGGCGCTCCCGCTTTATACACCGTGTACAGAGCTGTGGCGCCCGGCTTTATACACCGTATACAGAACTGTGGGGCTCCGGCTTTATACACCGTGTACAGAGCTGTGGCGCCCGGCTTTATACACTGTATATAGAACTGTGGCGCTCCGGCTTTATACACTGTATATAGAACTGTGGCGCTCCGGCTTTATACACTGTATACAGAGCTGTGGCGCCCGGCTTTATACACTATATACAGAGCTGTGGCGCCCGGCTTTATACACTATATACAGAGCTGTGGCGCTCCGGCTTTATACACCGTATATAGAACTGTGGCGCCCGGCTTTATACACCGTATATAGAACTGTGGCGCTCCGGCTTTATACACTATATACAGAGTTGTGGCGCTCCGGCTTTATACACTATATACAGAGCTGTGGTGCCCGGCTTTATACACTATATACAGAGCTGTGGTGCCCAGCTTTATACACTATATACAGAGCTGTGGCGCTCGGCTTTATACACTATATACAGAGCTGTGGCGCCCGGCTTTATACACTATATACAGAGCTGTGGCGCTCCGGCTTTATACACCGTATAGAGAACTGTGGCGCCCGGCTTTATACACTGTATATAGAACTGTGGCTCTCCGGCTTTATACACCGTATACAGAACTGTGGAGCTCCGGCTTTATACACCGTATATAGAACTGTGGCGCACCAGCTTTATACATCGTATACAGAACTGTGGGGCTCCGGCTTTATACACTATATACAGAGCTGTGGCGCTCCCGCTTTATACACAGTGTACAGAGCTGTGGCACTCCGGCTTTATACACCGTATACAGAGCTGTGGCGCACCGGCTTTATACACCGTATACAGAACTGTGGCGCTCCGGCTTTATACACTGTATATAGAACTGTGGCGCACCGGCTTTATACATCGTATACAGAACTGTGGCGCCCGGCTTTATACACTGTATATAGAACTGTGGAGCTCCGGCTTTATACACTATATACAGAGCTGTGGCGCCCGGCTTTATACACTATATACAGAGCTGTGGCGCTCGGCTTTATACACTATATACAGAGCTGTGGCGCTCCGGCTTTATACACTATATACAGAGCTGTGGTGCCCGGCTTTATACACTATATACAGAGCTGTGGCGCTCGGCTTTATACACTATATACAGAGCTGTGGCGCTCGGCTTTATACACTATATACAGAGCTGTGGCGCTCCGGCTTTATACACAGTATACAGAACTGTGGCGCCCCGGCTTTATACACTGTATACGGAGTTCTGGCTGTATACACCAGACTGCATTTTTATGATGAATTTTAGAGGACCCTAATTTTAGAGAATTGCTCACAATTAAAATTCAAAAACACACAGCAGCTTCACATTTCATTTTCCTTTCACAGAAAGTGCCGGTATTGAGTTTTACAAGAAGTAACTCATTCCAAAAACAGCGCCACCTTTGACCATGGATTATGTGCAGTATTGCAGCTCAGCTCCATTCACTTCAATGGAGCTGAGCTGCAATACTATAGATCACCCATGGTCAAAGGTGGCGCTGTTTCTACAAGTAGCCATGTTTGCCTAATCCAGGACAACCCCTTTAAGAGGTTATTCCCATTTTCACATTGTGCGTATTCAAATTTGCAGCAGTTCTTGAGATAAACACTTGTTTACATCTGGTTGCCTAGGAAACCGACCACTGGTGCAGACTAGTTTGTATGCACTGCGCTGCAGCTGGCCACGATTAGGAGGTAAGATGCACTTCAGTGATCCTGATGAGCTCCAAAAAAGTGCTTACAAGCTCAATAGGAAAGCGCTTGCAAGAACTGCACCTCTTACTGTCTAGCACTAGTGGTCGGTCTCCATGGCAATGAGCTGTAAACAAAAGAAAAAAAAAAATGTACTGTATTTTTCGGACTATAAGACGCATCCTGGTTTTAGAGGAGGAAAATAAAATTTTAAGCAAAAAATGTGGTCATGACACTTATGGGGCAAGGATCTGCTGCTGACACTGTTATGAGGGTAATGTCCCCAAATTCTCTACTAAGGTACCCCATCCTGGTAATGATCCCCATCCTTGTATATATGTCCCTCATCCTGGTATATACCCCCATCCTGCTATATACTGCCATCCTGGAATATGCCCCCAACCTCCATCCACCCTGCTATATACCCCCATTCACCCTGCTATATACCCCCATCCATCCTGCTATATGACCGACTACATGTGGCACACAAAAAATAAACGTTCATACTCCCCTTTCCTCGCTCCATGCAGCATTGCGATCTTCTCCTGTCTGCCTGTCAGCTGACCTGTGTGGAGACTAGCGGTGAGCACAGTGGTGACGTCATCGCTGTGCTCACCGCTTCTACACAGATCAGCTGGCCGGCAGACAGGAGGAGATCGCAATGCTGCGGGAGAACGGGAACGGCTCCACACTCCAGCGGTGCTGACAGGAGGACATCGCGGTGCTGCAGGGGAACGGTGAGTGTACTGATTCACTGCCCCCCGCGCTGATAAAGATGCGCGGGGGGCAGTGAATACAGCCGCACATGATCACTCCAGGCTGTAGTTGCCAGGGCTGATCATGCGGGCCGGCTCTTTACTATGCGCACACCCCCCGCCCACCTGTCACCGCTAGCTTCAGCACGGAGAGATGATGGGTGTGCATATTAAATGAGTGGGCCCATGTGGTCACGGCATGCACAGCCTGCTCGTGCCCCCAATGACCCGCTTCACCGCAGCACCCTCATTCCCCGCATCATGCCCTACATTCAGACCATAAGACGCACCCCCCACTTTCCCCTAATATTTGGGGGGAAAAAGTGCGTCTCAGTCTGAAAAATACGTATCTCAAAAACGGCTGAAAAGTTTAACAAGCAATCAATTGCAAATGTGCTTGTAGTTATAAAGGCTACCCGACTATACCCACTGCTAAGATGGGAGTAACCCCCTTTAAATCAAAATGCAACCAACCCATCCTAATATATATCAGTCTCCCCCCATTATTATTTAATTGTTTAAAAATGCTACCCAGGATTAAAAAAAAATAAATTTTTTTCTCCCGTCCTCCAGGAAACAGCGCCACTCTGGTCCAAAGGTCATGTCTGGTATTGCAGCTCTTGTCCCAGACAGTCCCTTTAAGCTCTCCAGTTACAATGTGACTCCATGCAGAATTTCTGTACCTAGTGAAGGAGGATATAGGAGTCCAAAATTTGCCGTTGTGAAATGAGTTATTTCTGTAAAACGAGAATTTATCAAGACCGGATCAGTGTTTTTTTTCCCTTTTTCATAAATAGTAGTCGATCCGGAATGCCACGGTTTTGCAGCCTGTGGACGAGAAAACTCTCTCTTCTTCCGGGAAATAAACCATACTGTCCGTTACCGAATGGACCAGGTCCTCCTCCGACGCCAGTCCCATCTGCTCCAGCTCACTGCGCACGCAATGCCGGATGTGGTTGGGACGGAGAGGTAAAAAAGGCACGATGACGTCGATGAGATTCTGCTTCATGATCTCAGACTGCCAGAAACCATCTAGAAAAAATGGACATAACTGTTAGATATGCGATATACGAGTAATCGGATCGTGGCGACAGAAAATGTACTAGGAAAGTTCAGTGAATCCAGATTTTCTCCAATCCTGAGATAGGAGATGACAGTTGGTGCTTCTAAAGTTCTATGGAGAACTGTAACTGTCATTTCAGGAGCACTTGTAGTAGAATGTGTGTATCTCTAGCTCCTCCCACTCAGGAGAACTTGCAGTAGAATGTGTGTCTACCTCTAGCTTCTCCCCCTCAGGAAAACTTGCAGTAGAATACCTGTGTCTGCCTCTAGCTCGTCTCAAGTAGGAGAACTTGCAGCAGAATGTCTGCTTGCGCCTCTAGCACCTTGCAGCAGAATGTCTGCTTCTGCTACTAGCTCCTCCTTCTCAGAACTTGCAGTAGAATATCTGTCTGCCTCAAGCTCCTCCCCCTTATAAGAACTTGCAGTAGAATGTCTGGATCTGTCTTTAGCTTCTCCACCTCAGGAGAATGTATGTGTCTGCCTCTAGTTCCTCCCCCTTAAGAAAACTTGCAGCAGGAAGTCTGGTTCTCTCTGTAGCTCCTCCCCTCAGGAGAACTTGCAGCAGAATGTCTGGTATCACCTCTAGCTCCTAACCCTCAGGAGAACTTGCAGCAGGAGTTCTGGTTCCACCTCTAGCTCCTCCCCCTCAGGAGAACTTGCAGCAGGTCTGGTTCCACCTCTAGCTCCTCCCCCTCAAAACTTGCAGCAGGAGGTCTGGTTCCACCTCTAGCTCCTCCCCCTCAGAACTTGCAGCAAGAGGTCTGATTCCACCTCTAGCTACTCCCCCTCAGGAGAACTTGCAGCAGGATTTCTGGTTCCACCTATAGCTTCTCACCTTCAGGAGAACTTGCAGTAGAATGTCTGTCTACCTATTACTCCTCCCCCTTAAAACTTGCAGCAGAATGTCTAGTTCTGCCTCTAGCTCCTCCCTCTTCCATAGAATTTTAAAAGCACCAACTGTTATCTTCTCTCTCAGGAATGGGAAAGTCTATCTGCACTGAATACAGATTTTTACCCCTGAATTGAACCAATAGGTTTGCTTGGATCAAACTGACTATATTGTTAAATTAGTATTAAGCAGTGTAGCTGGGAATCCAGCTCCGAGTGTGTCCTCTCTCTCATCATAGACTTATATAGAAACAAAGTTCAATCCTTGTGTGAACAGAAAGTCAGATTTAACCCTTCAGAACAGATTTTAGACATATTTGAGTGTGAATTTATGTTGGGAAAGTAGGATCTGGGAGACGTGGCTCCTAAGTGAGGAAAGAGGCATGTTCCCAGACCTATTATAACGTTTGATAACTTTTGCTTGCACTATTGATTTTTTTTGGGGGGGGGGGGGGACAAAGTTTGCTGAAATGACAGTGACTAATAAAGTCTAATAATAAAATCTACTAGTTATTAACTGTAACCCGCTCCTTCCTCAATGGATGATATTTATCAGCAGAACTAGCAGGACTCTGCGTATAGCAAGGAAGAAGAAGTCTCCACAAAGTGTTCAATACACAGACACTCATTCATCATTAAAATGATACAGGACCCCTCCCCCGAGATCTTGGAGAGCTGACCCTAGATCTTATAGAAAATCAGACAGACTCCCAGACAGATGGGATGATGTTGAGATCGGGGCTCTGCGGGGGGCCGCATCATCACCTTCCAGGGCTCTGCGGGGGGGGTGGGGGGTCGCGCATCGCCACCTTCCAGGGCTCTGCTGAGGTGGGGGGAGCCGCATCGCCACCTTCCAGGGCTCTGTGGGAGGGGGGAGGGGGGGGTAGCGCATCGCCACCTTCCAGGGCTCTGCGGGGGGGTGGGTGGGGGGTGTTGGCGCATATCGCCACCTTCCAGGGCTCTGCGGGGGGGTGGGGGGTGTTGGCGCATATCGCCACCTTCCAGGGCTCTGCGGGGGGGTAGGGGGACGGCGCATTGCCACCTTCCAGGGCTCTGCGGGGGGTGGCTAGGGCTCTGCGGAGGGGGGGGGGGGGCCTTCACCGCCTCCCGGGGCTCCTTGTTCTTAATGACATTGGCTAGATGTTCGGGGGTGGGGAGGGTCATTATCTGTCTGCAGAATAAGTTTGTAGCCAGACGCCCCCTGGTGGTGTTACATAATGGCTCAGTATCTGCCTGTATTTCTCAGCATTGAGGACACCATTAACCCGGACCAAATGCCCAACTCCTTTCACAGACATGCAGCCCCAGACTTGCAGGACCCTCCACCGTGCTTCATTAATATCTCACAGTGTCTCCTTCAGTCCAGAAATGCTGCCATTTTTCGTCACTACGGTTCTTAGGTTTTCATGCATAGTTGAGTCGCTTGGTCTTGTTCCTTTTTGGCTACAATTCTTTCCTAAAGACCATTTTTGACCAGACTCTTCCAAACAGTATATGGGTGCAGCTGGACCCCACTGGTTGCTGACCGTTCTGAGTTGATGGCACTGCTGCACAATGACGTCTCATTCATCTGCTGCACTAAGATTCCGTAGATGACCACTGCGTCTATGGTCCTTAACGTTGCCCATTTATTGATGTTCTCAATGCTGAGAAATACAGGCTGATACTTAGCCATCAGGGAGGCATATGAGTGGCTGCAAACTTATACTGCAGCCGGACAACGATCCCAACATCCAGCCAATGTCATCAAGAACGAGGAGTCCTGACGGTCCGGCCCCCGCAGAGACCTGGAGGTGATGATCCGGCCCCCGCAGAGACCTGGAGGTGATGATCCGGCCCCCGCAGAGACCTGATCTCACATCATCCAGTCTTTCTGGGGAAAATACAGAAGGATCAAGCCTCATACACAGAAGATCTGGGGTCAGTTCTCCAAGATGTTTGGAACAATCTCCTCCCGAGATCCTTCATAAACCCTGAACAAATGACTAAGAAGAAAAGATGAAGGCAAAAACCGGTCACCAAATCCTGATTTGATTTAGGTTTTTCTTACACTTTGTTAATTGATACAAATAAACTATGAACACTTCTATTTCTGAAAACATTTTACTGCGCAACATCTTTTCTATACCTGCCTTAAACTTTTGCAAAGTACTGTATGAAGAAAGAGAAAAAAAGGATAAGACGAGGAAAAGGGAGAAAGGATAAGACGAGGAAAAGGGAGAAAGGATAAGACGAGGAAAAGGGAGAAAGGATAAGACGAGGAAAAGGGAGAAAGGATAAGACGAGGAAAAGGGAGAAAGGATAAGACGAGGAAAAGGGAGAAAGGATAAGACGAGGAAAAGGGAGAAAGGATAAGACGAGGAAAGGGAGAAAGGATAAGACGAGGAAAAGGGAGAAAGGATAAGACGAGGAAAAGGGAGAAAGGATAAGACGAGGAAAGGGAGAAAAGGATAAGACGAGGAAAGGGAGAAAAGGATAAGACGAGGAAAGGGAGAAAAGGAGGAAAGGGAGAAAAGGATAAGACGAGGAAAGGGAGAAAGGATAAGACGAGGAAAGGGAGAAAGGATAAGACGAGGAAAGGGAGAAAGGATAAGACGAGGAAAAGGGAGAAAGGATAAGACGAGGAAAGGGAGAAAAGGATAAGACAAGGAAAGGAAGAACGGAGGAAAGGAAGAAAGGATAAGATGAAGAAAGGATAAGACAAGAAAAGGAAGAAAGGATAAGACGAGGCAAGGAAGAATGGATAACAGGAGGAAAGTTAAGAGGAAGGGAAGGGAAAAGAAAGGAAAAAGAAAGGAAAGGGAAGGAAGGATTACCCCTGCAGATTACACAGTACTCACGTTCCTGGTCGGCCATCACATCTTTTGTTATAGCCGGCACCACGTCACTGAGCCGAATCTCCTCTCGGTCCTTGCGCTCTCTCCAGAAATTCAGTGCCACGTTATTAATGGCTTCTCCTCCTGAATTACTGTACAAAAAACACAAAATAAAGAAGGGAATTTTGTTTACTTACCGTAAATTCCTTTTCTTCTAGCTCCAATTGGGAGACCCAGACAATTGGGGTGTATAGCTACTGCCTCCGGAGGCCACACAAAGTATTACACTAAAAGTGTAAAGCCCCTCCCCTTCTGCCTATACACCCCCCGTGCTCCCACGGGCTCCTCAGTTTTGGTGCAAAAGCAAGAAGGAGGAAAAAATTATAAACTGGTTTAAAGTAAATTCAATCCGAAGGAATATCGGAGAACTGAAACCATTCAACATGAACAACATGTGTACACAAAAAAACAGGGGCGGGAGCTGGGTCTCCCAATTGGAGCTAGAAGAAAAGGAATTTATGGTAAGTAAACAAAATTCCCTTCTTTGTCGCTCCATTGGGAGACCCAGACAATTGGGACGTCCAAAAGCAGTCCCTGGGTGGGTAAATAATACCTCATAATAGAGCCGTAACGGCTCCGTCCTACAGGTGGGCAACCGCCGCCTGAAGGACTTGCCTACCTAGGCTGGCATCTGCCGAAGCATAGGTATGCACCTGATAGTGTTTCGTGAAAGTGTGCAGGCTCGACCAGGTAGCCGCCTGACACACCTGCTGAGCCGTAGCCTGGTGTCGCAAGGCCCAGGACGCACCCACGGCCCTGGTGGAATGGGCCTTCAGCCCTGAGGGAACCGGAAGCCCCGAGGAACGATAAGCTTCGAGAATTGGTTCCTTGATCCACCGAGCCAGGGTTGATTTGGAAGCTTGTGTCCCTTTACGCTGGCCAGCGACAAGGACAAAGAGTGCATCCGAGCGGCGCAGGGGCGCCGTACGAGAAATGTAGACTCTGAGTGCTCTCACCAGATCTAACAAGTGCAAATCCTTTTCACACTGGTGAACTGGATGAGGGCAAAAAGAAGGTAAGGAGATATCCTGATTGAGATGAAAGGGGGATACCACCTTAGGGAGGAATTCCGGAACCGGACGCAGAACCACCTTGTCCTGGTGAAACACCAGGAAAGGAGCTTTGCAAGACAACGCTGCTAGCTCAGACACTCTCCGAAGTGAAGTGACTGCTACTAGGAAAACCACTTTCTGCGAAAGGCGTGCGAGAGAAATATCCCTCATTGGCTCGAACGGTGGTTTCTGAAGAACCATCAGCACCCTGTTCAGATCCCAGGGTTCTAGCGGACGCTTGTAAGGAGGGACTATGTGACAAACCCCTTGCAGGAATGTGCGTACCTGTGGAAGTCTGGCTAGGCGCTTCTGAAAGAACACAGAGAGCGCTGAGACTTGTCCCTTAAGGGAGCCGAGCGACAAACCTTTTTCCAATCCGGATTGAAGGAAGGAAAGAAAAGTGGGCAAGGTAAATGGCCAGGGAGAAAAACCCTGATCAGAGCACCAAGATAAGAATATCCTCCACGTCCTGTGGTAGATCTTGGCGGACGTTGGTTTCCTAGCCTGTCTCATAGTGGCAATGACCTCTTGAGATAATCCTGAAGACGCTAAGATCCAGGACTCAATGGCCACACAGTCAGGTTGAGGGCCGCTGAATTCAGATGGAAAAACGGCCCTTGAGACAGCAAGTCTGGTCGGTCTGGTAGTGCCCACGGTTGGCCGACCGTGAGATGCCACAGATCCGGGTACCACGACCTCCTCGGCCAGTCTGGAGCGACGAGGATGGCGCGGCGGCAGTCGGACCTGAACTTGCGTAACACTCTGGGCAACAGTGCCAGAGGAAACACATAAGGGAGCTGAAACTGCGACCAATCCTGAACTAAGGCGTCTGCCGCCAGAGCTCTGTGATCTTGAGACCGTGCCATGAATGTTGGGACCTTGTTGTTGTGCCGTGACGCCATTAGGTCGACGTCCGGCATCCCCCAGCGGCAACAGATCTCCTGAAACACATCCGGGTGAAGGGACCATTCCCCTGCGTCCATGCCCTGGCGACTGAGAAAGTCTGCTTCCCAGTTTTCCACGCCCGGGATGTGAACTGCGGAGATGGTGGAGGCCGTGGCTTCCACCCACATCAAAATCCGCCGGACTTCCTGGAAGGCTTGCCGACTGCGTGTTCCCCCTTGGTGGTTGATGTATGCCACCGCTGTGGAGTTGTCCGACTGAATTCGGATCTGCTTGCCTTCCAGCCACTGCTGGAACGCTTTTAGGGCAAGATACACTGCCCTGATCTCCAGAACATTGATCTGAAGTGAGGACTCTTGCTGAGTCCACGTACCCTGAGCCCTGTGGTGGAGGAAGACTGCTCCCCACCCTGACAGACTCGCGTCCGTCGTGACCACCGCCCAGGATGGGGGTAGGAAGGATTTCCCCTTCGATAATGAAGTGGGAAGAAGCCACCACCGAAGGGAAGCTTTGGTTGCCTGAGAGAGAGAGACGTTCCTGACTAGGGACGTCGGCTTCCTGTCCCATTTTCGTAGGATGTCCCATTGAAGAGGACGCAGGTGAAACTGCGCGAAAGGGACTGCCTCCATTGCTGCCACCATCTTCCCCAGGAAGTGCATGAGGCGCCTCAAGGGGTGTGACTGACCTTGAAGGAGAGATTGCAACCCTGTCTGCAGTGACCGCTGTTTGTTCAGCGGAAGTTTCACTATCGCTGAGAGAGTATGAAACTCCATGCCAAGATATGTCAGCGATTGGACCGGTGTCAGATTTGACTTTGGAAAATTGATGATCCACCCGAAACTCTGGAGAGTCTCCAGAGTAACGTTGAGGCTGTGTTGGCATGCCTCTTGAGAGGGTGCCTTGACCAGCAGATCGTCTAAGTAAGGTATCACCGAGTGTCCCTGAGAGTGGAGGACCGCAACTACTGTAGCCATGACCTTGGTGAAAACCCTTGGGGCTGTCGCCAGGCCGAACGGCAGTGCCGCGAACTGAAGGTGTTCGTCTCCCATGGCGAAGCGCAGGAAGCGCTGATGCTCTGGAGCAATCGGTACGTGGAGATAAGCATCTTTGATATCGATCGATGCAAGGAAATCTCCTTGGGACATTGAGGCGATGACGGAGCGGAGGGATTCCATCCGGAACCGCCTGGTCTTTACGTGTTTGTTGAGCAGTTTTAGGTCCAGAACAGGACGGAAAGATCCGTCCTTCTTTGGAACCACAAACAGGTTGGAGTAAAAACCGTGACCCTGTTGCTGATGAGGAACCGGGACCACCACTCCTTCTGCCTTCAGAGTGCCCACCGCCTGCAGAAGAGCATCGGCTCGCTCGGGAGGCGGAGATATTCTGAAGAATCGAGTCGGAGGACGAGAGCTGAACTCTATCCTGTAACCGTGAGACAAAATGTCTCTCACCCAATGGTCTATTACCTGTGGCAGCCAGGTGTCGCAAAAGCGGGAGAGCCTGCCACCGACCGAGGATGCGGTGTGAGGAGGCCGTAAGTCATGACGAAGCCGCCTTGGTAGCGGCACCTCCGGCGGTCTTTTTAGGGCGTGATTTAGACCGCCATGCGTCGGAGTTCCTCTGATCCTTCTGAGGCCTTTTGGACGAGGAGAATTGGGACCTGCCCGCACCCCGAAAGGACCGAAACCTCGACTGTCCCCTCCTCTGTTGGGATGTGTTTGGTTTGGCCTGGGGTAAGGATGTTTCCTTTCCCTTGGATTGTTTGATGATTTCATCCAATCTCTCACCAAACAAACGGTCGCCAGAAAATGGCAAACTGGTTAAGCACTTTTTGGAAGCAGAATCTGCCTTCCATTCCCGTAGCCACAAGGCCCTGCGTATTGCCACCGAATTGGCGGATGCTACCGCCGTACGGCTCGCAGAGTCCAGGACAGCATTAATAGCGTAGGACGCAAATGCCGACGTTTGAGAGGTTATGGACGCCACCTGCGGCGCAGACGTACGTGTGAGTGCGTCAATTTGCGCTTGACCCACAGAGATAGCTTGGAGTGCCCATACGGCTGCGAATGCTGGAGCAAAAGACGCGCCGATAGCTTCATAGATGGATTTCAACCAGAGCTCCATCTGTCTGTCAGTGGCATCCTTGAGTGAAGCCCCATCTTCAACTGCAACTATGGATCTAGCCGCCAGTCTGGAGATTGGAGGATCCACCTTGGGACACTGAGTCCAGCCCTTGACCACGTCAGGGGGGAAGGGATAACGTGTATCCTTAAGGCGCTTGGAAAAACGCTTATCTGGACAAGCTCGGTGTTTCTGGACTGCCTCTCTGAAATCAGAGTGGTCCAGAAACATACTCGTTGTACGCTTGGGAAACCTGAAACGGAATTTCTCCTGCTGAGAAGCTGACTCCTCTACTGGAGGAGCTGAAGGAGAAATATCCAACATTTCATTGATGGACGCAATAAGATCATTCACTATGGCGTCCCCATCAGGAGTATCAAGGTTGAGAGCGGCTTCAGGATCAGAATCCTGATCAGCTACCTCCGCTTCATCATACAGAGAGTCCTCCCGCTGAGACCCTGAACAATGTGATGATGTCGAGGGAAATTCCCAGCGAGCTCGCTTAGGCGGTCTGGGGCTGCGGTCCGTGTCAGAGACCTCACCCTGGGATCTATGAGACACCCCGGAAGAACATTGTTGTTCCGAATGAGGGGGACCAGGGAGCAATGATTCCCCAGTGCCCATGGCCTGAGGTACTGGTCTGGACTGCAAGGCTTCTAATATCTTAGCCATAGTCTCAGAAAGTCTTTCAGTAAAAACTGCAAACTCCGTCCCTGTCACATGGACAGTGTTAACAGGTGGTTCTCCCTGGGCCACCCTTAGCAGAGGCTCCGGCTGAGAAAGTGCCACAGGGGCCGAGCATTGCACACAATGAGGGTCAGTGGAACCTGCCGGCAGTATAGCCGTACATGCTGCACAGGCAGCATAGTAAGCCTGTGCTATGGCACCCTTGCTTCTTGTGGACGACATGCTGTTGTCTCCTCTGAGCAATCCAGGAGGGTATATAGCCAAAAATCAACAGTGCACCATACAGTGTAAAGTATAGTCTATAATCATATAATCTATAAGTACACTTCTGCACTAGTGCGGCCAGCACCTCAGGTGCTGCTTACCGCCCGCTCAAAGCGGTTGTGTGGTCACCAGAATCCCTGCCTGGGTCTCCCTGAGCTTGTCTCCCCTCTCCAGCGTCAGAAGAGCTGACAGGAATGGCTGCCGGCGTCCTGAGGAGAGGAGGGGGCCGTGGGCGTGCCCTAGAAAGTGCGGGAATCTGGTGCCCCACTGTGCACAGTGAGGGGGGTGGAGTATGCAAAGCATGTTCCAGCCCCATTGCTGACGTCCTGTACAGCGTCCCGCCCTTCCCCTGACTGGCAGGCCTGGGGGCGGGAAAAAAGTGAGACTAGGCCGCAAAAGCCGGGGACTAAAGTTATAAGCGCGGCCGGCGTATGAGCGCGGTCTGCGCGGTAGTCCCCGGCGTACTAACATTCCCAGTCGCGCTGCAGTGTGAACTTGCAGCGCGCGGTCAGCGCGCTAGTCCCCAGTAACACTAACACACCCAGCCACGCTGCAGTGTGTGATGGCACAAGCGCGGTCAGCGCTGCGGTCCCCGGCGCACTAACACACCCAGCAATGCTGGAGTGTTTCTGTGCGCTGTCCCTACGGGGACACAGAGTACCTCAAAGTAGCAGGGCCTTGTCCCTGACGATACTCGGCTCCTTATCCAGCAGAGTCCCCAGGAGCTGTGGATGGAGCACGGTCCCCTGTGCCTGGAGACCGATTAGGATCCCACTTCGCCCAGAGCCCTAAGGGGATGGGGAAGGAAAACAGCATGTGGGCTCCAGCCTCCGTACCCGTAATGGGTACCTCAACCTTAACAACACCGCCGACAAGAGTGGGGTGAGAAGGGAACATGCTGGGGGCCCTGTTATGGGCCCTCTTTTCTTCCATCCGACAGTCAGCAGCTGCTGCTGACTAAGCTGTGGAGCTATGCGTGGATGTCTGCCTCCTTCGCACAAAGCATGAAAACTGAGGAGCCCGTGGGAGCACGGGGGGTGTATAGGCAGAAGGGGAGGGGCTTTACACTTTTAGTGTAATACTTTGTGTGGCCTCCGGAGGCATAGCTATACACCCCAATTGTCTGGGTCTCCCAATGGAGCGACAAAGAAAAAACAATTATGTCCCTATCACTACCTACTACATATGACCAAAACAATTCGCCCTGGTCCGGCAGCCGGATCAGGACAGAGCAAACTCCCTTGGTGGCCCTCGAATGCCGGCATCCTCAGTGCCTCGTCATCACTAAGCCAACGCGGCACAGTCTTGGTGTTCTGGGAGGTCTAGTAAATTGCGAGGCGCCCAGGACGCTGGAATTTGAGGGACACCAAGGGAGTTTGCTCTGCCCCGGTCCAGCTTACTAGGAGTGGACGCCAGACCAGGGTAATGCAAACCTTTTTTACTCATTTCTAGTACAGGATTAATATGAGGGGGGGATTGTTCATGCTTCCAGATGGGATTCTAAGTTTGTCATGTCCAAAATAAGGTACGGGGAGTACCCCTTTAAACCACTTACATAAGGGCGTACTGCTACATTTGATGTAGGACGTGGGTGTACTGGCATTATAGGGCAAGTGCTGGCTGTGTTATACAGCCAGCACCTACCACTAAGGAAGAACAGTGCAAGCAACAATCGCAATTATGCAGCGGTTTTTAATAAACAATGCAACAAACTAAGCATAGAATATTTTTACTTGCCGCACCTTATAAACACAAATATGGCCTTCTTGTAGTTGGAGCCGAAGACCACCCACGAGGAGCCCAGGAAGGGGGAGATGACGTCAATCAGCCCGGGATGCATCTTATCCATCTCCTCGAACAAGAACAGGGAGCGGCTGCAGGTGGTGAGGTTACTCTGGATCCACAGCTTCAGGTCCTCCTGAGTGATCACAATATGAGAGATATAGATATATATATATGTGCACGTTAAATGGGGTCCATACAATCATCATGTCTGCATACAGCAGGCTGTATAGGTTTATCAGCTGCATGCAAGCATCACTGGACTGTGGCCGATGTGTCATCTCTTATCTCATTCCAACATTACTGTGCCCCTCCTCACCTTCCTGATTACAGCGCACGTCAAACAATTAAGCAATGGAAGGGTTAACCATGATAAAACTGTCATTACTGAATGGTCCAGGACAGCACAAAACCTACAGACTTATGAAGGTTAAAAGTGCTGCTCAGTTCGGCAGCCCGGTGGTTAGCACCGCTGCTTAGTTGCTGGGCAGCCCGGTGGCTCAGTGGTTAGCACTGCTGCTCAGTTGCTGGGCAGTCCAGTGGCTCACTGGTTAGCTCTGCTGCTCAGTTGTTGGGCAGTCCAGTGGCTCACTGGTTAGTTCTGCTGCTCAGTTGTTGGGCAGTCCAGTGGCTCACTGGTTAGTTCTGCTGCTCAGTTGTTGGGCAGTCCAGTGGCTCAGTGGTTAGCACTGCTGCTCAGTTGTTGGGCAGTCCAGTGGCTCACTGGTTAGCACTGCTGCTCAGTTGTTGGGCAGTCCAGTGGCTCACTGGTTAGCTCTGCTGCTCAGTTGTTGGGCAGTCCAGTGGCTCACTGGTTAGCTCTGCTGCTCAGTTGTTGGGCAGTGCAGTGGCTCACTGGTTAGCACGGTTGCTTAATTGCTAGGCAGTCTAGTGGCCAGTATTGCTGTTCAGTTGCTGGCAGCCCAGTGGCTCACACTGTTCCTCAGTGGTTATCACTGCTTCTCAATTGTTGGGCAGCTAAGTGGCTCTGTGGTTAACACTACTGCTCAGTTGTTGGGCAGCCCGATGGCTCAGTGGTTAGCACTACTGCTCAGTTGTTGGACAGCCTGGTGGCTCAGTGGTTAGCACACTGCTCAGTTGTTGGGCAGCCTGGTGGCTCAGTGGTTAGCACCACTGCTCAGTTGTTGGGCAGCACGGTGGCTCAGTGGTTAGCACCACTGCTCAGTTGTTGGGCAGCACGGTGGCTCAGTGGTTAGCACCACTGCTCAGTTGTTGGGCAGCACGGTGGCCTCAGTGGTTAGCACCACTTCTCAGCTGCTGGGCAGCCCGGTGGCTCAGTGATTAGCACTGCTGCTCAGCTGCTGGGCAGCACGGTGGCTCAGTGGTTATCGGTTGCTTTGTAGCGCTGTATTCAGATTGTGAGCCCCAATGGGGGCAGAGATGATGCTGTCTGTAAAGCGCTGTGGAATATGTTGGCGCTTTACAAGCATAACATATTCCAACCCTGATGGTGCTAGATATAAGCGATCTCTCACCTTGTACTGGTTGACGTTCTGGGCGTGAGGGAAGTGCAGGATGGGGGAGAAGCGGTGCACGTACGGACTCCGGTTTCCATCTTTGTACAGGTGTTTTACCAGCAGGGAACTCACAAAGGTTTTGCCCGGTTCCGCTCCAGCCGTGGAAGGACAGCACCAGGGGCTTACTGGGCTGCTCCGACCCTACAAAGCCGTGGAGGACCTTCACCAACTGCTCCCTCACCAGGTGCTGCCGAAGACGTGACGGGCGAGATCACAATCCAGCGCTGCAGAGGAGAGAGAGAGAAAAGTGAAAAAAGGGAAAATACTGCAGGTGCATTATGGGAAATTAAAGGGGGGTTCCATCTCAGGCATCCGATAGGACGATAGTGGAGCAGTCCCACACATATATATACCACTAGCCAAAGAAATCACCCAGTAGCCAAAATGACACAGCTCCTGGGTCTTATACTACAACACGTCACGCACTGATGACGTCACACTCACCCTGAAGGTCCGGCCTGAAGCTGCACTCGCAGGAGTTGTACAGTCTGCAGGGAATGTCCAGCAGCTCCCAGCATCCTCCGAAGCCCACAACGAGCAGGAGCAGCAGGCTGAAGCCGCCGGCCATCCTCACCGGCCCCGCAGCATCACGGCAGCCACACAGCACGAGCACTGCCTGCAAAACTTCTGCCTCCTGCCCCGGGAGCCCAGACCAGTGATGACATCACAGTCATGTGACCACATCACCAGACCACACCCCCTGGCTGATCCCACAACATGAAACCAGTCTGGCGTACGCGCGCCCTCTGCTGGAGGCTGGCAGCATTGCAGCATGCTTTCTCTTTCACTAGCCAGTCCAAACTACAACTCCCAGCATGCACAGCATTTGGGCACCGTCTTAAAGTTTGGACACTCTTTTAAAATTACTTTTTTTTCCATCCCTGCCTTTAGTCAAAGAGATAGAGCACTATAGAGTTACTAGGCACCGCTGCTGTGACAGTATGTGGTATAGGTTCTCTGAAAGTCACAGCAGCGGGCCCTCTACTGCACATGCTCACAAGTAGGACAGGCTTCTGTACAAGAATTCAGGTTTTCCTAGTCTTTGCTACTGCTGTGACCTGTAGATTGTAACGCCAGCGTCCCTGCACGTCCCCGCCTTCCCCGCTGGGCAGGGACGCCGACGTACTCACCACCGCGGGCTGCTTTGTCCCCTTACTCCAGGGCCTGCGCACGTTACGCAGGTATCCTGGCAATGTACTTATGGCACGCACGTGCTCCCCACTCCATAAAGGCGTGGTGTGCGCACTCAATAGCTTAATCCAGCGTATGGCTGTGAGGCACAAAGTGTTTAAGGCACCTTCCCCTGAAGGGAAGTGCCTGAGCAATTTTGTTCCTATGATTTATATTCATGTCAGTACTCTAGTCTGAATGTTGTTCTGTCAATCTCCGGTTCTGTCTCCTGTCTGATTGCTCTGGTCTGGGCCTGCCAATCTCGCTTGTCTCCCGTACATGAACCTTAACCACCTGCCTCCTATACCTGAACCTGTCCATCCAGTCTATCTCCAGTACCTACTGTGTCCCGCCTGTCTTCCGTATCTATGTTCTTTGACCGTTGGGTCAGCTGCTGCAATACCAGGGACTGCCCTGGAGTGATACCTGCAGCCCAGCCCATCCTCACCATCAAATAAGTTATGCCCATTCAAGGCAAGACTAGCCCGTGGCACAGTGGGTCCAGACCTACTAGCGTGACATAGATAAGCCTAGAATGACTCGCTGCTGTGACCTGGAGATAGATAACAGCATGTGGTATAGGTTTCCTCCAGGTCACAGCAGCGAATCTTGCACTGCACATGCTCACAAGTGACTGCCCTACTAACATTCTAGGACAGGGTTCTGTAAATGTATTAATAGGACAGGCGCTTGTGAGCATGTGCAATAGGAAGCGCCGCTGCTGTCACCTGCAGATTAATAATAGAATGTAGTATAGGTTTTCTTCAGGTCACAGCAGCAGATCTTGTACTGCACATGCTCACAAGTGACTGTCCTACTAACATGTTAGGACAGGGTTCTGTCAGTGTGACAAGAATTAAGGTTCTCATACTCTACAGCTGTGGAGAGGGGCCGGATGTTATATCATTGTACAGAAGAGGATTCGTCTCATCTATTGTATTGGAATAGACCATGGTACAACCCAAAGCCGCGATGCGGGAGCTGGAAAGTGGGACCCGGTCTAATTTATTCTCTGGGATGGTTTTGCTGCACTTCTTCAGGTGGTTTCCCAGTTTTTGCATTGCTGGGCACCTGGTCTGGTATATTTGCGATGGTTTTGCTGCGCTTCCTCAGGCCGTACATCACCAAGCACAATGCCGAGCCATACATCACCAAGCACAATGCCGAGCCGTACATCACCAAGCACAATGCCGAGCCATACATCACCAAGCACAATGCCGAGCCGTACATCACCAAGCACAATGCTGAGCCGTATATCACCAAGCACAATGCCGAGCCATACATCACCAAGCACAATGCTGAGCCGTACATCACCAAGCACAATGCTGAGCCGTACATCACCAAGCACAATGCCGAACTGTACATCACCAAGCACAATGCCGAGCCATACATCACCAAGCACAATGCCGAACTGTACATCACCAAGCACAATGCCGAGCCATACATCACCAAGCACAATGCCGAGCCGTACATCACCAAGCACAATGTTGACCCATACATCGCCAAGCACAATGCTGAGCCGTAAATCACCAAGCACAATGCCGAGCCGTACATCACCAAGCACAATGCCGAGCCGTACATCACCAAGCACAATGCCGAGCCGTACATCACCAAGCACAATGCTGAGCCATACATCACCAAGCACAATGCTGAGCTGTACATCACCAAGCACAATGCCGAGCCGTACATCACCAAGCACAATGCTGAGCCATACATCACCAAGCACAATGCTGAGCTGTACATCACCAAGCACAATGCCGAGCCGTACATCACCAAGCACAATGCTGAGCCGTACATCACCAAGCACAATGCTGAGCCGTACCTCACCAAGCACAATGCCGAACTGTACATCACCAAGCACAATGCCGAGCCGTACATCACCAAGCACAATGCTGAGCCGTACATCACCAAGCACAATGCTGAGCCGTACCTCACCAAGCACAATGCCGAACTGTACATCACCAAGCACAATGCCGAGCCATACATCACCAAGCACAATGCCGAGCCGTACATCACAAAGCACAATGTTGACCCATACATCACCAAGCACAATGCTGAGCCGTACATCACCAAGCACAATGCTGAGCCGTACATCACCAAGCACAATGCCGAGCCGTACATCACCAAGCACAATGCCGAGCCGTACATCACCAAGCACAATGCCGAGCCTTACATCACCAAGCACAATGCCGAGCCGTACATCACCAAACACAATGCCGAGCCGTACATCACCAAGCACAATGTTGACCCATACATCACCAAGCACAATGCTGAGCCGTACATCACCAAGCACAATGCCGAGCCGTACATCACCAAGCACAATGCCGAGCCGTACATCACCAAGCACAATGCCGAGCCGTATATCACCAAGCACAATGCCGAGCCGTACATCACCAAGCACAATGCCGAGCCGTACATCACCAAGCACAATGCCGAGCATCGGATGGAGCGGTGTAAAGCCACCACTGGACTCTGGAGGAGACGTGTTCTGTGCAGTGACAGATCACACTGCCCTATCTGCGTCTGATGAAGGAGTCTGGGTTTGGTGAGTGCAGGAGAACGTTACCCCCTGACTGCATTGTGCCCGCTGTACAGTTTGGTGGAGGAGGATGATGCTCCAGGCTTGCACTTCAGGGATTGGTCTAGCTCCTTTAGTTCCAGCGAAGGGGAATCTTAAAAACATTTGTCTCAAAAATGGTTAAGATTGCCAAGTTGCTGAAAAACAAGTTCACAAGAACAGAAGGATTTTGAGGTCTAAGATACCGGCCACCACTGCATGTGAGCATGTGCCGTAGAGGCCACGCTGCTGTCACCTGGAGAAAACCTATACCACATCCTGGTATCTATCTCCAGGCCACAGCAGTAGAGCCTCAACTGCACATGCTCACAAGTGACTGTCCTATTAAAGGGAATCTATCACCAGATTTTTGCCACCTAATCTGAGAGCAGTGTGATGAAGGAAAGGGGATCCTGATTCCAGCGATGTGTCACTTACTGGGCTACTTAATGTAGTTTTGAAAAAATCGCTCTATAATCAAAGGTAGATTATCATTACAGGACTACATGGTATGCTGCCAGGTAGTCCAGCATATTCATGAGCTCTGTATAACTGCTAGATCTGCAGCAGAAAAAGCATTGATGTTAATGTTAAACATGGTGATGTACGGCTCGGCATTGTGCTTGGTGATGTACGGCTTGGCATTGTGCTTGGTGATGTACGGCTCGGCATTGTGCTTGGTGATGTACGGCTCGGCATTGTGCTTGGTGATGTATGGCTCTGCATTGTGCTTGGTGATGTATGGTTTGGCATTGTGCTTGGTGATGTATGGCTGGGCATTGTGCTTGGTGATGTACGGCTCGGCATTGTGCTTGGTGATGTACGGCTCTGCATTATGCTTGGTGATGTACGGCTCGGCATTGTGCTTGGTGATGTATGGCTTGGCATTGTGCTTGGTGATGTATGGCTGGGCATTGTGCTTGGTGATGTACGGCTCAGCATTGTGCTTGGTGATGTACGGCTCGGCATTGTGCTTGGTGATGTACGGCTCGGCATTGTGCTTGGTGATGTATGGCTGGGCATTGTGCTTGGTGATGTATGGCTCGGCATTGTGCTTGGTGATGTATGGCTGGGCATTGTGCTTGGTGATGTACGGCTCGGCATTGTGCTTGGTGATGTACGGCTCGGCATTGTGCTTGGTGATGTATGGGTCAGCATTGTGCTTTGTGTTGTACGGCTCGGCATTGTGCTTGGTGATGTACAGCTCGGCATTGTGCTTGGTGATGTATGGCTGGGCATTGTGCTTGGTGATGTATGGCTCAGCATTGTGCTTGGTGATGTACGGCTCGGCATTGTGCTTTGTGATGTACAGCTCGGCATTATGCTTGGTGATGTACGGCTCGGCATTGTGATTGGTGATGTACGGCTCGGCATTGTGCTTGGTGATGTGCGGCTCGGCATTGTGCTTGGTGATGTATGGCTCGGAATTGTGCTTGGTGATGTACGGCTCGGCATTGTGCTTGGTGATGTACGGCTCAGCATTGTGCTTGGTGATGTACGGCTCAGCATTGTGCTTGGTGATGTACGGCTCGGCATTGTGCTTGGTGATGTACGGCTCAGCATTGTGCTTGGTGATGTACGGCTCGGCATTGTGCTTGGTGATGTACGGCTCGGCATTGTGCTTGGTGATGTATGGCTCAGCATTGTGCTTGGTGATGTATGGCTCAGCATTGTGCTTGGTGATGTACGGCTCGGCTTTGTGCTCGGTGATGTACGGCTCAGCATTGTGCTTGGTGATGTATGGCTCGGCATTGTGCTTGGTGATGTACAGCTCGGCATTGTGCTTGGTGATGTACGGCTCGGCATTGTGCTTGGTGATGTATGGCTCAGCATTGTGCTTGGTGATGTATGGCTCAGCATTGTGCTTGGTGATGTACGGCTCAGCATTGTGCTTGGTGATGTACGGCTCGGCATTGTGCTTGGTGATGTACGGCTCAGCATTGTGCTTGGTGATGTATGGCTCAGCATTGTGCTTGGTGATGTATGGCTCAGCATTGTGCTTGGTGATGTACGGCTCGGCATTGTGCTTGGTGATGTACGGCTCGGCATTGTGCTTGGTGATGTACGGCTCGGCATTGTGCTTGGTGATGGACGGC
This sequence comes from Anomaloglossus baeobatrachus, assembly GCF_048569485.1. NCBI lineage: Eukaryota > Metazoa > Chordata > Amphibia > Anura > Aromobatidae > Anomaloglossus > Anomaloglossus baeobatrachus. Next base: position 199,225,298 of record NC_134361.1, read on the forward strand.
TCAGCATTGTGCTTGGTGATGTACGGCTCAGCATTGTGCTTGGTGATGTACAGCTCGGCATTGTGCTTGGTGATGTACAGCTCGGCATTGTGCTTGGTGATGTACGGCTCGGCATTGTGCTTGGTGATGTATAGCTCGGCATTGTGCTTGGTGATGTATGGCTGGGCATTGTGCTTGGTGATGTATGGCTCGGCATTGTGCTTGGTGATGTACTGCTCGGCATTGTGCTTGGTGATGTACGGCTCAGCATTGTGCTTGGTGATGTACGTCTCAGCATTGTGCTTGGTGATGTACGGCTGCTGCAGCTCTCGGCCATGAAGCCAAAGTGGGCGTAGTGTTTGTGTAGATGTTATCAATGGAGGTCTGGAATCTGCAGTTATGGGGTCAATAGCGTGGTAGTGATTTGTCTGCCCTCTGCTCCTCAGCTTTCGCCCCGCTCTATGTAACGTTACGGCTTTTCCACTTTGTAGCTGAGTCTTGTTACCTCAATGGCTCCTATTACAGGACTGCACTGGTATCAGTGAGCTCTGCACCACCAGCCGATCTGTCACATGTAAGTAAAGGCAGGCATCACGGTGGGACATTGAATGGGCCGGATGTTATTTGCTAAGGGCAAGGGGCCGAATGTTATACACTGGGGCGAGGGGCCGGATGTTATATACCGGGGGAGAGGGGCCGGAAGTTTTACACCGGGGGAGAGGGGCCGGATGTTATTTACCGGGGAAGAGGGGCCGGATGTTATACACTGGGGGAGAGGGGCCGGATGTTATATACCGGGGGAGAGGGGCCGGATGTTATACACCGGGGGAGGGGGGCCGGATGTTATACACTGGGGGCGAGGGGCCGGATGTTATACACTGGGGGCGAGGGGCCGGATGTTATACACTGGGGGAGAGGGGCCGGATGTTATACACTGGGGGAGAGGGGCCGGATGTTATACACTGGGGGAGAGGGGCCGGATGTTATACACTGGGGGAGAGGGGCCGGATGTTATACACTGGGGGGAGAGGGGCCGAATGTTATACACTGGGGGCGAGGGGCCGAATGTTATACACTGGGGGCGAGGGGCCGAATGTTATACACTGGGGGCGAGGGGCCGAATGTTATACACTGGGGGCGAGGGGCCGAATGTTATACACTGGGGGCGAGGGGCCGAATGTTATACACTGGGGGAGAGGGGTCGGATGTTATACACTGGGGGGGAGGGGCCGGATGTTATATACTGGGGGCGAGGGGCCGAATGTTATACACTGGGGGCGAGGGGCCGAATGTTATACACTGGGGGCGAGGGGCCGAATGTTATACACTGGGGGAGAGGGGTCGGATGTTATACACTGGGGGAGAGGGGCCGAATGTTATACACTGGGGGAGAGGGGCCGGATGTTATACACCGGGGGAGAGGGGCCGGATGTTATACACTGGGGGAGAGGGGCCGGATGTTATACACTGGGGGAGAGGGGCCGGATGTTATACACCGGGGAGAGGGGCCGGATGTTATACACCGGGGGAGAGGGGCCGGATGTTATACACTGGGGGAGAGGGGCCGGATGTTATACACTGGGGGAGAGGGGCCGGATGTTATACACCGGGGAGAGGGGCCGGATGTTATACACCGGGGAGAGGGGCCGGATGTTATACACTGGGGGAGAGGGGCCGGATGTTATACACCGGGGAGAGGGGCCGGATGTTATACACTGGGGGAGTGGGGCCGGATGTTATACACTGGGGGTGAGGGGCCGGATGTTATACACTGGGGGAGAGGGGTCGGATGTTATACACTGGGGGCGAGGGGACGAATGTTATACACTGGGGGCGAGGGGCCGAATGTTATACACCGGGGGAGAGGGGCCGGATGTTATACACCGGGGGAGAGGGGCCGGATGTTATACACTGGGGGAGAGGGGCCGGATGTTATACACTGGGGGCGAGGGGCCGGATGTTATACACTGGGGGCCGGATGTTATACACTGGGGGAGAGGGGCCGGATGTTATACACTGGGGGAGTGGGGCCGGATGTTATACACTGGGGGCGAGGGGCCGGATGTTATACACTGGGGGCGAGGGGCCGGATGTTATACACTGGGGGAGAGGGGCCGGATGTTATACACCGGGGGAGGGGGGCCGGATGTTATACACTGGGGGCGAGGGGCCGGATGTTATACACTGGGGGCGAGGGGCCAGATGTTATACACAGGGGGAGAGGGGCCGGATGTTATACACTGGGGGAGAGGGGCCGGATGTTATACACTGGGGGAGAGGGGCCGGATGTTATACACTGGGGGAGAGGGGCCGGATGTTATACACTGGGGGTAGAGGGGCCGAATGTTATACACTGGGGGCGAGGGGCCGAATGTTATACACTGGGGGCGAGGGGCCGAATGTTATACACTGGGGGCGAGGGGCCGAATGTTATACACTGGGGGCGAGGGGCCGAATGTTATACACTGGGGGCGAGGGGCCGAATGTTATACACTGGGGGAGAGGGGTCGGATGTTATACACTGGGGGGGAGGGGCCGGATGTTATATACTGGGGGCGAGGGGCCGAATGTTATACACTGGGGGCGAGGGGCCGAATGTTATACACTGGGGGCGAGGGGCCGAATGTTATACACTGGGGGAGAGGGGTCGGATGTTATACACTGGGGGAGAGGGGCCGGATGTTATACACCGGGGGAGAGGGGCCGGATGTTATACACTGGGGGAGAGGGGCCGGATGTTATACACTGGGGGAGAGGGGCCGGATGTTATACACCGGGGAGAGGGGCCGGATGTTATACACTGGGGGAGAGGGGCTGGATGTTATACACTGGGGGAGAGGGGCCGGATGTTATACACCGGGGAGAGGGGCCGGATGTTATACACTGGGGGAGAGGGGTCGGATGTTATACACTGGGGGCGAGGGGACGAATGTTATACACTGGGGGCGAGGGGCCGAATGTTATACACCGGGGGAGAGGGGCCGGATGTTATACACCGGGGGAGAGGGGCCGGATGTTATACACCGGGGGAGAGGGGCCGGATGTTATACACCGGGGGAGAGGGGCCGGATGTTATACACTGGGGGAGAGGGGCCGGATGTTATACACTGGGGGAGAGGGGCCGGATGTTATACACTGGGGGAGAGGGGCCGGATGTTATACACCGGGGAGAGGGGCCGGATGTTATACACTGGGGGAGAGGGGCTGGATGTTATACACTGGGGGAGAGGGGCCGGATGTTATACACCGGGGAGAGGGGCCGGATGTTATACACTGGGGGCGAGGGGCCGAATGTTATACACTGGGGGCGAGGGGCCGAATGTTATACACTGGGGGCGAGGGGCCGAATGTTATACACTGGGGGAGAGGGGTCGAATGTTATACACTGGGGGAGAGGGGTCGGATGTTATACACTGGGGGAGAGGGGCCGGATGTTATACACTGGGGGAGAGGGGCCGGATGTTATACACTGGGGGAGTGGGGCCGGATGTTATACACTGGGGGAGAGGGGCCGGATGTTATACACTGGGGGAGTGGGGCCGGATGTTATACACTGGGGGAGAGGGGCCGGATGTTATACACCGGGGCGAGGGGCCGAATGTTATACACTGGGGGCGAGGGGCCGAATGTTATACACTGGAGGAGAGGGGTCGGATGTTATACACTGGGGGAGAGGGGCCGGATGTTATACACTGGGGGAGAGGGGCCGGATGTTATACACTGGGGGAGTGGGGCCGGATGTTATACACTGGGGGAGAGGGGCCGGATGTTATACACTGGGGGAGTGGGGCCGGATGTTATACACTGGGGGAGAGGGGCCGGATGTTATACACTGGGGGAGAGGGGCCGGATGTTATACACTGGGGGAGAGGGGCCGGATGTTATACACTGGGGGAGAGGGGCCGGATGTTATACACCGGGGAGAGGGGCCGGATGTTATACACTGGGGGAGAGGGGCCGGATGTTATACACTGGAGGAGAGGGGCCGGATGTTATACATCGGGGAGAGGGGCCGGATGTTATACACCGGGGAGAGGGGCCGAATGTTATACACTGGGGGCGAGGGGCCGAATGTTATACACTGGGGGCGAGGGGCCGAATGTTATACACTGGGGGAGAGGGGCCGGATGTTATACACTGGGGGAGAGGGGCCGGATGTTATACACTGGGGGAGAGGGGCCGGATGTTATACACTGGGGGGAGAGGGGCCGAATGTTATACACTGGGGGCGAGGGGCCGAATGTTATACACTGGGGGCGAGGGGCCGAATGTTATACACTGGGGGCGAGGGGCCGAATGTTATACACTGGGGGCGAGGGGCTGAATGTTATACACTGGGGGCGAGGGGCCGAATGTTATACACTGGGGGAGAGGGGTCGGATGTTATACACTGGGGGGGAGGGGCCGGATGTTATATACTGGGGGCGAGGGGCCGAATGTTATACACTGGGGGCGAGGGGCCGAATGTTATACACTGGGGGCAAGGGGCCGAATGTTATACACTGGGGGCGAGGGGCCGAATGTTATACACTGGGGGCGAGGGGCCGAATGTTATACACTGGGGGAGAGGGGTCGGATGTTATACACTGGGGGAGAGGGGCCGGATGTTATACACTGGGGGAGAGGGGCCGGATGTTATACACTGGGGGAGTGGGGCCAGATGTTATACACTGGGGGAGAGGGGCCGGATGTTATACACTGGGGGAGTGGGGCCGGATGTTATACACTGGGGGAGAGGGGCCGGATGTTATACACCGGGGAGAGGGGCCGGATGTTATACACTGGGGGAGAGGGGCCGGATGTTATACACTGGAGGAGAGGGGCCGGATGTTATACATCGGGGAGAGGGGCCGGATGTTATACACCGGGGAGAGGGGCCGAATGTTATACACTGGGGGCGAGGGGCCGAATGTTATACACTGGGGGAGAGGGGCCGGATGTTATACACTGGGGGAGTGGGGCCGGATGTTATACACTGGGGGAGAGGGGCCGGATGTTATACACTGGGGGAGAGGGGCCGGATGTTATACACTGGGGGAGAGGGGCCGGATGTTATACACTGGGGGAGTGGGGCCGGATGTTATACACTGGGGGAGAGGGGCCGGATGTTATACACTGGGGGAGAGGGGCCGGATGTTATACACTGGGGGAGTGGGGCCGGATGTTATACACTGGGGGAGTGGGGCCGGATGTTATACACTGGGGGAGTGGGGCCGGATGTTATACACTGGGGGAGAGGGGCCGGATGTTATACACTGGGGGAGAGGGGCCGGATGTTATACACTGGGGGAGTGGGGCCGGATGTTATACACTGGGGGAGAGGGGCCGGATGTTATACACTGGGGGAGTGGGGCCGGATGTTATACACTGGGGGAGAGGGGCCGGATGTTATACACTGGGAGAGAGGGGCCGGATGTTATACACTGGGGGAGAGGGGCCGGATGTTATACACCGGGGAGAGGGGCCGGATGTTATACACTGGGGGAGAGGGGCCGGATGTTATACACTGGGAGAGAGGGGCCGGATGTTATACACTGGGGGAGAGGGGCCGGATGTTATACACTGGGGGAGAGGGGCCGGATGTTATACACTGGGGGAGAGGGGCCGGATGTTATACACTGGGGGAGAGGGGCCGGATGTTATACACTGGGGGAGTGGGGCCGGATGTTATACACTGGGGGAGAGGGGCCGGATGTTATACACTGGGGGAGAGGGGCCGGATGTTATACACTGGGGGAGTGGGGCCGGATGTTATACACTGGGGGAGTGGGGCCGGATGTTATACACTGGGGGAGAGGGGTCGGATGTTATACACTGGGGGAGAGGGGCCGGATGTTATACACTGGGGGAGAGGGGCCGGATGTTATACACCGGGGAGAGGGGCCGGATATTATACACTGGGGGAGAGGGGCCGGATGTTATACATTGGGGGAGAGGGGCTGGATGTTATACACTGGGGGAGAGGGGCCGGATGTTATACACTGGGGGAGAGGGGCCGGATGTTATACACTGGGGGAGAGGGGCCGGATGTTATACACTGGGGGAGAGGGGCCGGATGTTATACACCTGGGGGAGAGGGGCCGGATATTATACACTGGATGTTATATCATTGTACAGAGGATTCGTCTCATCCATTGTATTGGAATAGACCATGGTACAACCCAAAGCTGCGATGCGGGAGCTGGAAGGTGGGACCCGTCTAATTTATTCTCTGCGATAGTCTTGCTGCACTTCTTCAAGCGGTTTCCCAGTTTTTACATTGCTGGGCACCTGATCTGGTTTATTTGCGATGGTTTCGCTGCGCTTCCTCAGGCGGTTTCCCAGTTTGGTGTGGTTTATTTGTGATGGTTTTGCGGCGCTTCCTCAGGCGGTTTTCCAGTTTGGTGTGGTTTATTTGCGATGGTTTCGCTGCGCTTCATCAGGTGTGCGCAGCATTGTCATGTGTATAAAATAAAAACAACCAACTTTACACTGTACTTCTTTTTATTAAAATTTTTGAGAATGGAGAGATTTTTATTGTTTAGCGGCGCTGGATCCTTATTTTATTGGTTATTTTGTGCTCTGGTTTCCTAGGTTACCGGCCACTGCTGCAGCCTATGCAGCAGTGGCTGATCTCTGAGGAGTGCAGCTCTTACTCTTACGGGCTGTTCTGAAGGTTTTTATATAAGTGTCCGCCATTACGCCGGTGAAGAGCAGCACCAGCCTCGCTCCCCGCCGTCCATGCTGCTGCTGTCAAATGTGCTGCAAACATCGCGCGATTTCCGGCCTCTCCGAGATTTGCCGGCGCTCCCTGCGGACGTTCTCGCGAGATCTCGGCCCTGAGCGCGCTCACAGGAGGAGGAGGCGGAGCTTAATTAGGGGGTGGGACGGTGTGGAGACTGAGTCTCGCGGGATCACAGCGCAGGAGCAGACGGACGAGGGGGCGGGGGCTGTGTAGTCTCGCGAGAGCAGGCGGCCGCGGCTCTTGCGCTCAGGGCTCCGGCAGTCAGTAGGGGGCTTCTGCTTGGTTTAAGATGGCGGAGGCGGCTGGAGCTCGGAAGTGAAGCTGCTGACCGACCAAGGTAAGCGGGCGGCGGAGGGCGGGAGTGAGGAGCCCGGGGGGCGGCGTGAGCGGGACTGTCGGCCCCCGGCCCCTCCTCCTGTCACCCGGGAAGCGGCTTCTCACAGTCGGGCTCGGCCTTCACTGCGTCGCTCGCTCGTTTTCCCCCTTCCCGGGGCCTCTCCTTCCTCCCTTTCCGCCTGACACCCGCTAGGCCCCGGCCTGCGCCCCGGACACGGCCGTGTGCTCCCCGCACAGCGCCCCCGCCTGACCATGACCCAGCTCTTTTCTGCCGGTGCCGAGCTGGTCACGTGATCCGCGCCGGGCACTGGCCGGAGTCTTAAAGCGACAGTCCCTGTTATAATCTGAGTACGCTATTGTCCAATGTTAGCAGCCAATTCACACTTTTTGGGGGCGGGGGTGTGTATATCTATTCTTTGCCCCTTAGCTCCCCCCTTTATCACTATATTTACCTGCACTAATATTATCCCCTTTAATTACTGTCATGGTCATACATGTTACTGTCATGGTCATACATGGCACGCCATGCTATGTCTGCTCTCGTGTGCTGTCCTATCATGTGATCGCCGATGTCTAATACATTTGCCTTTAACACACTTAAAGGGGTTGATCCAGTCTTTGCAATACACATCTGTGCCATTTTTTTTTTTTTTGTGGGGGTAGGGGCAGTTGTGTCAAAAGGGGCAACGGGGGAAAAAGTGAGATTATTGGTACGTGCCATGTGTTAGTGCAATTTTTGTCACGTTCTTACAAGTAAAAGTTTCTAACTGCGTTTTGTAGCTTTTCAGGTTGACCTTTGCAAGACCCCCGTACACATTAGATGGTTGTTGGCCCAATCATTGGGCTTTACCCCCGATTTGTGCCGAAGCCGAGCGCTTCTGTGTTTTCCGAGACTTGTGACTTGTCCCTCCAAACAAGTACCAGTCGCTTAAATTGATCAGGCCAGATCCTGGGGGCAGTCGAGAGACACCCCCCCCCCCTCCTTCCGTGCCCAATTATTTCAATATCCCCTGATTGCCATCAGCCAGGGGCTTCTGTGTTTTACAAGAGCCGCCAGACTCCTCTTGTGACTTATCTTCCCGCGAAACAAGTGTCAGACACTTACATTGAATAGGGGCAGTGATGAGTCTGTCCCCATCTCTCCCCCGTACCTAATCATTGTGATCTCCCCTGATTCCCTTCAGCTGGAGGCTTCTGTGTTTTCCAAGAGTCTGTATCAGATTATTCTTGCAGTGACTTATCTCCATGAAAAACAAGTGTCAGGTGCTTAAATTGAACAGGCCAAATCCTTCTCTCCCCTACACCGGCAGTCAGGAGGCCCCCATACACAATGGCTGAATAATTGCCATGCCTCAAGAACTTCTGAATGACGCCTCTTCTGTCAATTTATTTCATCACAAAATAAGTGTCAGGTGCTTAAATTGAACAGGCCAAATCCTTCTCTCCCCCCCCCGACAATCTATCTTGGGGTAGTTGACCCCTGGTCACATTACAGCTGTTGGCCCAATCATTGCCATCCTTCTGGATTCTCCTCGGCCCGGCGCTTCTGACTGACTCCTCTGCTGGTGATTTATTTCCATGTAAAACAAGTGTCAGGTGCTTAAATTGAACAGGTCGGATCCTTCTCTCCTCTCATATCTATCTGGCGGCAGTCAGCAGGTCCCTGTACATATTAGCTGTCCCAATCGTTGTGATCTCCCCTGATTCTCCTCAGTTGAGTGCTTTTGTTTTGTTTTTTAAAGCCTCCAGACTCCTTTTGTGACTTACCTTTTACGTCAAACAAGTATCAGCCGCTTAATTGAACAGGCCAAATCCTTTTCTCCCTGACGTTGGCAGTCAGGAGGCTTCCCCCCCCCATACACATTAGGCAGCTGTCAGCCAAATTATTGCCATCCGTCCTGATTCCTCTCAGCCGAGCTCTTCTGAATGACTCCTCTTCTGTCACCTTATATCCACAAAAAACTGTCAGGTGCTTAAATTGTACAGGTCAGATCCTTCTCTCCCCCGACATTATCTCTGGGCTTTCGCGAGTTCCCCTGTATATATTGGACCGCTGTCTGTCCAATCATTGCGATCTCCCCTTATTCACCTTGGCTGGGGACTTCTTTGCTTTCCAAGAGCCTCCATCACGTTCCTCTTGCAGCGAATTATCTCCACGGCAAACAAGTGTCAGGCGCTTAAATTGAACAGGCCAGATCCTTCTCTTCCCACCAACATCCTCTATCTTGGGAAGGTTAGGAGACCCCTGTTCAGATTACAGCTGTTGGCTCAATCATTGCCATCCTTCCCGATCCCCCTCAGCCCAGCGCTTCTGACAAACTCCTCTACTGATGATAATGTATCAGGCACTTAAATTGTACAGGCTGGACCCTTCTCTTCCCCAATATCTGGGGGCAGTCGGGAGTCCCCATACAGTTAGCTGTCAACCCAATCGTTGCGATCTTCCGCCGATTCCTCTTGGCCAAGTGCTTCCCCGCCCCCCCCCCCCAAGACCTCTCCTGTGATTTATCTCCTCACCAAACAAGTATCAGCCACCTAGATCGAACAGGTCAAATCCTTCTCTCCCCGACATCTGAAGTCAGGAGGCCCCCATAAAGCTGTCAGTCGAATAATTGCCATCCCTCCTGATTCCCCTCGGCCGAGCGCTTCTGATTGACTCCTGTTCTGTTAACATATCTCCAAGCAAAAGAAGTGTCAGGTGCTTAAATTGAACAGGCCAGATCCTTCTCTCCCCTGACACCATCTATATTGGGTTAGGAGGCCCAGCCCACATACATATTAAACAGCTATCAGCCCAATTGTTGCAGTCTCCCCTGATTTCCCTTGGCTGAGCGTTTCTGTGTTTTCCGAGATCTGCCAGACTCCTCTGCGCCAAGCAAGTATTAGTCGCCTAAGTTGAACAGGCCAAATCCTTCTCTCCCCGACATCGGTAGTCAGTAGGCCCCCATATACATTAGACAGCTGTCAGATGATATTGAATCCCTCCTGATTCCCCTCGGCACAGCGCTTGACACTCCTCTGCTGTCAACTAATCTCTGCGTAAAACAAGTCTCAGGCGCTTAAATTGTACGGGCCGGATCCTTTTCTCCCCGACACAATCTATCCGGCACGGCTCCCGTACACAGTTGGTCGTCTGACTTTTATATAGTGCGTCCGAGGGTCTGTAGACTTCATTAATAAACGTGGGCCGACATGTTGAGCGATCAGCTGTCAGTTTGTGTCGCCGTTCGGTACAATTCCTCTTCCGGCTACATTCACCCCTTGTATTAGACAATTCACTGCTTTGATGTAGCAGTTCCCCATTTGAGACTCCGTATGAAGGAACTACAGCTCCGCAGTAGGAAGTTCAGCCTCCAATAAAGCCTTCTTTTTTTTATTTGAGTCGCTCATGTCGATCTATTGCAAGGAAATACGTGATGAATATTTTATCTGGATGGTTTTGCGCCATAATTGTAGCTATTAATGTTGGAAAAAGTCATATAATCCTCTTCTTCTTAAAGGGAACCTGTCATCAGAAATTTAGCTATAAACCTAAGAGTTTCCCCCTCTGCAGCTCCTGGGCTGCATTCTAGCAAGGTTCCTGTACTTTTTCTGGCCCCTTTTATACCAAAATAAACTTTATAAAGTTGTACCTTTTTCGTATGTAAAGTTCGTAAATTATCCATGGGGGCGGGCTGCCTGGTGTCGGTTACTGTCCTCCTGCCGATTTACGCCGCCCCCGAATGCTGAGTTTCATATCTCAAGACGGCGCCCGAGGTCCTGCGCATGCACTGTGCGACTGTAGCGGGACTGTGCACTGTGTGCACGTGTGACCGCTGGTGACGTTTTGCGCAGGCACGAGGTTATGGGCGGTGCTGTGTCATCAGCAAGTGCCGCCCATAACCTCGTGACCGCACTTTCCCCTCTTCCTCCAGCGTTCTGCGCCGGCCAAATGACCAGACGTCACCTCCTTCCCATCGTACCCTGCAGCAGAAAATAGATGGGAGGGGCGGAGAGGATCTGAGCGACGTACAGAGGGGAGAGCGCGCCCGCGAGAGTATGGGCGGGCACTTGCGATGCAATCACAGCGCCTCCCATACTCTCGTGCCTGCGACCACGTCACCAGGTGTCCCGGCGTGCACGGGACCTCAGGCGCAGTGGGCGGCGTCCTGAGGGATGATTTGGAGCGTGGGGGACGGCGTAAGGGACAGCAACGGACGCCACACGGCCCACCCCCATGGACGATTTACAAGATTTTCATACCAAAAGGTATAACTTTATAAAGTATTTATTTTGGTTCAAAAGGGGGCACAAAAAGTATAGAAACCTTACTAGAATGCAGCCCAGGAGCTGCAGAGGGGGAAACATTTAGGTTGAAAGCCAAATTTCTGATGACAGGTTGTCGGGACAATGGATTAATTGAATCTGGGGACCGACTAACAATGTGAATGGGGACCTATTAAATCGGAGGGGAGGGTGGTGGAAAGAGGGATCGGGCATGTTGAATTTTAAAGCCCAATCCTGATATCCTCAAAGGTAAGTGTCTGCCAGAGGGGTCTGGATGCGGCTTAAATTAAAAAGCACATGCACGCTCACTCAGACTGAGCATGCATGTAACGAAATCGTGAGAAATGATAGAGTTCTGTGGCTCTAGCCTTGCAATAACACAATTTATGCTTTTGTAGTTTTTTCCAAAACTAAGACAAAGCTACCAAATCTGAAGACATTTTAGAGGATATTGTTGAGAATTTGTGTGTGGCTCTCCAGGGCATGTTAAAACCGGTCTCTGATCGGTAGCCAGGCTGTTATACGGACTGATTTTTGCGGCAAATGTTTCATTAACATTAGCATTTTATTCATTGACATGCTTGGTGTTTGTATGTAGGAGTCCAGTGGGCGGTCCTAGGGGGTTGACACCTGTGTGCAGAAAGCTGTCAATCACTAGTAGCACCGCCCACTGGACTCCTGCATAGAAACACAGGGATATTAGTGAGTAACATACAGGTTATACTGAATATTTTCCCACAAACCTATATATTATTTAGCTCTGATTTTGCTCTGTACCGTACCGGCATCCACCCAGAACAACAGTGGCTGCAATTAATGCACCGAGGCACAGCGCCACACAGTCTATTGGCCACATCTGGGTACTGCAGATCAGCGGCTATTATTATAATGGAAAGCCCCTTCAAGTCTTGGCTATTGGCCATATTTCTTAGCATTTGGTGGTTTTTGTTTCCTTTTCAGTAGATGTCATTGTCTTCCTGATTGTTGGAGTAAGTGATAATAATAATAATAATAATAAAATTCCCATTATTCATATTATTATTATTATTATTATTATTATTAGAAGAATAATTTTTATTTATTTTAGTTATTTTTAGTATTTATTTTTATTTTATTAATACTAAAAATAATAATAATAATGTTAGTATTTTATATTTTATTTTTAGTATTTTTATTTTATTAATACTAAAACTAATAGTAATAATAATTCTAATAATAATAATACTAAAAATAATATAATAATAATGTTAGTATTTTTATTTAATTATTTTATTTTTCTTTCTTCAGACGTTCCCTTTTTAATTTGTTGTCAATCAGTGCAGCCAAAATAGAGAAGTCCCGGCCGTACCTGGCCTGATATGACCCCGATAAGTCAGTCACTACATAACAGATGGTGGTGAATGCTTTCATTCCTGCTCAGAGGGTGCGGAGGGGAGAGACATCCTGCCCGGCGTGTGTGCTGCATCCACCTGTCCTGCAGCATTTAAAGGGGTTTTCCAGTAAAATCACATCATCTCCTGTCCAAAGGATGTCTGATAACGACTCATTGGGTGCGGATCTGAGCGGTGAGACCAGGACAGGAGACTTGGTGCAGATTACAACAGGGGGGTCTTGGCTATCAGACGACAACCAACTATCAAGTATAGAGTTGAGCTAAAAGATTCTCGGTCCACCGGCCACATTGGTAGTTTGGGAGCTGGACGAAACCTCCGCCATAGCTCTTTTGATTAGTAGACCCTGGGGCAATGTCACCAAAACTCATGATGTCACATCAGGCTTACTAATCAGAGAAGGGGCACGGGGGCGCTGGACCAGGGACCCACAATCGTTTTGCTCAATTCTAATCTATTAAGACCGGTAGTAACTTGATCTTGCTCCGTTCGTGGCTCGGTGGTGGACCCATCCTAGTGACTTGCCTTCTATTTTTTTGTGCTGTATTACACGAAGATCACGTAATACCGAAATTGCATTTAATTTGGACATTCCTCCTCTATTGGGGGAATAATTGATTGCTGGAAGACCCTCATGGACCAACAGGACCACGTGGTGGCAAGTCAGTAGAGATGGTACCCCTATTTGAATTCTCATTGCAATGTTTTGTACCACCTGTAGGGGCGCTGCAGGATAAGTGAACACCTGCTGCTGAAGAAAATTCGGGATATTTGGTTTTCAGGATGACCCTATAATGCCCTCTAACCTTTTACATGTGACCTTCTCTAAACTCTAGGATGCTCACGTCCAACTGTTCAATGTTTCAGGACTTTTTGCACAACTTGCTGATCTTAATGGCCAAAATCACTACAGGTGTTTGATCTATGAATTGCCCAATACATTTCGGGGTTCAATAGAATTGGGGTTTACAGTCCTCGTCATCATGAGACCAAGATGTCACCTAACTGATCAGCAGTACCGCGCCATTGTAATGCTTCAAACAAGATGTTTTCAGGCAGAGCCTAGAGTGTCACCAGCAGGTTGTACAGAGATACAGAGAGACTGGAAGAGTCACTGAAAGGCAGAGAAGTGGACGTCCTTTGGCCACATCCCACACTGATGACCGCTTTATTGTGAACGATGTCCTGCAGAACCCGAATGATGAATATCACAACTCCAGGCACATTTAACACTAGAAGTCCCAGGAACTTCGAGCTCCATAGGGTTCCAATGGTAGAAATTTCAAATGACCCCTCTCTGGGACTTCTAGTGTTAAGGGAGATGAGAGGTGCTGAAGTCACATCAGACAATTTGGAAGAGTTTACATCAGCGTGACATGCGTGCCACCACACCACCAGGCACAGGGGGTCATTTACGCTGGGCAAGGGAGCAGTGGCCTTAGTGCTGGTCACTGGTGAGTGGATTCACGCTGAGCACCAATGATGTTGGTGACTTCAAGGGGAGCGCTAGGCATCAGCCACTGCTGTTACCAGATGGGGCTTTGGTGGTGGTGGAGTTAGTGTGGGCCGGTGTGTCTAGTCAGTACAGAACGGCCCTATACTGTGTGAGTAGTACAGTGATAGCCCCTACTACTGGAATACCATCATTAATCCAGTCATTGTGCCTCTGCATGAACAACACCGCCCTAACGTCATCTTCATGGAGAACAATGCTCCAGCTCATCGAGGTCACATTGTTAGGGAACGGCTGCTGAAGACCGCGGGACCTGAAATGGAGCGAATGCACTTTCTCCAGACCTGAACCCCATAGAAAACCTATGGAATCAGCTGAGTCTTCATGTAGAGGCTGTAACTCTGTACCCCAGAACCTCATTAACCTGAGGGCTGCCCTTCAAGAGTGGGACATCAGCCTCCGCAGACAGTAACCAGCAGGGGGCACTGTTGTCAGCTGGGATTGATGCTCAAGGCCACATGACAAGTTATTGAGACATTGGTTAAGTGGGGGCTACCTGCATTAATTTTTCGCCCCTCCATCCAGTCTATGGAGATGTGAGGAGTTCTGGGGGTATCGGGTGACATTGAGAAATCTACATGTGACATTGCGTCCCTGTTATCGGCACATATTGCTTGTAAACACAGGCATCGGATCCATCCCACAGTTATCGGATTGTGCTGACCGGCACGTACTTGTCATCAGTACAACCTATACGCTGCTATTATTACCAAAGATGTTTTGTCAGAAGGATAAAAACCTGTTTCTCTCATAGGCACTTGAATCACATTACCGTAACACTAATTGACCTTAAGGACTTGCATCCCTTTAAGTATGGGTGGAAAGCAATCTGCCGGGGATTACCTGGAATATTTAGAACAGAACGGAGCCAGAAGTGATTGATCAGGCCTGACCTGTATATCTAATTACAGGGTGTGAGGAGCCGGAGCATTGGGAGGGTATTGTGTGTCTCCCTAATATTAGCACCCAGCCGTGCTCAAAGTTTCTCCAAACTCTGGCTCCAAGTCATCCTTTGAAAAGTCGCAAATCTTCTGTGCTCAACTGCATTGCGTGAAATTTTTTTTTCACCTTTTTTGGCATTTTATGTCAGTCCTGGCCACAAGTGGTATAAATTGTCAAAAATACGCTCCAGACTGGATCAGGGTTCACGCCAGCATGAAATTCCCCCTTAATTGGGCACATCTAACTTTGAGTAAGACTGTCCCTGTGTATCTATGCAGTCTAGCAGCTTTTTGCTGTGTAATCTGAGAGCAGCATGATATAGGGGCTGAAACCCTGATCCCAGCAATGTGTCACTTGTTGGGCTGCTCACTGTAGTTTTGATATAATCACAGTTTTATCTGCTGCAGAGCTCTGAATACTGAGCTGCATATAACCTCACCCACAACATTGACTAGCAGCTTTTTCTTTATACACAAAAAGCAGACAATCAGTGGTGGGGGCGTGGCTGGACTAGGAGGCACCGCACCAGAAACCTAGTCCTGCAGTGATGATCTGCTGATAAAACACTGATTTTTATTGACATAGCTCAGTAAGTAACACATTACTGGAATCAGGGGCTCTGCCCCTACATTATGCTCCACTCTGATTACATAGCAAAAACCTGCTGACAGATTCCCTTTAATACTATTTGTAAGAAGGTGTGTGTGTGTGTATATATATATATATATATATAGATATATATATATATATATATATATAATTATAATATGACACATACATACACACAAATACATATACACATTATATATATGTATATATGTGTATATATATATATATATATATATATATATATATATATATATATATATATATTATTATTCTCTACCCGTATAGAATTTATTTTTTTTTTTTTGTCTCCACTTCTGGCTCTTTCATATGTTTGTGTGTTCGGGTTGGAATACCAGGTCCAGCGGTCGGTCAGTTCGACTATTACTTTCCTCAGATGACTTGGGCCTCATTTAGATGTTTTTTTTTTTTATTTTTACAAATGTGAAAAAAATAAATGTTTGGATTCCATTTTCATCAATGTGTCAGTTTTCACAATCTTTTTTTTTTTTTTTTTTTTTTTCTTTCTAAAAAAAAAAAATAAATTTGCAAAACTTCTACTTATGGGTCACAAAAAACACGTGCGTGAACAGTCGCATAGACTATAATGGGTACTGTTGCTTTGATCAGATGGAACAGGGAAGTGTGATTGTGGCATTAAGGGTAAGAATGCACTTTGCGTTTTCACCTGCGTTTCTGCAGAGTTTTGAGCTGCAGCTTTTTCATTGCAAAAGGCATGCGTTTTGATTTAATGGAAAATGGTGATTTTTTTTTCAGACCGCACTTTGCGTTTCTAAACGCTGTTTAATTGTCATATTTTGTGGCAAAAACCATGCGTTCAAAGAAGCACCTTGTCAGTTGTTTTTGCCATTTTTGGTGCGTTTTGCTATCATTGAAGTCAATGAGAAATGGCAAAAACCAAGAGTCCTACAAATTCCTGCGTTTTACCTGCTTTTTATGTGCACAAAACATGCGTTTTGGACTACCAAAACGCATGCTTTTTGCACATCAAATTAATGATTTCAAATGTCCCTTTAGGCTAGTTTCACACTTGCGTTGGGTTGAATCCGCTCGGTCCGTTGCTGCGTCGTTTTGACGCATCCGTTATTTTTGTGGTGTCAACGGATGCAACGGGTCCGTTATTTCACAGGAATCCGTTAACTGATTCCTGTGAAATAACGGACCGTTGCATCCGTTTGGCGTCCGTTAGGCGTCCGTCTAACGGAATCCGTCAGCTCTGTTTTATTTCTTTTTTCATTTTTTTTTCATTGTGGGCATGCTCAGTATAAATTAGCGGAATCCAGCAGCGGATTCCGTTGTTAAGCACTTAGCAACGGAATCCACTACCATAGGGAACCATTATAAATTTTAACTGAACCAACGGAATCCGTTGGTTGGCGTCATTTTGACACAAGCATTTCAGGGTACTTTCACACTTGCGTTTATTTCCTTCCGTTACAATCCGCCCTTTTGGAAAACAGCGGAATCCGTTAACGGACTCCGCTGTTTCCCATAGACTTGTATGGGTGACGGATTGTACCAAAAGGACCTGCGTTGCTTCCGCCCAGCGGGAGGAACGCAGCATGTAACATTATTTTGAGCAGCGGAATCCTCTGGATTTCACTGCGCATGCTTTTTTTTTTTTTTTTTTTTTTTTTTTAAATCAAACTTTATTTTGGCTTGCACTGGCCGAACACTCAGCTGATCACCCGGCGGCCGGCTGCAGGGAGCGATCAGCTGATCGTTCACAATAGTCTGCCGCTGGTAAAACTGTAAAAAAAAAACCCAAAACGAATTGCGTTGTTTTGCAGCATCCGTTGTGCCACTATATGCAACACATCCGTTGCATCCGTTACACAACGCAATGCAACGGATACCGTTCAACGCAAGTGTGAAACTAGCCTAACGTTACATTCTGCGTTGCTTCCGCTTGGCGGAAGCAACGGAGCATCGGCCAACGGAAGCAACGCAGGTACTTTTGGCACAATCAGTCATCAATGCAAGTCTGTGGGAAACAACGGATTCCGTTGTTTCCCAAGACAGCGGATTGCGCCAAAAAAAAACCAACGCAAGTGTGAAAGTACCCTTACACACACGCAATTAAAGAAAATTTATAATTTATTGCTATTTTTCTAATTCTATACTACCGCTATAATTTTATTATATATTTCTATTTTCTTTATTTTATCTGAAATTATGTGTTCCTTTTTTTTTTTTCTTTTTTTTTTCATTGTGTTTGATAGATTAAACTTTATTTAGCAGTGTCTTGATGTGCAAAACGCATCTGTCAAAACGCAGGTGAAAAAGCGCTGAAAACTCATCTAAAACGCGGTAAATACGCATGCGTTTTTAGCGCTAAATTTCTGGAAAAGGCAACTTTGGTCAAATCAATTAAGGCAAAAACGTGCGTTCTAAACTGCACCTAGGGCAACGCAAAGTGCGGTCTTAGCCTAACTCTGAGGTCAAAATGCCTGACAAAGGTGAACAATAAAATTCGGCCCCTAGGGGGTGCTACCATTATACAGGGTTTTGGTTTGTATTGTTTTTTTTTATTTTTTTTTTGCATCATTTGAGTGGATGAAAAATGCTGCAGTTTACGTAAAAAAACTTCAAAGGTTCAAATCTGCAAGGAAAAAAATAAGCAGCGTGCACACTAGGTTTTAGAAATCTAATGCACTTTGCTATAAAAAAAACAAAAAACCTAAGGCACCACTTTGGCCACAAGTATACAGGGTGCGGAGCCATGACAGCGCCACAGATTGTGTAGTGGTAGTTCGCCGGTACTGCAGCTGAACGGTCTGTACGTGCCATATGGAGCTGTGCAGGTCCAGTGCTGTTCAGTGTCTTGCATTAATCATTGTGCACATCTGGATTTGCAACCCCCACTGGTCTGTTATTGATGGGCTTCTCTAGATGTAGGTCATCACTGTCGTAAACTTGGAAAACCCCTTTAAATATGGGCAACACTGTGGCTCAGTGGTTAGCACTGCAGTCTTGTGGTGGCTCAGTGGTTAGCACTGCAGTCTTGTGGTGGCTCAGTGGTTAGCACTGCAGTCTTGTGGTGGCTCAGTGGTTAGCACTGCAGTCTTGTGGTGGCTCAGTGGTTAGCACTGCAGTCTTGTGGTGGCTCAGTGGTAAGCACTGCAGTCTTGTGGTGGCTCAGTGGTTGGCACTGCAGTCTTGTGGTGGCTCAGTGGTTGGCACTGCAGTCTTGTGGTGGCTCAGTGGTTGGCACTGCAGTCTTGTGGTGGCTCAGTGGTTGGCACTGCAGTCTTGTGGTGGCTCAGTGGTAGGCACTGCAGTCTTGTGGTGGCTCAGTGGTAGGCACTGCAGTCTTGTGGTGGCTCAGTGGTAGGCACTGCAGTCTTGTGGTGGCTCAGTGGTAAGCACTGCAGCCTTGCAGCGCTGGGGTCCTGGGTTCAAATTCCACAAAGGACACCATCTGCAAGGAGTTTGTATGTTCTCCCCGTGTTTGCGTGGGCTTCCTCTGGGGTCTCCGGCTTCCTCCCACACTCCAAAGACATACTGATTGGGGCTCACACTCTAGAGTCCCTATGGGGACAGTGTTGCCAATGTATGTAAAGTGCTATGGAATTAATAGCGCTATATAAATACAATTATTATTATTATTTATTATTTTTTTTATTTTTTTTTAAATAGAAGTGACTGCTTTAAAGGGGCAAAACAAAAATAAAACAAAAACTTTCATCTTTGGGATAACTGGCTGATCTCTGTGAATCCGACAACGGAAGAATGGGGCAGAGGTATACGGCGTTCACTCCATTTATTGGCAATGGGACGGCCGAGCATGACACACCCCATTTCCTTTAGTTCCATAGAACAGAGGCCGAGCATGCGCACCTCCGCTCTATGCAGGCTGTCCCATTCTTGGACCTCTGGCGTCCCAGAGGATGAACCCCAAGTGTTCTGCAAGGTATGTCCTCCTATGAATGGGAAAAGATCCCAATAAGACGGCTCCTTATCTGCCTAGGCGACCTTGGTTCGAGCGGCCAGTGTCGGCTAATTCCTCGCTGTACATGAGACCTTTTTATAAGGAGGCCACGACCAGGATGATTCCGTTTCGGATCTCCACGTCTTTGGCTCCTGACGCTCGTGTAACTGGCTCTTTAAAGTTTGATATTTCGCCCTTCCCTGATTAAGTTTGACATGAAGGCTGCTTAGCTCTTAGGATCACTTCCTTCCCTCAATTCTTCAACCGTGAAGGTCCTTTCATTGCGGCAATTCGTGGTAAAACGCATGCGGTCTCGTGGGTGAATACCGCACTGTAGTGTGCACTGGTTATAATGCAGCATTGTCCAGTATTGCCGGGGGTCCGGCTCCTATAGACAGGAACCACAGAAAAGTACATTTTGTACAAATTTACTGCAAGAATATAAATTAAAGCTAAAAGTGAGGCTGTTTCCTTCCAGTGCGGTCATTGCACAGCCCCACGTCCGGTGACTGCTGGAAACTTTGGGGATTTTACACATTCCCCCTGAGTTAAGTATAACTTTTGTACCCCTGGACTCGTTTCTATCCACTATCTTGGAGAATCCCATCATGTAATTGAGTTTTAGCTTTGAAGAAGTTAAACATTAAATCCTCTTCATGAGCTTTGATTGGTAAAGGAAGACATGTGGGGGTGAAGTGTGTGGAGGGGGGGCTGGCTTTAAGCTGTCAGTTAGCCCACCGTTAATGTCAGTCATTTGACAATTGACTGCCCCCATTTGGTTATCTATTGTGGGATCCCACCCTTAGGCTATGTACCCACGGATATATCCGCAGGTTTCCCGCAGCAGCTCCCCGCAATCCGCAGCTGTCCGTAGCTGCGGGATTCCAGCAAAATATCTGCAGTAAACCTGTGGACATTCGTGCGACTTACCTGCGGACGTCCCGGCCTCTATCTCCATAGTGGAGGGCCGGGATTTCCGCAGGAATAATTGACATGCAGTTACGTGCGGCTGCAGGACATCCACAGCATATTCCACAGCTGCACATACCACAGCATGGACACAGCACTCCCCATGTCCCATATGATAACATGGGGAGTGTCTGTACTAGCTAAAACCTGCGGATATATCCAGAAAATCCAGATAAATCCGCAGGTTTCCTGCGGCAAATTCCGCAGTTAGAGTCCCTGTGGACACATAGCCTTAGGCCGTTCTTCACAGCCTGGACTCGCCATGCAGTCTGGAAACCCACATTTGATGCCCTTTGGAAACATGAAAATTAGTGCTGAGCGGGCACTACCATGCTTGGTACTCGTAACTAGTGCTAAGCGGGCACTACCATGCTCAGTACTCGTATCTAGTGCTGAGCGGGCACTACCATGCTCGGGTGCTTAGTACTAGTAACTAGTGATGAGCGGGCACTACCATGCTCGGGTGCTTAGTACTAGTAACTAGTGATGAGCGGGCACTACCATGCTCGGGTGCTTAGTACTAGTAACTAGTGATGAGCGGGCACTACCATGCTCGGGTGCTTAGTACTAGTAACTAGTGATGAGCGGGCACTACCATGCTCGGGTGCTCAGTAATCGTAACTAGTGATGAGCGAGCACTACCATGCTCGGGTGCTCAGTACTCGTAACTAGTGATGAGCGAGCACTACCATGCTCGGGTGCTCAGTTCTTGTAACTAGTGATGAGCGGGCACTACCATGCTCGGGTGCTTAGTACTAGTAACTAGTGATGAGCGGGCACTACCATGCTCAGGTGCTCAGTACTCGTAACTAGTGATGAGCGGGCACTACCATGCTCGGGTGCTTAGTACTAGTAACTAGTGATGAGCGGGCACTACCATGCTCGGGTACTCGTAACTAGTGATGAGCGGGCACTACCATGCTCGGGTGCTCAGTACTCGTAACTAGTGATGAGAGGGCACTACCATGCTCGGGTGCTCTGTACTTGTAACTAGTGCTGAGTGGGCACTACCATGCTCGGGTGCTTAGTACTAGTAACTAGTGATGAGCGGGCACTACCATGCTCGGGTGCTTAGTACTAGTAACTAGTGATGAGCGGGCACTACCATGCTCGGGTGCTCAGTACTTGTAACTAGTGATGAGTGAGCACTACCATGCTCGGGTGCTTAGTACTAGTAACTAGTGATGAGCGGGCACTACCATGCTCGGGTGCTTAGTACTAGTGATGAGCAGGCACTACCATGCTCGGGTGCTCAGTACTCGTAACTAGTGATGAGCGGGCAATACCATGCTCGGGTGCTCTGTACTTGTAACTAGTGATGAGCGGGCACTACCATGCTCGGGTGCTTAGTACTAGTAACTAGTGATGAGCGGGCACTACCATGCTCGGGTGCTTAGTACTAGTGATGAGCGGGCACTACCATGCTCGGGTGCTCAGTACTCGTAACTAGTGATGAGCGGGCACTACCATGCTCGGGTGCTCAGTACTCGTAACTAGTGATGAGCGAGCACTACCATGCTCGGGTGCTCAGTACTCGTAACTAGTGATGAGCGGGCACTACAATGCTCAGGTGCTCTGTACTCGTAACTAGTGATGAGCGGGCACTACCATGCTCGGGTGCTCTGTACTTGTAACTAGTGATGAGCGGGCACTACCATGCTCGGGTGCTTATTACTAGTAACTAGTGATGAGCGGGCACTACCATGCTCGGGTGCTCAGTACTTGTAACTAGTGATGAGTGAGCACTACCATGCTCGGGTGCTTAGTACTAGTAACTAGTGATGAGCGGGCACTACCATGCTCGGGTGCTTAGTACTAGTGATGAGCAGGCACTACCATGCTCGGGTGCTCAGTACTCGTAACTAGTGATGAGCGGGCAATACCATGCTCGGGTGCTCTGTACTTGTAACTAGTGATGAGCGGGCACTACCATGCTCGGGTGCTTAGTACTAGTAACTAGTGATGAGCGGGCACTACCATGCTCGGGTGCTCAGTACTCGTAACTAGTGATGAGCGGGCAATACCATGCTCGGGTGCTCTGTACTTGTAACTAGTGATGAGCGGGCACTACCATGCTCGGGTGCTCAGTACTCGTAACTAGTGATGAGCGGGCACTACCATGCTCGGGTGCTCAGTACTCGTAACTAGTGATGAGCGGGCACTACCATGCTCGGGTGCTCAGTACTCGTAACTAGTGATGAGCGGGCACTACCATGCTCGGGTGCTTAGTACTAGTAACTAGTGATGAGCGGGCACTACCATGCTCGGGTGCTTAGTACTAGTAACTAGTGATGAGCGGGCACTACCATGCTCGGGTGCTTAGTACTAGTGATGAGCGGGCACTACCATGCTCGGGTGCTCAGTACTCGTAACTAGTGATGAGCGGGCACTACCATGCTCGGGTGCTCAGTACTCGTAACTAGTGATGAGCGAGCACTACCATGCTCGGGTGCTCAGTACTCGTAACTAGTGATGAGCGGGCACTACAATGCTCAGGTGCTCTGTACTCGTAACTAGTGATGAGCGGGCACTACCATGCTCGGGTGCTCAGTACTCGTAACTAGTGATGAGCGGGCACTACCATGCTCGGGTGCTCAGTACTCGTAACTAGTGATGAGCGGGCACTACCATGCTCGGGTGCTCAGTACTCGTAACTAGTGATGAGCGGGCACTACCATGCTCGGGTGCTCAGTACTCGTAACTAGTGATGAGCGGGCACTACCATGCTCGGGTGCTCTGTACTCGTAACTAGTGATGAGCGGGCACTACAATGCTCGGGTGCTCTGTACTCGTAACTAGTGATGAGCGGGCACTACCATGCTCGGGTGCTCAGTACTCGTAACTAGTGATGAGCGGGCACTACCATGCTCGGGTGCTCAGTACTCGTAACTAGTGATGAGCGGGCACTACCATGCTCGGGTGCTTAGTACTAGTAACTAGTGATGAGCGGGCACTACCATGCTCGGGTGCTTAGTACTAGTAACTAGTGATGAGCGGGCACTACCATGCTCGGGTGCTTAGTACTAGTAACTAGTGATGAGCGGGCACTACCATGCTCGGGTGCTTAGTACTAGTAACTAGTGATGAGCGGGCACTACCATGCTCGGGTGCTTAGTACTAGTAACTAGTGATGAGCGGGCACTACCATGCTCGGGTGCTTAGTACTAGTAACTAGTGATGAGCGGGCACTACCATGCTCGGGTGCTTAGTACTAGTAACTAGTGATGAGCGGGCACTACCATGCTCTGTACACAAGTCTTACCCATTCGATCCGCTCCTTACGAGTACCGAGCACCGGAGCATGGTAGTGCCCGCTCATCACTAATGAAGATGTAAGATCCATGATATATGCTTATGTGAACCCGGCCTAAAAAGTTCATGATTGTTGCTGATTATCGGGACTGGATCTGTAATGACTTCCATATCTAGGTATTATTTGGAAAGAGGGGTCGTTGGATGTCACCAGATGTACCCAGGTTGAAAGAGTTAAAGCTTGTCGTGTCAGGAGCTTTGGGTGTGTGGTGTCTGCTGTAATAATCCAAGCAGTTTCCTGCTCAATAAAACACTGACATGCTTTTTAATTAGTTGCAAATCCGGTATGGTGGCGCGCGGCCCTGTATTATGGGGTCTGTGTCGCAGTGTGGCATCTCCATACTACACCTAGGTACCACTTTAAAGGAGTTTGCTAAACTTTTTTTTTTTTTTCTTCCGGAGCCCCCAGCTCCTCTGCCTGGTTTCCGGTTGGGGGCGGTGCGCTCCCGATTGTCAATTTAATCTCATTTCGAGGCGGTCAGACCCAGCGAGAAGAAACTCCGTGGCCACAAGTGTCCATATGACAGGATCCGGCCGTCATTCCCTTTAATCAATTGCATGAGGAGTAATGGGGTGGTCCTTGTAGCTGAAGAACAGTTGACTAGTACATGCTGGGAGTTGTAGTCCCACAAGTTGGCCGTCCCGTTCTTGTTCCTACATGCTCGGTGCCAAGATAATTGTTTGCACAGGTGCGAATTAGCAAAGACAAGGAAGAGGCGGCCGCAGCCATTTATTCTGGTAGTACAGGAATGTGATCCACCACTGAAATGGGGCCAGATTGAAGCTAATATAGTGGACAGGTCTCCGGAGACTCATCGGTATGAGAGCCTACACCTACAGGGAAACATGGTGGAGGTGGCCACGGCATATGGCTGCATTGGTCAGTTAGAGGGTTTCTGCTTCTACTCCACTTCTCCTTTTTTTGCGTGTTATAACTGTCTTGGAGGGGGGGGGGGGGGGTTCTAATTGGGGAAACCCTAGTATAAGCTGCACCTAAAATAAAAACTCACATTTTGAATTCCCCGCTGACCTCACGCTCAGATCCTTGATTCTGCCACCCTCAGAGTTTACATGGACCAAGTAATATCTGAGGATCCTCTTTCGATTAGCCGACTAGTCACGACGTCAGCACCAATGTAACGTGGCGCCAGGCTGACTAATCAAAAGAAGAGCAGCACATTCTGGCGGTTGGAAGGCATTTTTGGAGCTGGGGGGGGGCACAGATTACGGACCATTGGACCAGCTGTATTCAGGTCCACCCCTGTATAGGTCTAAGGTGACTTTGGCTGCCTTTAAAAAAAAAACAAAAAAACCCCAAATGGATCCTTGTACTGGGGTTTTCCAAAAGTTCAGAAAACCCCAGTGAGCCAGTCATCCTATGCAAATGGCGCTGTCATTGTTAGTCACTTACTGACATTTTGCCTTATGCATATTATGCCAGTTCTCAAAAGTGTTTGAATGTGGACACATTGGGAGTAAGGAGCCCCAATTTCCAGAAGCTGGCATGTTAATTCCAGGGGTATTTACTGCACTTTTAGCTTTTACACCATTTATTTTGTCTTTTAAAATTAGGCTATTCCTTTTTAAAAGCCTATGTTTTTAGTTTTATTTGTTTCATCACTCTCGTTTGTCTTGTCTTCCAGTTATGTAAAGTAGCGCTGTCCTCCATATTGAAGTCCCACCCCTGACTAACTAGTTTATAAAGTTTGTTCTCCTTTCTCTGTTAAAGTTTAAACATAGTTTATATGAAAACTATCGGTACTTTAGTCCAGAGCAGAATAACTTGAAATTGTACAATGGCGGCGTCTTCATTAGAGGACCTGTCACCAGGCTGGAGGTGTGCAGTGCTTGGTCTTTATTTTATCCCCGGAGTATTCAGACTTTATTTTTTTAAATCCACCACATGGTAACAGGTGGGATATTTTTATTTATTTATTTTTTTTACTGCCTGTTCCAAGGGGGTGTGGCTCAGGGTAATTTAGGCAGATAATTTTTAAAGACATGCCCCTGAGGAGCCTCCTGTAAAGACGAGAAAATAGCACTAAATAAAAAGGCCCATATCTTTGGAACCGTATGACTGATTAAAAAAAATTTTTTTTTATATAAAATATCCCCTCTAAAATATCCGCCCTCGCTTTCTCCCTCTGCCCTCGCTTTCTCCCTCTGCCCTCGCTTTCTCCCTCTGCCCTCGCTTTCTCCCTCTGCCCTCGCTTTCTCCCTCTGCCCTCGCTTTCTCCCTCTGCCCTCGCTTTCTCCCTCTGCCCTCGCTTTCTCCCTCTGCCCTCGCTTTCTCCCTCTGCCCTCGCTTTCTCCCTCTGCCCTCGCTTTCTCCCTCTGCCCTCGCTTTCTCCCTCTGCCCTCGCTTTCTCCCTCTGCCCTCGCTTTCTCCCTCTGCCCTCGCTTTCTCCCTCTGCCCTCGCTTTCTCCCTCTGCCCTCGCTTTCTCCCTCTGCCCTCGCTTTCTCCCTCTGCCCTCGCTTTCTCCCTCTGCCCTCGCTTTCTCCCTCTGCCCTCGCTTTCTCCCTCTGCCCTCGCTTTCTCCCTCTGCCCTCGCTTTCTCCCTCTGCCCTCGCTTTCTCCCTCTGCCCTCGCTTTCTCCCTCTGCCCTCGCTTTCTCCCTCTGCCCTCGCTTTCTCCCTCTGCCCTCGCTTTCTCCCTCTGCCCTCGCTTTCTCCCTCTGCCCTCGCTTTCTCCCTCTGCCCTCGCTTTCTCCCTCTGCCCTCGCTTTCTCCCTCTGCCCTCGCTTTCTCCCTCTGCCCTCGCTTTCTCCCTCTGCCCTCGCTTTCTCCCTCTGCCCTCGCTTTCTCCCTCTGCCCTCGCTTTCTCCCTCTGCCCTCGCTTTCTCCCTCTGCCCTCGCTTTCTCCCTCTGCCCTCGCTTTCTCCCTCTGCCCTCGCTTTCTCCCTCTGCCCTCGCTTTCTCCCTCTGCCCTCGCTTTCTCCCTCTGCCCTCGCTTTCTCCCTCTGCCCTCGCTTTCTCCCTCTGCCCTCGCTTTCTCCCTCTGCCCTCGCTTTCTCCCTCTGCCCTCGCTTTCTCCCTCTGCCCTCGCTTTCTCCCTCTGCCCTCGCTTTCTCCCTCTGCCCTCGCTTTCTCCCTCTGCCCTCGCTTTCTCCCTCTGCCCTCGCTTTCTCCCTCTGCCCTCGCTTTCTCCCTCTGCCCTCGCTTTCTCCCTCTGCCCTCGCTTTCTCCCTCTGCCCTCGCTTTCTCCCTCTGCCCTCGCTTTCTCCCTCTGCCCTCGCTTTCTCCCTCTGCCCTCGCTTTCTCCCTCTGCCCTCGCTTTCTCCCTCTGCCCTCGCTTTCTCCCTCTGCCCTCGCTTTCTCCCTCTGCCCTCGCTTTCTCCCTCTGCCCTCGCTTTCTCCCTCTGCCCTCGCTTTCTCCCTCTGCCCTCGCTTTCTCCCTCTGCCCTCGCTTTCTCCCTCTGCCCTCGCTTTCTCCCTCTGCCCTCGCTTTCTCCCTCTGCCCTCGCTTTCTCCCTCTGCCCTCGCTTTCTGACCTGATAAGGGGTCATCCTTAATACCTATATGTATGGTGAATCACACATGTGGTCTTGGCGTGATTTACCCGGAGACCTAGCAATCGCCCACATTTATTATTACACATCACTCAATTTCTCATCAGAATGTTCATGTTCAGCTTGGGCGTGTGAGGAAGGTCGAATCGTTCATTGAAACATTTACGTTTTTGGCCGGTTTCACACTTGCACAATAAAGGCACAATTCTTTCTCCGACCCGGGGTTCCTGCACCTTATCACCACCCTAATGCTGATAATTCGGATGCGATCCCACTATAGTGACCTAATTAGTTTCATTGACTGTAGATCTATCAGTAGGAGACATGGAGTGTAACAGTCTTCTTTCTTTCTAGTTGGCTTTGCGTTCGGAGTACGTCCTCCCATCGAGTTCCTGCTTCCTTGAAGTTTCTGGACGACACTTGCGGTCTTGCAACTGTCTCTTTCCAATGCTGTTTTCTGCTCTTTTGACGTTTCTTGCTGGTTCCAGCTAGAGTAAGTTGCGTTTGGGAGGGTTTATGCATCTCTGAAAATGGGCGATGTTAATAGACAACAAATATTTTACGTTGATGGCCTGTTCTTTGGAATATGCGTGATCTGTATGGTGTCCACCCCAGGAACTCTGAAATAAGGGCGGCTTGTACTCATTAGTGGCCCAATGCCCTGTAACGCAGTACCGAGACACGGCGTACAAGTCCTTCCGGGACTGCAGATTAACCCTACTGGAATTGATTGCGCTGCAGTGCCAGATACCACTGAATGCACATACACATCGTAGTGTCGGGTACTACAGTGATTGGACTCGGGCAGGCGGAGGGCTGCTGCCTTGTAAGTTTTTACCGGACTTCTAACTAAAATGCTGGTCATAAGGAAAATCCCTTTACTTGCCTCTTGTGCCGCTTCTTCCAGGGCCGGCTTGACATTATGCGGCCACTATTGAGCTGCTGTTTTGTCACTTCCTTCTGATGGAACTCTGCCCCTTTTTTATTTAGTGCTAAATTGCATTATATTCTGGGGGTGGCTCACAGGATCCTCAGGGGCGTGTCCTTTGGTTGCCTTGCATTATTACCCTATAAACCACACCCCTTTTAGTAAAGATCTTAAAAATTCGGAATAAAATACGAAAAACTAATCATTAGTGGCTTGTCGACAGCTCCTCTTTAAGTGACATCCGGTTGTGTTGCTGTCCATGGTTCTGTTTCATTGATATATTGGCTCTCCTGCATGCTGGCTGTAGTGTGTACTAGATTATTATATTAGATTATTATATTAGATTATTATATTAGATTATTATATTAGATTATTATATTATACTATTATATTATACTATATTATATTTTACTATTATATTATATTAGATTATTATATTATACTATTCTATTATATTATACTATATTATACTATATTATACTATATTATATTATACTATATTATATTATACTATATTATATTATACTATATTATATTATACTATATTATATTATACTATATTATATTATACTATATTATATTATACTATATTATACTATATTATATTATACTATATTATTATTATACTATATTATTATTATACTATATTATTATTATTATACTATATTACTATTATACTATATTACTATTATACTAGATTACTATTATACTAGATTACTATTATACTAGATTACTATTATACTAGATTACTATTATACTAGATTACTATTATACTAGATTACTATTATACTAGATTACTATTATACTAGATTACTATTATACTAGATTACTATTATACTAGATTACTATTATACTAGATTACTATTATACTAGATTACTATTATACTAGATTACTATTATACTAGATTACTATTATACTAGATTACTATTAGATTACTATTAGATTACTATTAGATTACTATTAGATTACTATTAGATTACTACTATAATACTACTATAATACTACTATAATACTACTATAATACTACTATAATACTACTATAATACTACTATAATACTACTATAATACTACTATAATACTACTATAATACTACTATTATACTATTATATTGCATTTTTCCTGCTTTCCAGGTTTAGAATCAGTAAACTCTGAAGATGAAGGTGGACAGGACGAAGCTGAAGAAGACGCCAACAGAGGCGGTGAGTATTGCTCATACTCCAATAACAATCATTGCTATCACAACCTCTAGAATAAAGTGCCCAGAATTGGCCTTTAAGAGCCAGATTTAAAGGGATATTCCCACCTTTTGGATATGAACTGGTGGACACCACATCCAGCGGAGAACAGAACTCTGCTGTCTCCTTATCTCCCATAGTATTGAATGGACACGTGTGACCACCTCCTAGTTTTCTATACGGAAGTAGCAGTATATACAATACTAATATCACTGCTATGAGCTCTCTAAATTTACATATGGGGGCGTTCATAAGCGCAGACTTTCTGCTAGTTGCGTCACCCGTGCAGGTGTGTTCAAAGGCTACAATAGAAGGATTTTTGTGTACTCACCATAAAATCTCTTTAGAGAAAGCTGGATTTTGCAAAAAGGAAAGAAGGGACAATCCCATCAGTAAATCTAAATCTCATATGTCAGCTCCTATCAATTTAAGGGACGTAATAGTCGTCGTGCGTCTCGGTCCTGGTGCTTCGGCCATGCTGATTGTTTCCATGTTTCTGCTTTGCAGCCTGCTGATTGCAGGTCTCTGATTGACAAGCTGAAACTTTGCACCGATGAGCAACTTCTTCTGGAGCTCCAGCAGATCAAAACATGGAACATTGGAAAGGTACGGGACACGACTTTATCTTATCTAGTAGTTTTCTTGCTTTGTTTGGTGCAAAAAATTATATTATATGTATATGTATATGTATATATGTATGTATGTATGTATGTATGTATGTATGTGTATATATATATGTGTATATATATATATATATATATATATATATATATATATATATATATATATATATATATATTATATATAAATTTATTTATTATTATTATTTATATTTATATTATTTATATTATTTTTTTTTTTTTTTTTCATTCTGTAGTGCGAGCTGTATCACTGGGTGGACCTCTTGGATCGCTTTGATGGCATCCTGGCCGACGCTGGTCAGACGGTGGAGAACATGTCTTGGATGCTCGTGTGTGATAGACCTGAGAAGGAACAACTGAAAGCTCTTCTTCTGGCGGTGCTCAACTTCACGGCTTTGCTTATTGAATACAGCTTCTCGCGGCATCTCTACAGCTCTATTGAGGTTAGTACTTGTGCGGGGAAAGGGATACGGTTGCGTTGGTTCCACTTTTGAGGAATGTGAACCATCCCGATGCATCCATGAAGCTTCACTATAGATGTAGCCTTGATGGTCTTCAGTGGAAAGCAAGAGATTTTTGAACTCGAGAAATTTGAAGGGTTGTTCCCATCTTAAAATTCATGCCAACTTTTATACCTGCACCCATTTTTCGAAATTGGGTAATGAGGTGGTCATTGGCGACTGCACAGATGAGTCTGTGGCCACCTCATCAGCAGAATTGGGGTAGTCTTGTTCTTGGGATTGATGTAGGTTCCAAAGTCGGTCAGTTGATCCTCCGCATCTGGGTTTGTTGGCTTTCACTTTTTTTAATGCAAATTTTGTATCATGCTTGACCAGATTATTCCTTCTCGATTCCAGCACCTAACAACGCTGCTCGCCTCTTCTGACATGCAAGTGGTGTTGGCCGTGCTCAATCTTCTGTACGTCTTCAGCAAGAGATCCAATTACATCACACGCCTGGCCTCGGACAAAAGAACACCCCTATTGTCAAGACTACAGCACCTTGCAGAGGTAAGCTTAAAACACACACAGGCCCCCTATCCATCAAGATTGGAGTTTTTTGCACCACGGGCCTATGCCACCGCAAGAAATGGTAATCCATCCGAAACTGGAATATACCCCTCCTAGAAAAGCTCTAACCATTTTCAAAAAGTTTGGACTGGCGAAAAAAAAAAAGTTGCAAACTTTTTGCTCAACCAAAATTTGTTGCAAGAATCGGTTTTAGACCAAAATTCTAAAATTAAGTCTATAAATTGTAGATCTAAAATCATAGTTCTTTCTGGTTTTCCTTGCTTCAGAGCTGGGGAGGAAAGGAGAATGGCTTTGGTCTTGCCGAGTGTTGCAAGGACATGCAGATGTCGGTAAGTTTAACGTGTCAGGTCGATTGGTTTGGTTTTTCCTTTTTATATCCACAGGGGTCACTGGGTTGGAGGGAAGTTGGAATTAAATGGAGATTTTGCTTCAATCTGGATTACTGTGCTTTGGTGGAAATGCACAGGAGTGGGATTTCTCATCTAAGTGCTGGGCTATTGGATTATTTTTATATTTGTATATACATAAGGTGGAAACATTATTCACCAGGAATCTTTTGTCTGACGATTTAGTGTTTTCTAACTTTTTTCGAGTTTGAG
Organism: Anomaloglossus baeobatrachus; assembly: GCF_048569485.1. Taxonomy (NCBI): domain Eukaryota; kingdom Metazoa; phylum Chordata; class Amphibia; order Anura; family Aromobatidae; genus Anomaloglossus; species Anomaloglossus baeobatrachus. The sequence continues at coordinate 199,257,233 of NC_134361.1, forward strand.
CCAGCTTATAAGGCCCTTTTCTGCAATCCCACTCCACTGGCCAGTAGCAACCCTGTGGACCCAACCCAGGGGGCCCTGTGTAAATCCAGATCCCTGTACGGGGGGGGGGGGGGGGGGGGGAGGCTTCCTCTGGAAACAGCTAGATGGACTGATTTGCACAAAGACTGCACCCAAGGAACATCTGTAGAATCCACCCCTTTCTCACCAGGGAAAGAACAAAAACCCCTACTGTGGCCCTCATCCACTCCCACCTTGATTACTGTAACTCTATTAGTTGGTCTCCCCCCTCACTAGACTCTCTCCTCTACAGTCCATCCTTAATGCTGCAGTCAGTCACCAATCTGGCTAATCATTATTCGGACGCTACTGCGCTGTGCCAGTCATTGCACTGGCTGCCCATATATCATAGGATACAATTTCAATTGCTTGTTCTCACCCACAAAGCTCTCCACAGTGCGGTACCCCCCTACATGTCCACCCTCATCTCTATCACCCTACCCGCTCTCTATGCTCTACAAACAGTCGTCGACTAACATCCCCACTAATCCAAACCTCCCACTCCCGACTCCAAGACTTCTCCCGAGCTGCACCAGTATTCTGGAATGCTCTACCCCAAGAAACTAGAAAGGTAAGCATCCTACTCAGGCCACCCTAAAAGATAGGTTCAGATGCTCCATAAAAACACATCAGTCAATTTATATATATCCCCTCCACTATTTCTCGGAACATAATTCTCCATCACACTCCACCGCACCCAAAAGCATGTCAAAGACTGTCTGGTGGCGGCTCATGCAGCCTTCATCTATCCCCCATTTCTTCAAAGATGGCCTGATGGGTATCGGACATGTGGAATTTGCCCAGTCCTGAAAGCTTTTCCTATCCTGGTATTGTGTAAATTATATTCCTTTTTCTACAAATATCATTTTGTTTGTCTCTAGAAATACCCACCAAGCGCCACGACTCTTCATTTTGAGTTTTATGCAGAACCCGGATCTGAAGTAAAAATAGAAAAAAGGGTGAGCGACCCGGCTTGCGTTGCACCTTGATTAAAGGGGAATCTCACCAGGTTTTTGCCCATATCTGAGAGCAGCATAATGTAGAGCCAGAGACCCTGATTCCAGCGATGTGTCACTTACTGAGCTGCTTACTGTCATTTTGATAAAAATCAATATTTTCTCTGCTGCAGATCTAGCCGTTATACAGAGCTCATGAATATACTGGACTACCAAGTAGTCTTGTAATGATAACCTACTGCTGATTAAATAGTGATTTTTATTACGAGTACTCTAAGCAGCCCAGTAAGTGACACATCACTGGAGTCAGGATCTCTGCCCCTATATTATGCATTCTCTCAGATTAGATGGCAGATTCCCTTTAAAAATGTCCCGAGGTGCTTAATCAGCGTGGGATGATCTAACCGAACGTCTGTCTTTGTATTTCCAGGCGTCTAGTAATACACTACATTACATTCACATAGAAGAGCTAGACAAGGTAATGTATGGCCGCGTTACACAGTGCGATCATCACTGACACACGGGGGATTTTGGTTATTAATGTTCTACGCTTGGTTTCTCCAGATTTCTGAAAGTCCCTCCGAGATTATGGAGTCTCTAACTAAATTGCACAGCATTCCCAAGGATAAGCAGGTACGGAGTTTTTGACTTTTAGGTGCTGTATCCTTTTCTGTATCTTTTTACTATGTTATATATTGACTGTTATTTTGGCTTTTCTCCTGTAGATGCTTTTGTTTACCCACATACGGCTTGCACATGGTTTTTCCAATCACAAAAAGAGACTACAAGCCGTCCAGGCCCGACTACACGCCATTTCTATATTAGGTATGTTTTGTTATTTTTATCCCTTTGGTTCTAACATAAAATATTTTTGAACGAATTTCCATAATAGTCTGTTTCTGACCACCCGAATTACCGTAGTTTTCGTTTAAGACTCATCGGATTATAGGACGCATGCAAACTTTATAGATAAAAAGGTTAAAAAAACCAACAACCTATAAACTATAAAACAAACAACAAAAAAACTATATAAATACTCCAGTAATGGAGAGGGGCTGTGCTGCAGGGGCTGTGCTGCAGTAGGGCACAGTGCTGGTTATGTGGACCAGGACGGTGTGGCGGGTGTCACAGTTGCTCTGTCGGCGGTGTGGGCTTCAAAGAAATGGCGCTCTGAGTCGCCACGTGCACAGATTGAGCTCTTGGATCAATGACAATCCGAGATCTCATCTGTGCACTCGCCATTTCTGGGTGCCATTTTTTCCTTAAGTCCGCCTAAGATCAATGAGGCGGCGCATGCAAAGATGAGATCTTAAGCGGAGAGCTCCATCTGCTCACGCGCCAACTCAAGGTGCCATTTATTTGAAGCCCACACCTCCTGACAGAGCATCTCACCCGCCACACCGTCCTGCTCCACGCAGCCCCCCCACACCGTCCTGCTCCACGCAGCCCCCCCCACACCGTCCTGCTCCACGCAGCCCCCCCACACCGTCCTGCTCCACGCAGCCCCCCCACACCGTCCTGCTCCACGCAGCCCCCCCACACCGTCCTGCTCCACGCAGCCCCCCCACACCGTCCTGCTCCACGCAGCCCCCCCACACCGTCCTGCTCCACGCAGCCCCCCCACACCGTCCTTCTCCACGCAGCCCCCCCACACCGTCCTGCTCCACGCAGCCCCCCCACACCGTCCTCCTCCACGCAGCCCCCCCACACCGTCCTGCTCCACGCAGCCCCCCCACACCGTCCTGCTCCACGCAGCCCCCCCACACCGTCCTGCTCCACGCAGCCCCCCCACCGCAGTCAGCACAGCCCCCCCCCTCCTACACCGCAGTCAGCAGAGCCCCCACCGCACCCATTCTCAACCTCCCGGTAAGCTACATTCGCATTATAAGACGCACCCCTCATTTCTTTGTCGCTCCATTGGGAGACCCAGACAATTGGGTGTATAGCTATGCCTCCGGAGGCCACACAAAGTATTACACTTAAAAGTGTAAAGCCCCTCCCCTTCTTCCTATACACCCCCCGTGCATCACGGGCTCCTCAGTTTTTATGCTTTGTGCGAAGGAGGCTGACATCCACGCATAGCTCCACATCTTAGTCAGCAGCAGCTGCTGACTATGTCGGATGGAAGAAAAGAGGGCCCATATAGGGCCCCCAGCATGCTCCCTTCTCACCCCACTCTGGTCGGCGGTGCTGTTAAGGTTGAGGTACCCATTGCGGGTACATAGGCAGGAGCCACATGCTGTTTTCCTTCCCCATCCCTTAATGGGCTCTGGGTGAAGTGGGATCCTAATCGGTCTTCAGGCACTGAGGCCGTGCTCCCTCCGCAGCCCCTGGGGAATCTGCTGGACAGGAGCCGAGTATCGTCAGGGACAAGGCCCTGCTACTGTGAGGTACTCTGTGTCCCCGTGGGGACCGCGCATGGAACGCTGGTGCCATATACACTGCAGCACTGCTGGGTGTGTTAGTGCGCCGGGGACTACCGCGCAGGACGCGCTGTGAGGTACTCTGTGTCCCCGTGGGGACCGCGCATGGAGCGCTGGTGCCATATACACTGCAGCACTGCTGGGTGTGTTAGTGCGCCGGGGACTACCGCGCCGGCCGCGCTTATATGCCGGCCGCGCTTATAAATTTAGTCCCCGGCTTTTGCGGCCTAGTATCGCATATTCCCGCCCCCAGGCCTGTCAGTCAGGGGAAGGGCGGGACGCTGCACAGGACGTCAGCGCTGAGGGCTGGAGCATACTTTGTATCCTCCTCCCCCCTCATTCAGCACAGTGGGGCTCCAGATTCCCGCACTTTCTATGGCACGCCCACGGCCCCCTCCTCCCCACAGAACGCCGGCAGCCATTTTTGTCAGCTCTTCTGACGCTGGAGAGGAGAGACAACAGGCTCTGGGAGGCCCTGGCAGGGAAGCTGGTGATCACACAACCGCTTTGAGCGGTCGGTAAGCAGCACCTGAGGTGCTGGCCCCACTGAGTGCCGGAGTGTACATATATATATATATATATATATATATATATATATATATATATATATATATATATATATATATATATATATATATATATATATATATATATATATATATATATATATATATATATATATATATATATATATATATATATATATATATATATATATATATATATATATATATATATATATATATATATATATATATATATATATATATATATATATATATATATGCTTATATGCTATACATTTACACTGTACGGTCGCACTGTTGATTTTTGGCTATATACTCTCCTGGATTGTACTCAGAGGAGACAACAGCATGTCGTCCGCAAATAGCAAGGGTGCCAAAGCACAGGCTTACTTTGCAACCTGTACCTCATGTGCGGCTATACTACCGGCAGGTTCCACTGACCCTCATTGTGTGCAATGCTCGGCCCCTGTGGCACTTACTCAGCCGGAGCCTCTGCTACTGGTGGCCCAGGTGGAACCACCTGCTACCACTGTCCAGGTGACAGGGACGGAGTTTGCAGTATTTGCTGACAAACTGTCTGAGACTATGGATAAATGGTCTGCTAGGATACTAGAAGCCTTACAGTCCAGACCAGTAACTCAGGCCCCGGGCACTGTTCAATCATTGACCCCAGGCCCCCCTCATTTGGAGCTGCAAAGTGCTCCTGGGGTGAACCATGGGTCCCAGGGTGAGGTCTCTGACATGGACCGCAGTCCCAGACCGCCTAAGCGGGGTCGCTGGGAAATTCCCTCGACTTCATCACATTGTTCAGGGTCTCAGCAGGAGGACTCTCTGGATGATGAAGCGGAGGTAGCAGATCAGGATTCTGATCCTGAGACCGCGCTCAACCTGGATACACCTGATGGTGACGCCATAGTTAATGACCTTATAGCAACCATCAATCAGGTGTTGGATATTTCTCCGCCAGCTCCTACAATTGAGGAGTCAGCTTCTCAGCAGGAGAAATTCCGTTTCAGGTCTCCCAAGCGTCCATTGAGTATGTTTCTGGATCACTCTGACTTCAGAGAGGCAGTCCAGAAACACCGAGCTTGTCCAGATAAGCGTTTTTCCAAGCGCCTTAAGGATACACGTTATCCCTCCCCCCCCCCCCTTGACGTTGTCAAGGGCTGGGCTCAGTGTCCTAAGGTGGATCCTCCTGTCTCCAGACTGGCGGCTAGATCCATAGTTGCAGTGGAAGATGGGGCTTCACTCAAAGATGCCACTGACAGACAGATGGAGCTATGGTTGAAATCCATCTATGAAGCTATCGGCGCGTCTTTTGCTCCAGCATTCGCAGCCGTATGGGCACTCCAAGCTATCTCAGCTTGTCATGCGCAGATTAATGCAGTCACACGTACATCTGCTCCGCAAGTGGTGTCCTTAACCTCTCAGGCGTCGGCGTTTGCGTCCTACGCCATTAATTCTGTCCTGGACTCTACGAGCCGTACGGCGGTAGCATCCGCCAATTCGGTGGCAGTCCGCAGGGCCATGTGGTTACGTGAATGGAAGGCAGACTCCGCTTCCAAAAAGTTCTTAACCGGTTTGCCATTTTCTGGCGACCGCCTGTTTGGTGAACGATTGGACGAAATCATTAAACAATCCAAGGGAAAGGACTCATCCTTACCCCAGTCCAAACCAAACAGACCTCAACCACGGAAGGTACAATCGAGGTTTCGGTCCTTTCGGCCCGCGGGAAGGTCTCAGTTCTCCTCGTCCAAAAGGCCTCAAAAGGATCAGAGGAATTCCGATTCATGGCGGTCTAAGTCACGTCCTAAAAAGACCGCCGGAGGAACCGCTCCCAAGGCGGCCTCCTCATGACTTTCGGCCTCCTCACACCGCATCCTCGGTCGGTGGCAGGCTTTCCCGCTTTTGCAACGCCTGGCTGCCACAGGTAAAAGACCGTTGGGTGAGAGACATTCTATCCCACGGTTACAGGATAGAGTTCAGCTCTCGTCCTCCGACTCGATTTTTCAGAACATCTCCGCCCCCCGAGAGAGCCGATGCTCTTCTTCAGGCGGTGTGCACTCTGAAGGCGGAAGGAGTGGTGATCCCTGTTCCTCTTCAGCAACAGGGTCACGGTTTTTACTCCAACTTGTTTGTGGTACCGAAAAAGGACGGATCCTTCCGTCCTGTTCTGGATCTAAAACTGCTCAACAAGCACGTAAAAACCAGGCGGTTCCGGATGGAATCGCTCCGCTCCGTCATCGCCTCAATGTCCCAAGGAGACTTCCTGGCATCAATCGACATCAAAGATGCTTATCTCCACGTACCGATTGCACCAGAGCATCAGCGCTTCCTGCGTTTCGCCATAGGGGACGAACACCTTCAGTTCGTGGCACTGCCTTTCGGCCTGGCGACAGCACCACGGGTCTTCACCAAGGTCATGGCAGCAGTGGTAGCAGTCCTACACTCTCAGGGACACTCGGTGATCCCTTACTTAGACGATCTGCTTGTCAAGGCACCCTCTCAAGTGGCATGCCAACACAGCCTGAACATTGCTCTGGAGACTCTCCAGAGTTTCGGGTGGATCATCAATTTTCCAAAGTCAAATCTGACACCGGCCCAATCACTGACATATCTTGGCATGGAGTTTCATACTCTCTCAGCGATAGTGAAGCTTCCGCTGGACAAACAGCATTCACTACAGACGGGTGCAATCTCTCCTTCAAGGCCAGTCACACCCCCTGAGGCGCCTCATGCACTTCCTAGGGAAGATGGTAGCAGCAATGGAGGCAGTTCCTTTTGCGCAGTTTCATCTGCGTCCTCTTCAATGGGACATTCTCCGCAAATGGGACAGGAAGTCGACGTCCCTCGACAGGAACGTCTCCCTTTCACGGGCAGCCAAGGCTTCCCTTCAGTGGTGGCTTCTCCCCACTTCTCTGTCGAAGGGGAAATCCTTCCTTCTTCAGCGCTCTATTGGGAGACCCAGACAATTGGGTGTATAGCTACTGCCTCCGGAGGCCACACAAAGTATTACACTAAAAAGTGTAAGGCCCCTCCCCTTCTGGCTATACACCCCCCGTGGAATCACGGGTTCTCCAGTTTTAGCTTTGTGTGTGAAGGAGGTCATACATCCACGCATAGCTCCACGGTGTGTAGTCAGCAGTAGCTGCTAACTACTCGGATGGAAGAAAAGTGGGCACATATAGCGCCCCCAGCATGCTCCCTTCTCACCAGATGGTGCTTGAAAGGTTGAGGTACCTATTGCTGGTACAGAGGCTGGAGCCCCACATGCTGTTTTTCCTTCCACATCCCCCTGGAGGGCTCTGTGGAAGTGGGATCCTTCCGGCCACAAAGCCCTGAGGCCGGGCTCCATCCACAGACCCAGAACGAACCTGATGGATGTCGAGCATTGGTACAGTCAGGGACATGGCCCTGCATCTGTCAGGTACTCGGTGTCCCCGGCAGGCACAGAACGCTCCAGACTTGCTGGGCGTTATAGTGCGCCGGGGACATAAGCAATGGGGTTGTGTCACCTTAGTTATGGCTGGGTGACGGGTTATGTGTTTGGGAACTAGCGCCGACCGCTCCTGCGGCGGGGCGCAACTGCGACATGCAGGGCGCCGGGGACAGAGCGCCGACCGCGCTTTTACGGCGGCGGCGCTCCTAACTTTACTTCCCGGCTTTTGCGGCCTAGCGCCGCTTCGTTCCCGCCTCCGCCCTGTCAATCAGGGCGGAGGAGAGACGCTGTGCAATGGCCAGCGCCGGGGGCTGGAGCTTGATTTACATGCTCCAGCCCCCTCACGAGGCACAGTGAGAGCACGCTTTCCCGCTCTTCGTTTAGGAACGCCCAGAGCCGCCCCTCTTCCTCACAGGACGCCGGCAGCCATTATTCATGCGGTCCGGCTGGGGACAGGCAGGCAGGCTCTGGGAGACTCAGACAGGGCGTCTGGCGGCCACACACCCGCTCTGAGGCGGGCGGTAAGCAGGCTGAAAGCCCCTCTTGTGCCACAGTGATTCTATTTGTGTACTTTCTTCTGGTGCCATATAGATATTGTATATATATTTGCACTGTAGGGCGCTTCTTGGCTATAGACCCCATATTGCGCTGAGGAGACAGCAACATGTCCTCCACAAAACGCAAGGGTCCCAAGGCGCGGGCTGTGTACACTGTCTGTACTGTTTGTGGGACTGATCTACCGGCAGGCTCCACTGACCACCATTGTGTGCAATGTTCCGTGCCTGTAACGCTTCGTCAGCCGGAGGTGGCAGTAGTAACCCAGGCAGAGACGCCTGTAAGTCCTGCCCCAGTAACAGGGACAGATTTTGCAGTTTTGGCTGGTCAGATGGCTGTCACTATGACAAAAATCCTTGAGGCCTTGCAAACCAGGCCAATTACTCAGGCTCCGGACACGGCTGTGTCCTTGCCCCCTGGTCCCCCTCAATTGGAGCGAGTCTGTACTTCAAGGGGCTCTCATGTATCACAGGCTGATGGCTCTGACTCAGATGACGGCCCCAGCCAGCCCAAGCAAGCTCGCTTAGACAGACCCTCCACATCATCACATTGTTCAGGGTCTCACAGGGATGAGTCTCTCTATGATGAGACTGAAGAAAGTGGTCAGGTTTCGGACCATGAGACCACTCTCAATTTGGATACCCCTGATGGTGACGCTATGGTCAATGACCTTATTTCGGCCATCAATAGTGCGTTGGATATTTCTCCCCCAGCTCCCTCAGCAGAGGAAGCTGCTGCACAGCAGGAGAAATTCCATTTCTTGTATCCCAAGCGTAAATTGAGTGCCTTTTTAGACCACTCTGACTTCAGAGAATCTATCCAGAAACACCACGCTCAGCCATACAAGCGTTTTTCCAGACGCGCTAGGGATACACGTTATCCGTTTTCCCCTGACGTGATCAAACGCTGGACCCAGTGTCCAAAAGTGGATCCCCCTATTGCCAAGCTTGCGGCAAAATCTATAGTCGCGGTAGAGGATGGCGCTTCACTTAAAGACGCCAACGACAGACAGATGGACCTTTGGTTGAAGTCTATCTATGAAACTATCGGCGCGTCGTTTGCCCCTGCATTCGCGGCCGTGTGGGCACTCCAAGCTATTTCAGCTGGGTTGGCACAGGTAGAGGCTGTCATGCAGCCAGCAGTGCCAAAGGTGTCGACCCTAACCTCACAAATGTCTGCGTTTGCGACCTACGCTATCAACGCGGTTCTGGAATCTACGAGCCGTACGTCGTTGGCGTCCGCCAACTCCGTAGTGTTGCGCAGAGCATTGTGGTTAAAGGACTGGAAAGCAGACGCTAGTTCCAAAAAATGTTTAACCAACTTGCCATTATCTGGAGATAGACTGTTTGGCGAGCAGCTCGCTGAAATCATCAAACAGTCCAAGGGTAAAGACTCGTCCTTACCCCAGCCCAGATCAAACAAACCTCAGCAGAAAAAGTGGCAGCCGAGGTCTCGGCCCTTTCGAGGCTCAGGCAAGGCCCAATTTTCCTCATTCAAAGGGACGCAGAAAGAACAAAGGAGCTCTGATTCATGGCGGGCTCACTCACGACCCAAGAAAGCAAACGGAGGAACCGTTTCCAAAGCGGCTTCCTCATGACTTTCAGCCGCCTCCCTCCGCATCCTCGGTCGGTGGCAGGCTTTCCCGTTTTTGCGGCATTTGGCTGTCACTGGTCAAAGACCGGTGGGTGACAGACATTTTGTCGCGCGGGTACAGAATCGAGTTCAGTTCCCGTCCTCCACCTCGGTTCTTCAGAACCTCCCCACATCCCGACCGAGCGGATGCCCTTCTGCAGGCGGTGAGCTCACTAAGAGCAGAAGGAGTGGTAATCCCTGTCCCCCCTCAGGAACGAGGGCGAGGGTTTTACTCCAATCTCTTTGTGGTTCCAAAAAAGGACGGCTCCTTCCGTCCTGTTCTGGACCTAAAAAGGCTCAACAAGCATGTGAACGCCAGGAGGTTCCGGATGGAATCCCTCCGGTCTGTCATTGCGTCAATGTCTCAAGGAGATTTTCTGGCATCAATAGACATCAAGGATGCGTATCTCCACGTACCAATTGCTACAGAGCACCAACGTTTTCTACGTTTGGTAATAGGAGACGAACATCTTCAGTTCGTAGCTCTGCCATTCGGTCTGGCGACAGCCCCACGGGTTTTCACCAAAGTCATGGCGGCAGTGGTAGCAGTCTTGCACTCCCAGGGACACTCCGTGATCCCTTATCTGGACGATCTACTTGTCAAGGCACCCTCTCAGGAGGCATGCCAACTCAGCCTGAATGTTACGCTGGAGACTCTCCAGTCTTTCGGGTGGATCATCAACTTTGCAAAGTCAAATCTGTCACCAACTCAGTCTCTAACGTTTCTTGGCATGGAGTTCCATACTCTATCAGCGATAGTGAAGCTTCCGCTGACCAAGCAGAGGTCACTACAGATAGGGGTGCGGTCGCTTCTTCAGGGCCAGTCGCACTCCTTGAGGCGCCTCATGCACTTCCTAGGGAAGATGGTGGCAGCCATGGAAGCAGTTCCCTTTGCGCAGTTTCATCTGCGTCCTCTTCAATGGGACATTCTTCGCCAATGGGACGGGAAGTCGACATCCCTGGACAGAGAAGTCTTCCTTTCTCAGGCGGCCAAGGACTCTCTGCAATGGTGGCTTCTGCCCAACTCATTGTCACAGGGAAGATCCTTCCTACCTCCATCCTGGGCAGTGGTCACGACAGACGCGAGTCTGTCAGGGTGGGGAGCAGTCTTTCTCCACCACAGGGCTCAGGGGACGTGGACTCAGCAAGAGTCCACCCTGCAGATCAATGTTCTGGAGATCAGAGCAGTGTATCTGGCACTTCTAGCCTTCCAGCAGTGGCTGGAAGGAAGGCAGATCCGAATCCAGTCGGACAACTCCACAGCGGTGGCATACATCAACCACCAAGGAGGGACGCGCAGTCGGCAAGCCTTCCAGGAAGTCAGGCGGATTCTGACGTGGGTGGAGGACACAGCATCCACCATATCCGCGGTACACATCCCGGGCGTAGAAAACTGGGAAGCAGACTTCCTCAGTCGCCAAGGGATAGACGCAGGGGAATGGTCCCTTCACCCGGACGTGTTTCAGGAAATCTGTCGCCGGTGGGGGGTGCCGGACGTCGACCTCATGGCGTCTCGGCACAACCACAAGGTCCCGGCATTCATGGCGCGGTCGCGCGATCAAAGGGCTCTGGCGGCAGACGCCTTGGTCCAAGATTGGTCGCAGTTCCGACTCCCATATGTATTCCCGCCTCTGGCACTCTTGCCCAGAGTGTTGCGCAAGATCAGATCCGATTGCACCCGCGTCATACTCGTCGCCCCAGACTGGCCGAGGAGATCGTGGTACCCGGATCTGTGGCATCTCACGGTCGGCCGACCGTGGTCACTTCCAGACCGGCCAGACTTACTGTCCCAAGGGCCGTTTTTCCATCAGAATTCTGCTGCCCTGAACCTGACTGTGTGGCCATTGAATCCTGGATCCTAGCGTGTGCAGGATTGTCTCAAGGAGTTGTTGCTACCATGAGGCAGGCTAGGAAGCCCACGTCTGCCAAGATCTACCACAGGACGTGGAAGATTTTCTTATCATGGTGCTCTGCTCAGGGAGTGTCTCCCTGGCCATTTGCATTGCCTACTCTTCTTTCCTTCCTACAATCGGGGTTAGAAAAAGGCTTGTCGCTTGGCTCACTTAAAGGGCAAGTCTCGGCACTATCAGTGTTTTTTCAGAAGCATCTGGCACGTCTGTCTAAGGTGCGCACGTTTCTACAGGGGGTTTGTCATATTGTACCCCCGTACAGGCGGCCGTTAGATCCATGGGATCTGAATAGGGTACTAGTTGCTCTACAGAAGCCGCCTTTCGAGCCTTTGAAAGAGGTTTCCTTTTCTCGCCTGTCACAGAAAGTGGTGTTTCTAGTGGCGATCACGTCTCTTCGGAGAGTGTCTGAGCTGGCAGCACTGTCATCCAAGGCTCCTTTCCTGGTGGTCCACCAGGACAAGGTGGTTTTGCGCCCCACTCCAGAATTTCTTCCTAAAGTAGTTTCTGATTTCCATCTAAATCAGGACATTTGCTTACCTTCTTTCTGTCCTCATCCGGTTTACCGGTATGAAAAGGATTTGCATTTGTTAGATCTGGTCAGAGCAATCAGAATCTACATCTCCCGCACGGCGCCCTTGCGCCGCTCCGAGGCACTTTTTGTCCTTGTCGCTGGTCCGCGCAAGGGATTGCAGGCTTCTAAAGCCACCCTGGCTCGATGGATCAAAGAACCAATTCTGGAAGCCTACCGTTCGGCTGGACTTCCGGTTCCATCAGGGCTGAAGGCCCATTCAACCAGAGCCGTGGGTGCGTCCTGGGCATTACGCCACCAGGCTACGGCTCAACAGGTGTGCCAGGCAGCTACCTGGTCCAGTCTGCACACTTTCACCAAACATTATCAGGTGCATACCTATGCTTCGGCGGATGCCAGCCTAGGTAGAAGAGTCCTGCAGGCGGCGGTGGCTTCCCAGTAGGGGGGCGCTGTCTTGCAGCTCTGACAAGAGGTATTTCTTTACCCACCCAGGGACAGCTTTTGAACGTCCCAATTGTCTGGGTCTCCCAATAGAGCGCTGAAGAAGAAGGGAATTTTGTTACTTACCGTAAATTCCTTTTCTTCTAGCTCTTATTGGGAGACCCAGCACCCGCCCTGTTGTCCTTCGGGATTTTTGGTTTTGTTTGCGGGTACACATGTTGTTCATGTTGAACGGTTTGTCAGTTCTCCGATGTTATTCGGAGTTAATTTGTTTAAACCAGTTATTGGCTTTCCTCCTTCTTGCTTTGGCACTAAAACTGGAGAACCCGTGATTCCACGGGGGGTGTATAGCCAGAAGGGGAGGGGCCTTACACTTTTTAGTGTAATACTTTGTGTGGCCTCCGGAGGCAGTAGCTATACACCCAATTGTCTGGGTCTCCCAATAAGAGCTAGAAGAAAAGGAATTTACGGTAAGTAACAAAATTCCCTTCTTCCCCCATCATGGGCTGTGGTCACGACGGACGCGAGCCTGTCAGGGTGGGTAGCGTTCTTTCTCCACCACAGGGCTCAGGGAACCTGGACTCCGACAGAGTCCTCCCTTCAGATCAATGTTCTGGAGATAAGGGCAGTGTATCTTGCCCTAAAGGCGTTCCAGCCGTGGCTGGAAGGCAAGCAGATCCGAATTCAGTCGGACAACTCCACAGCGGTGGCATACATCAACCACCAAGGGGGAACACGCAGTCGGCAAGCCTTCCAGGAAGTCAGGCGGATTCTGATGTGGGTGGAAGCCACGGCCTCCACCATATCCGCAGTTCACATCCCGGGCGTAGAAAACTGGGAAGCAGACTTTCTCAGTCGCCAGGGCATGGACGCAGGGGAATGGTCCCTTCACCCGGACGTGTTTCAGGAGATCTGTTGCCGCTGGGGGATGCCGGACGTCGACCTAATGGCGTCCCGGCACAACAACAAGGTCCCAACATTCATGGCACGGTCTCAAGATCACAGAGCTCTGGCGGCAGACGCCTTAGTTCAGGATTGGTCGCAGTTTCAACTCCCTTATGTGTTCCCTCCTCTGGCACTGTTGCCCAGAGTGTTACGCAAGATCAGGTCCGACTGCCGCCGCGCCATCCTCGTCGCCCCAGACTGGCCGAGGAGGTCGTGGTACCCGGATCTGTGGCATCTCACGGTGGGTCAACCGTGGGCACTACCAGACCGGCCAGACTTGCTGTCTCAAGGGCCGTTTTTCCATCTGAATTCTGCGGCCCTCAACCTGACTGTGTGGCCATTGAGTCCTGGATCCTAGCGTCTTCAGGGTTATCTCAAGAGGTCATTGCCACTATGAGACAGGCCAGGAAAACAACGTCAGCCAAGATCTATCACAGGACGTGGAGGATATTCTTATCTTGGTGCTCTGATCAGGGTGTTTCTCCCTGGCCATTTGCCTTGCCCACTTTTCTTTCCTTCCTTCAATCCGGATTGGAAAAAGGGTTGTCGCTCGGCTCTCTTAAGAGACAAGTCTCAGCGCTCTCTGTGTTTTTTCCGAAGCGCCTGGCCAGACTTCCACAGGTACGCACGTTCCTGCAGGGGGTTTGTCACATAGTCCCTCCTTACAAGCGGCCGTTAGAACCCTGGGATCTGAACAGGGTGCTGATGGTTCTTCAGAAACCACCTTTCGAGCCAATGAGGGATATTTCTCTCTCACGCCTTTCGCAGAAAGTGGTCTGCCTAGTAGCAGTCACATCACTTCGGAGAGTGTCGGAGCTAGCGGCGCTGTCATGCAAAGCCCCTTTCCTGGTGTTTCACCAGGACAAGGTGGTTCTGCGCCCGGTACCGGAATTTCTCCCTAAGGTGGTATCCCCCTTTCATCTCAATCAGGATATCTCCTTACCCTCTTTTTGTCCTCATCCAGTTCACCAATGTGAAAAGGATTTGCACTCGTTAGATCTGGTGAGAGCACTCAGACTCTACATTTCTCGTACGGCGCCCCTGCGCCGCTCGGATGCACTCTTTGTCCTTGTCGCTGGCCAGCGTAAAGGGTCACAAGCTTCCAAATCAACCCTGGCTCGGTGGATCAAGGAACCAATTCTCGAAGCTTACCGATCTTCTGGGCTTCCGGTTCCCTCAGGGCTGAAAGCCCATTCTACCAGAGCCGTGGGTGCGTCCTGGGCTTTGCGGCACCAGGCTACGGCTCAGCAGGTGTGTCAGGCGGCTACCTGGTCGAGCCTGCACACGTTCACGAAACACTATCAGGTGCATACCTATGCTTCGGCGGATGCCAGCCTAGGTAGGCAAGTCCTTCAGGCGGCGGTTGCCCACCTGTAGGAAAAGGCCGTTTTACGGCTCTATTACGAGGTATTATTTTACCCACCCAGGGACTGCTTTTGGACGTCCCAATTGTCTGGGTCTCCCAATGGAGCGACAAAGAAGAAGGGAATTTTGTTTACTTACCGTAAATTCCTTTTCTTCTAGCTCCTTTTGGGAGACCCAGCACCCGCCCCTGTTCCCTTCGGGCTGTTGTTCTTTGTGTACACATGTTGTTCATGTTGAATGGTTTCAGTTCTCCGAAATTCCTTCGGATTGAATTTACTTTAAACCAATTTATAACTTTCCTCCTTCTTGCTTTTGCACCAAAACTGAGGAGCCCGTGATGCACGGGGGGTGTATAGGCAGAAGGGGAGGGGCTTTACACTTTTCAGTGTAATACTTTGTGTGGCCTCCGGAGGCAGAAGCTATACACCCAATTGTCTGGGTCTCCCAATTGGAGCTAGAAGAAAAGGAATTTACGGTAAGTAAACAAAATTCCCTTCTTTTCTCCCAAATTTTTGGGAGGAAATGTGCGTCTTATAATCTGAAAAATATGGTATTTCTTCATCGTTCCTTATGGGAGACCCAGACCATGGGTGTATAGCTTCTGCCTCCGGAGGACACACAAAGTACTACACTCAAACGTGTAGCTCCTCCCTCCTAGCATATACACCCCCTGGTAGCCAGTCCTAGCCAGTTTCAATGCTTTGTGTTCAGGAGGTCACACACACACATGCATCCTCTGATTTTTTTGGATTTCAAAGATTTGGAAGAAAAGCGGGTCCAATCTGGACTCCCGGCATGTCCCTTCTCACCCCACTGTGTCGGCGGTGCTGTTAAGGTTGATTTTACAAGGCTGGAGCCTTCCCATGCCGCGCTCCTTCACCATCCCCTGGGGCTCTGGCTTGAAGTGGGAGCCATCACGGTTCTCACTGCTTTGCAGGAGACCGGTCTCCATCCGCAGCCCTGTTCAGGATCCTGCCGGACGGAGCGCTCACCTCCCAGGGATCTGGCACCTGCGTCTCACAAGCTAAGTACTGAGACGTTATTACCACAGACAGTGGTCTTTCCAGGGGTCCCTTGTACTTTATATTTTGGGGAGAGTGTGTTTTATGACTGTGTTCACATTTCCGGCCGGTTCTCCAGTTTTCACTGGAGAACCGCGCCGATGGTGCCTGCACGCTGGCCGCATGTTTAAATCTAGGCCCCGGCTTCGCCTGAGGCCTAGTTTCGGTTTCACTCCCCCTGCATGTCAGTCATGCAGAGGGACGGTGTGGCTCCGCCCAGCGGCTGTTCAGCACAGGGAACGGACACTCCTCACTGAGGAAGGATTCCCTCCGCTGTATACCTCATTTGCCCTCCGGATCCAGCTCTCAGAGTAGGCCCCGCCCCCTCTCCTCGCTCCGGTCGCCATTTTCTCAGCGTTCTCAATGTCTGCATAGGCACAGAGATACCACATTGTGACAAATGGGGGCCTGGGCTGGGGGACTGGAGGGCACAGAAATGTATGTTAAACGGTCTAGCAAGCCGCAACCTCCAGTTGTGCAGCTGCTTATATTCTCTGTTTATATACTCTGCTGGGGGTCATTCTGGAGATGCATTCCCTCATAGAGCCCCCACTTCTGCAGCATGTCTCACATCAGAGCAAGGCTGCAAGGCTGTTCTTCATACGCACTGCATGTAGACTCGTACTGCCTGTACTGAGCACATAAACACAGTGGTCCCTCAGCCTGGAGGCTCGTCAGTGGTCCTCCAGCTGCTCCGGTGGTGCTGAGCATGCATTAGCCCCCTTCTCAGGGCGCTTCTGCTGCTACGGCTCGCTCAGCAAGCTCTCAGAGGACTCTTCATCTGGTTTCAGACCCCGTCCTCCTAAAATGGAGACGCAGGGTCCCCCTGTCCTTCCCCGTCCCACAGCTCTTATTCACGAGCTGACTCTCTGGACGAGGAGGATGTCTTTACTGGGGGCTCGGACGCTACTTAATGTACCATTGATCTGTCCGAAGGTGATGCAGATGCTAATGATTTGATTGCGTCCATTATATTTGTACTGGACCTCAATCCGCCTGTATCAGGGGAATATCCCCCTCTGGCAGAAAGGCATCAGTATACCTTAAAGAGAACAAGGAGTGTGTTCCTTAACCACTCCAGTTTTCAGCCCACTGTGACCAAGCCCAGAGCCTGTCCTGACAGACGCTCCCAAAGCGTGGTTCTGATGACTGTTTCCCCCTTCCACCAGAGGTGGTCAAGGAGTGGGCTCATTCACCAAGGGTGGTCCCTCCGGTGTCTAGTATTTCAGCCCGGATAGTTGTATCAGTAGCTGACGGCACCTCTCTAAGGATCCCACTGTACATTAATTCTGTACTGGACCTCAATCCGCCAGTATCAGAGGAGCAAGCCTCTCTGGCAAAAAGACACCAGTTTACCTTGCCTAAGAGAACAAGGAGTGTGTTCCTTAACCACTCCAGTTTTCAGGCCACTGTGACCAAGCCCAGGGTCTGCTCTGGCAAACGCTTCCCAAAGCGTGGTTCTGATGACAGTTTTCCCCTTCCACCAGCGGTGGTCAAGGAGTGGGCTCATTCACCAAAGGTGGTCCCTCCGGTGTTTAGACTCTCAGCCCGGACGTTGTATCAGTGGCTGATGGCTCCTCACTTACGGCTTTGCTGTCCGCCAGGTTGTCCTTCTGGCCAAATCTGTATGGAGGCGGCAGGGGCCTCGTTCTCCCCAGCTTTTGCAGCAGTGCGGCTTTCAAAGCCATCTCTGCTTCTCTAGAGGAGATGCATTCCCTCATAGGGACTCTTTGCCCGAAATGGTTGCCTTAACTTCCAGACTTCAGTCTTTTTATCCTATACCATGTCTGCCATGCTGGAGACTCTCACCGCACTGCGGTGGCCTCGGCTAATTTCCTCGCTATCCGCAGGCTCCTGTGGCTTCGGGAGTGGAAGGCGGATGCTTCTAAAGAAGTTCCTTGCTGGGCTCCCTTTTGCTGGGACCAGACTGTTCGGGAACAACTGGATGAAATTATTAAGGAAGCTCTTGGCGGGAAGAGTTTCTTCCATGCCACAAACCTAAACCAGGAAACCTGTCCAGGGCAGGAATCAGTCGAGGTTTCGTTCTTTTTGTTCCTCCATCTGATCGTTCTCTAAGCCCTCGGCCTCGCCCACTGGCTCAGCCAAGGATCGTAAACCCAAATGGCGCACGAGAAGACCGCAGGACATGCTGCCACTAAGTCAGCCTCCTCCTGGCTATCTGGCCACGCCAGCAACGTCCTTGGTCGGTGGCAGGCTCTCCCACTTTGGCGACGTATGGTTTTAACACGTCTCCGATCAGTGGGTGCGAGATACCATCTCCCACGGCTACAGGATAGAATTCTATCCAGCCCGCCAAACAGATTTTTTTCTGTCAACTCCCCCCTGCTCCAAGGCCGCTGCCTTCTCACAGGCTGTGGCATTCTTGCAGGCCACTGGAGTAATTGTACCGGTTCCCGACTGGGAACGGTTCTGAGATTTCTGCTTAAATCTATTCCTAGTACCCGAGGAGGGCGGTACCTTCCGACCTGGATCTCAAGCTTCTCGAGCATGTTCAGGTGCGGCAGTTTCGCATAGAGTCTCTGCGATCAATCAATGACCCAAGGAGATTCCCTAGCATCATCGACATCAGAGATGCCTATCTGCATGTGCCAATCGCAGTTTCACACCAGCGTTGGCTACGTTTTGCAATCAGAGTGGTCCAATTCGTGGCTCTTCCCTTGGGGTTAGCCACGGCCCCTCGAGTATTCTCAAGGTCGGGGCAGCTGTGATTGCGGTCCTGCACCTCTAGGGGTTGGCAGTGATCCTTTTGTCCAGGACAGCCTTCTACTCTGGGCTTCATCCAGTGCAGACTGTTAGCGCAGTGCCTCGCTCACTCTCGCCACTCTAACCAATTCGGGTAGTTTGTCATTCTGTCCAAGTCCACTCTGACTTCGACCCAGAAGTTCACATACCCAGGGACGCAATTCGAGACTCTGTCGGCACTTGTGAAGCTGCCCTTAGTCAAACAGCAGTCCCTCCGCTGGCGGTCGACGTCGTTCCATTAGGCACCTAATACAGGTGCTGGATCAGATGGTGGTGTCAATGGAAGCAATTCCCTTGCCCAGTTCCATCTGCGTCCTCTGCGGCTGGATATTTTCCGCTGTTGGAACAAGCGGACTTCCTCCTTCCACGGGGCGGTGGCTTCGCCACAGGCCAGGGGCTCGTTTCAATGGTGGCATCGTCCCCTCTGTCTCAGGGACGCTCCTTCCTGGCTCCGTCCCGGGTGATCCTCACCAAGATGCTAGTCTATCCGGCTGGGGAGCAGTATATCTCCACCATGGAGCGCAGGGCACTTGGACTCTGTCCGAATCAGCCCTCTGGATCAATGTGCTGGAAATCAGAGCTGTGTTTCTAGCTCTCTAAGCCTTTCACCATCTGTTGGCGGCCAGGCACATTCGAGTCCAGTCAGACAACGCTACAGCGTTTGCCTACATCAACCTCCAGGGCGGGACACTCAGCCGCCTGGCAATGTTGGAGGTTCATCGCATTCTTCAGTGGACGGAGGACTCCTAGTCCACCAATTCCGCAGCCCACATCACAGACGTGGAAAACTGGGAGGCAGATTGTCTCTGCCGTCAAACCGTGGCTCCACGATCCTCCAGGTTTTTGCGGCAGACGCACTGGTTCAAGTTTGGTCCCAGCTTCGTCTGTCTTACGTGTTTCACCCTCTAGTTCTTGCCCAGAGTCCTGCGCAAGATCAGAAAGGAGGGCCGTCGGGTCATTCTCATTACTCCAGACTGACCCAGGCAAGCTTGGTACCCTGACCTGCTCCGTATGTCCGTAGAGGTGCCATAGCATCTCCCGGACTGTCCAGACCTTCTCTCACGAGGTCCGTCCTTCCGCCAGAACCTACGGCTCTCAGTTTGACGGCGTGGCGTTTGAGTCATGGATCTTGACGACTTCTGGTATCCCTCCTGAAGTCATCTCCACTATGACTCGAGCTCGGAAGTATCCTTTGGCCTTTTGGCCTTGCCGACCCTCCTGTCCCTTCTACAGTCCGGTCTGCAGCTAGGACTATCCCTCAATTCCCTTAAGGGACAGGTCTCGGCTCTGTCAGTGTTGTGCCAGCGGCGTATCGCCCGGCTGGGCCAGGTGCGCTCCTTCATGCAGGGCGCATCTCACATCATTCCGCCTTACCGGCGGCCCTTGGAGCCCTGGGACCTTAATTCGGTCCTCACGGCTTCCGGAAACCCCCCTTTGAGCCTCTTAGGGAGGTTTCTTTGTTTAGTCTTTCACAGAAAGTGGTCTTTCTAGTGGCCATGACTTCCCTCAAGGGAGTCTCTGTTTTGGCTGCACTCTCTTCGGAGTCCTCCCTTCATCAAGACAAGGTGGTTCTCCGTCCGACTCCGGACTTTCTCCCTAAGGTGGTTCCTGTTTCCACCTTAACCGGGGCATTTTCCCTGCCTTCCTTTTGTCTGGCTCCTGTTCATCGCTTTGAAAGGGCGTTGCATACTCTGGATCTGGTGCGGGCGCTCCGGATCTATGTGTCTCGCACCGCTGTTCTTAGGCGGTGCACCTTTCTTTTGTGCTGACCGCTGGTCAGCGTAAGGGCCTTTCGGCATTTAAGCCGACCCTGGCTCGTTGGTTTAGGTCGGCCATTTCCGATACCTACCAGTGTACTCAAGTGCCTCTCCCGCCGGGGATCAAGGCACACTTGACCAGAGCTGTCGGTGCCTCTTAGGCTTTCAGGCCCAGGCTACGGCTCAGCAGGTCTGTCAGACTGCCACTTGGACTAGTCTGTATACCTTTTCGAAGCACTACTAAGTGCATGCTCTTGCTTCGGCAGATGCGAGCTTGGGCAGACGCATCCTTCAGGCGGCTGTCGCCCATTTGTGAAGTTAGGTTTTGCCTACTTCTCAGTTTTTCTGTTTATTCCCACCCATGGACTGCTTTAGAACGTCCCATGGTCTTGGTCTCCCATAAGGAACGATGAAGAAAAAGAGAATTTTGTTACTTACCGTAAATTCTTTTTCTTATAGTTCCGACATGGGAGACCCAGCACCCTCCCTGTTGCCTGTTGGCAGGTTTCTTGTTCCGTGTGTTATCACCGGCTGTTGTTGTAGACAGAGGTTCCGGTTGTTCCGGGTTTTGCTCTGTCTCTACTTGTGGGTGGATGTCCTCCTTCAGCTTTTGCACTAAACTGGCTAGGACTGGCTACCAGGGGGTGTATATGCTAGGAGGGAGGAGCTACACGTTTGAGTGTAGTACTTTGTGTGTCCTCCGGAGGCAGAAGCTATACACACCCATGGTCTGGGTCTCCCATGTCGGAACTATAAGAAAAAGAATTTACGGTAAGTAACAAAATTCTCTTTTTCTCTTGCACCTCGTTGCTCACAGTCAATCCCTCCGCTTTAGATTGTGGCTGCTCATCCCGAATAATGACGGGGGCTTTCGATGGGCAACACTGTTCCTGTTTTTTGGCTTTTAACCATTTTTTTTTTTTTATTGATAACTTGAATCTTTGCTTTATTTACAGTTTATTCTAATGCCTTGCAAGAGTCCGCAAATAGTATTCTTTACAATGGTCTAATAGAGGAATTAGTGGACGTTCTCCAAATCACGGACAAGCAGCTCATGGTGAGGCCGTCTGCCACAAACCAGCAAAGCATTGATTTATAGTAAAGTACCGGAATTAGCCATTTAGTTTGCTTTTGTGTTTCTTTTCTCATTTTAATAGGATATTAAAGCGGCATCTTTGAGAACATTGACCTCTATTGTTCACTTGGAAAGAACACCCAAATTAAGCAGCATCATTGACTGCACTGGTACTGCCTCTTACCATGGCTTTTTACCCGTTCTTGTCCGAAACTGCATTCAGGCAATGATTGGTGAGTGTAAGTCTCCCCCCCCCCTCCTCCCCCATCACACATATTCTCTTTTTAAAGGAGTTTCTCAGCAACAAACGACTGTTCAAACCAAGCGCAGGCACTCTAATCGCTCTTGGTGTGTAGTTTGGCGATCATACCCACCTACTTATTTGCTATTAATTTCCAACCGCATTTTACCAGGTTGACAACTCTGGTTTTTACAAGACCCAAAGGTGTGTTTAGATAGGAGGGTGCACTGAGCTGCTCAGCCATGCCACTTGTGCTTGGTTTGAACAGTCATTTTGTGCAGACAGTCCCTTTTTAATAGGTGGTCATGTCTGACACCCACCTAATATGAAAGCTTATTTCTGAGACCATAGTAAACAGCTGACTGTAAGGGAAAGTTGCAGTTGGCAGCTTATGACCCATGTGGTGGACACTACCAAGGAAATATCCTGTTTACGCCAAAAATAAGCCTTTTTGGAGTAGTTTTAAAATATAAGCGCTAGTTGCAGACTCAAACTAACAGTATCCTGAAATAGGACTTGTGCAGCCTTATTTCAGGATACATAGCATTTATTGTCCCCTTGTGTTGCTCTCAGCCCCGGCTATTTAAGTGAATGAATATTCACCCTCTTCCCCACCCAGAATTCCGCCCACCGTATCACCGTACAAGAATCGGATCTCAGTCCTTCGCTCTCCTGAGTTGTGGGACAGCTGCCTAGACCTACACTCAGCTCAGGAGTGCCGCCGATGATTGCGATGTCCTCCTCAGGCTGGCAGGATCGGTAATACAGCAGGCAGAGTGCGGGCGCAGTGCAGGATTACAGGAGAGGAAGGTGAATATTCATTCTCTTAATTATCCGTGTACTTGCTCACCGCAATCATCGGCAGCACTCTTGATCTGAGAGTGATGGCGTGTATGTTTATGCAGCTGTCACTCTCAGCTCAGGAGAGCCACCGAGGATTGCAGTTAGCAAGTGCATGGCTAATTAAGAGAATTAATATTCACCCTCCTCTCCTGTAATCCTGAACCACTGCTTAGTCCTGCACTGCACCCGCACTTTGCCTGTTGTATTACCGACTCTGCCAGCTCAAGGATCGTATCACAATCATCAGTGACTCTCCTAAGCTGAATGTAACAGCGTGTATGTCTATGCAGCTGTCGCACAACTCGGGAGAGCCACTGAGGGTTAAATTGTGATCCTCATACAATGATACGGTACAACAGGCACAGATTGTCGGTGCCGTGCAGGACTCGTACCGGGGGGGGGCGGGATTCTGTGTGGAGAAGAGGGTGAATATTCATGCACTTAATTAGCTGTGGCCTGCTCACCGCAATCATGGGTGGCAGCACTCCTGATCTGAGTGACAGCGTGTATTTCTAAGCAGCTGTCACTGTCCGCTCAGGAGAGATAAGAATTACGAGGCAATCCCCGGGCACTAATACACCCCCCTGAAAATAAGCCTTGGCGCATTTTTCAAAGCAGATTTGAATAGAAGTCTTATTTTTGGGGAAACATGGGTGGCTATTCATGTTCCTCGCTGGTGGCTGTCTGGTCTGATTCATGGAGAGGGGTCCTCAATGTGGAATAGTTCTAATGGACAAGCAAGCAATTACAAAATAATAAAGGAGATCACTAAAGGGAAACTCCTCAACTTCATCCAATTTTTGGGGGTTCTGAATTTTATTTGAATCAAGCGAATAACCCAGTTTCCAAAATAATGAATTATCACAATTTCAAGGCTTCAGTAGAATCTCAAAGGATACAGGTATAAAACAGCATGTAAACAGACACACAACCCACGTTTTGCTAGATTGGCTTCATTCCGGACTCCCCTGGTGAAGACTATCAGGCGAAACTTTAGTTGAACGAGAGTGCAAAGCGAAGAGTTCACCTGCCATTCTTAGAACTGTATCCTTTGTGTAGATGAACTTCTCTATTTTGGATTTTTTTTTTTTTTTTTCTTCGGTGTCCACTTAATTGAAATAGATTTCAGAAATGACAAACTGGATGATGACCGAGGAGGATAAAAAAAAGACAAAAACGCAAATACCCAAAAACTAACGAGTTGGTGTAACCTTAACAGACTGCAGACCTAATACTGACACACAGCTAGAAGTAGCCGTGGGGCGAGCTTACAATGACCTGGTCGCCTCGACACAGCCGGAGAACCAAATATTCTTACAGAGAGAAATATTAGAAAAGCTAATCTGCCTCGGAGAAGTCCCCAAAGATATAGATAGCCCCCCCACATGTAAAGACTACGGTGGTATAGGAAAACACAATACATTGCTAGAAAACAGATTCAGCAAAGATGAGGCCCAAACTATCTGCATAGGAAAGGGCACTGACTGAAGCCGTAAAAACCCTAGTAAATACCAGCACGCCTGATATGGAAAAATGCTGAGCCTAAACAGGCTCTTCCCACCCCCACACTATATCAGTACTCTGATGTTACTGGGATCCAAGAAAAACACTGATATAGAGGAAGGACTGAATTTAGTACTAAACACAATACAGAACAGAACATGGAGCAAGGTACACCGATACTCCCAGCAGGGAATGATCCAACTCCACACAGGCAAAATAACAAAGTGGAAACCATAAACAAAGACCAACTTATCTGAGAGGCATTGTGGTAGACACAGAGAAAAGGGCTGGTTTCAGAATGGCCTTACCACACAGGAGATACATTGAGCACCGGCAAGGAACAGGAGAAAACTACTGTTATATAGGCCCAATCTGAATGACCTAATTGCCAGTCCTCCACAGCTGTTTGGTTCCCATTCAACAAGTTAACTGCACTACCAGCACTGACCACAAGAGGGAGCCCCAAACTGGAAAATGTATTCACAACAGATGATCAGTTTTTTTATAAATGAAGCCTGTGTATGGTGTTGAGAATCGCTGGCTTTGAACATTCGGCACATCTACCAAGTCTCCTAACCTGTGTATAAGCAGAAAAATGAAACGTCTTCTTCGTTCCTTCTTCCAGATCCGACGATGGAGCCGTACCCCCATCAGTTTGCCACCGCTCTGTTCTCCTTCTTGTATCATCTCGCCAGTTACGATGCCGGGGGGGAGGCGCTGGTTTCCTGCGGCATGATGGAGGCACTTTTAAAGGTAAATTGTTGTGTATTGCTTACACAAGCAAGAGTGTGGCGGTATCGTGTATAAGCTGAGGATTTAGCAGCAGGTCAGATTCTCTGTTCGCTCGCGGCATCGGTTGAGCTTTCTCTTCGGCGTTATGTTTCTTCAGGTGATCAAGTTCCTTGGAGACGAACAGGACCAGATCACGTTTGTGACGCGGGCCGTGAGGGTGGTGGACCTCATCACCAACCTAGACATGGCGGCCTTTCAGTCTCACAGCGGCTTGTCCATATTCATTTATCGTCTGGAGGTGAGATTCCGAATGGTTTCCCTGCTGACACATTCTCGCTCAGTTTGACTGAGCATGCATATGGTCTTAATACAAGGCACACCTGGCCTTTGAAACCTGCAAGATCGCTTGCCTTTCCTCAGATGCCCCCGTTATATCCTAATGCCCTCACTCTCGTTTTCTTCTCAGCATGAAGTTGATTTGTGCAGGAAAGAATGTCCATTCGTGATTAAACCAAAAATCCAGCGCCCCAGCACTGTTCAGGAGGGAGAAGAGATGGAAACGGACATGGAAGGTAGTTCATTGCGCCGTCATATATAAGTCGCCTTGTCTTTATTCAAAGGGAATCTGTCAACAGGTTTTTGATATTTAATCTAAGACTAGAATGATGTAGGGGAAGACAGCCTGATTCCAGTGATGTCACTTATTAGGTTGTGTTGTATTTTCAGTATAATCAGTGCTTTATCAGCAGGAGGTTATCACTGCTGGACTAGATTTTTATTATATATTTTATAGAGCCATTTATTCCATGTATACGTAATAGGGACAAGTACAATAATGAACAATACAAGGCACAGAGTGATACAGGAGGAGAGGACCCTGCCCCCGAGGGCTCAGTCTATACAGTCCAGCTCATCTGTGTAGCCCCCGCTCCTCCCTGATTGGCTGCTTGCTTACAATGTACACACACAGGTGCCAATCAGTGGTGTGGGTGGTGGTGTACACAGCTCAGCAATCTGAGCACTGCTACAGCAAGAAAAACTGAGATTCTATCAAAATTGCCCTAAGCAGTCCAGTAAGTGATGCATCATTGGAATCTGGGTCTCTACCTCTACATCATACTGCTCTCACAGCAGGAAATAAACTTTTTTTTTTTTTTTTTTTTTTTTTTTATCTCCATAGGATAGGGCATAACATATTGATCTTTACAGGACTTCCTTTTGAACCCCCCAAAGCAATCCCAAAACCCTGGTGAACACTCGGATTTTTTTTTTTTCCTTCAATCCCATAGACAATGAAAGGAGTGGAGGCTGAGCATGTGCACCTCTGCTCCATTAAAGACCTTGCTCTGCGGAGCCTATTTCTTGGGATTGCTGGGGGACCCAGTGTTAACTTATCCCATAGATAGGGATTATGATAATTATACTTTTATTATGATTTTTAATTAAATATTAATTTTTATTTGTTTATTTTGTTTGGACCCAGTGTTAACTTATCCCATGGGTGGGGATTATTATTATTTATGATTTATTTTTAATCAATATATATAAAAAAAATTTATATAATATATTATTTTTGTTTTGTATTGTTTTTTTTTTTTTTTTTTTTTTTTTCTTTTTATTTCTTTATCGTTCCTTTGGGAGACCCAGACCTTGAATGTTTTAGCTTCTGCCTCCGGAGGACACACAAAGTACTACACTTAAAAGTGTAGCTCCTCCCTCTGAGCTTATACACGCCCTGGTGAGCCAGTCCCAGCCAGTTTATCGCTTTGTGTTCAGGAGGCATACATCCACACATGCATTCTCATATGATTTTTTCCTTTCTTTGTCGCTCCTAATTGGGAGACCCAGACAATTGGGTGTATAGCTATGCCTCCGGAGGCCACACAAAGTATTACACTAAAAGTGTAAAGCCCCTCCCCTTCAGCCTATACACCCCCCGTGCTGCTACGGGCTCATCAGTTTTTATGCTTTGTGCGAAGGAGGTCAGACATGCACGCATAGCTCCACAGCTTAGTCAGCAGCAGCTGCTGACTATGTCGGATGGAAGAAAAGAGGGCCCATAACAGGGCCCCCAGCATGCTCCCTTCTCACCCCACTCTTGTCGGCGGTGTTGTTAAGGTTGAGGTATCCATTGCGGGTACGGAGGCTGGAGCCCACAGGCTGCTTTCCTTCCCCATCCCTCAATTAGGGCTCTGGGTGAAGTGGGATCCTTTTGGTCTCCAGGCACAGGAGACCGTGCTCCATCCACAGCTCCTGAGGACCCTGCTGGATAGGAGCAGAGTATCGTTCAGGGACATGGCCCTGCTACTTTGAGGTACTCTGTGTCCCCGTGGGGACCGCGCACAGCAACACTCCAGCATTGCTGGGTGTGCTAGTGCACCGGGGACAGCAGCGCTGACTGCGTTTGTGCCATTACACACTTCAGCGTCGCTGAGTGTGTTCGTGTAGGGGGACTGCCGCGCTGACCGCCGCCGCCATGGTTATCACTGCGGCGCGGCTGGGACTGTTAGTGCGCCGGGGACTTCCGCGCCGACCGCGCTTATACGGCGGCCGCGCTTATAACTCGAGTCCCCGGCTTTTGCGGCCTAGTCTCGTTTTCTTCCCGCCCCCAGCCCTGCCAGTCAGGGGAAGGGCGGGACGCTGTACAGGACGGCAGCACTGAGGTCTGGAGCATGCTTTGCATACTCCACCCCCCTCACTCTGCACAGTAGGGCACCAGTTCCCGCACTTTTCTGGGTCACGCCCACGGCTCCCTCCTCTCCTCAGGACGCCGGCAGCCATTCCTCTCAGCTCTGCTAACGCTGGAGAGGAGAGACAAGCTCAGGGAGACCCAGGCAGGATTTCTGGTGCCCACACAACCGCTTTGCGCAGGCGGTAAGCAGCACCTGTGGTGCTGGCCCCACTAGTGCAGAAGTGTACTTATAGATTATATGATTATAGACTATACTTTACACTGTATGGTGCACTGTTGATTTTGGCTATATACCCTCCTGTATTGCTCAGAGGAGACAACAGCATGTCGTCCACAAATAGCAAGGGTGCCAAAGCACAGACTTACTATGCTGCCTGTGCAGCATGTACGGCTATACTGCCGGCAGGTTCCACTGACCCTCATTGTGTGCAATGCTCGGCCCCTGTGGCACTTTTCTCAGCCGGAGCCTCTGCTAAGGGTGGCCCAGGGAGAACCACCTGTTAACACTGTCCAGGTGACAGGGACGGAGTTTGCAGTTTTTACTGAAATCTGAGACTATGGCTAAGATATTAGAAGCCTTGCAGTCCAGGCCGGCATCTCAAGCCAGGGGCACTGTGGAATCATTGCCCCCTGGTCCCCCTCAGTTGGAACAGCAATGTCCTCCCGGGGTGTCTCATGGATCCCAGGGTGAGGTCTCTGACACGGACCGCAGCCCCAGACCGATTAAGCGAGCTCGCTATGAAATCCCCTCGACATCATCACAATGTTCAGGGTCTCAGCGAGAGGACTCTCTGTATGATGAAGCGGAGGTAGCTGATCAGGATTCTGATCCTGAAGCCGCTCTCAACCTTGACACTCCTGATGGGGACGCCATAGTGAATGATCTTATTGCGTCCATCAATGAAATGTTGGATATTTCTCCCTCAGCTCCTCCAGTGGAGGAGTCAGCTTCTCAGCAGGAGAAATTCCGTTTCAGGTTTCCCAAGCGTACAAAGAGTATGTTTCTGGACCACTCTGACTTCAGAGAGGCAGTCCAGAAACACCGAGCTTGTCCAGATAAGCGTTTTTCCAAGCGCCTTAAGGATACACGTTACCCTTTCCCCCCTGACGTGGTCAAGGGCTGGACTCAGTGTCCCAAGGTGGATCCTCCAATCTCCAGACTGGCGGCTAGATCCATAGTTGCAGTGGAAGATGGAGCTTCACTCAAGGATGCCACTGACAGACAGATGGAGCTCTGGTTGAAATCCATCTATGAAGCTATCGGCGCGTCTTTTGCTCCAGCATTCGCAGCCGTATGGGCACTCCAAGCTACCTCAGCTGGTCAGGCGCAAATTGACGCACTCACACGTACGTCTGCGCCGCAGGTGGCGTCCATAACCTCTCAAACGTCGGCATTCGCGTCCTACGCTATTAATGCTGTCCTGGACTCTGCGAGCCGTACGGCGGTTGCAGCCGCCAATTCGGTGGCAATACGCAGGGCCTTGTGGCTGCGGGAATGGAAGGCAGATTCGGCTTCCAAAAAAGTGCTTAACTGGATTGCCATTTTCTGGCGACCGTTTGTTTGGTGAGAGATTGGATGAAATCATCAAACAATCCAAGGGAAAGGAAACATCCTTACCCCAGGCCAAACCAAAAACACCCCAACAGAGGAGGGGACAGTCGAGGTTTCGGTCCTTTCGGGGTGCGGGCAGGTCCCAATTCTCCTCGTCCAAAAGGCCTCAGAAGGATCAGAGGAACTCCGACGCATGGCGGTCTAAATCACGCTCCGCCTCCCGAGCGAGCCGAGGCGCTTCTGCAGGCGGTGGGCATTCTGGAGGCAGAAGGAGTGGTGGTCCCGGTCCCTCTTCAGCAACAGGGTCACGGTTTCTACTCCAACCTGTTTGTGGTTCCAAAGAAGGACGGGTCCTTCCGTCCTGTTTTGGACCTAAAACTGCTCAACAAACACGTAAGGACCAGGCGGTTCCGGATGGAATCCCTCCGCTCCGTCATCGCCTCAATGTCCCAAGGAGATTTCCTAGCATCGATAGATATCAAGGATGCTTATCTCCACGTACCAATTGCTCCAGAGCATCAGCGCTTCTTGCGCTTCGCCATAGGAGACGAACACCTTCAGTTCGCGGCACTGCCGTTCGGCCTGGCGACAGCCCCAAGGGTTTTCACCAAGGTCATGGCTACAGTAGTTGCGGTCCTCCACTCTCAGGGTCACTCAGTGATACCTTACTTAGACGATCTGCTGGTCAAGGCACCCTCTCAAGAGGCATGCCAACACAGCCTCAACGTTACTCTGGAGATTCTCCAGAGTTTCGGGTGGATCATCAATTTTCCAAAGTCAAATCTGACACCGGTCCAATCGCTGACATATCTTGGCATGGAGTTTCATACTCTTCCAGCGATAGTGAAGCTTCCGCTGGACAAACAGCGTTCACTACAGACAGGGGTGCAATCTCTCCTTCAAGGTCGGTCGCACCCCTTGAGGCGCCTCATGCACTTCCTGGGGAAGATGGTGGCAGCAATGGAAGCAGTCCCTTTCGCGCAGTTTCACCTGCGTCCACTTCAATGGGACATCCTACGCAAGTGGGACAGGATGCCGAAGTCCCTGGACAGGGACGTCTCCCTCTCTCAGGCAACCAAAGCTTCCCTTCGGTGGTGGCTTCTTCCCACCTCATTATCGAAGGGGAAATCCTTCCTACCCCCATCCTGGGCGGTGGTCACGAAGGACGCGAGTCTGTCAGGGTGGGGAGCAGTTTTTCTCCACCACAGGGCTCAGGGTACGTGGACTCAGCAAGAGTCCTCACTTCAGATCAATGTTCTGGAGATCAGGGCAGTGTATCTTGCCCTAAAAGCATTCCAGCAGTGGCTGGAAGGCAAGCAGATCCGAATTCAGTCGGACAACTCCACAGCAGTGGCTTACATCAACCACCAAGGTGGGACACGCAGTCGGCAAGCCTTCCAGGAAGTCCGGCGGATTCTGCTGTGGGTGGAAGCCACAGCATCCACCATATCCGCAGTTCACACCCCGGACGTAGAAAACTGGGAAGCAGACTTTCTCAGTCGCCAGGGCATGGACGCAGGGGAATGGTCCCTTCACCCGGACGTGTTTCAGGAGATCTGTTGCCGCTGGGGGATGCCGGACGTCGACCTAATGGCGTCACGGCACAACAACAAGGTCCCAACATTCATGGCTCGATCTCAAGATCACAGAGCTCTGGCGGCAGACGCCTTAGTTCAGGATTGGTCGCAGTTTCGGCTTCCTTATGTGTTTCCTCCTCTGGCACTGTTGCCCAGAGTGTTACGCAAGATCAGGGCCGACTGCCGCCGCGCCATCCTCGTCGCTCCAGACTGGCCGAGGAGGTCGTGGTACCCGGATCTGTGGCATCTCACGGTCGGCCAACCGTGGGCACTGCCAGACCGACCAGATTTGCTGTCTCAAGGGCCGTTTTTTCCATCTGAATTCTGCGGCCCTCAACCTGAATGTGTGGCCATTGAGTCCTGGATCCTAGCGTCTTCAGGATTATCTCAAGAGGTCATTGCCACTATGAGACAGGCTAGGAAACCAACGTCCGCCAAGATCTACCACAGGACGTGGAAAATATCCCTGTCGTGGTGCTCTGCTCAGGGGTTTTCTCCCTGGCCATTTGCCTTGCCCACTTTTCTGTCCTTTCTTCAATCCGGATTGGAAAAGGGTTTGTCGTGAGGGATATTTCGCTCGCACGTCTTTCGCAGAAAGTGTTTTTTCTAGTAGCAGTCACCTCACTTCGGAGAGTGTCTGAGTTGGCAGCGTTATCATGCAAAGCTCCTTTCCTGGTGTTTCACCATGACAAGGTGGTTCTGCGTCCGGTTCCGGAATTCCTCCCTAAGGTGGTGTGAGGTAAATCCGGAGAGATGACGATAAATCATGATATTCAAGTATGTCAGGAAGCCCTCTCCTGGTGTCAACCCCCCTTTCCCCCACACAACTGGTTTAGCAACAAACTCCATGGCCATGTCCTGTGATATGGAAATTAGGTGGCTTTGGGACAATGGACACAGGATGACTCCCTGCCGTCACCCTGTAGTAGGAGCTGCTATCTAATTAGCAAGGCTCTGGAAATAGCCAGACAGAACGACTCCAGTAAAAAATGGTTCATATCTCGCAAGCCATATTTCCGATAAATATGGCAACCATAAAAATGGTGTCTCCGCATGTGGACGATGCCGGCACCCCCTTTTTATGGGAACAGGACATTGGGAAATGCCCCAGGCGTGATATCAGCCAATGGGGAACTGGCAGACAGGTCATGAGTCCCCTCGTTCTGTAGCTAAATTCATAACTGTCACAATGAGAGCATCGGCGTCCGCCTACGACGCTCCCAGGCAAAGTTATGGCCCATATTCCATGTTGGGATATTGTCCATAACTCAAGCCAGGGGTGGAGCAGTGCTCCCTGTGAGGTCACGAAGGTAGGAGGGGACCTGGATTTGGCCAGGTTGATAACCCTACTTCGGCCATTTTCCAAGGTTCTTCTGCTCGGGGGCCTGGTTGGGAAAGACCTGTGAGGGGGTTCCTGGAAACCTGGTCTACAGCGCCCCCCTGTGGCCAGACACACAAGGTAACTGATGTAATTGTATACCTGTTTGTAACCCATGCTTTATCTGTAACTGTACTCTGACATATGTATATTCTGTAGATTCCCTATTGTATATATTGTAGTTCTAGTGTGGCTTTAGGCGATTAAATTATATAATTAATCTTGGGCTGTTCTGTTATCTCGATCTTGAATCCCACGTCTGTGTGTTCGGCTAATAGTTACCGTAAATCGGTTGGTGGCAGCGAGTTGTGCCAAGGATTATTGTGGGGAGGCCAGTGAGATCCGGGAAGATATTATATATTCCGCCCGCGGAGGTCGGGGGAATATATACCCTACTCTCACCGGGGACCCTTCAATAATCGGCATAAGTAGTATAGCGGCCTCCTTGCTTATTGTCGGGCAATTCCATAATTGGCCTGACTATAAGAGGGGCGCTAGAGAGCGCGTCACGTGCTCTGTCTGTCGGTCGGGAGGTATAAAGTAGGGGTGACCCCCACTTGTTACCCCCCGATTGTGACGTACTGGTAGCCAGCGCGGGGGATTTCTGAGTGACCCCCCCGGTGGTTTGTGACCTATTGGTGGCATAGCGGTGGGATCGAGATAATAGTGTGTGTGAGTGTGAGACCCATACTCCCAGACACTAAAGACTGCCTGCAGCAGCTGTGGCTGCTGGGGTCTTCAGACTAGCTCAACACTAGAGTGTCAGAGTGCAGATACTGTAAGGTGTGTGGAGGCATCAGGTGTCAGTTCTGTGTCAGTGACCAAAGTCTGCAACAATGGCTGATAGCACCAGGAGCAAAGCCAAAGGAATGGCCGATGCTCAGGCCAGAGACGATGAGGAGGTTGTCCACGAGTCCTCCAGGAGCTCGACGCCAGAAAACAGCTCTGCAGAGGACATTGCACAACCGGGCACTGCTGGACAAGATGAGGAGCAGCTCGCCCAAGGGTCCTCAACGAGCCAGACGCCAGCCCTCCGCTCTGCAATGGACAGTGAAGCACCAGGCTCCGCAGCGGGCCGCAGATCACCACGTGCCATTCCACCGAGCCTGGGAGGCTCGGATAGCCTTCTTCAAATGGCTATGGCCCTACGCCAGGCTGGAGACCGGGAGGGCTACAAGGAACTCATGGCCGAGCGTGAGCGGCAAGCAGCGCGTGAAGAGCGCCAGGCAGAGCGTAACTACCAGCTGCAGCTAGCTCAGCTCCGGCCCTCATCAGCCACCCGTGACCTTCCAGACACCAAACTTCCAAAGGTCCGTGTTGAGGACTTCCCAGTGCTGGAGAAGGATGGAGACTTGGACTCTTTCTTGACTGCTTTTGAACGGACTTGCTTGCAGCATCATCTGAACAAGGACCAGTGGGCCAAATACCTGACCCCCCGTTTAAGGGGTAAGGCCCTGGATATCCTTGGGGACTTGCCTGCTGAGGCGGATCAGGGCTACGACACCATCAAGCGGGCCCTGATCCAACAGTACAACCTCACCCCGGAGTCCTACCGCAAGAAGTTCCGGACGCTGCAGAAGGGACCAAAGGACTCCTGGGCTGACCACCGGCGGGCACTTGCCCGAGCTGCCGACCACTGGACCCAAGGCCTGCAGCTTTCCACCGGACCGGAGATCCTGGACTTGTTCATCACGGAGCAACTCTTGTGGAACTGCCCTGAGGATCTCCGCCAGTTCATCCGAGACCAGAAGCCAAAGGGATCCACGGCTACAGCTGCCCTGGCAGATGACTACCCCAACAATCGGGCTCCTGAAGCCAGGAGAGCAGCCACCAGCAGCACCTGGAGAGGGGGTAAGATGAACTCTGCGACTGCCCCACCTGCCCCTAGACTGCAGGGGGTGTCCCCCTCAACTCCCCTCTCCAGGCCCGTGGCAGAACCAAGACGGTGCCACCAGTGCAACCTACCTGGACACTTCAAGGCCATGTGCCCTCAGCGTCCCAAGGCCCCGGCTCCGTCCCCGTCCCAAGGGCCGCCCAAGGTGTATTGTGTGGGTGGGGGTGGTGGTAGGTCCCTGGACAGCTTCCAACCTGTCACCGTCGGCCAGTCTGTGACCATAGGACTGCGAGACAGCGCCTCGGAGGTGACTCTGGTGCGGCCTGAGATGGTGTCCCCCCAAGACTTGATCCCTGGAAAAACCCTCGCTGTCTCCGGGATTGGAGGCATTGACCCGGCGCTGCCTGTTGCTGAAATTTATGTGGACTGGGGCGCAGGGCGAGGGGTGAGGGAGGTGGGGGTAACTGATCGGATCCCTGCAAACGTGCTACTTGGGACAGATTTGGGGCAAATAACCTCCCAGTTTGGCCCCGCCCCAAAGGCTGAACCTTCAGCCAGTGCTGACATGACTCCTGACAATGTTAATGTGTTATCTATGAATGATGTAAGGGAGGAGGGAGTGAACTCTGATATTTCTGCTTGCACAGACACCATAGACACACACACAGCTGCAGCTGTGACAGGGGAGGGGGTCAGAGAAAGGTGTGACAATGCCTCTACAAGTAACCAGCCTGTGAGCTGGGATCTGTTGCCCTCTGCAGGGATAAGCAGAGAGCAGGGTGCTGCAGGGGGAGGACCAGTGTGTGGGGTGGGGGCTACCACAGCAAATGTGGGGTCCCCAGAGATTTCACACCGGGGTTCTGTTGCTGCAGGAGGGGAACAGGCAGGTGAGATTGGGGCCGGTCCAGGAGCGGAAGTGCTCCCAGGTAAGATCTCGGTGCATGGTTCCCCCACAACCGGGGTGTCAGGAAGCCAGGTAGGTCTGCCTGAACCGGCGACTTGGTCAGGAACGGAGGAGGAGCAGGCACGACCCACGGTCGCAGAGGCTGTGGCCGCTGTCACCCGCAGTGGGAGTGCTGGAAGCCAAGGGGCCTCCTGGAGGTCCGATAGCTCTTCCCCTTCTGACCAAGTGGCAGCCGAGTCAGGTGGAGGCCAGGACACAGGTCCCGGGGTACTGACTGAAGATGTGACAGTCTCGTCGATTCTGGCCACATCTAGTCAGGAGTTTCAGGCAGCGTTAGAAGCTGACGACAGCCTGAAAGCTCTAAAGGAGCAGGCGGCACAGCCTCCCTCGGACTCGGACCCGGAGCGAGTGGTCTGGGACCAAGGACGGCTGTACCGGGCCACGGTCCAGCAGGGTTCACCGGAGGCGTGGCCCAGGGACCGACAGTTGGTGATACCCTATCCGTTCCGGACGGAGTTGCTGCGGATCGCACATGAGATTCCGATGGCCGGACACCTAGGGATCGCTAAGACCAAGGCCAGGTTAAACCAGCATTTCTACTGGCCAAAAATGGGGGCCGATGTGGCTGCCTACTGCCGTTCGTGTGAAACCTGTCAGAGAGTGGGGAAGGCGGGGCCACGCCCCAAAGCCCCACTGGTATCTCTGCCCATCATCGATGAGCCTTTCAGGAGGGTGGCTGTGGATCTGGTCGGCCCGCTGGCCATCCCCAGCAGCTCCGGGAAACGCTTCATACTGACGGTAGTGGACTATGCCACCCGGTACCCAGAAGCAGTGGCCTTGTCGTCCATTCGGGCTGACAAGGTGGCCACCGCATTGCTGGAGATTTTCTCCCGAGTGGGTTTTCCCCAGGAAATGCTCACCGACCGGGGGACCCAATTCATGTCCCAGCTGATGGAGACCCTCTGTAAGCAAGTCCAGGTGCGACATCTGGTGGCCAGCCCGTACCATCCACAGACTAATGGCCTGTGCGAGCGGTTCAATGGCACCTTGAAGCAGATGCTTAAGATGTTGGTCGACTCCCATGGGCGTGACTGGGAGCGGTATCTCCCACACCTGTTATTTGCTTACCGGGAGGTTCCACAGGCCTCAACCGGATTCTCACCGTTTGAGCTCCTGTACGGGCGACGTGTGCGGGGCCCCCTGGCTCTGGTGAAAGAGGCTTGGGAAGGGGATTTGGCCACCCCTGGAGTGTCGGTCATCGAGTATGTCATGCGCTTCCGGGACAAAATGCAGGCCTTGACGCAACTGGTACACGACAATATGGCTCAAGCCCAGGCCGATCAGAAGCGTTGGTACGACCAGAACGCTTGTGAGAGGACCTACCAAGTGGGTCAGAAGGTGTGGGTACTGGTCCCCGTACCACAGGACAAGCTTCAGGCAGCCTGGGAAGGCCCATACCTCGTGTACCAGCAGCTCAACCCTGTGACGTACCTGGTCACCCTGGACCCTGCCCGTGGAAGGCGGAAGCCCTTCCATGTGAACATGATGAAGGCACATCATGAGCGGGAGGCATGTGCACTCCCTGTGTGCAACCTGCCCGAGGAGGGAGAAGCGGAAACCCTCTTGGATATGCTAGCCCAGGTTAGGGCAGGCGGATCCATTGAGGATGTGGAGGTTGGCCACCAGCTCTTGGAGGACCAACGGTCCCAGCTGTGGGCCACCCTACACCCCTTCCGGGGGTTGTTTACCAACCAGCCCGGAAGGACTGACTTGGCTGTCCATCACGTGGACACTGGGGATCATCCCCCGATCCGGCGTTCAGCATATCGGGTCTCCCTGGAGGTGCAGCAACACATGCGCCAGGAGATTGACGAGATGCTGAACCTGGGGGTGATCCAGGCATCCAACAGCGCTTGGGCCTCGCCTGTAGTCCTCGTCCCTAAGAAGGACCGAACCACTCGGTTCTGCGTGGACTACAGGGGGCTCAATGCGGTCACGGTCGCCGATGCGTACCCAATGCCACGCATCGATGACCTGCTCGATCAGTTGGCCGGGGCTCAGTACCTGACCATCATGGATCTGAGCCGGGGATATTGGCAGATCCCCCTGACTCGCAAGGCCAGGGAACGCTCTGCCTTTATTACCCCATTTGGACTGTACGAGTCCACGGTGATGCCATTCGGGATGAGGAATGCCCCTGCCACTTTCCAGCGGATGGTCAACACCCTGCTCAAGGGATTTGAAGGGTACGCGGCCGCGTACCTGGATGACATTGCCGTCTTCAGTCCCACCTGGGAGGACCACCTAGAGCATCTAGCACAGGTGCTCAGGCGGATCCACCGGGCAGGTTTGACCATCAAGCCGGGAAAGTGTCAGCTGGCCATGAGCGAGGTCCAGTACCTCGGTCACCGGGTAGGTGGGGGAACGCTGAAGCCCGAGCCTGAGAAAGTGGAGGCCATCGCATCCTGGCCCACCCCCAGGACCAAGAAGCAGGTGATGTCCTTCTTGGGGACCGCTGGGTACTATAGGAGGTTTGTTCCACGCTATAGTAGCCTGGCAAAGCCCTTGACGGACCTCACCAAGAAGAAGCTGCCCTCTGCAGTCGATTGGACAATGGACTGCGAGACAGCCTTCCGGGCCCTAAAGGACGCCCTGTCCAGCCCGCCCGTGCTACAGGCAGCCGACTTCACGCGGCCGTTTGTAGTACAGACCGACGCCAGTGACTTCGGCCTCGGTGCGGTGCTCAGCCAGGTGGACTCTGCGAGCCAAGAGCACCCAGTCTTGTACCTGAGCAGGAAGCTGTTACCAAGGGAAGTGGCCTATTCTACAATGGAGAAGGAGTGCCTGGCCATAGTGTGGGCCCTGCAGCGTCTGCAACCCTATCTATACGGGCGCCACTTCATCGTGGAGACGGACCACAATCCCCTCAGCTGGTTGCACACCGTCTCTGGGACGAATGGGCGATTGTTGCGATGGAGCCTTGCGCTCCAGCAATACGACTTCACCATTCGCCACAAAAGGGGCCGTGACCACGGTAACGCAGACGGGCTGTCCCGACAAGGAGAGGTCGCGGACGGGCGCACGGGGGAACACCGGAGTGTGCTGCCCCCTAGCGCCCTCAAAAGGGGGGAGGTGTGAGGTAAATCCGGAGAGATGACGATAAATCATGATATTCAAGTATGTCAGGAAGCCCTCTCCTGGTGTCAACCCCCCTTTCCCCCACACAACTGGTTTAGCAACAAACTCCATGGCCATGTCCTGTGATATGGAAATTAGGTGGCTTTGGGACAATGGACACAGGATGACTCCCTGCCGTCACCCTGTAGTAGGAGCTGCTATCTAATTAGCAAGGCTCTGGAAATAGCCAGACAGAACGACTCCAGTAAAAAATGGTTCATATCTCGCAAGCCATATTTCCGATAAATATGGCAACCATAAAAATGGTGTCTCCGCATGTGGACGATGCCGGCACCCCCTTTTTATGGGAACAGGACATTGGGAAATGCCCCAGGCGTGATATCAGCCAATGGGGAACTGGCAGACAGGTCATGAGTCCCCTCGTTCTGTAGCTAAATTCATAACTGTCACAATGAGAGCATCGGCGTCCGCCTACGACGCTCCCAGGCAAAGTTATGGCCCATATTCCATGTTCGGATATTGTCCATAACTCAAGCCAGGGGTGGAGCAGTGCTCCCTGTGAGGTCACGAAGGTAGGAGGGGACCTGGATTTGGCCAGGTTGATAACCCTACTTCGGCCATTTTCCAAGGTTCTTCTGCTCGGGGGCCTGGTTGGGAAAGACCTGTGAGGGGGTTCCTGGAAACCTGGTCTACAGCGCCCCCCTGTGGCCAGACACACAAGGTAACTGATGTAATTGTATACCTGTTTGTAACCCATGCTTTATCTGTAACTGTACTCTGACATATGTATATTCTGTAGATTCCCTATTGTATATATTGTAGTTCTAGTGTGGCTTTAGGCGATTAAATTATATAATTAATCTTGGGCTGTTCTGTTATCTCGATCTTGAATCCCACGTCTGTGTGTTCGGCTAATAGTTACCGTAAATCGGTTGGTGGCAGCGAGTTGTGCCAAGGATTATTGTGGGGAGGCCAGTGAGATCCGGGAAGATATTATATATTCCGCCCGCGGAGGTCGGGGGAATATATACCCTACTCTCACCGGGGACCCTTCAATAATCGGCATAAGTAGTATAGCGGCCTCCTTGCTTATTGTCGGGCAATTCCATAATTGGCCTGACTATAAGAGGGGCGCTAGAGAGCGCGTCACGTGCTCTGTCTGTCGGTCGGGAGGTATAAAGTAGGGGTGACCCCCACTTGTTACCCCCCGATTGTGACGTACTGGTAGCCAGCGCGGGGGATTTCTGAGTGACCCCCCCGGTGGTTTGTGACAGGTGGTATCCCCTTTTCATCTCAATCAGGACATCTCCTTACCCTCGTTTTGTCCTCATCCAGTTCACCAATGTGAAAAGGATTTGCACTTGTTAGATCTGGTGAGAGCACTCAGACTCTACATTTCTCGTACGGCGCCCCTGCGCCGCTCGGATGCACTCTTTGTCCTTGTCGCTGGCCAGCGTAAAGGGACACAAGCTTCCAAATCAACCCTGGCTCGGTGGATCAAGGAACCAATTCTCGAAGCTTACCGTTCCTCGGAGCTTCCGGTTCCCTCAGGACTGAAGGCCCATTCTACCAGGGCCGTGGGAGCGTCCTGGGCCTTGCGACACCAGGCTACGGCTCAGCAGGTGTGTTAGGCAGCTACCTGGTCGAGCCTGCACACTTTCACGAAACACTATCAGGTGCATACCTATGCTTCGGCAGATGCCAGCCTAGGTAGGCGAGTCCTTCAGGCGGCAATTGCCCACCGGTAGGACGGAGCCGTTACGGCTCTATTATGAGGTAGTATTTACCCACCCAGGGACTGCTTTTGGACGTCCCAATTGTCTGGGTCTCCCAATTAGGAGCGACAAAGAAGGGAATTTTGTTTACTTACCGTAAAATTCCTTTTCTTCTAGCTCCAATTGGGAGACCCAGCACCCGCCCCTGTTTTTGTATACACATGTTGTTCATGTTAAATGGTTTCAGTTCTCCGATATTCCTTCGGATTGAATTTACTTTAAACCAGTTTATAATTTTTTTCCTCCTTCTGGCTTTTGCACCAAAACTGATGAGCCCGTAGCAGCACGGGGGGTGTATAGGCTGAAGGGGAGGGGCTTTACACTTTTAGTGTAATACTTTGTGTGGCCTCCGGAGGCATAGGTATACACCCAATTGTCTGGGTCTCCCAATTGGAGCTAGAAGAAAAGGAATTTACGGTAAGTAAACAAAATTCCCTTCTTTTGGAATGAGATTGAAGTGCGGGTCCACGTCTGGACCCCCGGCATGTCCCTTCTCACCCCACTGTGTCGGCGGTGTTGTAAGGTTGATTCCAAGGCTGGAACCTTACATGCCGTGCTCCTTCACCATCCCTTCTGGGCTCTGGCTCGAAGTGGGAGCCTGCACGGTCTCCATGCCTGGCAGGAGACCGGTCTCCATCCACAGCCCCTTGATGATCCTGCTGGACCGGAGCACTCATCCCCAGGGACCTGGCCCTGCGTCTCGGCAGCTAAGTACCTGAGACGTTTATATGTTGGGGGTCCCTGTGCTTTATTGTATGGGGAGAGTGTGCTTACTGTATTTATCTTGGCATTTCCGGCGGGTTCTCTAGCTGTTGCCCGAGAACCGCGCCGATGGTGCCTGCGCGTCGGCCTCGCCGCTCAAATTTAGGCCCCGGCTTTGCCGGAGGCCTAGTTTCTGTTCACTGCCCTCGCATGTCACTCATGCAGAGGGACAGGCACGGCTCCTCCCGGCGGCCGTCCTGCACAGGGGAGGGACACTCCCCACTGCTGTGCGTGTCTCCTCCCCTGTAGGTCTCTATAGCCCTCCAGATCCCGCTCTCCTACAGGAACGCCCCAAGTCCCACCCCCTCTCTTCGCTCCGGCGGCCATTTTCTCAGACAGGGTTCACTCTGCGCTGGCCTGCACTCTGCATCCCTGCTGAGGTGCTGTGCATTGGGGGTCCGGGCTTCGGGATCTGGAGGGCACACAACACCGCTGCCAGCGGTCTGGTAAGCCACAACCGGTCTCTGGTTATGGACCTCTGTATATACTCTCTGGGGTTCATTCTCTTGTAGAAGCTGTCCCCACTCCAGCAGCATGTCTCACACGAGGAGCAAGGCTCCAAAGCTTTATATTGTATGCGCTGCATGTAAGCTCCTGCTGCCTGAACTGAGCACATATCCACATTGTGATGTCTGCTTTAACTTGGCGGTGCCACAGCCTGGAGTGTCACCCCCAGTGGTCTCTCAGGCTGCTCCTGCTTCTGTGGCTGATCCC
Source organism: Anomaloglossus baeobatrachus (assembly GCF_048569485.1). Lineage (NCBI taxonomy): Eukaryota > Metazoa > Chordata > Amphibia > Anura > Aromobatidae > Anomaloglossus > Anomaloglossus baeobatrachus. Next base: position 199,298,313 of record NC_134361.1, read on the forward strand.
CCGGCCTGGGTAGAGTCCTTTTCTAGGTCTATCTCCCAGTCTTTTGCTGAGTCCATGGGACCTCTGTCCAGGACTTTGATGAATATGCATCAGCCCCTTTCACAGGGTGCCTCTACTGCTAAGGGTCCCTTAGGATCTTTATCTTCTGACCTCCGTCCACCGGAGCTCACAGAGGATTCATCATCAGGGCCCAGACCCCGTCCTCCTGAGAAGAGACACAGGGTTTCCTCTCCTTCCTCCTCCCGTGGCTCTGATTCAAGAGCTGACTCGCAGGAGGAGGAGGATGCCTTTACAGGGGGCTCGGAGGCTAACTCCATGTACCCCATTGATCTGTCCGAGAGTGACTCAGATCTTAGTGACTTGATTGCTTCTATTAATTCTGTACTGGATCTCAATCCGCCAGTATCAGAGGAGCAACCCTCTCTGGCAGAAAAGCACCAGTTTACCTCGCCTAAGAGAGCAAAGAGTGTGTTCTTTAACCACTCCAGTTTTCAGACCGCTGTGACCAAACCCAGGGCCTGTCCTGACAAACGCTTCCCAAAGCGTGGTTCTGATGACCGTTTTCCCTTTCCACCTGAGGTGGTCAAGGAGTGGGCTCATTCCCCAAAGGTAGACCCTCCGGTGTCTAGGCTATCAGCCCGGACCGTTGTGTCGGTGGCTGATGGCACCTCCCTTAAGGATTCCACTGACCGTCAGATTGACCTTCTGGCCAAATCTGTGTATGAAGCTGCGGGGGCCGCGTTTTCCCCAACTTTTGCAGCAGTGTGGGCTCTCAAAGCCATCTCTGCTTCTCTAGAGGAGATGCATTCCCTCACCAGGGAATCTATGCCCGAGATGGTTGCCTTAACTTCTCAAGCTTCAGCTTTTTCATCTTATGCCATGTCTGCCATGCTAGAGGCTGCTCACCGCACTGCGGTGGCTTCAGCTAATTCCCTCGCTATCTGCAGGATCTTGTGGCTTCGAGAGTGGAAGGCAGATGCTTCTTCAAAGAAGTACCTTGCTGGGCTCCCTTTTGCTGGGTCCAGGCTGTTCGGTGAACAGCTGGATGAAATTATTAAAGAAGCTACTGGCGGGAAGAGTACTTCCATGCCACAAACTAAAACAAAAAAAGGAAACCTGCCCAGGGTAGGAATCAGTCGAGGTTTCGCTCCTTTCGTTCCTCCAACTGGTCGTCCTCTAAGCCCTCCGCCTCGTCTGCTAACTCAGCTAAGGACCAGAAATCCAACTGGCGCCCAAAAGCGCGTCCGCAGAAGACCGCCGGAGGTGCTGCCACTAAGGCAGCCTCCTCGTGACTCTCTGCCCACTCCGGCAACGTCCTTAGTCGGTGGCAGGCTCTCCCACTTTAACGACGCTTGGTTTCAACACGTCTCCCATCAGTGGGTGAGAGAGATCTCCCACGGCTAAAGGATAGAATTCTCTTCCAGCCCGCCAAACAGATTTTTTCTCTCAACTCCCCCCTGCTCCAAGGCCGCCGCCTTCTCGCAGGCCGTGGCATCCTTGCAGGCCAATGGAGTATTTGTACCAGTTCCCGCCCGGGAACGGTTCAGAGGTTTCTACTCAAATCTCTTCCTAGTTCCCAAAAAGGACGGTACCTTCCGGCCCATCCTGGATCTCAAGCTTCTCAACAAGCATGTTCAGGTGCGGCACTTTCGCATGAAGTCTCTGCGATCAATCATTGCCTCAATGACCCAAGGGGATTTCCTGGCGTCCATCGACATCAGAGATGCCTATGTGCATGTGCCAATTGCAGTTTCACACCAGCGTTGGCTACGTTTTGCAATCGGAGAGGAACATTTCCAATTCGTGGCTCTCCCACATCCCGGGCTTGGAAAACTGGGAGGCAGATTATCTCAGCCGTCAAAGCGTGGACGGTGGCGAGTGGTCTCTGCACCCGGCAGTGTTTCAGTCAATCTGCCACAAATGGGGCACTCCGGACGTGGACCTAATGGCATCCCGTCACAACAACAAAGTTCCTGTTTACGTGGCTCGCTCCCACGATCCTCAGGCCTTCGCCGCGGACGCTCTGGTTCAAGACTGGTCCCAGTTTCGTCTGTCGTACGTGTTTCCCCCTCTAGCTCTCTTGCCCAGAGTCCTGCGCAAGATCAGAATGGAGGGCCGTCGAGTCATCCTCATTGCAACGGACTGGCCCAGGCGAGCTTGGTATCCGGACCTGCTCCACCTGTCCGTAGAGATGCCGTGGCATCTCCCGGACTGTCCAGACCTACTCTCGCAAGGTCCGTTTTTCCGCCCGAATTCTGCGGCTCTCAAATTGCCGGCGTGGCTCTTGAGTCCTGGATTTTGACGGCTTCTGGTATTCCTCCTGAAGTCATCTCCACTATGACTCGGGCCCGTAAGGCTTCCTCCGCTAAGATCTATCACAGGACTTGGAAAATTTTCCTGTCCTGGTGTCGCTCTACCGGCCATCCTCCTTGGCCATTCTCTTTGCCGACCCTTCTGTCTTTTTTTGCAGTCCGGTCTGCAGCTAGGACTGTCCCTCAACTCTCTCAAGGGACAAGGCTCAGCTCTGTCAGTGCTGTTCCAGCGGCGTCTCGCCCGGCTGGCTCAGGTCCGCACCTTCATGCAAGGCGCGTCTCACATCATTCCGCCGTATCGGCTGCCCTTGGATCCCTGGGACCTTAACTTGGTCCTCACGGTATTGCAGAAACCCCCTTTTGAGCCTCTTAAGGAGGTTTCTTTGTATCGTCTTTCTCAGAAGGTGGCCTTTCTGGTTGCCATAACTTCTCTCAGGAGAGTATCTGATTTGGCTGCGCTCTCTTCGGAGTCAGACTAAAAAAGGTTTCTTCAGCGCTCTATTGGGAGACCCAGACGATTGGGGTATAGCTACTGCCCTCTGGAGGCCACACAAAGCACTACATTAAAAGTGCAAGGCCCCTCCCCCTCTGGCTATACCCCCCCCCGTGGTATCACGGGTTCTCCAGTTTTAGCTTTGTGTGCGAAGGAGGTCAGACATTCCATGCATAGCTCCACAGATTTTAGTCAGCAGTAGCTGCTGACTATTTCGGATGGAAGAAAAGAGGACACATATAGTGTCCCCAGCATGCTCCCTTCTCACCCCTGGATGGTGTTGTAAGGTTGAGGTACCTATTGCTGGTACAGGGCTGGAGCCTGACATGCTGTTTTCCTTCCACATCCCCTTGTAGGGCTCTGTGGAAGTGGGATCCTGCCGGCCTCTCAGCTCTGACGCCGGGCTCCATCCACAGACCCATTAGAACCTGATGGAGACGGAGCAGGAGTACGATCAGGGACAGGCCCTGCATCATACAGGTACTCTGTGTCCCCGGCAGGCACAGACACACTCCGGGCTGGCTGGGTGTTGTAGTGCGCCGGGGACCGCAACGTTGGAGCTAGTGTCCCTACAGATTACTGGGGGATTGTTTGTGTATGGGAACGCAGCGCCGACCCCCTCTGGACCGGGCGGCGCTGCTGTGACTTGTGGTGCGCCGGGGATCCGCCGTCCGCGCTTTTACGGCGGCGGCGGTTATAAATTGAGTCCCCGGCTTTTTGGGCCTAGGACGCCGGCAGCTCCGATTCGTTCCCGCCCCCACCCTGTCATTCAGGGTAGGGGAGAGACGCTGTTCGCTAGCAGCGACGAGGGCTGGAGCCTGATTTACATGCTCCAGCCCTCACACTAGGCACAGAGGGAAGCAGGCTTCCCGCTCTTAGCCAGGAACGCCCAGGGCCCGCCCCCCTTCTCTCTCAGGACGCCGGCAGCCATTACATGCAGTCTGGCTGGAGGAAGGACGCAAGGCTCTGGGAGACCTGGACTAGGGGCTATCTGGCGACCACACACCCGCTTTTTAAGCGGGCGGTAAGCGAATTTTCTGTGCTGGTCCCTCTAGTGCCTCACGGTGTATCGGTGTACTGTGTAGGATATAGAGATATTGTATTTCTTGCACTGTAAGGTCGCTTCTGGCTGCATCTCCCAGATCACTCTGTGGAAGCAACAACATGCCATCCTCAAAACGCAAGCCTGCCAAGGCTAGGGCTGTGTATACTGCGTGTGCTGCATGTCGGGCTAATCTACCAGCAGGCTCCGATGACCCCCATTGTGTGCAATGCTCCGACCCGGTGCTGCTTCGCCAGCCGGAGTCAGGAGGGAGAGTGACCCAGGCTGAGACGCCTGTAAGTCCTGCCCCGGTGACAGGGACAGACTTTGCAGTTTTTGCTGATAATATGTCTGTCTCTATGGCAAAAATCCTTGAAACCTTGCAATCTATGCATGGGGCTCAGTCTTTGGGCACGGCGAGGCCTCTGTCCTCAGGTCCCCCTCACTTGGAATTAATCCAGCCCACAGGGGAGTCCCCGGCTTCACAGGCCGAGGATTATGACTCAGATGATAGCCCCAGCCACCCTAAGCGAGCTCGCTGGGAAAGACCCTCGACGTCATCACACTGCTCAGGGTCTCAGCGCAATCAGTCTCCCTGTGATGTGTCTGATGAGAGTGATCAGGAATCCATTCCTGGAACCCCTCTCAACCTGGATACCCCTGATGGGGATGCCATGGTAAACGACCTTATCTCAGCCATCCTTAGGCTGTTGGATATTTCTCCCCCAGCCCCTTCAGCAGAAGAGGCGGCTGCGGAGCAGGAGAAGTTTCCTTTATCCCAAGCGTAAATTGAGTGCTTTGTTGGATCACGCTGACTTCAGAGAATCAATCCAGAAGCACGACGCTCACCCAGAAAGGCGTTTCTCTAAACGATCTAAAGATACGCGTTTCCCTTTCCCCCCTGACGTGGTCAAGCGCTGGACACAGTGTCCAAAGGTAGACCCCCCGATTTCCAAACTCGCAGCTAGGTCCATAGTTGCAGTGGAGGATGGCGCTTCACTTAAAGATGCCAATGACAGACAGATGGACCTTTGGTTAAAATCTGTCTATGAAGCTATAGGCGCGTCGTTTGCTCCGGCATTCGCAGCCGTATGGGCACTCCAGGCTATTTCAGCTGGCTTAGCAAAAGTGGATGCTATCATACATCCAACAGTGCCGCAAGTGGCGCATCTTACCACGCAGATGTCGGCGTTTGCGTCTTACGCTATCAATGCGGTCCTAGAATCTACCAGTCGCACCTCAATGGCGTCCGCCAATTCGGTAGTTTTGCGCAGAGCCTTGTGGTTAAAGGACTGGAAAGCAGATGCTGGTTCCAAAAAATGTTTAACCAGTTTGCCTTTATCTAGAGAGACTGTTTGGCGAGCCATTGGCTGATATCATTAAGCAGTCTAAGGGTAAAGACTCCTCTTTACCACAACCCAGAACAACCAAACCTCAGCAGAAAAAGTGGCAGCAGAGGTTTCAGTCCTTTCGAGGTTCGGGCAAGACACCATTTACCTCGTCCAAAGGGACTCAGAGGACGCAAAGAAACTCAGATTCGTGGCGGGCTCACACGCGCCCCAAGAAAGCAAATGGAGGTACCGCTTCCAAAGCGGCTACCTCATGACTTCCAGCCCCCTCCCTCCGCATCGCCGGTCGGGGGCAGGCTCTCCCGCTTTTCCGGCATTTGGATGTCACAGGTCAAAGACCGGTGGGTGACGGACATTTTGTCTCGCGGGTACAGAATCGAGTTCAATTCTCGTCCTCCAGCTCGGTTCTTCAGAACCTCCCCACATCCAGACCGAGCAGATGCTCTGCTGCAGGCGGTGGGCTCCCTAAGAGCGGAAGGAGTGGTGATCCCAGTCCCTCCTCAGGAACAAGGGCAAGGGTTTTACTCCAATCTCTTTGTGGTTCCAAAAAAGGACGGCTCGTTCCGTCCTGTTCTGGACCTAAAACGGCTCAACAAACATGTGCACGCCAGGAAGTTCCGGATGGAAACCCTGCGTTCTGTCATTGCCTCAATGTCCAGAGGAGACTTCCTTGCCTCAATAGACATCAAAGATGCTTATCTCCACGTGCCAATTGCTACAGAACATCAACGTTTTCTACGTTTTGTGATAGGAGACGACCATTTTCAGTTCGTAGCTCTGCCATTTGGTCTGGCAACAGCCCCACGGGTCTTCACCAAGGTCATGGCGGCGGTGGTAGCAGTCTTGCACTCTCAGGGACACTCGGTGATCCCTTACCTAGACGATTTATTGGTCAAAGCTCCCTCTCAAGAGGCATGTCAGCACAGCCTGAATGCTACGCTGGAGACCCTACAGTCTTTCGGATGGATCATCAACTTTCCAAAGTCGATCCTATCACCGACTCAATCACTAACGTATCTTGGCATGGAGTTTCATACTCTAGCAGCGATAGTGAAGCTTCCGCTGAACAAGCAGCGGTCACTACAGACAGGGGTGCAATCTCTTCTGCAGGGCCAGTTGCATCCCTTGCGGCGCCTCATGCATTTCCTAGGGAAGATGGTGGCAGCCATGGAAGCAGTTCCCTTTGCGCAGTTTCATCTGCGCCCACTTCAATGGGACATTCTCCGCCAATGGGACGGGAAGTCAACGTCCCTGGACAGGAAAGTCTCGCTTTCCCAGACGGCCAAGGACTCCCTACAATGGTGGCTCCTTCCCACCTCATTGTCTCAGGGAAGATCCTTCCTGCCCCCATCCTGGGCAGTAGTCACGACAGATGCGAGTCTGTCAGGGTGGGGAGCAGTATTTCTCCACCACAGGGCTCAGGGGACGTGGACTCCGCAGGAGTCCACCCTTCAGATCAATGTTCTGGAGATCAGAGCAGTGTATCTTGCTCTACTGGCCTTCCAACAGTGGCTGGAAGGAAAGCAGATCCGAATCCAATCGGACAACTCCACAGCGGTGGCATACATCAACCACCAAGGAGGGACGCGCAGTCGGCAAGCCTTCCAAGAAGTCCGGCGCATTCTAATGTGGGTGGAGGACAGAGCATCCACCATATCCGCGGTTCACATCCCAGGCGTAGAAAACTGGGAAGCAGACTTCCTCAGTCGCCAGGGCATGGACGCAGGGGAATGGTCCCTTCACCCGGACGTGTTTCAGGAAATCTGTCGCCGCTGGGGAGTGCCGGACGTCGACCTAATGGCATCCCGGCACAACAACAAGGTCCCGGCATTCATGGCGAGGTCGCGCGATCAAAGAGCTCTGGCGGCAGACGCCTTGGTTCAAGATTGGTCGCAGTTTCAGCTCCCATACGTGTTTCCGCCTCTGGCGCTCTTGCCCAGAGTGCTACGCAAGATCAGATCCGAGTGCAGCCGCATCATACTCGTCGCTCCAGACTGGCCGAGGAGGTCGTGGTATCCGGATCTGTGGCATCTCACGATCGGTCGACCGTGGTCACTGCCAGACCGACCAGACTTACTGTCCCAAGGGCCGTTTTTCCATCAGAATTCTGCGGCCCTGAACCTGACTGTGTGGCCATTGAGTCCTGGATCCTAGCATCTGCAGGATTATCTCAAGGAGTCGTTGCCACAATGAGACAAGCTAGAAAGTCGAATTCGGCTAAGATCTACCACAGAACGTGGAAGATTTTCTTATCCTGGTGCTCTGCTCAGGGAGTGTCTCCCTGGCCATTTGCATTGCCCAAGTTTCTTTCCTTCCTGCAATCGGGGTTAGAAAAGGGCTTGTCGCTCAGCTCCCTTAAAGGGCAAGTTTCGGCACTATCCGTGTTTTTTCAGAAGCGTCTAGCACGTCTTTCTAAGGTGCGCACGTTCCTGCAGGGGGTCTGTCATATTGTGCCCCCGTACAAGCGGCCGTTAGATCCATGGGATCTGAACAGGGTACTAGTTGCTCTCCAGAAGCCGCCCTTCGAGCCTCTGAAGGAAGTTTCCTTTTCTCGGCTGTCACAGAAAGTGGCGTTTCTTGTTGCGATCACATCGCTTCGGCGAGTGTCTGAGCTGGCAGCTCTGTCATCCAAGGCTCCCTTCCTGGTGTTCCACCAGGACAAGGTAGTGCTGCGCCCTATTCCGGAGTTTCTCCTTAAAGTCGTATCCTCTTTTCATCTTAATCAGGATATATCCTTGCCTTCGTTTTGTCCTCATCCGGTTCACCGGTATGAAAAGGACTTACGTTTGCTAGATCTGGTGAGAGCACTCAGAATCTACATTTCCCGCACGGCGCCCATGCGCCGTGCCGATGCACTTTTTGTCCTTGTCACTGGTCCGCGCAAGGGGTTGCAGGCTTCTAAAGCCACCCTGGCTCGATGGATTAAAGAACCAATTCTAGAGGCCTACCGTTCTGCGGGGCTTCCGGTTCCTTCAGGGCTAAAAGCCCACTCAACCAGAGCCGTGGGTGCGTCCTGGGCATTACGTCACCAGGCTTCGGCTCAACAGGTGTGCCAGGCAGCTACCTGGTCCAGTCTGCACACTTTCACCAAGCATTATCAGGTGCATACCTATGCTTCGGCGGATGCCAGCTTAGGTAGAAGAGTCCTGCAGGCGGCAGTGACACCCCCGTAGGGGAGGGCTGTTTTGCAGCTCTAACATGAGGTATTTCTTTACCCACCCAGGGACAGCTTTTGGACGTCCCAATCGTCTGGGTCTCCCAATAGAGCGCTGAAGAAGAAGGGAATTTTGTTACTTACCGTAAATTCCTTTTCTTCTAGCTCTTATTGGGAGACCCAGCACCCGCCCTGTTGTCCTTCGGGATGTTTTTTTGTTGTTTGCGGGTACACATGTTGTTCATGTTGAACGGTTTTTCAGTTCTCCGATGTTATTCGGAGTTAATTTGTTTAAACCAGTTATTGGCTTCCTCCTTCTTGCTTTGGCACTAAAACTGGAGAACCCGTGATACCACGGGGGGGGTATAGCCAGAGGGGGAGGGGCCTTGCACTTTTAATGTAGTGCTTTGTGTGGCCTCCAGAGGGCAGTAGCTATACCCCAATCGTCTGGGTCTCCCAATAAGAGCTAGAAGAAAAGGAATTTACGGTAAGTAACAAAATTCCCTTCTTTTCATCGAGACAAGGTGGTTCTCCGTCCGACTCCGGACTTTCTTCCTAAGGTGGTCTCTCCTTTCCACCTTAACCAGGACATTACCCTACCTTCCTTCTGTCTGGCTCCTGTTCATCGCTTTGAGAAGGCGCTGCATACTCTAGATCTGGTGCGTGCTCTCCGGATTTGTGTCTCGCACCGCTGCTCTTAGGCGGTGCACCTCTCTTTTTGTGTTAACCACAGGTCGGCGCAAGGGCCTCCCTGCTTCTAAGCCGACCTTAGCCCGTTGGATTAGATCGACCATTTTGGACGCCTACCAGAGTACTCAGGTGCCTCCACCGCCGGGGATCAAGGCACATTCGACCAGAGCTGTCGGTGCCTCTTGGGCTTTTAGGCACCAGGCTACGGCTCAACAAGTCTGTCAGGCTGCCACTTGGACTAGCCTGCATACCTTCTCGAAGCACTACAAAGTGCATGCTCATGCTTCGGCAGATTAGAGCTTGGGCAGACGCATCCTTCAGGCGGCTGTCGCCCACTTGTGAAGTTAGGTTCTGCCTACTTCTTAGTTTTTCTGTTTATTCCCACCCAGGGACTGCTTTGGAACGTCCCAAGGTCTGGGTCTCCCAAAGGAACGATAAAGAAAAAGAGAATTTTGTTTACTTACCGTAAATTCTTTTTCTTATAGTTCCGTATTGGGAGACCCAACACCCTCCCTGTTGCCTGTTGGCAATTTCTTGTTCCGCGTGTTATCACCGGCTGTTGTCGTGCACAGAGTCTCCGGTTGTTCCGGCTCTTGCTCTGTTCTACTTGTGGGTGGCTATTCTCCTTCAGCTTTTGCACTAAACTGGCTGGGTCTGCTCACCAGGGGGTGTATAAGCTCAGAGGGAGGAGCTACACTTTTAAGTGTAGTACTTTGTGTGTCCTCTGGAGGCAGAAGCTATACACCCATGGTCTGGGTCTCCCAATACGGAACTATAAGAAAAAGAATTTACGGTAAGTAAACAAAATTCTTTTTTTTTTTTTATTTTGGTCTAAGGGGGAAACTTTTCTTTTTGCAGAGACTGACAAGCCAATCTGGCTGTCAGTGGTGAGTCTTATAGCTGCAATGCTCCTCTGGGTAATATTCAAATTGTCTCTTCAGGGAGGAAGGAGACAAACTCTAGCGCCACCTATTGGAAGTAGCTATCTTTAAAAGTCAAAAGTGGCCCTTTAAGGAGCCTTTTCATATGACCTAGGATTTATACCAGATCAGAACCTCAATTTGCGGACACTGTGTTTCGTGATGATTGTTCCTCGTCAGTGCAAAGTATGAGATCTGATCTGGTTGAATGAGAGGCTAAAGTGCGGTCTAAGGGAAGAACTTTTCTCCTTGCGGAGACTGACATGATCTGGCATAAATCCTAGGTCATATGAGAGGGCTCGTTAAAGGGCCACTTTCGACTTTTAGGATTGCTACTTTCAATAGGTGGCGCTAGAGTTTGTCTACTTTATACCTGAAGAGACAATTTTAATGTTTTGATTGTTATATTGTTTAATAATAATAATAATAATAATAATATATAATTCTGATGTTATTAAAAGAATATATATATTTTTTTCTTCTCTCCTCTTTCGCTCACCCCCTTCTCGTGTTCTCCCTCCTCTCTCGGGTTCTCCCCTTTCTCTCGGGTTCTCCCCCTTCGCTCGGGTTCTCCCCCCTTCTTCGCTCGGGTTCTTCCCCCCTTCTTCGCTCGGGTTCTTCCCCCCTTCTTCGCTCGGGTTCTTCCCCCCCTTCTTCGCTCGGGTTCTTCCCCCCTTCTTCGCTCGGGTTCTTCCCCCCTTCTTCGCTCGGGTTCTTCCCCCCTTCTTCGCTCGGGTTCTTCCCCCCTTCTTCGCTCGGGTTCTTCCCCCCTTCTTCGCTCGGGTTCTTCCCCCCTTCTTCGCTCGGGTTCTTCCCCCCTTCTTCGCTCGGGTTCTTCCCCCCTTCTTCGCTCGGGTTCTTCCCCCCTTCTTCGCTCGGGTTCTTCCCCCCTTCTTCGCTCGGGTTCTTCCCCCCTTCTTCGCTCGGGTTCTTCCCCCCCCTTCTTCGCTCGGGTTCTTCCCCCCCCTTCTTCGCTCGGGTTCTTCCCCCCCCTTCTTCGCTCGGGTTCTTCCCCCCTTCTTCGCTCGGGTTCTTCCCCCCCCTTCTTCGCTCGGGTTCTTCCCCCCCCCTTCTTCGCTCGGGTTCTTCCCCCCCCTTCTTCGCTCGGGTTCTTCCCCCCCCTTCTTCGCTCGGGTTCTTCCCCCCCTTCTTCGCTCGGGTTCTTCCCCCCTTCTTCGCTCGGGTTCTTCCCCCCTTCTCTCGAAAGTCCCTACAAGTGAAATTGATGCATCCACTATTAAACTGTCCTCACAGCAGTATCCTCTTTATGTTGCAGTGTCTGACGTAGCCATGGAAAGCAGCCCAGGTCCTTCCACCTCTGCAGATCCTCGGCCCATGACCACAAGCAGTAGTGCAGGGAGTTTAGTAATGCCACGCTCTGGTAAGGATTCTCATCATTGCAGAAAAAAAATCACTGTACCCCTCCAGATTAGAGGGGGGCACACCTTTTTACCAGGCGACATTTTTTTTTTTTTTGCTTTTGCAGGGGTGCAGTGCATTCCACAAAGAGCAGCCTTGTTGAAATCTATGCTAAATTTTTTGAAGAAAGCGATTCAGGATCCGGCTTTCTCAGACGGAATTCGGCATGGTAAGCTTTTTCTTAAAGATTTTACTAAATTATAACGGCCTGATCTTCTGAGAAAACACGTGATACATTTTTTATTTTTTCCCCTTTTAATTATTAGTAATGGATGGAACGCTTCCGACCTCCCTGAAACACATAATCAGTAATGCAGAGTATTACGGCCCGTCCCTCTTCTTGCTGGGTAAGTCTCAAACAGGAGCCGGGCTACTTAAAGACGACGTCTCCGTCCATGGGGATATTACAGAGTTGTGTGATGAGGCCTTGTGTGTTCTTGCAGCTACTGAAGTGGTAACGGTCTTCGTGTTTCAAGAGCCCTCCCTCCTCTCCTCTCTCCAAGACAATGGCCTGACTGATGTAATGCTGCACGCTCTCCTTATAAAAGATGTAAGAATCTTGCTATATGTCTTTTTTTTTTTTTTTTTTTTTTCTTTTTCTGTACCCTTTTCACCTATTTGACCAATAAGTGCATTTACTGACTTGTTCCCCCTTCCCTTTTTTTTAGGTACCTGCTACCCGGGAGGTTCTAGGCTCCCTTCCAAATGTTTTCAGTGCACTTTGTCTGAATGCCCGCGGTTTGCAGTCGTTTGTGCAGTGCCAACCTTTCGAAAGACTTTTTAAAGTGTTGCTATCACCAGACTACCTTCCTGCGATGAGGAGAAGACGTAGCTCAGATCCTTTAGGTGAGTGACCAGTAAGACACAAGGCTGTGATCACGGAGTACCGGCATTGGTTTTCAGAAAACTAAATCTTACGGTTCCAACCTATTTAACATTTACTGCCAAGCTTATAGATCGTGTCTTATGATCTTTATCATTACGTATCTTGTTTTTTTCTTGACCTGTTAGAGTATTTTTTAGACGTGGTTACCCCATATATATCGTATTTTCTAGTTTGTAAGATTTCCCCCCCCCCCCCCCCCCTAAACTGGGGGAAAAATGGGGTACATCTTACAAACCGCATGTGGCTTACCAGGGCGGCAGTGGTGGTGTAGGGTCGGCGATACGGAGGGCTTGGAGGGGGGGTATCACTGCAGTGGAGCAGCTTCGGAGGGTCAGTGTGAGGCAGCAGACGTTGGGCAATATTGCAGACTCGTAGGGTCTCACGGCGGTGGGCTCGGAGGAAGGGTGGTCGTGGCTCAAGAGGTTCCGTGTGCGGCAGCAGAGGGGTGGCAATACTGTGGGTTCGTGTGGCGGCAGGCGCCATTGATCTGCAGGCTTCTTTGAATCGCCGGTGGTTGACGCAATGGACTTCAAGAAAATGGCCGCGGATACCAATCTGCTCATGCGCAGCCTACACTTGTCATTTTCTTGAAATCCAATGTGTAAACAGCCGGCGATTTAGTGGAGCCCGCAGTCTGCCGGCAGATCAATGGTGCTTGCCGCCACAACACCCCACGAGCCCACAGTATCGCCGACCCTCCACTGCCGCTCACAGATCCACTTGAGTCACCGCTGCACCCCCTCCACCAAGCCCGCTGACAGATCAATGGCACCCGCCGCCGTGACACCACACGAGCCCGCAGTATCGCCGATCATCCGTCCATTGACCCGCTTGATCCGCGACACCCCCTCTTCCCCGCAGCATCGCCTTCCCTGCCTCCTGTGACCTTCCTGAGCCATGACACCCCCTCTTCCGAGCCTGCATCACCTTCCCTGCCTTCTGTGACCTTCCTGAGCCATGACACCCCCTCTTCCGAGCCTGCAGCCTCGCCTACCCTGCCTCCTGTGACCTTCCTGAGCCATGACACCCCCTCTTCCGAGCCTGCAGCCTCGCCTACCCTGCCTCCTGTGACCTTCCTGAGCCATGACACCCCCTCTTCCGAACCTGCAGCCTCGCCTACCCTGCCTCCTGTGACCTTCCTGAGCCATGACACCCCCTCTTCCGAGCCTGCAGAATCGCCTTCCCTGCCTCCTGTGACCCTGCTGAGCCATGACACCCCCTCTTCCGAGCCTGCAGCCTCGCCTACCCTGCCTTCTGTGACCTTCCTGAGCCATGACACCCCCTCTTCCGAGCCTGCAGCCTCGCCTACCCTGCCTCCTGTGACCTTCCTGAGCCATGACACCCCCTCTTCCGAGCCTGCAGCCTCGCCTACCCTGCCTCCTGTGACCTTCCTGAGCCATGACACCCCCTCTTCCGAACCTGCAGCCTCGCCTACCCTGCCTCCTGTGACCTTCCTGAGCCATGACACCCCCTCTTCCGAGCCTGCAGAATCGCCTTCCCTGCCTCCTGTGACCCTGCTGAGCCATGACACCCCCTCTTCCGAGCCTGCAGCCTCGCCTACCCTGCCTCCTGTGACCTTCCTGAGCCATGACACCCCCTCTTCCGAACCTGCAGCCTCGCCTACCCTGCCTCCTGTGACCTTCCTGAGCCATGACACCCCCTGTTCCGAGCCTGCAGAATCGCCTTCCCTGCCTCCTGTGACCCTGCTGAGCCATGACACCCCCTCTTCCGAGCCTGCAGCCTCGCCTACCCTGCCTCCTGTGACCTTCCTGAGCCATGACACCCCCTCTTCCGAGCCTGCAGCCTCGCCTACCCTGCCTCCTGTGACCTTCCTGAGCCATGACACCCCCCTCTTACGAGCCTGCAGCCTTGCCTACCCGGCCTCCTGTGACCTTCCTGAGCCACTCCAACTCCACCGCTCCTCACTGGTGGGCATATATAAGCCGAACCCTTATTTTGAAAGGAAAAATTTTTTTTTTTTTCCTATTTTCTTCCTTCAAATTTGGGGTGCATCTTATAAAAGGAAAAATACGGTATATATTATATTCTATATTTAAAGTCCATCGGACGTCCCGATTTTTCTCTAAACCACCTCTAAGCCCCTGCTGAAGAGACCTGTAGTGCAGCATAGGACATAGCTCTCTTCAGGTCTCTCGCGGAGTGATTAAGAGGCCCGTGGTCTCTTCCAGCTTTGACCTCTCTCCGGTCTCCTGCAGGCGATACGGCCTCTAACCTGGGCAGTGCTGTGGATGAGCTGATGAGGCACCAGCCCACGTTAAAAACAGACGCCACCACTGCTATTATTAAGGTAAGGCTGACGCAATGTCCTAAAAATCAGTGGGGTCTGGAGTGTCGGACCGGTGGTCTGAGTGTCTTGTCATTTCTTTTTTAGCTCTTAGAAGAAATATGCAATCTCGGTAGGGACCCAAAGTACATTTGTCAAAAGCCATCCATTCAGAAGGCCGATGGCACAGCCACTGCCCCTCCACCCCGGTCTAACCACGCGGCAGAGGAGGCCTCCAGCGAGGACGAGGAGGAGGAGGAAGTGCAAGCTATGCAAAGCTTCAGTGCAACTCAGCAAAGCGAAGTGGAACCAAGCCAACAGTAAGCGTCCTCTTATTGTAAGGATAATGGGCACTTAAAGGGCTGCTTTGTTTTTATATGCGTCCCGAATTACTTACACCTCCTCAAGTAGTGCTCAAGGCAGTCATAGGGATTGGCTTACCGGTGGGAGCTTGGTCACCATCGATCTCACATGCCTCATGAAGCTGCCTTGGAGGCTCCTATCTCGTAGCATGGGAAGGCACCAAGAGGCATCTCTGTCAAGGATTTCCACAATTTTAGGGGCATTTTGGGCAGTCCAAGAGCCAATAGGATGACTGTGATCCCTGTCACATTGATCATCTTAAGCATTAGAGGAAGGAGCAAGGAATACGCATAAAGCAAAGTGAGGAGTGGCGTTCTTGGGATTACAGGCTGTGCTACCTTTTGGTTAATTTCTTAGGTGCCCCAATACTTGGAGTTGGGCGAGACATTGGGATGAAAGGATATGTTGCTTAAAGTCGTAAGATGGAGAGGGAAAGCCTGTGTTTGGTTATAATAGCCATGGGTCGTGTGACATAGAAAGCTGGATAGGCCTGTCCGTTCTCAAAAGTGGTCTTCCAGAGTGGTATTTAAGCCAAGGAGAATGGCTCAATGGCTGTAACCATCTTGCTCTCAGATCTTTGTGTTGAAATGGAGAGGATAGTTTAATGAAATGCCGACTTCCATTTTAAAGTGGTTTTCTTGTCATATGAGAGCAGTACATTTGCCCCTGATGTGTTGAATAGACCGGAGGGGGCGCTCTCTCCACTCCGGAGGGGGCTCTTGACCGGAGGGGGCTCTTGACCGGAGGGGGCTCTTGACCGGAGGGGGCTCTTGACCGGAGGGGGCTCTTGACCGGAGGGGGCTCTTGACCGGAGGGGGCTCTCTCTCCACCCCGGAGGGGGCTCGCATCCTGAAAGTAATGAGGCAACCTACCCACCAAAGGTTCGAGCTGGAGAAGAGCCTCTGGCCAATTCTAAACATGCCAAACAGTTACCGGCTTCGCCAATCGATCATTTTGGTGGGTCATGTTCTCAGCTTCAAGCTTTTCTGGCACGCTTGGACACTTCCTTGAAGACCCAAGCTGACATAAAGCCTGAGCATGGAGCATTACAACCAGGTGCTGTGATACCGGATCTGGGGGAACCTCAGCATTGTTGAGGCAGGTAAAATCCATCCGAGGAAGAATGCAAAATCTAGAAGTGTCATTTGTGGAGATGCACATTTAGGAGACTACATTGTTTACCCCTTTCCTGTTGACCAAAGACTTTTGGGTTTTGGACACTCCTGTCATGATGTTTCCATTTTCTGGCCAGGACTTTAGAATACCCTGAGTAGTTACCGAAGGGTTTTTTTTGAGGAGTGGATTCTTGAAGGATTCCTCCTCCTCCTCTGAGGCAGATTCCTCTGCATCTTTGATTTGTGTGGTGTTCAGTGGGGAAGAGGGGGTGCGAAATGAGGGCTCCTGAAATGGGCCTATATCATTGTGCCAGATGTGTGTGGTAATCGATGGGAAGTATTGGTACAGAAAGATGGCAGAAGGGAAGAGGATTAGAGAAGGATATACAGGTTCATGGGGTATTCTGAAGGGGACTACCAGATCTGTGGGGTCCAGTCATTCTCCAGAAGAGTGGACTAGTGTGAATGGAGTGTGCATTAGAACGAGGGCTCCTAACTATGGCACTGCAGATATCTGCTCTGGCATTGGGGTTGGTGTCATACCCATGACTGCCAGAAATCTAAATAAATCAGTATATATCCTTTTGCACGTTCCTTCCGATACTTGCTCTGCCCTATTTTGATGGTGGCCTGTCTTTCTCAACCCTTAGGACAAGAAGCACATACATTATTGTGTTAGTAATATTCCCTTTCTTTTACAGTGTTGTAGGAACCGAAGAAAGAATCCCAATTCCTCTCATGGACTACATTCTCAACGTGGTGAGTTTCATAGCAAGCTTTTAATCCATCCCTAAATTATCCCCTTACCTGGGGGCCGTGCTGCGATCCCCTGCACAAGGGCAATCAGAGCGGTGAAGGCCGTCCCGCTCATCATATATGGACAACCTAGCATCACTTGTCTTGAGGATCGATGCTGACCATTGTATTACACACTTCACAGATGAAATTTGTGGAATCCATACTGAGCAACAACACAACCGATGATCACTGCCAGGAGTTTGTGAGCCAGAAGGGTCTCCTGCCCCTGGTCACCATACTGGGCCTTCCTAACCTACCGATTGACTTCCCTACCTCTGCTGCTTGCCAGGCTGTGGCCGGAGTGTGCAAATCTATCCTGGTATGTAATTTTTGCATTTAATGTGTACAAACATCACGTTCCGAAACCCAGGGGCCCAATGCTCCCATGTATTAAATCAAAACTGCATCTAAAGCCTATAGTTGTTTGTCAAACCATGTTATCTAAAATTAAAGGGTTAATCCTCCATCTACATAGATAGGGCTTGTAAATGCAAGCAATTTTGCATTAAACTTCTTACTCTCCGTTCTTGAGATATTAACACTTCCGTGGTTGTTTACAGCTCATTGCCTTGGTGACCGACCACCACAAATAAGCAGCAGAATGTCAGTGTTTAAAAGCTATCTTCTGTTTGCGCTTCTAAACAGTGTGTTGAAGCTGACCAGGATTACACAGGTGCTTGCAGCGGTGGTCTGTCTCCTAGGCAACTAAGTGTAAACAGGTGTTCATGTATCAAAACGGCTGCAAATATTCATTAGCAGAAAATTGCAAAAAGTCCTTGTCTCTTTACATGAGCTACCTGACAATATCCATCTAAGGCTACTTTCACACTTGCGTTGTGTGGCATCCGTTGAAATCCGCCGCCTTGAGGAATTACGGTAACCGTTGCAGGAATCAGTTTATTCCTCATAGGCTTCTATTAAGGGCGGATTGCAACGGATGGTCTTGCGTTGCATCCTCCCCGCGGCGCATCAGTCGTTTATTGACCGGGTGGGAGGAACGCACAATGTAATGTTTCTTTGTCGCTGTAAAAAAAAAAAAGCACTCCGCAGGATTCTGTCAGGATCCGTTAAGAGGCATAATGTGTTTGGTGCTGGATTCCGTCATCAGGCGTCTGGCGATGGATTCCAGTTAAGGATTCCGTCACGTTCTACTGAGCATGCTCAGTATGCCCAGCAGAACGTTATGAATCGTGTAAAAGCAATCCTGGTCTCTTTCCTCCGCTCTTTCTTTCCTCCGCTCTTTCTTTCCTCCGCTCTTTCTTTCCTCCGCTCTTTCTTTCCTCCGCTCTTTCTTTCCTCCGCTCTTTCTTTCCTCCGCTCTTTCTTTCCTCCGCTCTTTCTTTCCTCCGCTCTTTCTTTCCTCCGCTCTTTCTTTCCTCCGCTCTTTCTTTCCTCCGCTCTTTCTTTCCTCCGCTCTTTCTTTCCTCCGCTCTTTCTTTCCTCCGCTCTTTCTTTCCTCCGCTCTTTCTTTCCTCCGCTCTTTCTTTCCTCCGCTCTTTCTTTCCTCCGCTCTTTCTTTCCTCCGCTCTTTCTTTCCTCCGCTCTTTCTTTCCTCCGCTCTTTCTTTCCTCCGCTCTTTCTTTCCTCCGCTCTTTCTTTCCTCCGCTCTTTCTTTCCTCCGCTCTTTCTTTCCTCCGCTCTTTCTTTCCTCCGCTCTTTCTTTCCTCCGCTCTTTCTTTCCTCCGCTCTTTCTTTCCTCCGCTCTTTCTTTCCTCCGCTCTTTCTTTCCTCCGCTCTTTCTTTCCTCCGCTCTTTCTTTCCTCCGCTCTTTCTTTCCTCCGCTCTTTCTTTCCTCCGCTCTTTCTTTCCTCCGCTCTTTCTTTCCTCCGCTCTTTCTTTCCTCCGCTCTTTCTTTCCTCCGCTCTTTCTTTCCTCCGCTCTTTCTTTCCTCCGCTCTTTCTTTCCTCCGCTCTTTCTTTCCTCCGCTCTTTCTTTCCTCCGCTCTTTCTTTCCTCCGCTCTTTCTTTCCTCCGCTCTTTCTTTCCTCCGCTCTTTCTTTCCTCCGCTCTTTCTTTCCTCCGCTCTTTCTTTCCTCCGCTCTTTCTTTCCTCCGCTCTTTCTTTCCTCCGCTCTTTCTTTCCTCCGCTCTTTCTTTCCTCCGCTCTTTCTTTCCTCCGCTCTTTCTTTCCTCCGCTCTTTCTTTCCTCCGCTCTTTCTTTCCTCCGCTCTTTCTTTCCTCCGCTCTTTCTTTCCTCCGCTCTTTCTTTCCTCCGCTCTTTCTTTCCTCCGCTCTTTCTTTCCTCCGCTCTTTCTTTCCTCCGCTCTTTCTTTCCTCCGCTCTTTCTTTCCTCCGCTCTTTCTTTCCTCCGCTCTTTCTTTCCTCCGCTCTTTCTTTCCTCCGCTCTTTCTTTCCTCCGCTCTTTCTTTCCTCCGCTCTTTCTTTCCTCCGCTCTTTCTTTCCTCCGCTCTTTCTTTCCTCCGCTCTTTCTTTCCTCCGCTCTTTCTTTCCTCCGCTCTTTCTTTCCTCCGCTCTTTCTTTCCTCCGCTCTTTCTTTCCTCCGCTCTTTCTTTCCTCCGCTCTTTCTTTCCTCCGCTCTTTCTTTCCTCCGCTCTTTCTTTCCTCCGCTCTTTCTTTCCTCCGCTCTTTCTTTCCTCCGCTCTTTCTTTCCTCCGCTCTTTCTTTCCTCCGCTCTTTCTTTCCTCCGCTCTTTCTTTCCTCCGCTCTTTCTTTCCTCCGCTCTTTCTTTCCTCCGCTCTTTCTTTCCTCCGCTCTTTCTTTCCTCCGCTCTTTCTTTCCTCCGCTCTTTCTTTCCTCCGCTCTTTCTTTCCTCCGCTCTTTCTTTCCTCCGCTCTTTCTTTCCATCTCCTTTCCTAACACAGGAATCCGCTACCTTTTATTACCACATTATTTGCAACACATCAGTCACATCCGTCACAGTGCGTTGTGTGACGGATGTGACTCATGTGTGGTAATAAAGGAAACACAACGCACTGTGACGGATGCTGCACAATGCTGGTATTAAACTTGCCTAATAAAATGGGACAACGCCTTTAAATGACATTGATCTGGCATCCAATGTCATATGATAGTCCTGTGTCTGATTTTCATTCTTTTTTTTTTGCAGACGTTGTCCCATGAGCCCAAGGTTCTCCAGGAGGGGCTCCTTCAGCTGGACTCTATCCTTTCCTCTCTTGATCCTCTTCATCGACCAATTGAGGCACCCGGTGGATCTGTTCTGTTGCGAGAGTTGGCATGTGCCGGGAATGTCACGGACGCCACACTTTCTGCCCAGGCCACACCGCTGCTCCACGCCCTGACGGCGGCACATGCCTACATCATGATGTTTGTCCACACGTGCAGAGTCGGGCAGGTAACTTTAGAGAACTTTGCAGTTTTTAGGGTCATATATTTTTGTCTGACTATACAGGAGTTGACCTGTTTTTTATTTTACTTTAGAGCGAGATCCGCGCCATCTCCGTGAACCAGTGGGGCTCACAACTGGGCCTCAATGTTCTGAACAAACTAAGCCAACTCTACTGCTCTCTGGTGTGGGAAAGCACAGTGTTACTTTCTCTCTGTACTCCCAACAGGTATTGCCAGTGATGGGACGCTGTCCTCTGATCGATCTATTCTTTTATATGTGTTAATATTTGTTGAGCAGACTTACATTAGTCTATTAGACTCACATTGTTTTTCCTAAAGGCTTTTCTTTAATGGTAACACATTGACTATGTCGAAATGTTCAGGGCTGTGTCAGGATATTGGTGAAGCTTTCAGATCTAAATCCTGGCAGAATCAGGTGACAACCCACACGGTAGTGTGAATCTACTATGGCTATGCAAATCCGACCCACAGGAACACTGCCCTTTATGTATTACTAGAAGGTGGCCCAATTGTACGCATTGGGTATTCTAGAATTTACGTATTGTGTAGTTAATGTATGATTTTTGTTTATATAGATATAGATAGAGAGAGAGAGAGAGAGAGAGAGATATAGAGAGATGTTGTTGTGTGTAGTTACCAAGTGTTTGTGTAGGGCGCTGTACATGTTCTGGGTGTGGCGGGGGGTGAGAGCGGTGTTTGTGTGTTGCATTGTTTGTAGAGCGCTGTGTGTCTGTAGCGTTGTATGTTGCGCGGTTTGTGTGGGTGTGGGGTGTGTGTGTGTTTTGGGGGAGGTATGTGTTGTGCGGTATGTGCATATATTTGGGTGTTGTGTGTGTGTGTGTGTGTGTGTGTGCGGCGGTGTCTGTAGGTGTCTGTGTAGGGCAGTGTTTGTGGTTCCCAGTGTGTGTGGTGTGTTGTGCGGTGCATGTGTATTGGGGTGTGTGTGTGTGTGTTTTTTGGGGGGAGGTGCGCACCCCCCATCGTGCTCCATCCCCCATGCTGCGCACTCCCCATCGTGCTCCATCCCCCATGCTGCGCACTCCCCATCGTGCTCCATCCCCCATGCTGCGCACTCCCCATCGTGCTCCATCCCCCATGCTGCGCACTCCCCATCGTGCTCCATCCCCCATGCTGCGCACTCCCCATCGTGCTCCATCCCCCATGCTGCGCACTCCCCATCGTGCTCCATCCCCCATGCTGCGCACTCCCCATCGTGCTCCATCCCCCATGCTGCGCACTCCCCATCGTGCTCCATCCCCCATGCTGCGCACTCCCCATCGTGCTCCATCCCCCATGCTGCGCACTCCCCATCGTGCTCCATCCCCCATGCTGCGCACTCCCCATCGTGCTCCATCCCCCATGCTGTGTACTCCCCATCGTGCTCCATCCCCCATGCTGTGCACCCACCATCGTGCTCCACAGTCACACATCAGACCGTATACACGCACACATCTGATCGCATACACTCACACACACACACCACTTCTCCCTGTGCCCACCGGTGGGCGGTCCCAGCAGCTGTGCTGCACGCCGTGCTCCTCTGCCGACACTCACAGATCCGATCGCATACACTCACTCACACACACACACTCACACACACACACACACACACACACACACACACACTGACGATATCGCACATACGCGCTCACACAGGTCCGGAAGGTCACTGCACGCACAGTATCGCCGCCGAGAAGCAAGCGATATCACTGGATGTTGAGTGTGTGGATGCGATCTGATGTGTGTGTGAGGTGTGTGTGTGTGTGTGTGTGTGTGTGTGTCTGTTATGTGTATGTGTGTGTGCGTGTGTGTTCCGCCGCTGCAGGACCTTGATGCGCTCACCTGGGAGCCGGTGTACGCTGGTAACCATGCTACAATATTACTCGGTGTTCCATGGTTACCAGCGTACCCCACTCGCACGGGAGCCCACACCAGCGTACGCTGATGTGGGCTCCCAGGGGTACAGCACTCACCTGGGAGTCGGTTCGGGGAATGCGTGCGGGGGGCGGGGCCAGAGCGAGCGTGCAATGCGTGAGGGGGGCGGGGCCGAGTTGCCAATGCGTGCAGGGGGCCGGGGCGAGAGGCCAATCCGTGCGAGGGGTCGGAGGCGAGGCGAGCGGCCAATCCGTGCGGGGGGGGGGGGGGCAGGGCCATGGCGAGCCCAGCGGCCAATCCGCTGTTTGTCACCGTAAGGACACAATTTTGGAGACAGACAGACAGAATAAGGCAATTATATATATAGATAATAATAATAATAATCCATGGTGCTGTACATGAGAAGAACAAAATACATATACAAGTTACAATAGACAGACAAACATAGGGAAGAGGAACCTACCCTTGTGGGATTACATTCAATATGATAGTGGGGGGCAGACAGTAGGCTCTTGCGGCCGGGGGGGGCGCAGACAGTAGGCCCTTGCGGCGGCGGGGGGGGGCCAGACAGTGGTCCCTGGCGGGGGGGACACACAGTAGGCCCTTGCGGTGGGGGGGCACACAGTAGGCCCTTGCGGTGGGGGGGCACACAGTAGGCCCTTGCGGCGGGGGGGGCAGACAGTAGGCCCTTGCGGCGGGGGGGCAGACAGTAGGCCCCGGTGGCGGGGAGCAGGTGGAGTCATTGGAAACTAATAGGCATTTCTGAACAGATGAGTTCTCAAGTTCCGTTTTTAAAGCATGCAAGTGTAGTAGATAGTCTGACGTGTTGAGACAGCAAATTCCAGAAGCCTGGGGATGCTAGGTCTTGGAGGCTCTTGGATGAGGAGTGAAAGTGGTCTTCGGAGGACCGAAGGTTACGTGTTGGAGTGTAGCGGGAGATTAGTTTGGAGATATACGGAGGAGACAGATTATGGACGGCTTTGCAGGTCAGTGTTAGTAGTTTGAATTCGATACGGTGGAGAGTTGGAAGTGGGGTAGAGTTGAGGAGAGAGGTGGATCAGTCGGGCAGCAGAGTTAAGGATGGACTGGAGAGGTGCAAGGGTGTTAACAGAAAGTCCACAGAGGAGGATGTTGCAGTAATCGAGGCGGGAGATTATGAGGGCATGCACTAGCATTTTCGTAGTTTAAGAATTGAGGAACGGACAGATTCTGGAAATATTGTTTAGTTGAAGACGATAGGAGGTGGTGAGAAATTTGATGTATGGTATGAAGGACATCGCAGAGTCTAGAGATACTCGGAGGCAGCGGACTTCGGTACTGGGGAGAGCGTGATGTTGTTTATTGTAATAGAGAGACCAGGTAGGGAAGAGCAGAGATGGAGGAAAGATGATCAGTTCAGTTTTGGCCACATTGTGGTGATCCCATAAACTGTTCCCCCAACTCCAGTCCCCAAGACCCACCAACATGCAGGATTTCCGCACACAGGTGATGCCGGCACATCTTCAATGCTAAGGAAATCCTGAAAACCTGCATTGTTGGTGGCTCTTGAGGACTGGAGTTGGGGGAACACTATAATGGGCCATTCTCAAGTCTACAAAGAATAGCAACCCAAACATTTTATTGGAGCCATCCTAGCGGCTGGATCCTTATATGTGATGCCCTATGCTACCCGCCAACTTCTGTGCAGGCTACTGCCATTTCCCTGTACTGTGGGTTGACTAGGTGAAAGGCCACTAAGAGCCCAAAAAATCTTGATCTCTTCTTTGTGGCATTACTGCGGTCCCAGAGGTCAAACGTTTAGGATCTGTAAATTACACGTTGACGAAAATAAAGCCTTAGTTCATTCATGATTCTAATTTTGACCCTTCTTGTTTTAACAGCTTGCCACCGGGGTGCGAGTTTGGTCAAGCAGACATGCAAAAACTTGCTCCTAAGGAGGAGAAGACTGCGAGTACATTGCCGCAAGGAGCCAAAAGAGCAGGTATGGTCACTTGCTGAATATAAAACCTATAGGATTGGTGATAACCTGGGATCTGAACATCGGGACCCCCAGCATTCTCAAGATTAGGGCTCGGTCTTGAATGGAGACTACATCTGCGTCTTCGGCACTACAATTGTCTGTAGGATTCCCGGTGCTGTACTCAGCAATGGATGAAGTGGAGGCCAATCATGGGCACGTCTGCTCCATTCATGATCGCCGTGGGTCTCTGGGTCACACCTATAGGGGATAGCCTCCTTTTTTTTAGGAGGGGGACAACCCCTATAACATGGTGCCTTTTTAAATTGCATTGTGTTGTACTTAGTTATGATCTCTAATCTGTAGATGTTTAGTCCATGTAACGTGTTCTAAACTTATTGACCCATCTGTCTTTGACTTTAAGAATCAGAAATCGATTTTTATAAAAACCCTAAAAAAAATAGATCTCTAATAGTTTTTTCTTTTTGCCATCTACAGATGGAGAGGTTGAAACTTCAGCCGCAAGCGAAGAAACCACTGGTTTGCTGGAAGGCATTGGGTTGGATGGCGACTCGCTGGCCCCAATGGAGACTGATGAACCCAGCACTTCTGATCCGAAGTGTAAATCGAAGATCACACCCGCAGTGGCGGCCAGAATCAAACAGATCAAGCCCCTACTGTCAGGTTAATACCAGTTTTTGCAGTTTAGTGCTTTACCCGTGTGTTTTGTGTCCATGAAGGGTCTTACTCTATGGCATGGAATGATTTTTCACAGCTTTTTCTTGTGTTCTTCTATTGCAGCATCCTCGAGGTTAGGGCGAGCCTTAGCAGAGCTTTTTGGACTTCTAGTTAAATTGTGTGTGGGGTCCCCTGTCCGACAGAGAAGGAGCCATCATGCGGCGAGTACCACCACCGCCCCCACTCCAGCGGCTCGCTCCACAGCATCCGCTCTGACAAAATTACTCACCAAAGGTCTTTCATGGCAGCCTCCCCCCTATACCCCCACACCAAGGTTCAGGTCAGTATTGGGGAATCCAGTATATTCTGTATATTTTGGTTTGCTCTTTTGTGCCTGACTTCATTTTTTGCTGTTTTTAGGTTGACGTTCTTTATCTGCTCTGTTGGCTTCACCTCTCCAATGTTGTTTGATGAACGGAAGTATCCATATCACCTTATGCTACAAAAGTTTCTATGTTCTGGCGGGCACAATGCACTTTTTGAGTAAGTTGTCATCCTTTTTTTTTCCCCCTGATATTCTTCACTTTGTAGATTCTGTATTTCACCCATCAGGAGTTAGGCTTTTCTAACCCCTGGATGCCACATCTGGCTTTATGGTTTTCCCGGCAGCGAGCTTCCATTGTGATTGATAGAGGTCATGTGCAGTAAATGTTTAATGTTTTATTCTGTTTGTATTTAGGACTTTTAACTGGGCCCTCTCAATGGGTGGAAGAGTACCTGTTGCTGAAGGCTTGGAACATGTCGACCTTCCAGATGGCACCGGGGAGTTTTTGGACGCCTGGCTGATGTTGGTGGAAAAGATGGTGAACCCCACAACTGTTTTGGAGTCTCCACACTCTCTACCTCCCACCAAGCTACCGGGAGGACAGAACTTCCCTCAGTTTAGCTCTCTGCGCTTTCTGGTGGTTACACAGAAGGTATGTTCACCTTTTCATTTGGGGTACCCCAAAATGTTAGAATTTGTATTATTAAACTAAAGCATAAAGGTAGGTGTAAAGTAACCAAATTTCTATTTCTTCGGCGCTCCGTTGGGAGACCCAGACGATTGGGTGTATAGCTACTGCCTCCGGAGGCCACACAAAGCATTACACTAAAAAGTGTAAGGCCCCTCCCCTTCTGGCTATACACCCCCCGTGTGAGGTAAATCCGGAGATATGACGATAAATCATGATATTCAAGTATGTCAGGAAGCCCTCTCCTGGTGTCACCCCCCCCTTTCCTTCACACAACTGGTTTAGCAACAAATCCCATGGCCATGTCCTGTGATATGGAGATGAGGTGGTGTGGGAACAATGGACACAGGATGACTCCCTGCCGTCACCCTGTAACAAGAGTTGTATCTCATTAGCAAGGCTATGGAACTAGCTAGACCGAACGACTCCAGTAAAAAAATGGTTCATATCTCGCAAGCCATATTTCCGATAAATATGGCAACCATAAAAATGGTGTCTCCGCATGCGGACGATGCTGGCACACCCTTTTTATGGGAGCAGGACATTGGGAAATGCCCCAGGCGTGATATCAGCCAATGGGGAACTGGCAGACAGGTCATGAGTCCCCTCGTTCTGTAGCTAAATTCATAACTGTCACAATGAGAGCATTGGCGTCCGCCTACGACGCTCCCAGGCAAAGTTATGGCCCATATTCCATGTTGTGGATTGTCCATAACTCAAGCCAGGGGTGGAGCAGTGCTCCCTCTGAGGTCACTAAGGTAGGAGGGGACCTGGATTTGCCCAGGTTGATAACCCTACTTCGGCCATTTTCCAGTGTTCTTTTCGCTGGGGGCACGTGTAGGAAACATCTGTGGGAAGGATCCTAGAAACCTGGGTACAGCGCCCCCCTGTGGCCAGACGCAACAAGGTAACTGCTGGAACTGTGTATGCCTGTTTGTAACCCATGCTTTGATTGTAACTGTACTCTGACATATGTATATTCTGTAGATTCCCTATTGTATATATTGTAGTTTCTAGTGTGCTTTAGGCTGATTAAATTATATAATTAATCTTGGGCTGTTCTGTTATCTCGATCTTGAATCCCACGTCTGTGTGTTCGGCTAATAGTTACCGTGAAGCGGTTGGTGGCAGCGAATTGTGCCAAGGATTATTGTGGGGAGGCCAGTGAGATTCGGGGAGATTTTATATATTCCGCCCGCAGAGGTCGGGGGAATATATACCCTACTCTCACCGGGGAGCCTTCAATAATCGGCATAAGTAGTATAGCGGCCTCCTTGCTTATTGTCGGGCAATTCCATAATTGGCCTGACTATAAGAGGGGCGCTAGAGAGCGCGTCACTTGCTCTGTCTGTCGGTCGGGAGGTATAAAGGAGGGGTGACACCCACTTGTTACCCCCCGATTGTGACGTACTGGTAGCCAGCGCGGGGGAGTTCTGAGTGACCCCCCCGGTGGTTTGTGACATATTGGTGGCATAGCGGTGGGATCGAGATAATAGTGTGTGTGAGTGTGAGACCCATACTCCCAGACACTAAAGACTGCCTGCAGCAGCTGTGGCTGCTGGGGTCTTCAGACTAGCTCAACACTAGAGTGTCAGAGTGCAGATACTGTAAGGTGTGTGGAGGCATCAGGTGTCAGTTCTGTGTCAGTGACCAAAAGTCTGCAAGAATGGCTGATGGCACCAGGAGCAGAGCTATGCAACTGGCCAATGCTAAAGCAGGAGCCGAAGAGAGGGAGGACGGTGCTGTGGGCAGTAATGAGGAGGTTGCCCACGAGTCCTCCAGGAGCTCGACGCCAGAAAACCGTTCTGCCGAGGACATTGCACAACCTGGCAATTATGGACAAGATGAGGAGCAGCTCACCCAAGGTCCCTCAACGAGCCAGATGCCAGCCCTCCGCTCTGAAAGGGACAGTGAATCGCCTAGCTCTGCAGCGTGCCGCAGATCACCACGTGCCATTCCACCGAGCCTGGGAGGCTCGGATAGCCTTCTTCAAATGGCTATGGCCCTTCTCCAGGCTGGAGACCAGAAGGGCTACAAGGAACTCCTGGCAGAGCGCAGGGCAGAGCGGCAGGCAGCGCGTGACGCTGAGGCTGCGGAGCGGCACGCAGAGCGTGAGGCTGCGGAGCGAGAGCGGCAGGCAGCGCGTGAAGAGCGAGAGCGAGAGCGACAGGCAGACCGTGACTACCAGCTGCAGCTAGCTCAGCTCCGGCCCTCATCAGCCACACGTGACCTTCGAGACACCAAACTTCCAAAGGTCCGTGTTGAGGACTTCCCAGTGCTGGAGAAGGATGGAGACTTGGACTCTTTCTTGACTGCTTTTGAACGGACTTGCTTGCAGCACCATCTGGACAAGGACCAGTGGGCCAAATACCTGACCCCCCGTTTAAGGGGTAAGGCCCTGGATATCCTTGGGGACTTGCCTGCTGAGGCAGATCAGGGCTACGACACCATCAAGCGGGCCCTGATCCAACAGTACAACCTCACTCCAGAGTCCTACCGCAAGAAGTTCCGGAGCCTACAGAAGGGACCAAAGGACTCCTGGGCTGACCACCGGCGGGCACTTGCCCGAGCTGCCGACCACTGGACCCAAGGCCTGCAGCTTTCCACCGGACCGGAGATCCTGGACT
The DNA here is from genome assembly GCF_048569485.1 of Anomaloglossus baeobatrachus. Classification (NCBI taxonomy): domain Eukaryota; kingdom Metazoa; phylum Chordata; class Amphibia; order Anura; family Aromobatidae; genus Anomaloglossus; species Anomaloglossus baeobatrachus. The sequence continues at coordinate 199,326,613 of NC_134361.1, forward strand.
TGTTCATCACGGAGCAACTCTTGTGGAACTGCCCTGAGGATCTCCGCCAGTTCATCCGAGACCAGAAGCCAAAGGGGTCCACAGCTACAGCTGCCCTTGCCGATGACTACACCAACAACCGGGCCCCTGAGGCCAGGAGAGCGGCCACCAGCAGCACCTGGAGAGGGGGTAAGATGAATTCTGCGACTGCCCCACCTGCCCCTAGACTGCAGGGGGTGTCCCCCTCAACTCCCCTCTCCAGGCCCGTGGCAGAGCCAAGACGGTGCCACCAGTGCAACCTACCTGGACACTTCAAGGCCATGTGCCCTCAGCGTCCCAAGGCCCCGGCTCCGTCCCCGTCCCAAGGGCCGCCCAAGGTGTATTGTGTGGGTGGGGGTGGTGGTAGGTCCCTGGACAGCTTCCAACCTGTCACCGTCGGCCGGTCTGTGACCATAGGACTGCGAGACAGCGCCTCGGAGGTGACTCTGGTGCGGCCTGAGATGGTGTCCCCCCAAGACTTGATCCCTGGAAAAACCCTCGCTGTCTCCGGGATTGGAGGCACTGACCCGGCGCTGCCTGTTGCTGACATTTATGTGGACTGGGGCGCAGGGCGAGGGGTGAGGGAGGTGGGGGTAACTGATCGGATCCCTGCAAACGTGCTACTTGGGACAGATTTGGGGCAGATAACCTCCCAGTTTGGGCCCCCCCCAAGGGCTGAACCTTCAGCCAGTACTGACATGACTCCTGACAATGTTAATGTGTTATCTATGAATGATGTAAGGGAGGAGGGAGTGAACTCTGATATTTCTGCTTGCATAGACACCATAGACACACACGCAGCTGCAGCTGTGACAGGAGGGGAGGGGGTCAGAGAAAGGTGTGACGATGCCTCTACAAGTAACCAGCCTGTGAGCTGGGATCTGTTGCCCTCTGCAGGGATAAGCAGAGAGCAGGGTGCTGCAGGGGGAGGACCAGTGTGTGGGGTGGGGGCTACCACAGCAAATGTGGGGTCCCCAGAGATTTCACAGCGGGGTTCTGTTGCTGCAGGAGGGGAACAGGCAGGTGAGATTGGGGCCGGTCCAGGAGCGGAAGTGCTCCCAGGTAAGATCTCGGTGCATGGTTCCCCCACAACCGGGGTGTCAGGAAGCCAGGTAGGTCTGCCTGAACCGGCGACTTGGTCAGGAACGGAGGAGGAGCAGGCACGACCCACGGTCGCAGCGGCTGTGGCCGCTGTCACCCGCAGTGGGAGTGCTGGAAGCCAAGGGGCCTCCCGGAGGTCCGATAGCTCTTCCCCTTCTGACCAAGTGGCAGCCGAGTCAGGTGGAGGCCAGGACACAGGTCCCGGGGTACTGACTGAAGATGTGACAGTCTCGTCGATTCTGGCCACATCTAGTCAGGGGTTTCAGGCAGCGTTAGAAGCTGACGACAGCCTGAAAGCTCTTAAGGAGCAGGCGGCACAGCCTCCCTCGGACTCGGACCCGGAGCGAGTGGTCTGGGACCAAGGACGGCTGTACCGGGCCACGGTCCAGCAGGGTTCACCGGAGGCGTGGCCCAGGGACCGACAGTTGGTGGTACCCTATCCGTTCCGGACGGAGTTGTTGCGGATCGCACATGAGATTCCGATGGCCGGACACCTAGGGATCGCTAAGACCAAGGCCAGGTTAAACCAGCATTTCTACTGGCCAAAAATGGGGGCCGATGTGGCTGCCTACTGCCGTTCGTGTGAAACCTGTCAGAGAGTGGGGAAGGCGGGGCCACACCCCAAAGCCCCACTAGTATCTCTGCCAATCATCGATGAGCCTTTCAGGAGGGTGGCTGTGGATCTGGTCGGCCCGCTGGCCATCCCCAGCAGCTCCGGGAAACGCTTCATACTGACGGTAGTGGACTATGCCACCCGGTACCCAGAAGCAGTGGCCTTGTCGTCCATTCGGGCTGACAAGGTGGCCACCGCATTGCTGGAGATTTTCTCCAGAGTGGGTTTTCCCCAGGAAATGCTCACGGACCGGGGGACCCAATTCATGTCCCAGCTGATGGAGGCCCTCTGTAAGCAAGTCCAGGTGCGACATCTGGTGGCCAGCCCGTACCATCCACAGACTAATGGCCTGTGCGAGCGGTTCAATGGCACCTTAAAGCAGATGCTTAAGATGTTGGTCGACTCCCATGGGCGTGACTGGGAGCGGTATCTCCCACACCTGTTATTTGCTTACCGGGAGGTTCCACAGGCCTCAACAGGATTCTCACCGTTTGAGCTCCTGTACGGGCGACGTGTGCGGGGCCCCCTGGCTCTGGTGAAAGAGGCTTGGGAAGGGGATTTGGCCACCCCTGGAGTGTCGGTTATCGAGTATGTCATGCGCTTCCGGGACAAAATGCAGGCCTTGACGCAACTGGTACACGACAATATGGCTCAAGCCCAGGCCGATCAGAAGCGTTGGTACGACCAGAACGCTTGTGAGAGGACCTACCAAGTGGGTCAACAGGTGTGGGTACTGGTCCCCGTACCACAGGACAAGCTTCAGGCAGCCTGGGAAGGCCCATACCTCGTGTACCAGCAGCTCAACCCTGTGACGTACCTGGTCACCCTGGACCCTGCCCGTGGAAGGCGGAAGCCCTTCCATGTGAACATGATGAAGGCACATCATGAGCGGGAGGCATGTGCGCTCCCCGTGTGCAACCTGCCCGAGGAGGGAGAAGCGGAAACCCTCTTGGATATGCTAGCCCAGGTTAGGGCAGGCGGATCCATTGAGGATGTGGAGGTTGGCCACCAGCTCTTGGAAGACCAACGGTCCCAGCTGTGGGCCACCCTCCTCCCCTTCCGGGGGTTGTTTACCAACCAGCCCGGAAGGACTGACTTGGCTGTCCATCACGTGGACACTGGGGATCATCCCCCGATCCGGCGTTCAGCATATCGGGTCTCCCTGGAGGTGCAGCAACACATGCGCCAGGAGATTGACGAGATGCTGAAGCTGGGGGTGATCCAGGCATCCAACAGCGCTTGGGCCTCGCCTGTAGTCCTCGTCCCTAAGAAGGACCGAACCACTCGGTTCTGCGTGGACTACAGGGGGCTCAATGCGGTCACGGTCGCCGATGCGTACCCAATGCCACGCATCGATGACCTGCTCGATCAGTTGGCCGGGGCTCAGTACCTGACCATCATGGATCTGAGCCGGGGATATTGGCAGATCCCCCTGACTCGCAAGGCCAGGGAACGCTCTGCCTTTATTACCCCATTTGGACTGTACGAGTCCACGGTGATGCCATTCGGGATGAGGAATGCCCCTGCCACTTTCCAGCGGATGGTCAACACCCTGCTCAAGGGACTTGAAGGGTACGCGGCCGCGTACCTGGATGACATTGCCGTCTTCAGTCCCACCTGGGAGGACCACCTAGAGCATCTAGCACAGGTGCTCAGGCGGATCCACCGGGCAGGTTTGACCATCAAGCCGGGAAAGTGTCAGCTGGCCATGAGCGAGGTCCAGTACCTCGGTCACCGGGTAGGCGGGAGAACACTGAAGCCCGAGCCTGAGAAAGTGGAGGCCATCGCATCCTGGCCCACCCCCAGGACCAAGAAGCAGGTGATGTCCTTCTTGGGGACCGCCGGGTACTATAGGAGGTTTGTTCCACGCTATAGTAGCCTGGCAAAGCCCTTGACGGACCTCACCAAGAAGAAGCTGCCCTCTGCAGTCGATTGGACAATGGACTGCGAGACAGCCTTCCAGGCCCTAAAGGACGCCCTGTCCAGCCCGCCCGTGCTACAGGCAGCCGACTTCACGCGGCCGTTTGTAGTGCAGACCGACGCCAGTGACTTCGGCCTCGGTGCGGTGCTCAGCCAGGTGGACTCTGCGAGCCAAGAGCACCCAGTCTTGTACCTGAGCAGGAAGCTGTTACCAAGGGAAGTTGCCTATTCCACGATGGAGAAGGAGTGCCTGGCCATAGTGTGGGCCCTGCAGCGTCTGCAACCCTATCTATACGGGCGCCACTTCATCGTGGAGACGGACCACAATCCCCTCAGCTGGTTGCACACCGTCTCTGGGACGAATGGGCGATTGTTGCGATGGAGCCTTGCGCTCCAGCAATACAACTTCACCATTCGCCACAAAAGGGGCCGTGACCACGGTAACGCAGACGGGCTGTCCCGACAAGGAGAGGTCGCGGACGGGCGCCCGGGGGAACACCGGAGTGTGCTGCCCCCTAGCGCCCTCAAAAGGGGGGAGGTGTGAGGTAAATCCGGAGATATGACGATAAATCATGATATTCAAGTATGTCAGGAAGCCCTCTCCTGGTGTCACCCCCCCTTTCCTTCACACAACTGGTTTAGCAACAAATCCCATGGCCATGTCCTGTGATATGGAGATGAGGTGGTGTGGGAACAATGGACACAGGATGACTCCCTGCCGTCACCCTGTAACAAGAGTTGTATCTCATTAGCAAGGCTATGGAACTAGCTAGACCGAACGACTCCAGTAAAAAAATGGTTCATATCTCGCAAGCCATATTTCCGATAAATATGGCAACCATAAAAATGGTGTCTCCGCATGCGGACGATGCTGGCACACCCTTTTTATGGGAGCAGGACATTGGGAAATGCCCCAGGCGTGATATCAGCCAATGGGGAACTGGCAGACAGGTCATGAGTCCCCTCGTTCTGTAGCTAAATTCATAACTGTCACAATGAGAGCATTGGCGTCCGCCTACGACGCTCCCAGGCAAAGTTATGGCCCATATTCCATGTTGTGGATTGTCCATAACTCAAGCCAGGGGTGGAGCAGTGCTCCCTCTGAGGTCACTAAGGTAGGAGGGGACCTGGATTTGCCCAGGTTGATAACCCTACTTCGGCCATTTTCCAGTGTTCTTTTCGCTGGGGGCACGTGTAGGAAACATCTGTGGGAAGGATCCTAGAAACCTGGGTACAGCGCCCCCCTGTGGCCAGACGCAACAAGGTAACTGCTGGAACTGTGTATGCCTGTTTGTAACCCATGCTTTGATTGTAACTGTACTCTGACATATGTATATTCTGTAGATTCCCTATTGTATATATTGTAGTTTCTAGTGTGCTTTAGGCTGATTAAATTATATAATTAATCTTGGGCTGTTCTGTTATCTCGATCTTGAATCCCACGTCTGTGTGTTCGGCTAATAGTTACCGTGAAGCGGTTGGTGGCAGCGAATTGTGCCAAGGATTATTGTGGGGAGGCCAGTGAGATTCGGGGAGATTTTATATATTCCGCCCGCAGAGGTCGGGGGAATATATACCCTACTCTCACCGGGGACCCTTCAATAATCGGCATAAGTAGTATAGCGGCCTCCTTGCTTATTGTCGGGCAATTCCATAATTGGCCTGACTATAAGAGGGGCGCTAGAGAGCGCGTCACGTGCTCTGTCTGTCGGTCGGGAGGTATAAAGGAGGGGTGACACCCACTTGTTACCCCCCGATTGTGACGTACTGGTAGCCAGCGCGGGGGAGTTCTGAGTGACCCCCCCGGTGGTTTGTGACACCCCGTGGGAACACGGGATGCTCAGTTTTCAAGCTTTGTGCGAAGGAGGTCAGACATCCACGCATAGCTCCACTGTTTAGTCAGCAGTAGCTGCTGACTATATCGGATGGAAGAAAAGAGGGCCCATATTGGGCCCCCAGCATGCTCCCTTCTCACCCCACTTGCGGTTTGTAAGGTTGAGGTACCTATTGCTGGTACGGAGGCTGGAGCCCACATGCTGTTTTCCTTCCCCATCCCCCTGAGGGGCTCTGAGGAAGTGGGATCTTTCCGGCCACCAAGCCCTGAGGCCGGGCTCCATCCACAGACCCATAGAACCTGCTGGATGCCGAGCGAGGTACCGTTCAGGGACAAGGCCCTGCAACATTAAGGTACTCTGTGTCCCCGTATGGCAGGCACGCACACTCCAGGCTTGCTGGGTGTGCTAGTGCGCCGGGGACTGAAGCGCTGCGCGCTGGGGTCATAGTCCCTACAGATTACTGGGGGATTTTGTTGTGTTGGGGGACTGCCGCGCCGACCGCCCCTGGAGCGGCGGCGCAGCTGAGACTTGTAGTGCGCCGGGGACGCGCCGACCGCGCTTTTACGGCGGCGGCGTTTCTAACTCTAGTCCCCGGCTTTTGTGGCCCAGCTCCGCTTCGTTCCCGCCCCCACCCTGTCAATCAGGGTAAGGGAGAGACGCTGTACAATCGTCAGCGCCGAGGGCTGGAGCCTTATTTACATGCTCCAGCCCTCTCACTAGGCACAGTGGGACGCAGGCTTCCCGCTCTTTGTCTGTATACGCCCAGGGCCCGCCCCCCCCTCCACAGGACGCCGGCAGCCATTCCAGCATGCAGTCTGGCTGGAGGAAGGACACAGGCTCTGGGAGACTCAGACTAGGGATTTCTGGCGACCACACACCCGCGTTTAGCGGGCGGTAAGCAGCACATTAGTGCTGGCCCCACTTGTGCCACAGTGTTATATTGGTGTACTTTTTCCTGTACCAGATATATATATATATATATATATACTACACTGGACGGTCGCTTCTTGGCTGTATACCCTGTATTGCTCTGAGGAGACAACAACATGTCATCCACAAAACGCAAGGGTGCCAAGGCACGGGCTGTATACATTGCTTGTACAGCATGTGGGGCTAATCTACCAGCAGGCTCCAACGACTCCCATTGTGTGCAATGTTCAGTCCCAGTGGCACTTCGTCAGCCAGAGCCTATGATGGTGGTAGCCCAGGCAGAGTCGCCTGTGAACCCTGCCCCGGTGACGGGGACAGAATTTGCAGTCTTTGCTGATAAAATGTCTGTGACTATGACAAAAATCCTGGAGACCTTGCAGTCCAGGCCAGTTGCGCAGACCATGGACACTGCTGTGTCTATGCTCCCCGGTCCCCCTCAGTTGGAACTAATCCGTACTTCAAGGGGGTCCCAGGCATCACAGGCTGAAGACTCTGACTCGGATGAAGGTCCCAGTCACCCTAAGCGAGCTCGCTGGGAAAGACCCTCCACGTCATCACGCGGGTCAGGGTCTCAGCGAGAATTGTCTCTGTATGGTGAGACAGAGGTGGGTGATCAGGAGTCTAGTCCTGAGACCGCTCTCAATCTGGATACTCCTGATGGTGACGCTATGGTAAATGACCTTATAGCGGCCATCAATAGGCTGTTGGATATTTCTCCTCCAGCCCCTTCAGCAGAGGAGGCAGCTGCACAGCAGGAGAAATTCCATTTCCTGTATCCCAAGCGTAAATTGAGTACTTTTCTGGACCACTCTGACTTCAGAGAATCAATCCAGAAACACCATGCTTATCCGGACAAGCGTTTTTCCAAACGTCTTAAGGATACACGTTATCCCTTTCCCCCTGACGTGGTAAAACGCTGGACCCAGTGTCCAAAAGTGGACCCTCCAATATCCAGGCTTGCAGCTAGATCCATAGTTGCAGTGGAGGATGGGGCTTCACTTAAAGATGCCAATGACAGACAAATGGACCTTTGGTTGAAATCTGTCTATGAAGCTATCGGCGCGTCGTTTGCTCCAGCATTCGCGGCCGTGTGGGCACTCCAAGCTATTTCAGCTGGTCTGGCACAGGTGGACTCTCTCATACGTCCAGCAGTGCCGCAAGTGGCGTCCTTAACTACGCAAATGACTGCGTTTGCGACCTACGCTATCAATGCGGTACTGGACTCTACGAGCCGTACCTCAATGGCATCCGCCAACTCTGTAGTTTTGCGCAGGGCCTTGTGGTTAAAAGAATGGAAAGCAGATTCTGCTTCTAAAAAATGTTTAACCAGCTTGCCATTATCTGGAGACAGACTGTTTGGTGAGCAATTGGCGGAAATCATTAAACAGTCCAAAGGGAAGGACTCTTCCTTACCCCAGCCCAGATCAAACAAACCTCAACAGAGGAAGTGGCAGTCGAAGTTTCGGTCCTTTCGAGGCTCGGGCAAGCCCCAATTCTCCTCGTCCAAAGGGACTCAGAAAGAGCAAAGGAGCTCTGATTCCTGGCGGGCTCACTCACGCCCCAAGAAAGCAGCCGGAGGTACCGCTTCCAAGGCGGCGGCCTCATGACTTTCGGCCTCCTCACTCCGCATCCTCGGTCGGTGGCAGGCTCTTCCGCTTTTGCGACATTTGGCTGCCACAGGTCAAAGACCGGTGGGTAACAGACATTTCTCTAGTCCCTTCCACGACAGCATAGGAGGTTGTCTCTCCACGCCCTAATTGGGACAGGAAGTTCAAGAGGTTTAAAAGGACCCTCCCACCTCCCACAGCCAGTGTCTTTCCTGTCCCCATGGGGCATGGAGAGGTTTTGTTTTTTTCTCCTATGCTGTGGTGGCCGGCGAACTGCAGTATATTTTTTTTTTTTTTTCCCCCTATTACCTTCAGCCGGACGGCATCGGTCGGGCCTTCACCGCTCCTCCCTTGCTGTTCCCTCACGCTGTGGGGGACCGCTGCTCCAGCCTTCCGGATCCTCCTGAGGGGTGATGCAGGCTGTTGAGCTCCCCGGCCGGCGTCCTCCCTGAGCCGCCGGCCGCCTCCCGCATGCACGCTGCCGGAGCGATCCGGAAGTGCTCCCGGAGGCGGGACTTCTGGTCTTGCGGACTTCCGGTCGAGCGCTTCCGGTTTGCGGAGGCAGCGTGGAGGCACGCCGACTGCGACTCGACCTGCCCAGGACCGGATGCGGGAGGCGGGGAAACGTACACCGTCACCGGGGAGGCAGGCCCTTGTCCATAAGGGCTGCCACGAAGACATCAGATCATGGTAAGACCGTGCTCCCTGTCATGTCTTCCGCTGCAGCTGCCTCTGCAGAACCCAGTGTGCCCCCTGCTACTGTGAGTATGGAGGGGATTGGTCCCTCGGACATAGGTCTCATCAGTGATTATGGCTCTCTGCTCTGTGTTTTCTAGGAGGACAAGGCCACCAAGAAAACTGACAGAAATGAGAAATCAGAGAAGCCTGAGAAGTCAGAAAAAACTGACAAGTCCGATAAGCCTGATAGACCTGACAGAGTGGACAAAATTAAAAAATGTCCCATCTGTATAAAGAAGCTCCCTGCAGTATGGGATAAAAAGCTTTGCCAACAATGTACGGACCAGGTTATTAGGGCCGAACAACCATCTCTGATAGATGAGTTGCGGTCCATGATGAAACAGGAGATTAGGGCCTCATTGGCTTCTCTCCCTGTGCCTGGCCCTGTTCCTGGCCCTGTGTCTGGCCCTGTTCCTGGCCCTGCTCCTGGCCCTGCTCCTGGCCCTGCTACTGGACCCTCTCCTCCAAAAAAGAGGAGACTCCAGTCGACCCCTTCTGATCAGGAGGACGCTGATTCCACCTCTGAGGGTCCTGATGAAAGATTTCCATCTGGGGGGTCTGACCAGTCCTTTCTTTTTCACTCAGAAGAGTTGGGGGATCTTATTGAGGCAGTTCGGAGCACTATGGGTTTACAGTAAGTGCAGTCTCTTCCTTCAATCCAGGACGAAATGTTTGCTGGCCTGAAGTCAGTCAAACAGTTGGGATTCCCAGTTCATGCCAATATATTGGATATTGTTTCTCAGGAATGGGAATGTCCTGAGAGGCGGGTACGGAGTGACCTTAGACGCCGGTTTCCTCTGGAACCTTCGGGACTACATTGGGAGATCCCAAGAGTAGACGTTCAGGTGGCTAGGGTAGCTAAGCAAACGGCTCTTCCCTTTGAGGATACTTCCCAACTGAAGGATCAAATGGATAGGAAGGTAGAGGGCCTGATGAAGCGGTCCTGGGAGGCATCGTCTTCCTCTATTCAAGCCAACATTGCCTCCACCTGCGTATCCAGGTCCCTAATTAGGTGGTTGGACCAGTTGGAGGCTCATATTTCCCAAGGGACCCCTAGGGAGGAATTACTGGAATCCCTTCCCTTGCTTAGGAAGGCTACCTGTTTTCTGGCAGATACCTCGGTGGAATCTGTCCGCCTGGCAGCCAGGACCTCGGTGCTTTCTAACTCTGCCCGACGTGCCCTCTGGCTTAAGGCCTGGAGTGGAGACTCCACCTCTAAAATGAGGCTTTGTTCCCTTCCTTTTAAAGGGGATTTGGTGTTTGGACCTGCCCTGGATGATATCCTGGACAAGGCGACTGATCGTAAGGCCTTGCCCGATCCTAGACCTACCAGGAAGCGGTCCTTTCGTCCCTCGATGCCTCAGGCCTCCCAGCCCAGAGGGAAAGGGAAGGCAGGCAGGTGGAGCTATCCCAAAGGTAGAGGGAGAAACATCCTCATCCCTCCACATCAGCAACGTCCTCAGCAGGACAAGCAGTGACTCGGCCCGGGTGGGGGGAAGACTCTCAGCGTTTCTTACCCAGTGGCAGTCCATAACCTCTTGCCAATGGGTTCTGAAGATCATCTCGGACGGTCTTCTCATAGAATTCCTTTCCCCCCCTCTTCCGGGTCTCCGAGTCACTGCGCTGGCATCGCCGGGTTCACAGACTCTGTTGTACTCAAAGATTTTAGAGTTAGTGCACTCGGGGGTCGTTTCCCCAGTCCCGAGTCGGGAAGAAGGGATAGGACACTACTCCCGTCTCTTCCTGGTCAAGAAGCCATCCGGCGACGTCCGTATAATTATCAATTTAAAAAGTCTAAACCGTCAGGTCAGGTACCGGCGGTTCAAGATGGAGTCGGTGGGATCAGCTATTCCCCTGATAGGTCTACACCACCAGATGGCCTCTATCGATCTGAAAGATGCCTACTTCCATGTACCCGTCCATCCGGGACACAGACAATACCTCAGGTTTGCGGTGCTTCACGGGGAAGAAGTACTTCATTTCCAATTCAATGTACTTCCCTTCGGGATCTCCTCAGCTCCAAGGATCTTTTCCAAGATCATGGCAGAGGTGGTCGCCTTCATAAGATTGCAGGGTATCTGTCTAGTTCCGTATCTGGACGACTTTCTTCTCATGGCTCCGTCTGCTCCAACCCTCCGGAGCCATGTGGAGAGGTCTTTGGGAATCCTTCGGTCTCTGGGATGGATTCCCAATCTCAAAAAATCACAGTTAACCCCCTCCTCCACACGGCAGTTTCTCGGAGTGCTGCTGGACTCCGACAGACAGGCATCTTTTCTCCCAGAGGGCCACAGGATAGCTCTGTTATCCAAAATCTCGAAGCTCCGCAGGCAGGCTCGCCCAACGCTTCGAGCGGCTATGTCAGCCCTGGGTTCCATGACATCCTGCATCCCCTCGGTCAGGTGGGCTCAGGCCCATTCTCGGTGTCTCCAGGATCATATCCTGGCACACTGGGACAGACTCCCGTCATCCCTAAACAGAAGGTTTCGCCTCTCGGAGTCCGTCTCCTCATCCCTTCTCTGGTGGCTGAGTCCCGCCAACCTGCAGGTGGGGGTTGCCTGGACTCAGAAACCCCTGGTTACACTGACCACAGATGCCAGCCTACGTGGATGGGGGGCGATGGTGGCAAGTTCCCCATTTCAAGGGGTCTGGAGTCCTTACGTCAGCTCCCAATCCTCCAACTACCGGGAGCTCAGGGCAGTCAGGGAAGCCCTCCTTGCGGCTCAGGACCTCGTCCGGGACTCTCACGTCCTGGTATATTCAGACAATGTCACAACAGTGGCACATCTCCGCCATCAGGGCAGTACACGCTCAGGCGCCCTGAAGTCGGTATCCTCCCGAATCTTTCAATGGGCAGAACAATCTCTGCTCTCCCTTTCTGCGGTCCATCTGAAGGGCTCCCTCAATCTTCAGGCGGATTTCCTGAGTCGTCGGGATGTTCATCCAGGGGAATGGAGCCTGGATCAGGCAGTGTTCTGCTCTCTAGTGGCAAGGTGGGGTGCACCAGAGGTGGACCTCTTTGCCTCAGCAGAGAATCGCAAGGTCGCAACATATTTCTCCCTGAACCCAAGGGACGAGGCTTTAGGGGTAGACGCTTTCTGCCACAGTTGGTCCTTTCGCCTCGCTTACGCGTTCCCCCCTCTTCCTCTTCTCGCACGGGCCCTGAGGAAGATCAGAGACGAGGGGGTCCCAACTATACTGGTAGCCCCTCTGTGGCCCCGGAGGAGTTGGTACAGCCTGGTCATGACGCTAGGAATCGACGGCCCAGTCCTCTTAGGTTCGGACCCCAGCTTACTGTCACAGGGTCCGATTTTCCATCCGGCTCCTCAGAAACTCAACTTGGCTGCCTGGCTTCTGAGGCCCGGGCACTGAAGGCTCAAGGGCTTTCTGACAAAGTTGTGGCTACGCTGCAGAAGAACCGTAAACCTGTGACTAATAGTATATACAACAAAATCTGGAAGAGATTTTCCTCCTGGTGTGGTTCTCGGCCTCCTGACCCCTTTCGGCCTAATATTGCGCAGATTCTGGACTTTCTCCAAAGTGGTTTAGACTTAGGTCTTAGGCCCAGCTCCCTGAAAGTTCAGGTGTCAGCACTCAGTGCAGTCTTTGACACGGCTCTGGCAGATCATCGTTGGATCCGTCGGTTCTTTGTGTCCGCTAGTAGACTCTGTCCACGTCGGAGGGTCCTGACGCCTCGCTGGGATCTCAATGTGGTCCTTACAGGACTATCTCAATCTCCGTTTGAACCTCTGTGCTCTTGTAACATTCGTTCCCTTTCTCACAAGACTGCTTTTCTTGTGGCTATTACATCTGCTCGCAGAGTCGGCGAACTTCAGGCTTTGTCTGTTAGGGAACCTTATCTGACCATCAGAGATGACAGCATTGTTTTTCAGCTGGACCCTTCCTTCCTTCCCAAGGTGGTTTCGGATTTTCACAGTTCGCAGTCCATCGTCCTGCCTTCATTCTGTCAGAATCCTCGGACTCCGGGTGAGGAAGTGTTTCATTCTTTGGATGTCCGTCGGATAGTGTTGCACTACCTAGAGGTTACTGCTTCTTGGCGCCTTGATTCTAACCTGTTCATCCAGCCCTTTGGCCGCAATAAGGGCAAGAAGGTGGCTAAGAGTACAGTCGCCAACTGGATTGTGCGAGCAATTAGAGATGCATACCTCGCTCAGCATCTCTCTCCGCCTACTGGATTCACGGCGCACTCCACCAGGGCTACCTCTGCCTCCTGGGCCGAACGGGCAGGGGCCTCCCCTGAGCAGATCTGCAAGGCGGCTACGTGGTCTTCGCTCCATACCTTCACGAAGCATTATCGTCTGGATCTGGATTCCCACAGGGATTTGGCCTTGGCAGGAAAGTCCTGCAGGCTGTGGTCCCCCCCTAGGTATCAATTCTTTGGTATTCCTCCTATGCTGTCGTGGAAGGGACTAGAGAAATAAGAATTATTCTTACCGATAATTCGCTTTCTAGGACCTTCCACGACAGCAGGTAATTCCCTCCCCTATGTATTCATGTATTCCTGAATGTGTAGTACTTCTCATATGCTATGGATTCTTTGTAAGACACTGGCTGTGGGAGGTGGGAGGGTCCTTTTAAACCTCTTGAACTTCCTGTCCCAATTAGGGCGTGGAGAGACAACCTCCTATGCTGTCGTGGAAGGTCCTAGAAAGCGAATTATCGGTAAGAATAATTCTTATTTTGTCTCACGGGTACAGGATAGAGTTCAGTTCTCGTCCTCCGCCTCGGTTCTTCAGAACTTCCCCACATCCCGACCGAGCAGATGCCCTTCTGCAGGCGGTGAATTCTCTAAGAGCAGACGGAGTGGTGGTCCCTGTTCCTCTTCGGGAACAAGGACAAGGCTTTTACTCCAATCTCTTTGTGGTGCCAAAAAAGGACGGCTCATTCCGTCCTGTTCTGGACCTAAAACTGCTCAACAAGCATGTGAACGCCAGGCGATTCCGGATGGAATCCCTCCGCTCAGTCGTTGCCTCAATGTCTCAAGGAGATTTCCTAGCATCAATAGACATCAAGGATGCTTATCTCCACGTGCCGATTGCTACAGAGCACCAACGCTTTCTACGCTTCGTGATAGGAGACGACCATCTTCAGTTCGTAGCTCTGCCATTTGGTCTGGCGACAGCACCACGGGTGTTCACCAAGGTCATGGCGGCAGTGGTAGCAGTCTTGCACTCTCAGGGACACTCTGTGATCCCTTACTTGGACGATCTACTTGTCAAGGCACCCTCTCAGGAGGCATGCCAACTCAGCCTGAATGTTACACTGGAGACTCTCCAGACGTTCGGGTGGATCATCAACTTCTCAAAGTCAAATCTGTCACCGACCCAATCACTAACGTATCTTGGCATGGAGTTTCATACTCGCTCAGCGATAGTGAAGCTTCCGCTGGACAAGCAGCGGTCACTACAGACTGGGGTGCAGGCTCTCCTTCAAAGTCAGTCGCACTCCTTAAGACGCCTCATGCACTTCCTCGGGAAGATGGTGGCGGCAATGGAGGCGGTTCCATTTGCGCAGTTTCATCTGCGCCCACTTCAATGGGACATTCTCCGCCAATGGGACGGGAAGTCAACATCCCTGGACAGGAAAGTCTCCCTTTCCCAGACGGCCAAAGACTCTCTGCAGTGGTGGCTTCTTCCCACCTCATTATCACAGGGAAGATCCTTCCTACCCCCATCCTGGGCAGTGGTCACGACAGACGCGAGTCTGTCAGGGTGGGGAGCAGTTTTTCTCCACCACAGGGCTCAGGGTACGTGGACTCAGCAGGAGTCCACCCTTCAGATCAATGTTCTGGAAATCAGGGCAGTGTATCTTGCCCTACTAGCCTTCCAACAGTGGCTGGAAGGCAAGCAGATCCGAATTCAGTCGGACAACTCGACAGCGGTGGCATACATCAACCACCAAGGAGGGACACGCAGTCGGCAAGCCTTCCAGGAAGTCCGGCGGATCCTGATGTGGGTGGAGGACAGAGCATCCACCATATCCGCGGTTCACATCCCGGGCGTGGAAAACTGGGAAGCAGACTTCCTCAGTCGCCAGGGCATGGACGCAGGAGAATGGTCCCTTCACCCGGACGTGTTTCAGGAAATATGTCGCCGCTGGGGGGTGCCGGACGTCGACCTAATGGCGTCTCGGCACAACAACAAAGTTCCGGCCTTCATGGCACGGTCTCGCGATCAAAGAGCTCTAGCAGCAGACGCCCTAGTGCAAGATTGGTCGCAGTTCCGGCTCCCGTATGTGTTTCCACCTCTGGCACTCTTGCCCAGAGTGCTACGCAAGATCAGATCCGACTGCAGCCACGTCATACTCGTCGCCCCAGACTGGCCGAGGAGGGCGTGGTACCCGGATCTGTGGCATCTCACGGTCGACCAACCGTGGGCACTACCAGACCGACCAGACTTACTGTCCCAAGGGCCGTTTTTCCATCGGAATTCTGCGGCCCTGAACCTGACTGTGTGGCCATTGAATCCTGGATCCTAGCGTCTGCAGGATTATCCCAAGAGGTTGTTGCCACCATGAGACAGGCTAGGAAGTCCACGTCTGCTAAGATCTACCATAGAACGTGGAGGATTTTCTTATCCTGGTGCTCTGCACAAGGAGTATCTCCCTGGCCATTCCAGTTACCTAATCTTCTTTCCTTCCTGCAAGCTGGGTTGGAAAAGGGTTTGTCGCTCGGCTCCCTTAAAGGGCAAGTCTCGGCACTATCCGTGTTTTTTCAGAAGCGTCTAGCACGACTTTCTAAAGTACGTACGTTCCTGCAGGGCGTTTGTCATATCGTCCCTCCGTACAGGCGGCCATTAGATCCATGGGATCTAAACAGGGTACTAGTTGCTCTCCAGAAGCCGCCCTTTGAGCCTCTGAAGGATGTTTCACTTTCGCGACTCTCACAGAAAGTGGCCTTTCTGGTGGCGGTCACGTCTCTTAGGAGAGTGTCTGAGCTACAAGCGCTGTCATCCAAGGCTCCCTTCCTGGTGTTCCACCAGGACAAGGTAGTGCTGCGCCCCATTCAGGAGTTTCTCCCTAAGGTAGTATCCTCTTTTCATCTTAATCAGGATATCTCCTTGCCTTCCTTTTGTCCTCATCCAGTTCATCGGTATGAAAAGGATTTGCATTTGTTAGATCTGGTGAGAGCACTCAGGATCTACATTTCCCGCACGGCGCCCATGCGCCGCTCCGATGCACTCTTTGTCCTTGTCGCTGGTAAGCGCAAGGGGTCGCAGGCTTCCAAAGCCACCCTGGCTCGATGGATCAAAGAACCAATTCTTGAAGCCTACCGTTCTGCTGGGCTTCCGGTTCCTTCGGGGCTGAAGGCCCACTCAACCAGAGCCGTGGGTGCGTCCTGGGCATTACGACACCAGGCTACGGCTCAACAGGTGTGCCAGGCAGCTACCTGGTCGAGTCTGCACACTTTCACCAAACATTATCAGGTGCATACCTATGCTTCGGCGGACGCCAGCCTAGGTAAAAGAGTCCTGCAGGCGGCAGTTGCTTCCCCGTAGGGGAGGGTTGTCTTTGCAGCTCTAACATGAGGTATTTCTTTACCCACCCAGGGACAGCTTTTGGACGTCCCAATCGTCTGGGTCTCCCAATGGAGCGCCGAAGAAGAAGGGAATTTTGTTACTTACCGTAAATTCCTTTTCTTCTAGCTCCTATTGGGAGACCCAGCACCCGCCCTGTTGTCCTTCGGGATTTTTGGTTTTTTCGGGTACACATGTTGTTCATGTTGAACGGTTTTCAGTTCTCCGATGTTACTCGGAGTGAATTTGTTTAAACCAGTTATTGGCTTTCCTCCTTCTTGCTTTATGTCACAGACCACCGGGGGGGTCACTCAGAAATCCCCCGCGCTGGCTACCAGTACGTCACAATCGGGGGGGTAACAAGTGGGGGTCACCCCTCCTTTATACCTCCCGACCGACAGACAGAGCACGTGACGCGCTCTCTAGCGCCCCTCTTATAGTCAGGCCAATTATGGAATTGCCCGACCATAAGCAAGGAGGCCGCTATACTACTTATGCCGATTATTGAAGGGTCCCCGGTGAGAGTAAGGTATATATTCCCCCGACCTCCGCGGGCGGGATATATAAAATCTCCCCGAATCTCACTGGCCTCCCCACAATAATCCTTGGCACAATTCGCTGCCACCAACCGATTTACGGTAACTATTAGCCGAACACACAGACGTGGGATTCAAGATCGAGATAACAGAACAGCCCAAGATTAATTATATAATTTAATCAGCCTAAAGCACACTAGAACTACAATATATACAATAGGGAATCTACAGAATATACATATGTCAGAGTACAGTTACAATCAAAGCATGGGTTACAAACAGGCATACACAGTTCCAGCAGTTACCTTGTTGCGTCTGGCCACAGGGGGGCGCTGTAGACCAGGTTTCCAGGAACTCCCTCACAGGTCTTTCCCAACCAGGCCCCCGAGCAGAAGAACACTTGAAAATGGCCGAAGTAGGGTTATCAACCTGGCCAAATCCAGGTCCCCTCCTACCTTCGTGACCTCACAGGGAGCACTGCTCCACCCCTGGCTTGAGTTATGGACAATATCCCAACATGGAATATGGGCCATAACTTTGCCTGGGAGCGTCGTAGGCGGACGCCAATGCTCTCATTGTGACAGTTATGAATTTAGCTACAGTACGAGGGGACTCATGACCTGTCTGCCAGTTCCCCATTGGCTGATATCACGCCTGGGGCATTTCCCAATGTCCTGCTCCCATAAAAAGGGTGTGCCGGCATCGTCCGCATGCTGAGACACCATTTTTATGGTTGCCATATTTATCGGAAATATGGCTTACGAGATATGAACCATTTTTTACTGGAGTCGTTCTGTCTGCTAGTTCCATAGCCTTGCTAATGAGATACAACTCTTGTTACAGGGTGACGGCAGGGAGTCATCCTGTGTCCATTGTCCCTAAAGCCACCTAATTTCCATATCACAGGACATGGCCATGGAATTTGTTGCTAAACCAGTTGTGTGAAGGAAAGGGGGGGTGACACCAGGAGAGGGCTTCCTGACATACTTGAATATCATGATTTATCGTCATATCTCCGGATTTACCTCACACTTTAGCACTAAAACTGAGCATCCCGTGTTCCCACGGGGGGTGTATAGCCAGAAGGGGAGGGGCCTTACACTTTTTAGTGTAATGCTTTGTGTGGCCTCCGGAGGCAGTAGCTATACACCCAATCGTCTGGGTCTCCCAATAGGAGCTAGAAGAAAAGGAATTTACGGTAAGTAACAAAATTCCCTTCATCTCTTCATTCGGGAACACAGAAACCATGTGTATGCTGCTGACACTGTCTGCCTCCTAGTTGACACTAGGTTGGCTGACGCTGTGTCTGCCTCCTAGTTGACACCAGGTTGGCGGACGCGGTGTCTGCCTCCTAGTTGACACCAGGTTGGCGGACGCGGTGTCTGCCTCCTAGTTGACACTAGGTTGGCTGATGCTGTGTCTGCCTCCTAGTTGACACCAGGTTGGCTGACGCGGTGTCTGCCTCCTAGTTGACACCAGGTTGGCTGACGCGGTGTCTGCCTCCTAGTTGACACCAGGTTGGCTGACGCGGTGTCTGCCTCCTAGTTGACACCAGGTTGGCTGACGCGGTGTCTGCCTCCTAGTTGACACCAGGTTGGCTGACGCGGTGTCTGCCTCCTAGTTGACACCAGGTTGGCTGACGCGGTGTCTGCCTCCTAGTTGACACCAGGTTGGCTGACGCGGTGTCTGCCTCCTAGTTGACACCAGGTTGGCTGACGCGGTGTCTGCCTCCTAGTTGACACCAGGTTGGCTGACGCGGTGTCTGCCTCCTAGTTGACACCAGGTTGGCTGACGCGGTGTCTGCCTCCTAGTTGACACCAGGTTGGCTGACGCGGTGTCTGCCTCCTAGTTGACACCAGGTTGGCTGACGCGGTGTCTGCCTCCTAGTTGACACCAGGTTGGCTGACGCGGTGTCTGCCTCCTAGTTGACACCAGGTTGGCTGACGCGGTGTCTGCCTCCTAGTTGACACCAGGTTGGCTGACGCGGTGTCTGCCTCCTAGTTGACACCAGGTTGGCTGACGCGGTGTCTGCCTCCTAGTTGACACTAGGTTGGCTGACGCGGTGTCTGCCTCCTAGTTGACACTAGGTTGGCTGACGCGGTGTCTTGCCTCCTAGTTGACACTAGGTTGGCTGACGCGGTGTCTGCCTCCTAGTTGACACTAAGCTAAAACGGATTATCTCCGTGCCAGTCGGTGGGTTTAACCTGCTAAGAAGCCAACATTTTCCCCTAGTGGCAGCAGCCCACAACCCATGGTTTCCAGGGTCCCACATTAAAGGCTAAGATTTTACGGTGAGTACCCAAAAATCCTCTTTTCCGAAGGTTTGCATTGATGTATTGTTCATCTTGTTGAATAAAGGCAGCCTTCACCTGTATAAAGAACTTGTGGAACCGGAAGCCGCTAAAGGTGTACGGCGGGCGCATGGCTGAGTCTATGCTCGCCATCTTGTGTCACATCCTTCGCGGGGAACCAGTCATTCGAGAACGCTTGAGCAAAGAGAGAGAGGGAAGCCGCGAAGAAGAAGCCGGGCAGCCGGACGAGAGCGGCGCAGCCAGGCGGGAACCCCAAGTGAATCAACAGCAACTTCAGCAGGTGGGAGTGTGAATTGAGTTTAGACTCGCCTTTTTTGGCACATTTTTTTTTATTTATTTTTCGCTTTTGATATTGGATGAATTTCCTAATCTTTTTGTTTTTCACCCTATAGCTTATGGATATGGGTTTTACTCGGGAGCACGCAATGGAAGCCCTCCTGAACACGAGCACCATGGAGCAAGCGACCGAGTATCTCCTCACCCACCCACCGCCGCTCATTGGTGGAGTCGTACGGGTAAGTGTGACCCGCTAAAGGCTGTTTTTTTTTTTTTTTTGTTTGATTCAGCTTCAAATCTGCTTTCCTTCTGTACCTTCATCACATTGCATCCTCTCTCCCCCCCCCACCCCTCTCCTCTCTCCTCCATTCCAGCCCCTTTCTACCGCAGGCTTCTCTGTGCCACTCTGCTCATGCAAAGCGGATATTCCAGCATCTGCATGTGACAGAACATTTTAGGATAGTTAGGTGAGGGATAATCCCCCGAAAACATAAATTCAACAAGAATAAATTAATGCACAACATCTCATAATAACAAGTAACCCATTAATCATAAAGCCACTCCATTATCAAGTAATGGAAACCAAAAAAAGAGGCAAACGGAGAGTTAAATGGCTAAAGGTAAAAGAAGGGAATTTTGTTTACTTACCGTAAATTCCTTTTCTTCTAGCTCCAATTGGGAGACCCAGACAATTGGGTGTATAGCTACTGCCTCCGGAGGCCACACAAAGCACTACACTTAAAAGTGTAAAGCCCCTCCCCTTCTGCCTATACACCCCCCGTGTGATCACGGGCTCCTCAGTTTTAGTGCAAGAGCAAGAAGGAGGAAAGCCAATAACTGGTTTAAAAACAAATTCGATCCGAAGAAACATCGGAGAACTGAAACCATTCAACATGAACAACATGTGTACCCGAAAAAACAAAAATCCCTAAGAAAACAGGGCGGGTGCTGGGTCTCCCAATTGGAGCTAGAAGAAAAGGAATTTACGGTAAGTAAACAAAATTCCCTTCTTCTTTGTCGCTCCTAATTGGGAGACCCAGACAATTGGGACGTCCAAAAGCAGTCCCTGGGTGGGTAAAATAACACCTCGTGATAGGGCCGTAAAAACAGCCCTTTCCTACAGGTGGGCAACCGCCGCCTGAAGGACTTGTCTACCTAGGCTGGCGTCCGCCGAAGCGTAGGTATGCACCTGATAATGCTTGGTAAAAGTGTGCAGACTCGACCAGGTAGCCGCCTGGCACACCTGCTGAGCCGTAGCCTGGTGCCGTAATGCCCAGGATGCACCCACGGCTCTGGTAGAATGGGCCTTCAGCCCTGAGGGAACCGGAATCCCAGCAGAACGGTAGGCTTCAAGAATTGGTTCCTTGATCCACCGAGCCAGGGTGGATTTGGAAGCTTGCGACCCTTTACGCTGACCAGCGACAAGGACAAAGAGTGCATCCGAGCGGCGCAGAGGCGCCGTGCGGGAAATGTAGATTCTGAGTGCTCTCACCAGATCCAACAAATGCAAATCCTTTTCACATTGATGAACTGGATGAGGACACAAAGAAGGTAAGACGATATCCTGATTGAGATGAAAGGGGGATACCACCTTAGGGAGAAACTCCGGAATCGGGCGCAGAACCACCTTGTCCTGGTGAAACACCAGGAAGGGAGATTTGCATGACAGCGCTGCTAGCTCGGACACTCTCCGAAGAGACGTGACCGCTACTAGAAAGGCCACTTTCTGTGAAAGGCGAGAAAGGGAAACATCCCTCATAGGCTCGAAAGGCGGCTTCTGGAGAGCAATTAGAACCCTGTTCAGATCCCAGGGCTCTAACGGCCGCTTGTAAGGAGGGACGATATGACAAACCCCTTGCAGGAACGTGCGTACCTGAGGAAGTCGTGCTAGGCGTTTCTGAAAAAATACAGATAGCGCTGAGACTTGTCCTTTAAGGGAGCCTAGCGACTAACCTTTTTCCAAACCGGATTGCAGGAAGGAAAGAAGAGTAGGCAATGCAAATGGCCAGGGAGACACTCCCTGAGCAGAGCACCAGGATAAGAATATCCTCCACGTTCTGTGGTAGATCTTGGCGGACGTTGGTTTCCTGGCCTGTCTCATGGTGGCAATGACCTCTTGAGATAATCCTGAAGACGCTAGGATCCAGGACTCAATGGCCACACAGTCAGGTTCAGGGCCGCAGAATTCCGATGGAAAAACGGCCCTTGGGACAACAAGTCTGGTCGGTCTGGTAGTGCCCACGGTTGGCCTACCGTGAGGTGCCACAGATCCGGGTACCACGACCTCCTCGGCCAGTCTGGAGCGACGAGGATGGCGCGGCGGCAGTCGGACCTGATCTTGCGCAGCACTCTGGGCAACAGTGCCAGAGGTGGGAACACATAAGGTAGCCGGAACTGCGACCAATCTTGAACTAAGGCGTCCGCCGCCAGAGCTCGGTGATCGTGAGACCGTGCCATGAAAGCCGGGACCTTGTTGTTGTGCCGGGACGCCATTAGGTCGACGTCCGGCATCCCACAGCGGCGACAGATCTCCTGAAACACGTCCGGGTGAAGAGACCATTCCCCTGCGTCCATACCCTGGCGACTGAGGAAGTCTGCTTCCCAGTTTTCCACGCCTGGGATGTGAACTGCGGATATGGTGGATGCCATGTCTTCCACCCACGTCAGAATCCGCCGGACTTCCCGGAAGGCTTGCCGACTGCGTGTTCCTCCTTGGTGGTTGATGTATGCCACCGCTGTGGAGTTGTCCGACTGAATTCGGATCTGCTTGCCTTCCAGCCACTGCTGGAAGGCTTGTAGGGCAAGATACACTGCTCTGATTTCCAGAACATTGATCTGAAGGGTGGACTCTTGCTGAGTCCACGTACCTTGAGCCCTGTGGTGGAGAAAAACTGCTCCCCACCCTGAAAGACTCGCGTCTGTCGTAACCACCGCCCAGGATGGGGGTAGAAAGGACTTTCTTCGGCGCTCCATTGGGAGACCCAGACGATTGGGTGTATAGCTACTGCCTCCGGAGGCCACACAAAGCATTACACTAAAAAGTGTAAGGCCCCTCCCCTTCTGGCTATACACCCCCCGTGGGATCACGGGCTTGCTCAGTTTTCAAGCTTTGTGCGAAGGAGGTCAGACATCCACGCATAGCTCCACTGTTTTTAGTCAGCAGCAGCTGCTGACTATGTCGGATGGAAGAAAAGTGGGCCCATATGGGGCCCCCAGCATGCTCCCTTCTCACCCCACTTTTGTCGGGTGTTTGTTAAGGTTGAGGTACCCATTGCGGGTACGGAGGCTGGAGCCCACATGCTGTTTTCCTTCCCCATCCCCCCTCAGGGCTCTGGGTGAAGTGGGATCTTACAGGTCTCCAGGCACTGAGACCGGGCTCCATCCACAGACCCAGAGAACCTGCTGGATATGGAGCTGAGTATCGTCAGGGACAGGGCCCTGCTACATTAAGGTACTCTGTGTCCCCGTACACATCGCGCACACACACACCAGCATTGCTGGGAGTGCTAGTGCGCCGGGGACAACAGCGCGGAGCGCTCGTGCTATTATTCACGGCAGCTTGCTGTGTGAATTTATGTATTGGGAACTGCCGCGCCGGGCCGCTGCTGGGTGTTTTTACACTGTGGCGCGGCTGGGATTGTGGTGCGCCGGGGACTCCGCGCTGGCCGTGCACATAGGACGGCCGCGCTTATTACTCGAGTCCCCGGCTTTGCGGCCTAGTTTTCGTTTCGTTCCCGCCCCCAGCCCTGCCAGTCAGGGGAGAGGCGGGACGCTGTACAGAAAGTCAGCGCCGAGGGCTGGAGTCTGCTTTGCATTCTCCAGCCCCCTTCACTGGACACAGTGGGACGCCGGTTTCCCGCTCTTGCCTGGGGCACGCCCACGGCCCGCCCCTCGTCACACGAGCTGGAGAAGGACGCCGGCAGCCATTCCTGCAGTCCGAGCTGGAGAACGGAGACAAGCTCTGGGCAACCAGTCACAGGACTCTGGCGACCACACACCCGCTTATAGGCGGGCGGTAAGCAGCACCTGAAGTGCTGACCCCACTAAATACCGTTGTGTCCATTTGTATTTTATGCTTACACTGCACTGTAGGTCGCTATTTTTGGCTATATGCCCTCTTAGATGGCGAGACAACAGCAGCAAAAAAGCAAAGGTGCTAAGGCACAGGCTTTCTATGCTGCTTGTATTGCATGTGCTGAAGTGTTCATTTGTACTTATGCTTGTATGCTATACATTGCACTGTACGGTCGCTATTCTTGGCTATATTCTCCTAGAATGGCTAGACTACAGCAGCAAAAAAGCAAAGGTGCTAAGGCACAGTTTTTCTAGGCTGCTTGTATTGCATGTGCTGAAGTGTTCATTTGTACTTATGCTTGTATGCTATACATTGCACTGTACGGTCGCTATTCTTGGCGATATTCTCCTAGATGGCTAGTCTACAGCAGCAAAAAAGCAAGGGTGCCAAGGCACAGGCTTTCTAAGCTGCTCATATTGCATGTGCTGAAGTACTCATTTGTACTTTATGCTTGTATGCTATACATTGCACTGTACGGTCGCTATTCTTGGCTATATGCTCCTAGATGGCTAGACTACAGCAGCAAAAAAGCAACACAGGCTTTCTATGCTGCTTTTACTGCATGTGATACTGTTCCACCGGCAGGTTCCACTGACCCCCGTTGTGTGCAATGCTCCCCTGTAGCACTTGGTCAGCCGGGGTCTCTACTAGAGGTGGCCAAAGGAACCACCTGTGAACCCTGTCCATGGACAGGGACGGTGTTGCAGTTTCGGCTGATAGATTGTCATGGGATAGTGACTTGCAGTCCAGACAGGCCATGGGCAATCTTGATCATTGCTCCCTGGCCACCCTCATTTGGAACAAAATCAGTGCTCCGGGGGGGTCCCAGGCATTCCAGGGTGAAGGCTCTGACACGGACGACAGTCCCAGACAGCCTAAGCGAGCTCGCTGGGAGCGGCATTCGGCCTCATCACTAGTCAGGGTCACAGCAGAGGACTCTCTGTATGATGAGGCAGACGTAGCTGATCAGGACTTTGATCCTGACACCGCTCTCAACCCGGATACACCGGATGGTGACGCCATGGTGAATGATCTTATAGCGTCCAGCAATGGCATGTTGGATATCTCTCCCCCAGCTCCTTCAGTGGAGGAGTCAGCTTCCCAGCAGGAGAAATCCCATTCAGTATCTCAGGCGTACATTGAGTACTTTTCTGGCCACGCTGACTTCAGAGAAGCAGTTCAGAATCACCACGCTTACCAGATAAGCGTTTCTCCAAATGTATTAAGGATACATGTTATCCCTTTCCCCCTGACGTGGTCAGGCGCTGGACCCAGGGTCCAAAGGTGGACCCCCCAATCTCCAGGCTTGCGGCTAGATCCATAGTTGCAGTGGAGATGGGACTTCACTTAAAGATGCCATTGACAGACAGATGGACCTCTGGTTGAAATCTGTCTATGAAGCTATCGGCGTGTCGGTTGCTCCGGCATTCGCAGCCGTATGGGCACTCTAAGCTATGTCAGCTGGTCTTGCGCAGCTGGTCTTGAGCACAGGTACATCTGTGCCGCAGGTAGCGTCCTTATCCTCGCAATGTCTGCATTGCGACTTACCCTATTAAGGCTGTCCGAGAGAGACAGTCGAGGTTTCGGTCCTTCCCAGGCTCGGGCAGGTCCAAATTGTCCTAGTCCAAAAGGGCTCAAAAGGCTCAGAGGGGCTCAGATTCCAGGCGGGCTCAATCACGCCCAAGGAAGGCAGCCAGAGGAACCGCTTCCAAGGCGGTCTCCTCATGACTTTAAGCTCTCTCTCTCCGCATCCGCGGTTGGTGGCAGACTCTCTCGCCTTGGCGACATTTAGCTGCCACAGGTCACAGACCGGTGGGTGATAGACATTGTGTCTCACGTGTACAGGATAGAGTTCTGTTCTCGGCCTCCAATCTGATTGTGGGGGACCTAAAACTGCTCAACAAGCACGTGAAGGCCAGGCGGTTCCGGATGGCATCCCTCCGCTCCGTCATTGCCTCAATGTCTCAAGGAGATTTCCTAGCATCAATAGACATCAGGATGCTTATCTCCACGTGCCGATTGCTCCAGAGCACCAACGTTTGCTACGTTTCGTTATTGAAGACGAGCATCTTCAGTTCGTAGCCCTGCCCTTCGGTCTGGCGACAGCCCTACGGGTTTTCACCAAGTTCAGGGCAGCAGTGGGAGCAGTCCTGCACTCTCAGGGTCACTCGGTGATCCTTCCTTGGACGGTCGACTTGTCAAGGCACCCTCTCAAGAGGCATGCCAACACAGCCTGAGCGTAGCGCTGGAGACTCTCCAGAGTTTCGGGTGGATCATCAACTTCTCAAGGTTAAATCTGACACCGACCCAATCGCTGACATATCTGGGCATGGAGTGTCACGCTCCCTCAGCGATAGTGAAGCTTCCGCTGGACAAACAGCGTTCACTACAGACGGGGGTGCAGTCTCTCCTTCACGGCCAGTCACACCCCTTAACACGCCTCATGCAGAGGCAGTCACTTTCGCGCAGTTTCATCTGCGTCCACTCCAATGTGGCATTCTTTGCCAATGGGATGGGAAGTCGACGTCCCTAGAAGGTACGTCCCCCTTCTCAGACGGTCAAGGACTCTCTTCAGAGGAGTCCATCCTTCAAATCAATGTGCTGGAAATCTGGGCAGTGTATCTTGCCCTGCAAGCCTTCCAGCCGTGGCTGGAAAGCACACACATCCGAATTCAGTCGGACAACTCCACAGCGGTGGCATACATCTACCACCAAGGCGGAACACGCAGTCGGCAAGCCTCCCAGGAAGTCCGGCGGAGTCTGATGGGGGTGGAAGACAGAGCATCCACCATATCCGCAGTTCACATCCCGGGCGCAGAAAACTGGGAAGCAGACTTCCTCAGTTGCCAGGGTATGGACGCAGGGGAAGGGTATCTTCACCCGGACGGTTTTCAGGAAATCTGTCAACGCTGGGGGATGCTGAACGTCGACCTAATAGCGTCTCGGCACAACAACAAGGTTCCGATTTTCATGGCGCGGTATCACGATCAAAGAGCTCTGGCGGCAGACGCCTTAGTTCAGGTTTGGTCGCAGTTCCAGCTACCTATGTGTTTCCCCCTCTGACACTGCTGCCCAGAGGGCTACGCAACATCAGGTCCGTTTGCCGCCGCGCCATCCTCATCGCCACAGACTGGCCGAGGAGGTCGTAGTCCCCGGATCTGTGGCATCTCACGGTCTGCCAACCGTGGGCACTACCAGCCCGGCCAGACTTACTGTCCCAAGGGCCGTTTTTTCCATCTGAATTCTACGGCCCTGAACCTGACGGTATGGCTTTTGAGTCCTGAATCCTAGCGTCTTCAGGATTTTCTCAGGACGTCATTGCCACCATGAGACAGACTAGAAAACCGACGTCTGCCAAGATCTACCACAGGATGTGGAGGATATTCTTCTTTTAATGCTCTGCTCAGGGAGTGTCTCCCTGCCCATTTGCATTCCCTACTCTTCCTTCCTTCCTGCAATCTGGTTTGGAAAAAGGTTGTCACTCGGCTCCCTTAAAGGACAAGTCTCAGCGCTATCTGTATTCTTCAGAAGCGCCTAGCACCACTTCCTCAGGTACACACGTTCCTGCAGGAGGTTTGTCACATTGTCCCTCTGTACAAACGGCCGTTGGACCCATGGGATCTGAACAGGGTACTAATTGCTCTCCAGAAGCCGCCCTTCGAGCCTCTGAGAGATGTTTCACTCTCTCTACTTTCCCAGAAAGAGGCCTTTCTGGTAGCGGTCACGTCTCTTAGGAGAGTGTCCGAGCTAGCAGCGCTGTCATCCAAAAGCTTCCTTCCTGGTGTTTCACCAAGGCAAGGTAGTGCTGCGCCCGATTCCGGAGTTCTCCCTAAGGTGGTATCCCCCTTTCATCTCAATCAGGATATCTCCTTACCTTCCTTTTGCCTCATCCTTTTCATCGATATGAAATGGATTTGCATTTGTTGGATCTGGTGAGAGCACTCAGAATCTACATTTCCCGCACCGCGCCTCTGCGCCGCTCGGATGCACTCTCTGTGCGTGTCGCTAATCAGCGTAAAGAGTCGCAGGCTTCCAAATCCACCCTGGCTCGATGGATCAAGGAACCAATTCTTGAAGCCTACTGTTCTGCTGGGCTTCCGGTTCCATCAGGGCTGAAAGCCCATTCTACCAGAGCCGTGGGTGCGCCCTAGGCATTACGGCACCAGGCTACGGCTCAGCAGGTGTGCCAGGCAGCTACCTGGTCGAGTCTGCACACTTTCACCAAGCATTGTCAGGTGCATACCTACGCTTAGGCGGATGCCAGCTTAGGTAGAAGAGTCCTGCAGGCGGCGGTTGCCTCCTTGTAGGGAAGGGCTGTTTTACAGCTCTAACATGAGGTATTAATTTACCCACCCAGGGACTGCTTTTGGACGTCCCAATCGTCTGGGTCTCCCAATGGAGCGCCGAAGAAGGGAATTTTGTTACTTACCGTAAATTCCTTTTCTTCTAGCTCCAATTGGGAGACCCAGCACCCGCCCTGTTTCCTTCGGGATTTTTGGTTGTTCGGGTACACATGTTGTTCATGTTGAACGGTTTTCAGTTCTCCGATGTTACTTCGGATTGAATTTGTTTAAACCAGTTATTGGCTTTCCTCCTTCTTGCTTTAGCACTAAAACTGAGCAAGCCCGTGATCCCACGGGGGGTGTATAGCCAGAAGGGGAGGGGCCTTACACTTTTTAGTGTAATGCTTTGTGTGGCCTCCGGAGGCAGTAGCTATACACCCAATCGTCTGGGTCTCCCAATTGGAGCTAGAAGAAAAGGAATTTACGGTAAGTAACAAAATTCCCTTCTTCCTTTTGACAATGAGGTGGGAAGAAGCCACCACCGAAGAGATTCCTTGGCCGCCTGAGAAAGGGAGACGTTCCTGTCGAGGGACGTCGACTTCCCGTCCCATTGGCGGAGAATGTCCCATTGTAGTGGACGCAGATGAAACTGCGCGAAAGGGACTGCCTCCATTGTTGCGACCATCTTCCCTAGGAAGTGCATGAGGCGTCTCAAGGGGTGTGACTGGCCTTGAAGGAGAGATTGCACCCCTGTCTGTAGTGAACGCTGTTAGTCCAGCGGAAGCTTCACTATCGCTGAGAGAGTATGAAACTCCATGCCAAGGTATGTTAGCGATTGGGTCGGGGTCAGATTTGACTTTGAAAAGTTGATGATCCACCCGAAACTCTGGAGAGTCTCCAGCGCAACGTTCAGGCTGTGTTGGCATGCCTCTTGAGAGGGTGCCTTGACAAGTAGATCGTCCAAATACGGGATCACAGAGTGACCTTGAGTGCAGGACTGCTACTACTGCTGCCATGACCTTGGTGAAGACCCGTGGGGCTGTCGCCAGCCCGAAAGGCAGAGCTACGAACTGAAGGTGTTCGTCTCCTATAACGAAGCGTAGAAAACGCTGGTGCTCTGGAGCAATCGGCACGTGGAGATAAGCATCCTTGATGTCTATTGATGCTAGGAAATCTCCTTGAGACATTGAGGCGATGACGGAGCGGAGGGATTCCATCCGGAACCGCCTGGTTTTCACGTGCTTGTTGAGCAGTTTAGATCCAGAACGGGACGGAAAGACCCGTC
Organism: Anomaloglossus baeobatrachus; assembly: GCF_048569485.1. Lineage (NCBI taxonomy): Eukaryota > Metazoa > Chordata > Amphibia > Anura > Aromobatidae > Anomaloglossus > Anomaloglossus baeobatrachus. Next base: position 199,355,674 of record NC_134361.1, read on the forward strand.
CTTTTTTGGCACCACAAACAAATTGGAGTAAAAACCGTGACCTTGCTCCTGAAGAGGAACAGGGGTCACCACTCCTTCTGCCTTTAGAGTGCACACCGCTTGCAGAAGAGCATCGGCTCGGTCGGGAGGTGGAGAAGTTCTGAAGAATCGAGTTGGAGGACGAGAACTGAACTCTATCCTGTACCCGTGAGACAGAATGTCTCTCACCCAACGGTCTTTGACCTGTGGCAGCCAAATGTCGCCAAAGCGGGAGAGCCTGCCACCGACCGAGGATGCGGAGAGAGGAGGCCGAAAGTCATGAGGAAGCCGCCTTGGTAGCGGGTCTTCCGGCTGTCTTTTTTTGGGCGTGACTGAGCCCGCCAAGAATCTGAGCTCCTCTGATCCTTTTGAGACCTTTTGGACGAGGAGAATCGGGACCTGCCCGAGCCTCGAAAGGACCGAAACCCCGACTGTCCCCTCCTCTGTTGGGGTTTGTTTTGTCTGGGCTGAGGTAAGGATGAATCCTTACCCTTGGACTGTTTAATGATTTCATCCAAACGCTCACCAAACAGTCGGTCACCAGAAAATGGCAAACTGGTTAAGCACTTTTTGGAAGCAGAATCTGCCTTCCATTCCCTTAACCACAAGGCTCTGCGTAAAACCACGGAGTTGGCGGACGCCACTGCCGTACGGCTCGTAGAGTCCAGGACAGCATTAATCGCGTAAGACGCAAATGCAGACATTTGAGAGGTTAAGGATGCCACCTGCGGAACAGATGTACGTGTGACCGTGTCAATCTGTGTAAGACCAGCTGAAATAGCTTGGAGTGCCCATACGGCTGCGAATGCTGGAGCAAACGACGCGCCGATAGCTTCATAGATGGATTTCAACCAGAGCTCCATCTGTCTGTCAGTGGCATCTTTAAGTGCAGCCCCATCCTCCACTGCAACTATGGATCTAGCCGCAAGCCTGGAGATTGGAGGATCCACCTTGGGACACTGGGTCCAGCCCTTGACCACGTCAGGGGGAAAGGGATAACGTGTATCCTTAAGCCGTTTGGAGAAACGCTTATCTGGATAAGCGTGGTGTTTCTGGACTGCCTCTCTAAAGTCAGAGTGGTCCAGAAAAGTACTTAATTTACGCTTGGGATACCTGAAATGGAATTTCTCCTGCTGTGAAGCTGACTCCTCCACCGGAGGAGCTAGGGGAGAAATATCCAACATTTTATTGATGGACGCTATGAGATCATTCACTATTGCGTCCCCATCAGGTGTATCCAGATTGAGAGCGGCCTCAGGATCCGAATCCTGATCAGCTACCTCCGCCTCATCACACAGAGAGTCCTCCTGCTGGGACCCTGACCAGTGTGATGAAGTCGAGGGCCGCTCATAGCGAGCTCGCTTAGGCTGTCTGGGACTGTCGTCCGTGTCAGAGCCTACACCCTGGGATGCATGGGACACCCCCGGAGCCCGGAGCTGTTCCAACTGAGGGGGACCAGGGAGCAATGATTCAACAGTGCCCATGGCCTGAGGTACTGGTCTAGACTGCAAAGTTTCTAGAATTTTAGTCATAGTCACAGACAATCTATCAGCAAAAACTGCAAACTCCGTCCCCGTCATCTGGACAGTATTCACAGGTGGTTCTCCCTGGGTCACCTCTAGCAGAGGCCCCGGCCGAGCAAGTGCCACAGGGGCCGAGCACTGCATACAATGGGGGTCAGTGGAACCTGCCGGTAGAGTAGCCTCACATGCGGTACAAGCAGCATAGAAAGCCTGTGCCTTGGCACCCTTGCTTTTTGCGGATGACATGCTGTTGTCTCCTCTGAGCAATCTAGGAGGGTATATAGCCAAAAATCACCAGCGACCGTACAGTGCAATGTATAGCATGTAAGCATAAAAATACAAATGTACACTTCGGCACTAGTGGGGTCAGCACCAGAGGTGCCGCTTACCGCCCGCTCAAACGCGGGTGTGTGGTCGCCAGAATCCCGTGTCTGGGTCTCCCAGAACTTGTCTCCCCTCTCCAGCTCAGACTGCACACAGGAATGGCTGCCGGCGTTCTGTGAAGAGGGGCGGACCGTGGGCGTGCCTCAGACAAAGTGCGGGAAACTGGCGTCCCACTGTGCCCAGTGTGAGGGCTGGAGTATGTAAAGTAGACTCCAGCCCTCGGCGCTGACGTTCTGTACAGCGTCCCGCCCTTCCCCTGACTGGCAGGCCTGGGGGCGGGAACGAAACGAAACTAGGCCGCAAAAGCCGGGGACTCGAGTAATAAGCGCGGCCGTCATATATGCACGGCCAGCGCGGAAGTCCCCGGCGCACCACAAGTCCCAGCCGCGCCGCAGCGTGAACTGACAGCAGCGGCCGGCGCGGCAGTTCCCAATACATTGACTCACTCAGCAGAGCTGTAGCTAGTAATGGCACAAGCGCGCAGCGCTGTTGTCCCCGGCGCACTAACACACCCAGCAATGCTGCAGTGTGTCTGCGCGCGGTCTGTACGGGGACACAGAGTACCTTGACGTAGCAGGGCCCTGTCCCTGACGATACTCAGCTCCATATCCAGCAGAATCCCCAGGGGCTGTGGATGGAGCACGGTCTCAGTGCCTGGAGACCGGTAAAATCCCACTTCACCCAGAGCCCTAAGGGGGATGGGGAAGGAAGCAGCATGTGGGCTCCAGCCTCCGTACCCGCAATGGGTACCTCAACCTTAACAAACACCGCCGACAAGAGTGGGGTGAGAAGGGAGCATGCTGGGGGCCCTAGTATGGGCCCTCTTTTCTTCCATCCGACATAGTCAGCAGCTGCTGCTGACTAAACAGTGGAGCTATGCGTGGATGTCTGACCTCCTTCGCACAAAGCATGAAAACTGAGGAGCCCGTGATCCCACGGGGGGTGTATAGGCAGAAGGGGAGGGGCTTTACACTTTTAAGTGTAGTGCTTTGTGTGGCCTCCGGAGGCAGTAGCTATACACCCAATTGTCTGGGTCTCCCAATTAGGAGCGACAAAGAAATGTATTTTTTTTTATTTATCAAAGGATATATAGTAAAGAATCATCATAAAAAAACACACATTAATACCAAGGTGCTACTAATGTTTACAGAAAAATGGGGGGAGGGGGGGGGAAAATTCCACCCCAATCCCACAAGAGGCAGACACACAAGTGGGATGCAGGGAGAGTGCAAAAATTGATAACATGGAGGGAATTATTGCACATATTTAGCTACAATATTGCTATTTGTCCCGGCCATAGTAAGGCAGAGTAATTTTAATAAACGCCCTCAGTCAAAATAAAGTCTCACCCATGGACACGGTAGCCCCCACAATGTGTAACTGACTGTCAAAGGAACCTCCGACGCGCGTTTCGCGATGTTATTTGACGAAGCAGTCAAATAACATCACAAAATGTGAGTCTATAATTTCTCCCTGATAAAGCGGTCAAATAACATCACGAAACGCGCGTCGGAGGTTCCTTTGACAGTCAAAGACACATTGTGGAGGCTACTGTGTCCATCGGTGATACGTTATATTTAATTATTGGGATTACTGTAAGTCAAAATAAAGTCTCACCCATGGACACAGTAGCCCCCACAATGTGTGTCTGGCTGCCAAAGGAACCTCCGACTCGCGTTTCGTGTTATTTGACCTCTTCGCAGGAAGAATTAATCGGCGCGCGTTTCGTGATGTTTGATTTGTCAAATAACATCACGAAACGTGCGTCGGAGGCTTCTTTGGCAGTCAGACACATTGTGGGAGCTACTGTGTCCATGGCTGAGATTTTTTGACTTTGAGGGCGTTTATTGGGATTACTGTAAGTCAAAATAAAGTCTCACCCATGGACACAGTAGCCCCCACAATGTGTGTCTGACTGCCAAATGAACCTCCAACGCGCGTTTCGTGATGTTATTTGACCGCTTCGCCAGGGAGAATTAATCGATGAGCGTTTTGCGATGTTGTTTGACCGCTTCGTCAAATAACATCACAAAACGCGCGTCGGAGGCTACTTTGGCAGTCACACATTGTGGGGGCCACAGTGTCCATGGATGAGACTTTATTTTGACTTTGAGGGTGTTTATTGGGATTACTCTGTCTTACTATGGGACAAATAGCAATATTGTAGCTAAATATGTGCAATAATTCCCTCCATGTTATCAATTTTTGCACTCTCCCTATATTTTACACTTGTGTCTGCCTCTTGTGGGTTTGGGGTTGAATGCCCCCTCCCCCATTTTTCTGTAAACATCTAGTAGCACCTTGGTTTTAATGCGTGTTTTTCTATGATGATTCTTTACTGTATAATCTTTGATAAATAAATACATTTTTACCTTTTAGCCATTTAACTGTTTGCCTCTTTTTTTTCTTTCCATCCCCGTAAACATGTAGACAATGCCTTTTGACTACCGATAAATTAATTTAAGGCTAGCGCGTTAGTAAAAATGTGGATTTGTTCCCTTCCCTGGCACAGCATCCCGGGCTCCCCTCGCCATGCTGCAGCAGATCCCTTCTCGCCTCTTTTTTTTTTTTTTTTGTTTTGCTCCAGTTTCCCTTTAAACCATCAGACACTTAATGTCTTCTCCTATCCCTATGCATCCCTACTCTCATGCCCTGACCTCCCCATTCTGCAGAGCAGCCCAGCTGACGGGTATCTGTTGTTGCTCTGCAGGACTTGAGTATGTCAGAGGAAGATCAGATGCTGAGAGCCATTGCCATGTCGTTGGGACAAGATATCCCTATGGAACAGAGGGCAGAACTGCCCGAGGTACAGTAACACAAGATCAGGGTTGTGGCGGGGGTACAGAGGCGCAGACCAGAAAGCCTTCAACATGACATTAGACATGCATATTTTTATTTTTAATTTTTTAATTTTTCTTTTTAAAGGGCACTAGTTCTTGTGCCTGCGTTAGAAAAGGTGGAGCTCTTCTTTTTCCCATCCTCCTGAACCAATGTTCCCTTCCCTTTTTTTTTCCTCCCATCCACTGTATTTCCCCCAAACCCACCCACCCACATGGTGTGCAGCCCTTTTCTTTCACATCACATAATGGGAGGTAGCTTAGCTTTTGTACCGTGTTTTCCGGATTGTAAGATGCACTTTTTTTCTTTTTTCCCCAAAAAACTGGGGGTAAAATGGGCGTGCGTCTTGCAGACCAGATATGGCTTACTGGTTCGGTGGTGGTGGAGTGGGGTCATAGGAGGTAGGGTCAGCGATGCGGAGTTTTACTGCAGTGGAGCGGCTCAGGAGGGTCACGGCGGCGAGTGCCTGATCTGACTGCGGGCTCCATTGAACCGCCGGTGATTGACGCCATTGACTTCAAGAAAATGGCTGGTAAGGCAGCACATGCGCAGATTGACGCAACGGACTTCAGGAAAATGGCTGGTAAGGCGGCGCATGCGCAGATTGACGCAACGGACTTCAAGAAAATTGCTGGGAAGGTGGCGCATGCGCAGATCGAAGCAAATGGACTTCAAGAAAATGGCTGGGAAGGCGGCGTGTGCGCAGATCGAAGCAATAGACTTCAAGAAAATGGCTGTGAAGGCGGTGCGTGCGTAGATTGACGCAATGGACTTTAATAAAATGGCTGGGAAGGCGGCACATGCGCAAATTGACACAATGGACTTCATGAAAATGGCCGGGGAGGCGGCACATGCGCAAATTGACGCAATGGACTTCATGAAAATGGCCGGGGAGGCGGCACATGCGCAAATTGACGCAATGGACTTCATAAAAATGGCTGGGAAGGCGGTGCATGCGTAGATCGACGCAATGGACTTCAAGAAAATGGCTGGGGAGGACTTTCTGCGCACACACCGTCTCCGCGGTCATTTTCTCAAAGTCAACCTTGGGCGATTCAATGGCTGCCGCGACACCCCGTCCTGTGACCCTCCTGAGCGGCTCCACTGCAGTGACAACCCCGCAGCCTGCTGGCAGATCAGTGGCGCCCGCCACCATGACACCTCCAAACTTGCAGTATCGCCGTCCCTCTGTCCACTGACCCTTCTGAGCTCGCGGCATCGCCCTGCCTCCTGTGACCTTCCTGAGCCGCTCCCCTCCCGGTAAACATTCGGATTATAAGACGGACCCTCATTTTAAAATTACATTTTTTTTTTCCTATTTTCCTTCTCTAAATTTGGGGTGCGTCTTATAATCCGGGGCGTCTTATAAACCGAAAAATGCGGTAATTGTTTTTGTTTTTTTTTCCCTTTTTTTTTTTATTTTTGTATATTTGAAGCCACATAAGTACCTATAGCCTCATGAAGTCACAGATCTATATGGTGGAGGGGATGCTTTTTGACAAACGTTTGCACATTAAGTTGCTCTAAATTGCCCACCTTTTTTCTTCACTTTTTTCAGGAAACTGCTCGCCGGAAAGAAGAGGAGGAGCGGAAGGCAAGGGAGAAGCAGGAGGAGGAGGAGGCCAAGTGTCTGGAGAAGTTTCAAGATGCCGAACCGCTGGAGCAAGAGGAGCTTCACGGCTTCACAGACACTATGCTTCCGGGCTGCTTCCATCTTCTGGACGAGCTACCGGACACCGTTTACCGTGTCTGCGATCTCATAATGACGGCTGTAAAGCGAAATGGGGCAGACTATCGGGACATGATCCTCAAGCAAGTGGTTAACCAGGTGAGCACTTATATGGCAGGATCCTTCTTAAAGGGGTTGTCCCCTACTTTGACGTTGATGGCCTCTCCTTAGGATAGGTCACCAATGTCTAAACTGCTGGGGTCCAACATGCCGCAACTCCGCCTATCGGCTGATCCTGGTCCAGCGGATCCTGGATCCTGGTCCACGCGGCCAGAAATGCTCAGTTCCAGAGCTCCCCTTGTCTTCTGATAGTGGCCGCCCCCGCATAATGCACATCCACCTCCTATTGATTAGAATGGGAGGCGGATGTATAGTACCCGGCCACGACCACTGTCAGAAGATGGAGCTGCGCCAGAACGGAGCATTTGCTGCTGCCGCCGGGACCAAGATCAGATGATCGGCAGGGCTGTCTTGTCAGACCCCGGCTGATCAGACATTGATGGCCTATCCTTAGAATAGGTCATCAATGTCAAAATAGTGGACAACCCCTTTTAAATTTTATGCATTAAAGTGAATGTCAGCAGGTTTTTGCTATGTAATCTGAGAGCAGCACGATGTAGGGGCTGTGACCCTGATTCTAGCAATGTCACTTACCAGGCTGTGTGTCACAAACCACCGGGGGGTCACTCAGAAATCCCCCGCGCTGGCTACCAGTACGTCACAATCGGGGGGTAACAAGTGGGGGTCACCCCTCCTTTATACCTCCCGACCGACAGACAGAGCACGTGACGCGCTCTCTAGCGCCCCTCTTATAGTCAGGCCAATTATGGAATTGCCCGACAATAAGCAAGGAGGCCGCTATACTACTTATGCCGATTATTGAAGGGTCCCCGGTGAGAGTAGGGTATATATTCCCCCGACCTCCGCGGGCGGAATATATAAAACCTCCCTGAATCTCACTGGCCTCCCCACAATAATCCTTGGCACAACTCGCTGCCACCAACCGATTTACGGTAACTATTAGCCGAACACACAGACGTGGGATTCAAGATCGAGATAACAGAACAGCCCAAGATTAATTATATAATTTAATCAGCCTAAAGCACACTAGAAACTACAATATATACAATAGGGAATCTACAGAATATACATATGTCAGAGTACAGTTACAGATAAAGCATGGGTTACAAACAGGTATACAATTACATCAGTTACCTTGTGTGTCTGGCCACAGGGGGGCGCTGTAGACCAGGTTTCCAGGAACTCCCTCACAGGTCTTTCCCAACCAGGCCCCCGAGCAGAAGAACACTGGAAAATGGCCGAAGTAGGGTTATCAACCTGGGCAGATCCAGGTCCCCTCCTACCTTAGTGACCTCACAGGGAAGCACTGCCACTCCCCCTGCATGGATCAGAATTATCCAGCAAAGGGGATATTGGCCATAACTTTGCCTGGGAGCGTCGTAGGCAGACGCCAATGCTCTCATTGTGACAGTTATGAATTTAGCTACAGAACGAGGGGACTCATGACCTGTCTACGAGTTCCCATATGGCTGATATCACGCCTGGGGTATTTCCCAAGCTCCCCCTTCCATAAAAAAGGTGTGCCAGCATCGTCCGCCTGCGCAAACACCATTTTTATGGTTGCCATATTTATCGGAGATATGGCTTGCGAGATATGAACCATTTTTTACTGGAGTCGTTCTGTCTGGCTACTTCCAAGCCTTGCTAATGAGATACAACTCTTGTTACAGGGTGACGGCAGGGAGTCATCCTGTGTCCATTGTCCTCACATCATCTCATCTCCATATCAGAGGAGATGGCTGTTGGAGGTGTAAGTGGGATGTGACACCTCCACAGATGCTGGACATTTGAGAACAAGAAGGGAGGGGGGGCACTGCCAGGGAGTGATGAGAGCAATTATGACTTCTAGTCATAATTCCTCTTCATATCCCAGGATTTACCTCACACCTCCCCCCTTTTGAGGGCGCTAGGGGGCAGCACACTCCGGTGTTCCCCCGTGCGCCCGTCCGCGACCTCTCCTTGTCGGGACAGCCCGTCTGCGTTACCGTGGTCACGGCCCCTTTTGTGGCGAATGGTGAAGTCGTATTGCTGGAGCGCAAGGCTCCATCGCAACAATCGCCCATTCGTCCCAGAGACGGTGTGCAACCAGCTGAGGGGATTGTGGTCCGTCTCCACGATGAAGTGGCGCCCGTATAGATAGGGTTGCAGACGCTGCAGGGCCCACACTATGGCCAGGCACTCCTTCTCCATTGTAGAATAGGCCACTTCCCTTGGTAACAGCTTCCTGCTCAGGTACAAGACTGGGTGCTCTTGGCTCGCAGAGTCCACCTGGCTGAGCACCGCACCGAGGCCGAAGTCACTGGCGTCGGTCTGTACTACAAACGGCCGCGTGAAGTCGGCTGCCTGTAGCACGGGCGGGCTGGACAGGGCGTCCTTTAGGGCCCGGAAGGCTGTCTCGCAGTCCACTGTCCAATCGACTGCAGAGGGCAGCTTCTTCTTGGTGAGGTCCGTCAAGGGCTTTGCCAGGCTACTATAGCATGGAACAAACCTCCTATAGTACCCAGCGGTCCCCAAGAAGGACATCACCTGCTTCTTGGTCCTGGGGGTGGGCCAGGATGCGATGGCCTCCACTTTCTCAGGCTCGGGCTTCAGCGTTCCCCCACCTACCCGGTGACCGAGGTACTGGACCTCGCTCATGGCCAGCTGACACTTTCCCGGCTTGATGGTCAAACCTGCCCGGTGGATCCGCCTGAGCACCTGTGCTAGATGCTCTAGGTGGTCCTCCCAGGTGGGACTGAAGACGGCAATGTCATCCAGGTACGCGGCCGCGTACCCTTCAAGTCCCTTGAGCAGGGTGTTGACCATCCGCTGGAAAGTGGCAGGGGCATTCCTCATCCCGAATGGCATCACCGTGGACTCGTACAGTCCAAATGGGGTAATAAAGGCAGAGCGTTCCCTGGCCTTGCGAGTCAGGGGGATCTGCCAATATCCCCGGCTCAGATCCATGATGGTCAGGTACTGAGCCCCGGCCAACTGATCGAGCAGGTCATCGATGCGTGGCATTGGGTACGCATCGGCGACCGTGACAGCATTGAGCCCCCTGTAGTCCACGCAGAACCGAGTGGTTCGGTCCTTCTTAGGGACGAGGACTACAGGCGAGGCCCAAGCGCTGTTGGATGCCTGGATCACCCCCAGCTTCAGCATCTCGTCAATCTCCTGGCGCATGTGTTGCTGCACCTCCAGGGAGACCCGATATGCTGAACGCCGGATCGGGGGATGATCCCCAGTGTCCACGTGATGGACAGCCAAGTCAGTCCTTCCGGGCTGGTTGGTAAACAACCCCCGGAAGGGGAGGAGGGTGGCCCACAGCTGGGACCGTTGGTCCTCCAAGAGCTGGTGGCCAACCTCCACATCCTCAATGGATCCGCCTGCCCTAACCTGGGCTAGCATATCCAAGAGGGTTTCCGCTTCTCCCTCCTCGGGCAGGTTGCACACGGGGAGCGCACATGCCTCCCGCTCATGATGTGCCTTCATCATGTTCACATGGAAGGGCTTCCGCCTTCCACGGGCAGGGTCCAGGGTGACCAGGTACGTTACAGGGTTGAGCTGCTGGTACACGAGGTATGGGCCTTCCCAGGCTGCCTGAAGCTTGTCCTGTGGTACGGGGACCAGTACCCACACCTTTTGACCCACTTGGTAGGTCCTCTCACAAGCGTTCTGGTCGTACCAACGCTTCTGATCGGCCTGGGCTTGAGCCATATTGTCGTGTACCAGTTGCGTCAAGGCCTGCATTTTGTCCCGGAAGCGCATGACATACTCGATAACCGACACTCCAGGGGTGGCCAAATCCCCTTCCCAAGCCTCTTTCACCAGAGCCAGGGGGCCCCGCACACGTCGCCCGTACAGGAGCTCAAACGGTGAGAATCCTGTTGAGGCCTGTGGAACCTCCCGGTAAGCAAATAACAGGTGTGGGAGATACCGCTCCCAGTCACGCCCATGGGAGTCGACCAACATCTTAAGCATCTGCTTTAAGGTGCCATTGAACCGCTCGCACAGGCCATTAGTCTGTGGATGGTACGGGCTGGCCACCAGATGTCGCACCTGGACTTGCTTACAGAGGGCCTCCATCAGCTGGGACATGAATTGGGTCCCCCGGTCGGTGAGCATTTCCTGGGGAAAACCCACTCGGGAGAAAATCTCCAGCAATGCGGTGGCCACCTTGTCAGCCCGAATGGACGACAAGGCCACTGCTTCTGGGTACCGGGTGGCATAGTCAACTACCGTCAGTATGAAGCGTTTCCCGGAGCTGCTGGGGATGGCCAGCGGGCCGACCAGATCCACAGCCACCCTCCTGAAAGGCTCATCGATGATTGGCAGAGATACTAGTGGGGCTTTGGGGTGTGGCCCCGCCTTCCCCACTCTCTGACAGGTTTCACACGAACGGCAGTAGGCAGCCACATCGGCCCCCATTTTTGGCCAGTAGAAATGCTGGTTTAACCTGGCCTTGGTCTTAGCGATCCCTAGGTGTCCGGCCATCGGAATCTCATGTGCGATCCGCAACAACTCCGTCCGGAACGGATAGGGTACCACCAACTGTCGGTCCCTGGGCCACGCCTCCGGTGAACCCTGCTGGACCGTGGCCCGGTACAGCCATCCTTGGTCCCAGACCACTCGCTCCGGGTCCGAGTCCGAGGGAGGCTGTGCCGCCTGCTCCTTTAGAGCTTTCAGGCTGTCGTCAGCTTCTAACGCTGCCTGAAACCCCTGACCAGATGTGGCCAGAATCGACGAGACTGTCACATCTTCGGTCAGTACCCCGGGACCTGTGTCCTGGCCTCCACCTGACTCGGCTGCCACTTGGTCAGAAGGGGAAGAGCTATCGGACCTCCGGGAGGCCCCTTGGCTTCCAGCACTCCCACTGCGGGTGACAGCGGCCACAGCCGCTGCGACCGTGGGTCGTGCCTGCTCCTCCTCCGTTCCTGACCAAGTCGCCGGTTCAGGCAGACCTACCTGGCTTCCTGACACCCCGGTTGTGGGGGAACCCTGCACCGAGATCTTACCTGGGAGCACTTCCGCTCCTGGACCGGCCCCAATCTCACCTGCCTGTTCCCCCTCTGCAGCAACAGAACCCTGCTGTGAAATCTCTGGGGACCCCACATTTGCTGTGGTAGCCCCCACCCCACACACTGGTCCTCCCCCTGCAGCACCCTGCTCTCTGCTTATCCCTGCAGAGGGCAACAGATCCCAGCTCACAGGCTGGTTACTTGTAGAGGCATGGTCACACCTTTCTCTGACCCCCTCCCCTGTCACAGCTGCAGCTGAGTGTGTGTCTATGGTGTCTATGCAAGCAGAAATATCAGAGTTCACTCCCTCCTCCCTTACATCATTCATAGATAACACATTAACATTGTCCGGAGGCACGTCAGCACTGGCTGAAGGTTCAGCCTTTGGGGCGGGGCCAAACTGGGAGGTTATTTGCCCCAAATCTGTCCCAAGTAGCACGTTTGCAGGGATCCGATCAGTTACCCCCACCTCCCTCACCCCTCGCCCTGCGCCCCAGTCCACATAAATGTCAGCAACAGGCAGCGCCGGGTCAATGCCTCCAATCCCGGAGACAGCGAGGGTTTTTCCAGGGATCAAGTCTTGGGGGGACACCATCTCAGGCCGCACCAGAGTCACCTCCGAGGCGCTGTCTCGCAGTCCTATGGTCACAGACTGGCCGACGGTGACAGGTTGGAAGCTGTCCAGGGACCTACCACCACCCCCACCCACACAATACACCTTGGGCGGCCCTTGGGACGGGGACGGAGCCGGGGTCTTGGGACGCTGAGGGCACATGGCCTTGAAGTGTCCAGGTAGGTTGCACTGGTGGCACCGTCTTGGTTCTGCCACGGGCCTGGAGAGGGGAGTTGAGGGGGACACCCCCTGCAGTCTAGGGGCAGGTGGGGCAGTCGCAGAATTCATCTTACCCCCTCTCCAGGTGCTGCTGGTGGCCGCTCTCCTGGCCTCAGGGGCCCGGTTGTTGGTGTAGTCATCGGCAAGGGCAGCTGTAGCCGTGGACCCCTTTGGCTTCTGGTCTCGGATGAACTGGCGGAGATCCTCAGGGCAGTTCCACAAGAGTTGCTCCGTGATGAACAAGTCCAGGATCTCCGGTCCGGTGGAAAGCTGCAGGCCTTGGGTCCAGTGGTCGGCAGCTCGGGCAAGTGCCCGCCGGTGGTCAGCCCAGGAGTCCTTTGGTCCCTTCTGTAGGCTCCGGAACTTCTTGCGGTAGGACTCCGGGGTGAGGTTGTACTGTTGGATCAGGGCCCGCTTGATGGTGTCGTAGCCCTGATCTGCCTCAGCAGGCAAGTCCCCAAGGACATCCAGGGCCTTACCCCTTAAACGGGGGGTCAGGTATTTGGCCCACTGGTCCTTGTTCAGATGGTGCTGCAAGCAAGTCCGTTCAAAAGCAGTCAAGAAAGAGTCCAAGTCTCCATCCTTCTCCAGCACTGGGAAGTCCTCAACACGGACCTTTGGAAGTTTGGTGTCTTGAAGGTCACGTGTGGCTGATGAGGGCCGGAGCTGAGCTAGCTGCAGCTGGTAGTCACGCTCTGCCTGTCGCTCTCGCTCTCGCTCTTCACGCGCTGCTTGCCGCTCCGCAGCCTCACGCACTGCTTGCCGCTCCGCAGCCTCAGCATCACGCGCTGCCTGCCGCTCTGCCCTGTGCTCTGCCAGGAGTCCCTTGTAGCCCTCCTGGTCTCCAGCCTGGAGAAGGGCCATAGCCATTTGAAGAAGGCTATCCGAGCCTCCCAGGCTCGGTGGAATGGCACGTGGTGATCTGCGGCCCGCTGCGGAGCCTGGTGATTCACTGTCCATTGCAGAGCGGAGGGCTGGCATCTGGCTCGTTGAGGACCCTTGGGTGAGCTGCTCCTCCTCTTGTCCAGCAGTGCCCGGTTGTGCAATGTCCTCTGCGGAGCTGTTTTCTGGCGTCGAGCTCCTGGAGGACTCGTGGGCAACCTCCTCATTACTGCCCACAGCACCGTCCTCCCTCTCTTCGGCTCCTGCTTTAGCATTGGCCAGTTGCATAGCTCTGCTCCTGGTGCCATCAGCCATTGTTGCAGACTTTGGTCACTGACACAGAACTGACACCTGATGCCTCCACACACCTTACAGTATCTGCACTCTGACACTCTAGTGTTGAGCTAGTCTGAAGACCCCAGCAGCCACAGCTGCTGCAGGCAGTCTTTAGTGTCTGGGAGTATGGGTCTCACACTCACACACACTATTATCTCGATCCCACCGCTGCCACCAATATGTCACAAACCACCGGGGGGTCACTCAGAAATCCCCCGCGCTGGCTACCAGTACGTCACAATCGGGGGGTAACAAGTGGGGGTCACCCCTCCTTTATACCTCCCGACCGACAGACAGAGCACGTGACGCGCTCTCTAGCGCCCCTCTTATAGTCAGGCCAATTATGGAATTGCCCGACAATAAGCAAGGAGGCCGCTATACTACTTATGCCGATTATTGAAGGGTCCCCGGTGAGAGTAGGGTATATATTCCCCCGACCTCCGCGGGCGGAATATATAAAACCTCCCTGAATCTCACTGGCCTCCCCACAATAATCCTTGGCACAACTCGCTGCCACCAACCGATTTACGGTAACTATTAGCCGAACACACAGACGTGGGATTCAAGATCGAGATAACAGAACAGCCCAAGATTAATTATATAATTTAATCAGCCTAAAGCACACTAGAAACTACAATATATACAATAGGGAATCTACAGAATATACATATGTCAGAGTACAGTTACAGATAAAGCATGGGTTACAAACAGGTATACAATTACATCAGTTACCTTGTGTGTCTGGCCACAGGGGGGCGCTGTAGACCAGGTTTCCAGGAACTCCCTCACAGGTCTTTCCCAACCAGGCCCCCGAGCAGAAGAACACTGGAAAATGGCCGAAGTAGGGTTATCAACCTGGGCAGATCCAGGTCCCCTCCTACCTTAGTGACCTCACAGGGAAGCACTGCCACTCCCCCTGCATGGATCAGAATTATCCAGCAAAGGGGATATTGGCCATAACTTTGCCTGGGAGCGTCGTAGGCAGACGCCAATGCTCTCATTGTGACAGTTATGAATTTAGCTACAGAACGAGGGGACTCATGACCTGTCTACGAGTTCCCATATGGCTGATATCACGCCTGGGGTATTTCCCAAGCTCCCCCTTCCATAAAAAAGGTGTGCCAGCATCGTCCGCCTGCGCAAACACCATTTTTATGGTTGCCATATTTATCGGAGATATGGCTTGCGAGATATGAACCATTTTTTACTGGAGTCGTTCTGTCTGGCTACTTCCAAGCCTTGCTAATGAGATACAACTCTTGTTACAGGGTGACGGCAGGGAGTCATCCTGTGTCCATTGTCCTCACATCATCTCATCTCCATATCAGAGGAGATGGCTGTTGGAGGTGTAAGTGGGATGTGACACCTCCACAGATGCTGGACATTTGAGAACAAGAAGGGAGGGGGGCACTGCCAGGGAGTGATGAGAGCAATTATGACTTCTAGTCATAATTCCTCTTCATATCCCAGGATTTACCTCACACTGTGTTTTTTTTTCTTTCCATAAAATCAAGTGTTTTATCAGCTGGAGATTATCATTGCAGGACTAGGTGTCTCGTGCCTCATAGTCCAACCCTGTCCAACCACTGATTAGCAGCTTTCTGTCAATATACAGTGTACACCGAGAGCTGCCAATCAGTGGTGTGAGTAGGGTTATACACCGCTCAGCATTCAGGGCTCTGCTAGATCTGCAGCAGAGAAAACTAATCATTCTATTACAAGTGCGGCACCCAGAAAACTAAGTGACACGTCTCTGGAATCGGGGTCTCTGTCCCTACATTATGCTGCGGACAGATTCCTTTAAGTATATAAATTAAGTAATCTGTGTTCTGCTTTAATATTTAGGTGTGGGAAGCGGCGGATGTCCTCATTAAGGCCGCTCTTCCACTGACCACGAATGACACAAAAACCGTGTCTGAATGGATTAGCCAAATGGCAACCCTTCCTCAAGCTTCCAACTTGGCCACTCGAATCCTCTTGTTGACTCTGCTTTTTGAGGTAATTTACTTGAATGAATACATTTGGCAGTTTACCTGTATAATAAGACTAGCTGTGCGGATTTTGTGGTACTCACCAGTAGTATCCTCACTGTGTAGTTTATTACCCCACAGCTCTGCTGCAGCATACATTCTGATTCCATTCATTAGAATTAGTTTAGCCTTCTGGAATCTAAGCTGGCCATTTGGCTGAGAGTCCTCTGACTTCCGGTGAAGTTGGCGCAGATTCGCAGAGTTCCAGATCTGAAAAGTGTGTTTGTTATGATGAGGGTGAGGCTCCCATCACCACATGGCAGACGCAGCTCTTCAATTCTCTCTCCCCCCCCCCCCCCCCCCGCTGCTGGGTGTGGCTCACTCTCAGCCTCGCTGCCGGGTGTGGCTCAGTCCCCCCTTCCCCCCCAAATCCCCCGCCGCAGCTAGGTGCCTCATTCGCTGCTAGGAGTGGCTGATTTCCTCCCCCTCGCCACTAGGTGCGGCTTATTTCCCCCCCCCCCCCCCCGACTCATTGCCCCCCCCGGCTCATTGCCCCCCCCCGGCTCATTGCCCCCCCCCCCCCCCTCGCCGCGGCTCAATTCACCCCCCCCCCCCCGGCTCATTGACCCTCCCCCCCGGCTCATTGACCCGCCGCCGCCCCCCCCGGCTCATTGACCCGCCGCCGCCCCCCCCGGCTCATTGACCCGCCGCCCCCCCCCCGGCTCATTGACCCTCCCCCCCCCGGCTCATTGACCCGCCGCCGCCACCCTCCGGCTCATTGACCCGCCGCCCCCCCCCCGGCTCATTGACCCGCCGCCCCCCCTCCCGGCTCATTGACCCCCCCCCCCCCCGGCTCATTGACCTCTCCCCCCCGGCTCATTGACCCCCGCCCCCCCCCCCCCCCCCCCGGCTCAGTGACCTCTCCCCCCCACCCCGGCTCAGTGACCTCCCCCCCCCCGTCTCATTGCCCCCCCCCACCCCGGCTCAGTGACCTCCCCCCCCCGTCTCATTGCCCCCACCCCCCCCCGGCTCATTGACCCCTCCCCCCGTCTCATTGCCCCCTCCCCCCCGGCTCATTGACCCCCCCCCCCGCTTATTGACCCCCCCCCCCCCCCGCTTATTGACCCCCCCTCCCCCTCGCGGCTCATTCTCCCCCCCTCCTCGGCTCATTTCCCCCCCCCCTCGGCTCATTTCCCCCCCCCTCGGCTCATTTCCCCCCTCCGGCGCAGCTCATTTCCCCCCCCCTTCCTTGACGCGAGCTAATTTCCCCCCCACCCCCGCTGCTAGGTGCGGCTCATTACCCCCCGCCTGCTAGGTGCGTTTGGTCACTGCTCATTCCACGATTCTCTTGGGCAGTCGGACAGCAAGTATCCATTTCCTAAGTTGGCAAAAGTACCATCTCGACCCCTATTCACACCTTGTGCCAGCCTAGTTTTAGGGCGCTACAACGTAGTCCCAGGCGGCAGGGCCAATATGGGTTTTTTTTTTTTTTGTCCCAAATATATTCTACAATAAATGAATACATCAAGTATAAAAATTATTAGACATTTTTCCTTTTTTGTGCCCTGATTTGGTTCCTAATACAATGTTTGGCTGCCACTGTTCTTGTGCTTTTGTTTCGCCGCCACTGTTCTTGTGCTTTGTTTTGCCGATGCTTTGTCTGGGGCCAACGCTCATTTTCACCATTTATTGCTTTGGCAAAGCATCCATTATTTGCTTTTATGCCCATAGCTAATTCTTTGCCTTTTCCTTGTAACAGGAGTTGAAGCTGCCTTGTGCTAGGGTTGTAGAAACAAGCGGCATCCTTAATGTCCTGATCAAACTCCTAGAAGTGGTCCAGCCGTGTCTGCAGGCAGCGAAGGAGCAGAAGGAAGTGCAGACGCCCAAGTAAGACCTTTACCTACAACTACATTTTGTAGGTTAATATTTGGCAAATAATTCATTCTGGGTCTCTTAAATATCTGATCTCATTTTTTTTATTCTTCTCCTTTAGGTGGATTACTCCTGTCCTGCTGCTTATCGACTTCTACGAGAAAACGTCTATTTCCTCCAAGAGGAGAATGCAGATGAACAGGGTAACTGTTTTAAGATGTAAAATGTTTGGGGGAAAGTTCTCAAAGGGAAGGTGCCATCAAAA
Organism: Anomaloglossus baeobatrachus; assembly: GCF_048569485.1. Taxonomy (NCBI): domain Eukaryota; kingdom Metazoa; phylum Chordata; class Amphibia; order Anura; family Aromobatidae; genus Anomaloglossus; species Anomaloglossus baeobatrachus. Next base: position 199,373,404 of record NC_134361.1, read on the forward strand.
AAAGTTTATAACTGGAAAATTATAAATTAATGTTTTAATGTCTTTTTTTTAAATAGATATGTTTTTTAATGGAGCAAAATATGAAAAAATAATTTTAAAGTTTGATATGTTCCACTTTTAAACACTAGAGGGAGCAGCTGCTGAAATCCTAGTGTACAACTAGCCTGGATTACAGCTGCAGTAAAAGTGGGCGGAATCTGCTCTGTGTGATGTCACTCCTCTCCTCCCCTTCTGGGCCTTACCAAAAGGATAAGGGAGGATGACATTTAGGATCACAGAGCATTGCCACTTTGTTGTGGACTGCAAATTTGATACTAAATTGTGTAAGTGTCACCAAAGACAGCTGGCACAGTGCTCCATAATATACCATGCTTCATAATACTGTGCCCCATAGTACTCCATAATACTGTGCCCCATAGTACTCCATAATACTGTGCTCCGAATACTGTGTCCCATAATATACCGTGCTCCATAGTACTGTGCCCCATAGTGCTTCATAGTACTGTGCCCCCATAGTGCTTCATAGTACTGTGCCCCCATAGTGCTTCATAGTACTGTGCCCCCATAGTGCTTCATAGTACTGTGCCCCATAGTGCTTCATAGTACTGTGCCCCCATAGTGCTTCATAGTACTGTGCCCCCATAGTGCTTCATAGTACTGTGCCCCCATAGTGCTTCATAGTACTGTGCCCCCATAGTGCTTCATAGTACTGTGCCCCCATAGTGCTTCATAGTTCTGTGCCCCCATAGTGCTTCATAGTACTGTGCTTCCTAGTACTGTGCTTCCTAGTACTGTGCTTCCTAGTACTGTGCCCCCATAGTGCTTCCTAGTACTGTGCCCCCATAGTGCTTCCTAGTACTGTGCCCCCATAGTGCTTCCTAGTACTGTGCCCCCATAGTGCTTCCTAGTACTGTGCCCCCATAGTGCTTCCTAGTACTGTGCCCCCATAGTGCTTCCTAGTACTGTGCCCCCATAGTGCTTCCTAGTACTGTGCCCCCATAGTGCTTCCTAGTACTGTGCCCCCATAGTGCTTCCTAGTACTGTGCCCCCATAGTGCTTCCTAGTACTGTGCCCCCATAGTGCTTCCTAGTACTGTGCCCCCATAGTGCTTCCTAGTACTGTGCCCCCATAGTGCTTCCTAGTACTGTGCCCCCATAGTGCTTCCTAGTACTGTGCCCCCATAGTGCTTCCTAGTACTGTGCCCCCATAGTGCTTCCTAGTACTGTGCCCCCATAGTGCTTCCTAGTACTGTGCCCCCATAGTGCTTCCTAGTACTGTGCCCCCATAGTGCTTCCTAGTACTGTGCCCCCATAGTGCTTCCTAGTACTGTGCCCCCATAGTGCTTCCTAGTACTGTGCCCCCATAGTGCTTCCTAGTACTGTGCCCCCATAGTGCTTCCTAGTACTGTGCCCCCATAGTGCTTCCTAGTACTGTGCCCCCATAGTGCTTCCTAGTACTGTGCCCCCATAGTGCTTCCTAGTACTGTGCCCCCATAGTGCTTCCTAGTACTGTGCCCCCATAGTGCTTCCTAGTACTGTGCCCCCATAGTGCTTCCTAGTACTGTGCCCCCATAGTGCTTCCTAGTACTGTGCCCCCATAGTGCTTCCTAGTACTGTGCCCCCATAGTGCTTCCTAGTACTGTGCCCCCATAGTGCTTCCTAGTACTGTGCCCCCATAGTGCTTCCTAGTACTGTGCCCCCATAGTGCTTCCTAGTACTGTGCCCCCATAGTGCTTCCTAGTACTGTGCCCCCATAGTGCTTCCTAGTACTGTGCCCCCATAGTGCTTCCTAGTACTGTGCCCCCATAGTGCTTCCTAGTACTGTGCCCCCATAGTGCTTCCTAGTACTGTGCCCCCATAGTGCTTCCTAGTACTGTGCCCCCATAGTGCTTCCTAGTACTGTGCCCCCATAGTGCTTCCTAGTACTGTGCCCCCATAGTGCTTCCTAGTACTGTGCCCCCATAGTGCTCCATAGTACTGTGCCCCCATAGTGCTCCATAGTACTGTGCCCCCATAGTGCTGTGCTTCATAGTGCTGTGCCCCCATAGTGCCGTGCCCCATAGTGCTGTGCCCCCATAGTGCCGTGCCCCCCATGGTGCTCCGTAGTGGTGCCGTGCCCCCCCATGGTGCTCCGTAGTGGTGCCGTGCCCCCCCATGGTGCTCCGTAGTGGTGCCGTGCCCCCCATGGTGCTCCGTAGTGGTGCCGTGCCCCCCATGGTGCTCCGTAGTGGTGCCGTGCCCCCCATGGTGCTCCGTAGTGGTGCCGTGCCCCCCATGGTGCTCCGTAGTGGTGCCGTGCCCCCCATGGTGCTCCGTAGTGGTGCCGTGCCCCCCATGGTGCTCCGTAGTGGTGCCGTGCCCCCCATGGTGCTCCGTAGTGGTGCCGTGCCCCCCATGGTGCTCCGTAGTGGTGCCGTGCCCCCCCATGGTGCTCCGTAGTGGTGCAGTGCCCCCCCATGGTGCTCCGTAGTGGTGCAGTGCCCCCCATGGTGCTCCGTAGTGGTGCAGTGCCCCCCCATGGTGCTCCGTAGTGGTGCTGTGCCCCGCCCCCCCATGGTGCTCCGTAGTGGTGCTGTGCCCCGCCCCCCCATGGTGGTGCTGTGCCCCGCCCCCCATGGTGGTGCTGTGCCCCGCCCCCCATGGTGGTGCTGTGCCCCGCCCCCCA